>NC_064614.1:1150220023-1150845023 GCF_023898315.1 Schistocerca nitens | reverse complement strand
TCCGTACGGACCAATGTACAAATGCCAATAGAGGCCCACAGGAGGCCGACCCGATTTCGACAGAAAGCACAGAAACTACGGAGGGTCTGTGAGTGATCATCAGTAAAATGAGATTCCTGTAGGACCACACAAGCTGCAGGGATTTCAACTCTGGGAGGTGATGGTAACATCCATTACAATTCCATTGGATAACCACAGAACGATGATTCAAATGGGGTAGGGGGGGGGGGTGAACAGGCTAAAGCAAGTCATGCCGCCGGTTCACCATCTGTCACCAACAAGGAGGGGGCGACATCCATGAACAGCAGGTCAAATTCAAGTTGCGAAGGTGGGGACGGTACCCCTGGCGACACCAGAGGCTCCTTGTCCCAGGACATGTTTCATCCTTTCTGTTTGAGACTGAGGAGGGCTGTGCTGCAAAAGGGAGCCAGCTGCAGCAAGATCTGGAACAGAAAGAGAGTGGGCGACCTGGGGGCCCACCGACATTGGCTCTCGTGGTCGTTATGTGGCAGCAGACCTTTGGCCTGGAAGGTGCCGGGAAGGGGTGTTCCAGGAGGGGCGGCCTTGACTGGCAGACGCCGAAGAAGTGGACACTTCTCTGGCCGGGGAGGGGCAGCGGCGCCCGGAGGGGAGGGTGTAGGAACTGCACGGGAGGAGGGAGGAGAGAGGTTAGGGACTAGGGTAAGAAAGGGGGAGGATGGGGTGAAGATGTAACTAAAGCATAGTTTGTCGCCATTGACGCAGGATGGGCAATCCTGTGAATGGGGAGAATGACTGCCATGACAATTAACACACACAGTAGGGGGAACACAGGAACTCCCCTTATGGAGTGGATGGGACACTCTGCTAAACCCGCAGTACAGGACAGGTAGTTTAAATTGTGAAAAGGGGCCAAAATAAGCGGCTGTCAGTTACACTCGAACATACAACTTTATTTATTTGACCAAACATTACAAGAGCCAAGGAAATTAGAAAAAAAACACAGCATTAACTTTTGGAACTTAATTACCGGCTGAATGCACCATACCATCTCATGCCTTAAGGGCAAGACCACTAATTTAAAATCGGCTAAAAGCCAATAACTTAACTCAAACCAAAATCAGAAACTCAAAAGGCAGAAGGCCTTCTCTTAAATCAGTTCTTTCAATTAGGCTGAAGGACCAAACAACCTGACACCTTAAGAGCAAAACAACTTTAATTTAAAAATCGGCTGAAGGCCCACAGTTAAGACTCAGTAACGTTAATTTTAAAAATGCCAAAGGCTATACATAAAACAGTTCTTAAATTAGGCTGAAGATCCAAACCATCTGATGCTTTAATCTAAAAATCGGCTAGAAGCCATACAAATACAAGCAACAAGAACAAATAAGAAAAGGCAGTATACCCAACGGCGCTCGAAGTTTCCGAGGGTCGACCTGGAATTCAAACACTAACGCTCACTTAGGTGAGACAGGCAGTCGGCCCAACCATTGTCGATCCGACGACAACCCAACCGAGAGACAGTCAACAGACCCACCGACGAGATAAACTCCGCTTCACCCGATCAGCACACAACAGGGAGTTCAATGGAACAACGTAGAAGATATTTGCGCCCACAATCAATTATACTTGGAGCTGTCAAACTAACACCGTGCTCAACAGCTACAACACGATGAGGAAAATACACTGCCTGAATTTACGCCAATGGCCAGGGCAGGTAACCGGAACGTTAACGGCCATAAGGCAGAAGATTCCGCTGGTGCTCTTCAGTTCAAATAACCAAGCTTAATTAAACTCTACCAGAGGGTGGCTAAAATTTGACAGCTTGAAAACACACGTTGTTATTCGCGGGATATCCCAACAGCCGACAGTAAAATCCGAACGACACAATGTGAATAGTCGTGACTTACTGGTAGATTAAGTCAAAACTCAACTTTCGTGTCCAGGCTCGGTGAGCCACAGACCTCGTAGCAATGGGAACAGCACCACACACTCCGACACCACATAGATGCCGCCAGCGGCCGCGGCCAAACTTCGTGCCGCGGAGATTTTCTCGCTGCTCCACGCCAACCGACCAAGTGCAGGCCCGGAAATGGTGGAAGGACCAAATATGCGTCAGCCGATGAGATGACCAACCGATCGTCCAACCAACGGTCGTCCCACTCCAATCTCCCTGCGTCATACAGTTCACGTGCGTCACCAGCGGTCGGCGAGCACTGGCTGTTGGTGCCTCACCGACTTCACTGTTGCTCGGCCAGACTGCACTGCTGGTTCCGTCTCCAGCTGACTGCCAGGTATACGACGACCCGGAAATACTATCGGTCGCTCCAGAGATGGTACGAGTGTGCTCTTATTGATACACATGTGGCCGTGAATTGTTATGCAACAGCAAAACATCCTGCTTTTGCCGATGTGGTCGAACAGGACTCAGGCGAGCTTGAAGTTTCTTCAGTGCCGTCACGTATGCATCAGAATTTATTGTGGTTTCACTTGCCATGATGTCCACAAGCAAGAGTCCTTCGGAACAGAATGCTGCCACTGCATTGATTGCCTCTTCGTCTCTGATGAAAAACGATGGAGCCATGTTTCATCACCTGTCACAATTCTTCAAGAAATTCATCTGCACCATTCTCGTACTGTTCCAAAAGTTCGCTGCATACCGTTATTCTTGTTTCTTTGTAAGCCACTGTCAACATTCTGGGAACCCACCTGGCACAAACCTTTTTTAACGCCAACACTTTCAGACATCTTGAAGACATGCTGTGACGGCGCCACTCACGGGAACAGGTTGAACTAAGTTTGAAAACAAGCGGGAAGGATGCATCTACACACTGTAAAACTTTCACACATGCAGAATGAAAACTGTGTTTTTACAAAAATAATGTGCATTTCTTTTGGCGTGACCCTCGTAGTAATGTGAAATATGTTTTGCGATGTTAAAAGGCTATGCATGACACCAGGGTGACGTAAAACTAATTTTGACTTCCTTATGTGTCTTCATCAGTATGAATTTGCGAATGCAGTGAAATTAAGGCACCCTGGCACCCTCCATAAAGAGTCCGATGGACTAGGAGAGAGCAGTTGGGATTGCCGCCTGCAGACTCAGGCCATCCAAGCGGCGGATGTCGTTAGCGGTACGCCATAGGTCGCTTGGCGTGCTGCCGGGATTAACCTCGTTGACCGCGGCGATATCCGCGTGGGAGGCGGCTGATTGCGGCAGGAAGCGGCTCGTGGGTGGCGGGCCGCAGCGGCGGCAGGCAGGGGCGCACGTGACCTGCGCGGCGCCCCCGCGCAGCCACCGGCAAAGCGGGCCGGCAGGCCAGCGGCTACGCCAACACGTACGCTAGCCGCCACTACAATCTAGGATAATGCATAAAATCTGCCGTGCCAGTTACCGAACATCCACCAGTGCATTCCCTTTAAAGGGACCTACACAAGAACTAGCCGACCGAACGCAAATTGGACGTTTGTAGACGCTCTGGCAAACAGACGGACCAATTTTTCCTGTCGGTCGATAGATTGGGCATGACCACCAGACAGTCGCCGCATCCCCCCCTCCCCAGCCTATACCGAGGCCCTTCGCTTACCCGATCCCCACCACCACCTCAGCCAACTAATTGTGGCGTGTGTAGCGCGGTCGTGCAAACCGCCGAGAAAAGTTCGTCTTCTGTCACTGTATGCTGGATTAAACGCTGTTCAGATACACTGATGATCCAAAACATTATGACTACCTGCTTAATAGCTTGTTTGTCCCTCTTTGGAACGAAATACATCACTGATTCTGCGAGTCAGGTTCAAAAAATGGTTCAAATGTCTCTAAGCACTATGGGACTTAACACCTGATGTCATCAGTCCCCTAGACTTAGAACTACGTAAACCTAACTAACCTAGGGACATCACACACATCCATGCCCGAGGCAGGATTCGAACCTGCGAGCGTAGCAGCAGCGTGGTTCCGGACTGTAGCGCCTAGAACCGCTCGGATAACCGACCGGCTTGCGAGTCAGGGATTCGACAGTTTGTTGGTAGGCTTGTGGAGGTATGTGGCATTAGATGTCTACGCACAGGGCACGTAATTCGCGTAAATAACGGACCACTGATTTGCGTACGCGGTCATGGTGCCCAATAGCGACCCAGATGGCTTCTACAGGATTTACATCGGGCGAGTTTGGTCGCCGACACATTAACGAGAGTTTACTATAATGCTCCTCAAAGCACTGTAACACGGTTCTGTTTCCGAGACACAGAAAATTATTCTGCTGAAAGATGACAACGTCGTTTGGTAAGACACCAAAAAAGAAGGATGCATGTGGTTGATAGCTGTCAGCGTGTCTTAGATTACTACCACAGGTCCCATGCAGGGGTAGGGGAATGTCTTCCACAGCACAATACTGCTCCAACCAGCCAGCCTCCGTGGCGCGCTGCATGTCTAGAGCCATCGCTCACCTCGATGACGGGATTTGTGGAGACGACCAGTGACCTAGCGCAGTAAAAATATGATACACCCGAAGAGCCGACACGTTTCCATTGATCTATGGTCGAATCCTGCTGGTCCCGTGCCTAGTGCAGTCGTAATTGACGATGTCGTCGGGTCAGCATGTGACAGGTAAGGATGGTCTGCTGCGGAGCTCCATCATCAACAATGTGCTGTGAACGGTGCGCTCTGAAACACTTGCACGTGCACCAGCGTTGTCCTCTTTCAGCAGAGATGCCACACATCACCATATCCTACTCTACAGAATCGACAAGCCTCCGAATTACACTTTTTGTGAAGAGGGATGGACGTCCAACGATTTAGCGCCTAGTGGTAGTTTCACTGTCCTTCTACCTCTTTCCACAGATGCTCACGACAGTAGCTCGTGAACATTTGACTAGCTTCGCCATTTTCGAGATACTCGTTCACAGTCTTAGCGTACTAATAATCTTCCCTTTGTCAAAGTCGTTTATCTCAATGGATTTCGCCATTTGCAGTCCGTATCTTCGCTAGGGTGATCCCCGTCCGTGTCTGCTCCTCTTAATACCTTTGTTACTGTGTCAGTTGCCCGCAACGGCATCAGGCGGCACCCAGCGTCACGGAGGGCAGTGGTTATAAGGTTTTGGCTTATCAGTGTATGGCTAACATGAGAGAGTGCAAGGTGGACGAAACTATGATGACAGAGCTTCTGGAGATATTTAAAGAGTGCAGATGTTTCTGGGAGCGTTATGCGAGGAGTACAGCAGCTAGAAACGCGAGAAATGAAACATTTGTGTCATTTTTAACGAATTCATAATGATTTCATGTGGCATACAGAGGGAGTAAAAGATATGTGCTTCATGAATAACAGTCCATCGATCTTCTGTACTTCCATTTTTACTTTTTATTGCCGATACTTTTCGAAAATAGGATGCAATAGCCGACAGAGAGATTTATCGCAAATGAAAAACGGAAATAAAGACATATAAGATTTTAAATTTCGTTCCGATATCCGCTGGAAATAAAAACCTAAAAGTCGAATCACAGACAATTGAAGATTATTCGTAAATAATATTTACTTCAGTGCCAGAAGTGTTAAAAAAATTCAGCCTATTGCTATGCCTTGGTATATGAATAGCAAAGTGTAGGATAATTTTTTAAAGATGATGCTTATCCATTACGGATATTTTAGAACCGTGACTGTATATTGAATGTAAATAAGTTATACACAACTGCAACCAGTCACTTTTTTTAAATAATAATGCTTTATTACATGAACCGGTTTTCGAACCTTTTCAGGTTCATCTTCAGATGGTTTCGGGAGGATCCGGGAAGTTACATCATTACTGGTAGTAGCATAATGCTGGGTGCTGGTTCTATGGCACAAAGATGAGTCACACTTTAATGTATCGCCATGACTATAGCTTATCTGTCGATATGGATGTAAATTTAGTCGCAGTAAGTAAAAACTAAATTTACATCCATATCGACAGATAAGCTATAGTCATGGCGATACATTAAAGTGTGACCCATCTTTGTGCCATAGAACCAGCACCCAGCATTATGCTACTACCAGTAATGATGTAACTTCCCGGATCCTCCCGAAACCATCTGAAGATGAACCTGAAAAGGTTCGAAAACCGGTTCATGTAATAAAGCATTATTATTAAAAAAAGTGACTGGTTGCAGTTGTGTATAACTTACTTAATTTTTTAAAGTTATAGCAGGTGCTAAATGCTCCATTTCTGATGCATCTGTTGCTATATATTTATTAAATGATTTTCGCCACCACAATTTGTAGTCTTTCTTCTTCTGGTCTAAAATGTTGTTTTTGCTATGTTCTCCAGCCCGAAAACTGGTTTGATGCAGCTCTCCATGTTACTCCATCCTGTGTAAGCCTCTTCATTTCTACTGCAACCTATATCCCCGTAAATGTGCGTACTGTATTCGTCTCTTAGTCCCCCTCGACGATTTTTACCCCCACACTTCCCTCCAACACTAAACTGGTGACCCCTTCACATCTCAGAGTGTGTCCTACCAACCGATCCCCTCTTCTGGTCAGTTTGCGCCACAAATTTCTTGTCTCCCTAATTCTGTTCAGTACCTCCTCACTAGTTAGGTGATGTACCCATCTAATCTTCAGCAATCTTCTGTAGTACCACATTTCAAAAGCTTATACCTTGTTCTTGCCTAAACTGTTTGTCACGCATTTTTCACTTCCATACATGCCTAACCTCCATTCAAACACATTTAGGAAAGAGTTCCTAACACTTAAATCTATATTCGATGTTAAAAACTTCTGTTCTTCAGGAACGCTTTTCTAGCCATTACCAGTCTACAATTTATATCCTCTCCACTTCGGCCTTCATCAGTTATTTTGCTCCCCAAACAGCAAAATTGATCCATTGCTGTAAGTATCCGATTTCCCGACCTAATTCCCGTAGCATCACCTGATTTAATTCGACTGCATTCCATTATCTTTATTTTGCGTTTGCTGATATTCATCTTATATCATATCATATTCATCTTATATCCCTCTTTCAAGACACTGTCCATTCCGACCAACTGCTCTCCCACGTTCTTTGCTGTCTTTTGTCATCGGCAAACCTCAAGCTCTTCATTGCACCTCCCTAAACTTTGATTCCCGCTTCAAATCTTTCTTTTGTTTTCTTTACTGCTTACCCAGTGCACTAATTGAATGATAGCGGGGATAGGCTACAACACCGTCTCACTAACTTCTCCCCTATTGCTTATCTTTCGTACCCCTCGGCTCTTATAACTTCCGACTGATTCCTGGACAAGTTATAAATAGCCTTTAACTCCCTGGATTACGCGCCTGCTACCCTAATAATTTCAAAGAGAGTAGTCCAGTCAGCACTGTCAAAAGTCTACGAATTCTATAAACGTAGGTTTGCCTTTCCTTAACCCATCTTACAAAATAAGTTGTATGATCAGTATTGCCTCGCTTGTTCCTACATTTTTTCTGGAATCCAAGTGATCTTCTCCGACGTCGACCTCAAGCAGCTTTTCCATTCTTCGGTAAAGGATTCGTGTAAGTATTTTGCAACTGTGACTTATTAAAATGATAGTTCAGTAATTTTCGCACCTGTTGGCAACTTCTTTCTTTGGAATTGGAATTATGACACTCTTCTAGAAGTCTGAGTGTATTTCGCCTGCCTCATACATCATGCACACCAGATGGAAGAGTTTTGTCATGGCTGGCTCTCCCAAGGCTATCGTCTACTCTCGAGGCATTGTTTCGACTTAGATATTTCAGTGCTCTGTCAAATTCTTCTCGCAATATCATGTCTCCGATCTAAACTTCATCTATGTCCTCTTCCAGTTCTATGATATTGCCTTCCAGTCCATCTCCCTTGTATATAACCTCTATATGCTCCTTCCAACTTTCAGTTTTCCCTTCTTTGCTTAGGACTGGCTTACCATCTTAGATCCTGATATTCATGCAGCTACTTCTCTTTTCTCCAAATGCCTCTTTAATCTTCCCGTAAGCGGTACCTATCTTTCCCCTAGTGATATATGATTCTAAATTCTTCCATTTGTCCTCTAGTTATTCCTGCTTAATCATTATGCACTTCCTGTCAATCTCATTTTTTTAGATGTTTGTTTTCCCTTTCGCCTGCTTCATTTGTTGCATTTTTATACCTTTTATCAGTGAAGTTCAGTATCTCTTGTGTTATCCGAGGGTTTCTACTAGATCTTGTCTTTGTACCTTTTGGTCTTCTGCTGCCTTCACTACTACGTGTCTTAAAGCTATCCATTCGTCTTCTAGTGAATTCTTTTCCCCTCCACTTGTCAATCGTTGCAAAAACGTCTGGTTCTTTCAACTTATGCATGCCTCATCTCCTTAATTTCCTACCTCTTTGCAATTTCTTCAGTTTTAATCTACAGATAATAACCAATAAATTGTGGTCAGAGTCCACGTCCATCCCTGGAAATGTCTTACAGTTTAAAATCTGGTTCCTAAATGTCGGTCTTAGCATTATATAGTCAATCTGAAAACTTTCGATGTCACGATGTCGCCTCCACTTATAAAGCATTCTTTCATGGCTCTTAAACAAAGTGTTATCAATGATTAAATTATGCTCTGGGCAAAATTCTACCAGGCGGCTTTCTCTTTGATTCCTCTCCCCCAGTCCATATTAACCTACTATGTTTCCTTCTCTTGTTTATCCTACTATCGGATTCCAGTCCCTCATCACATTTAAATTGTCGTCTCGCTTAACTATCTGAGTAATTTCTTTTATCTCGTCATACGTTTCTCCAATCTCTTCATCATCTGCAGAGCTAGTTGGCATATAAACTTGTACTGCTGTGGTGGATTTGGGTTTCCTGTCTATCTTGCCTACGACCGAAGTAAGTTTCTTAAACTTATAATGGAGATCTTGTATGCTACATACAAAAGTCAGCTGAAGAAAAGTAAAAAAATGCTCTGTTTAATAGACCCTGACTAAAAGCTGTGGTACCAGCTGGCTCGTTCTACCTGCCTCGGCACCTTTAAAAATTTTCCCAAAAAGATGGGCATGCGGATCATACACGCTCTCTTTTTAACATACAGCTCACCCCTCACTCCAACAAGCTCCCCTTACTGTAACTCTCTCACACACTAGCTCACCACTGTTAAGTCGCTCATACCCATCCACTCCCATCTGCCCATTCTCACTCGCTCATTGAGCCCCTATTCATTGCCATTATCTTTTTGTTTGCCACATCCATAGTCTTCTTCGTTCTGTCCTACTACTACTGTCTCCTCTCACCCTCCCAGTCTGACCCTTGCTCTCTCTTACTACTACTATTTTATTCATCCCTTCCCTCTGCTACTATCTCTTCTCAATTTCACTGTCTTCTTCGTAGCCACTGTCACAGACTCTTTCTCTCATTGTTGCTGTCTCTCATGCATTTGCACTTTCTCCTTCTCTTTATTTCTCTCCCACTGGCGCTGTCTCCTTCAGGCGTTTGCTAGCACTGTTCTGTCACTGTCAGCTATGTTCCGCTGCCACCGTGTCCCTACAATTGTCTCCTCTGTTATCTCTCTACCGCAACCAGTGTCTACTATCGTCCAGAATTTATTATTTTTCCGTCTCTTTCCCATTGCCATTGACTCTTTCTCTCTAAGCATAAAAAGATGGGAATATTTTTCCAGGCCAAAATGTTTGGAATTTTTTTTAAAGATGCTGGAGAAGGTAGAATGAAACAGCTGGAACGTTGATGGATCCTTCTCGGGTTGTCAGATGAGTGGTGGCGTCGTCTTGTCGCAACGTTTCAATGAGTTACGTACCAATCATCTCGTGGCCAGAAGATGATGGGTACGGAACTCATTGCAACATTTGCCACCACTCGGCTGACAACCCGAGAAGAATTCATCAGTGGAATACGCCGAGAAAGACTGCAATCGCAGCTGGAACGTTACTTTGCTATCGGAATCTTTTAGATAGGAGGATATTCACCTTTTTTGTGCTCCGATAGGAGGATTTTTCCGTTGGTTCCCTTCTTTTCCCTGCAACAGCAGGGCATGTCACTCATATAGAACGAACTTTAAGCGCCAGTAACATTTTGATAGTTTACTTGTGTGAAACTGAAGTAGCGCAAAACTAATTTTCCACCACAGACTGGATTTCATATGCACAAAACTTATGCATATGCTTCAGTACTACAACATGGGATTCCAAAAACCAGTTCAATAATAACGGAGAGGCTTTACAGCACATTTATCCGCGCTACGTCACTTTATAATCTATGGTTTCAAATGGTTCAAATGGCTCTGAGCACTATGGGACTTAACATCTGTGGTCAACAGTCCCCTAGAACTTAGAACTACTTAAACCTAACCAACCTAAGGACATCACACACATCCATGCCCGAGGCAGGACTCGAACCTGCGACCGTAGCGGTCACGCGGTTCTAGACTGAAGCGCCTAGAACCACTCGGCCACCACTGCCGGCACTACGGTTTCGCCACACACCGGGTTTTACGTTTACCAGTAGGGTAACTTCGAACCTTTATATTCGGAAACGGTTAAAGATGTCAACAAAATTTTCACAGTTGTTCGAGACCGGGATCTCAGCAATATATCGAAAAATTTCAGCCATTTTCTGTACATAGCTGTCTTACAATCCGCGGCTTGGTTTTGGTGTTTCGCGATAATGGATAAGGATTTTTGAAAACGGGAAGGTGCCGGTTTTAGGTAAATGTCTAGTGATTATATCGTTAAAATTTGAGCACTTTGCTGCGGTCATTTGTTATTTACAATCTGCCTCATACCGGATTTTACGTATACAAGGAGGGTAAATTTGAACCTCTGTAGCTCGGAAATGGATAAAGGTATCAAGAAAAGTTTCAACGGTGGTGAACACCGATGTCTTAGGGGTATATTGTAAAAATATCGGCCATTTGCTGTGTGTAGCTGTCTTGCAAACCGTGGCTCGGTTTTGGTGCCCAAAACCATATTTTTGAGATGTTTCTCGATTTCTGGAAGCGGGAAGATGGCCCTTCTTGATAAATGCCTAGATAATATATCTTTAAAAATCTGCGCAATTTGCTGCTGTTAGTTATTTAGGTACCCACTGCTGACGGCGAAAAAACGGAGACAGAAGCTTTGTTTCAATATCTCTCAGGAAACACCCACGAATCAAATGGTGATTCAATAAGCTCCTTAAGGCGCGCCGTGGACCACACGTCTAATACAAGAAGAACCAACCGATTTGCTCAGTTTGTGTAAGCCGGAGGAAGTGTGCAATATTAAAGCAGGAGCGTAAGATCTGTGCCCTTCAGGTGCAGTTGAAAAACGCACAGGAGGAGCTAGATAGGATGAGGAGGGAGAAGGGGGTTGGGGAATGGGAGCTGGCTGTTGGCAAGAGATCTGCTAGGAGAAGAAGATTTTCAGATAGTTTTACTATTGGTGTTTACAATAGATATGACCAACTGTCAGAGTCTAGTGGAGAGGAATCTCTAGTAGCTGTAGATGTAGGACGTATGCAGCAGACCTCAGTGGCTAGAACAGTTGCAAAGTCGAAGAGGAAGAAGAAGGTTCTGCTGTTAGGTAGTTCTCATGGCAGAGGTGTAGGCCAGCAGTTGCAGGAAGTGCTGGGGAGTGAGTACCAGGTCACCAGCATTGTGAAGCCTAATGCAGGATTGGCTCAGGTGACTGTTAACATAGGGGGGTTATGTAGGGATTTTACTAAAGAGGATCAGGTAGTGATTGTGGGTGGGGCTGGTAATAGTATTGATAGGGATGGGGAGTATAACATAGATGGTGACCTGGATAAGATAGCCACTCAGACTGGCAACACGAATGTGCATTTCGTGGAACTGTTTCAGCGTCACGATCGGCCTCATCTTAATACAGCCGTCAGGCGTAATAACATGAGACTTGGGGGTGCGCTGATGACAGAAAGCATGGGTCACATTTTAGTGGTGTCGGTGGAGTCTATCAGCAGAACGGGTTTCACTAGACATGGTCTGCACCTCAACAGGTATGGGAAGGGGAGGTTGGCAAAGCTTATAGGTGACAGCATAGGTGGGGTTGTTGGGATCACTCATGGGAAAATTCCTACAGTAGTGGGTGTTAGAGCTGCACCTTTTTTAGATTGAAGTCAGCTGATAGGTATTCCTGCTTAAGGGAAGTCTCTCTAACAAAGGAACCACTTTTGACTAAGCTTAGGTATCCGAATAATGAGGGAATTAGTATATTTCATCAAAATATACAAGGTATTAGAGATAAAGTTAGTGAACTGCTTATAGATATTGATTCTGAAATTATTGGTATATCTGAACACTTCTTAAATAAGGAGATAATTCAGAGGCTTCCTTTACCAGGATACAGGTTGGCTGGCAGCTTTTCCTGGAGCTCTTTGCGGTGTGGGGGAGTAGCCATGTATGTGAAAATCGGCATCCCATTTGAGTCAATTGATGTTTCAAAGTACTGCACTGAAAAGGTGTTTGAATGTTGTGCAGGTGTGGTTAAATTTAACGGAGCTAAACTTCTAACTGTTGTTATTTATAGATCCCCAGACTCTGATTTCACAACATTTTTTCTAAAGCTAGAGGAGGTTCTTGGTTCACTTTATAGGAAATACAAAAAGTTAGTTATATGTGGTGACTTCAATATTAATTGTATAAGTGATTGTGCAAGGAAGAGGATGCTGGTAGACCTTTTTAATTCATATAATCTTATGCAAACCGTATTCTTTCCAGCGAGAGTGCAAGGGAACAGTAGAACAACCATAGACAACATTTTTGTTCATTCCTCATTACTAGAAGGGCATTCTGTTAGCAAAATGGTGAATGGCCTTTCAGATCATGATGCACAAATTTTAACTCTAAAAGGTTTTTGTGCTGCAACACGTGTTAAATATAGTCATCAGCTGTTTAGGAAAGCTTATCCAGTTGCTGTAGAGACCTTTGTAAACCTTATCAAGGAACAAGAGTGGCAAGATGTTTATAGCGCTGATACAGTAGACGATAAATATAATGCTTTTCTCAAGACTTTTCTCATGCTCTTTTGCTTTCCGTTAGAACTTTCAAAACAGGGTACTAGCACAAACAGGCAGCCTGGGTGGCTGACTAGAGGGATAAGAATATCTTGTAGAACAAAGTGGCAATTATATCAAAACGTTAGAAACAGTCAAAATCTAAATGCAGCAGCCCATTACAAACAGTATTGTAAGGTGCTTAAAAATGTTATTAGGAAGGCAAAAAGTATGTGATATGCAGATAGAATAGCTAAGTCAGGATAAAATTGAAACCATATGGTCAGTCGTAAAGGAAATGGCTGGTCTACAGAGACAGGTCGAGGATATAGAACCAGTGCGTAGTGGGAATGTCCGTGTTACTGATAAGTCGCATATATGTACACTATTTAATAATCACTTTCTGAATATAGCAGGTGAACTAAATAGAAACCTAGTCCCAACAGGGAATCATATAGCGCTCTTAGAAAAAAGTGTTCCGAGACTGTTACCTGAAATGCTCCTCCATGATACTGACAAGAGGGAGATTGAGTTAATAATTAAATCACTAAAGACCAAGAACTCTCATGGATATGACGGGGTATCTAGCAGAATACTGAAGTGTTGTTCTATGTATGTTAGCCCAGTACTTAGCCATACCTGTAACTTTTCCTTTAGGAGTGGTCGGTTTCCTGACCGATTAAAGTACTCGGTAGTGAAGCCACTTTATAAAAAGGGAGACATTGATAATGTTGACAATTTTAGAACTATTTCTATGTCATCGGTGTTTGTTAAAGTTATCGAGAAGATTGTATATACAAGGTTACTGGAGCATTTAAATTCACATAATTTGCTGTCAAATTTTCAGTTTGGTTTTAGAAATGGTTTAACAACTGAAAATGCTATATTCTCTTTTCTCTGTGAGGTTTTGGACGGATTAAATAAAAGGTTGCGAACGCTAGGTGTTTTATTCGATTTAACGAAGGATTTTGACTGTGTTGACCACAAAATATTACTGCAGAAGTTGGACCATTATGGAATAAGGGGAGTAGCTTACAATTGGTTCGCCTCTTACTTTAAGAACAGAAAGCAGAAGGTAATTCTCCGCAATATTGAGAGTGGTAGTGATGTTCAGTCCCAATGGGGCACTGTTAAGTGGGGCGTTCCCCAAGGGTCGGTGCTGGGGCCACCGCTGTTTCTTATTTATGTAAATGATATGCCTTCTAGTATTACAGGTGATTCAAAAATATTTCTGTTTGCTGATGACACCAGCATGATAGTGAAGGATCTTGTGTGTAATATTGAAACAGTAACAAATAATGTAGTTCATGAAATAAGTTCGTGGCTTGTGGAAAACAATTTGATGCTAAATCACAGTAAGACTCAGTTTCTACAGTTTCTAACTCACAATTCAACAAGAACCGATATTTTGATCAGACAGAATGGGCATATTATAAGCGAGACAGAACAGTTCAAGTTCCTAGGCGTTCGGATAGATAGTAAGCTGTTGTGGAAAGCCCATGTCCAGGATCTTGTTCAGAAACTAAATGCTGCTATATTTACCATTAGAACAGTATCTGAAATAAGTGACACTTCAACACGAAAAGTAGTCTACTTCGCATATTTTCATACGCTTATGTCGTATGGTATTATTTTTTGGGGTAATTCTTCTGATTCAAAGAGGGTATTTTTGGCTCAAAAACGGGCTGTTCGAGCTATATGTGGTGTAAGTTCGAGAACCTCTTGTCGACCCCTATTCAATAGTCTGGGAATTCTGACATTGCCCTCACAGTATATATTTTCTTTAATGTCGTTTGTTGTTAGCAATATTAGCCTATTCCCAAGAGTTAGCAGCTTTCGCTCAGTTAATACTAGGCAGAAATCAAATCTGCATGTGGAATGCACTTCCTTGACTCTTGTGCAGAAAGGAGTGCAGTATTCTGCTGCATCCATTTTCAATAAGCTACCACAAGAACTCAAAACTCTTAGCAGTAGCCCAAACTCTTTTAAGTCTAAACTGAAGAGTTTCTTCATGGCTCACTCCTTCTATTCTGTCGAGGAGCTCCTGGAAGAGCCAAAAAATTAAGCAAATTGCAGTGTTACATTGTTGATTTTCTTTATTTAAACTTACGACTTGTCACCTGAATATGTTTTTTTATATTTCATTTTATCTGTTTCTAATATCGTGTTATAATTTCATGTATTGACTCGTTCCATGACCATGGAGACTTCTCCTTAATTTGGTCCCACGGAACAATAAATAAATAAATAAATAAAAATAAAAACAAAAATGGTTCACATGGCTCTGAGCACTATGGGACTTAACTGCTGAGGTCATCAGTCCCCTAAAACTTAGAACAACTTAAACCTAACTAACCTAAGGACATCACACACATCCATGCCCGAGGGAGGATTCGAACCTACGACCGTAGTGGTCACGCGGTTCCAGACTGTAGCGCCTAGAATGTAATATTAAAAGATTGACCTAGTACTGTATGGTACTAAGATGGTATACAAGTGGTGCCTAGCTCAAGGGCTGTCCGAAACACTTGACCCTATATCTCCGCCTAGGCATGAGCCCCGGAAAAATCCCGTTTTTAAGCGCGGAGTTTCGAACATAATCACAGCACAAGCTGTTGGATGGCTGACGATAAACCAAGCGAGATGTTGCAGTGGTTAGCACACTGGACTCCCATTCGAGGGGACGACGGTTCAACCCCGCGTCTGGCCATCCTGATTTAGGCTCTCCGAGATTTCCCTAAATCACTTCAGACAAATGAAGGGATGGTTCTTTGAAAGGACACAGTGGGAACGATGACCTCGCTGTTTGGTCCCCTTCCTGAACCAGCCAACCAACCTAACGATAAATAATAAATACGGACATCATTTGTTTTATTTACTTTGCTTTACTATTGTGTAATTCCCCAGGCAACTATAAATCACGTTACAGGTTTGAGGAATCACTTTTATATAATAACTTCACTGCATTTCAGACCCTGGTAACTTCTACCAGTTGCTAGAAATCGTAATGTACCTAAAAGCTCCTCCTCACAGCTTAAAGCCTCTCTCTTAACTGTATTCCTGTTCGTTAAGATTTTGTTCATGATATTCAGTCGCTGCGAAAAGAAATTTGATCAATTCCTAGATAATTACGAAAATCATCAGCTTAACAGTTCTTTAAGGAACAGAGCATGGGTGAATTTCTTTCTTTGCATTTAATCAGTTCTTTGTCCACAGCTTTCTGTCGGCCTTTCTTGGGCTTCTCACCTCTAAAACACAAGTCAAATCTCAATTTTTGTTTGTGTGTCAAAACAGTCTACACATTGTGGGACATAACCCCAGTGAACTTGTCATAAATAATTCGCAACCAGCGATAGGAACAGGGCGGCGCTGTAATCTCTGAGTGAAGTAGGTTGGGGCGTGTAGAGACTGCGCACCGAATTGGTCGCTCGGTCAGTCGGTTGGTTGGTGCGTGTGTAGGGCCCTCAACTCTTAGGTAGGTGAGTGGGGTCAAAAATGTCTTTCGAGGCCCACAAAAACTAGATGGTGACCGTAAGGACCATGGAAACACACTGATGGTTTGCTGCAGTGAAGAAAGTAGGGAAGATGTAAACAATGGCAGGCGGCGCGCTTCGTTATGCGACAAGTTGTATCACGCACGTGGACAGAAATTATTCCGCGCGCCCAGTAAAGAGTTAAGGTAGACTGCTAGCCCTTAAACTTTTAACTTTCAACACCATGAATACGGTATGTCAAAGTGTATCATTAAATCAAATGATACTAATTTAACTGTAAATATGATTCTCGTGCGAGACATCGAAATTGTTCATTTCGCAGCTACAGGGGCACTTACTGTCTACAGTTATTTAGACAGATACCAATGAAATCAGAGCCATTTTCGAAATCAGGAATCTACAAAGTTAACTGTTAACAATGCTCAAAATTTGATGCTGGACAAAGAGAAAGGAAATTTATCACACGATTTAAAGACTACAGGATAATAACCGACAGTAACCCATCTGTATTTGCTGTACACGTAAAAGACACCAGCCACAAAATACCTAATATAGATGAATCACTTCATATATTACGTACATCACAGAAAGGAAAAATCATAGATGTAGTGAAGCAAACTGCAATTTACATCCACATAAAAGACCAGTCAGACACAGTTTTAAATGAGCAAAACGACCTGCGAAATGGAGAATTCCTAGACGACTTTTTACATCCCTATGATGAAGAATTACAGAACCATAGAATGTAGGATTATCGCTACACTGATAAATAAATATGACTGTAGTGCGAGAGGCCACACAACCATAAAGCAATTTTTGCTCAATTCTCATAGTTTCCAGCACTGTTTCATTAGAATACTGTGATCGACTTTACATTTGAGATCTTTGTAACAACCATTCAAAAATGACATGCTCCCACAATAACAGAAAAAATATTTACAAGTTATTTTAAAGAAATTACATACGGCCATAACTACACCAGTGGTGAACGATAATTAAACAACTGAGGAAAAGGGAATATGTACGTGAACTAACAAATTTCTGCAAAATAACTGTAATCATCCTACTGTTATGTTCATTAAAACATTGATCTTAATATATAAGAGCTGTGCAACCACCGCTAGAAAGTTACGTGCTCCTAAAATAGGAAAAACCTTTTCTAATATATATTATGATCATTAAAAGCAGCCATAGGAGCAATGACGCAAATGGCATAATACACCACTGAAGAATAATAAGTTATAACGCGTCCAGCACATCAACAGATATGATATTTTGCTGTGTTAAAAGAATGTGTCACTAACGTAACCAATATATACTGCTTCCGTTTTACATACTTGAAAACAGCCAAAAGCCGATATTGTACAATCACACATGAAATAAAGTGAATCGCAGCTGAAGGCATCACGAAATCATTCAAAAAAATTATATTGTCATCAGTTGGGCCATCATCATTTATTTTGCTACCCAAATAGTAAAACTCATCTACTACTTAAAGTGTGTCGTTTCCTTATCTAATTCCCTCAGCATCAAATGAATTAATTCGACTGCATTCCATTATCCCTGTTTTGCCTTTGTTGATATTCGTTTTACACCTTCCTTTCAAGAAACTGTCCATTCCGTTCAGCTGCTAGTCCAAGTCCTTTCCTGTCTCTCACAGAATTACAATGTCGTCGGCAAAACCTCAAAGTTTTTATTTCTTCTCCCTGAAATTCAATTTCCACTCCAGATTTTTGTTTGATTTCCTTTACTGCTTACTCAATGTACAGACTGATAACGTTGAGGATAGGCTACAACCCTGTCTTACTCCCTTCTCAACCACTGCTTCCCTTTCATGCTCCTCGGCTCTTATAATTGCCGTCTAGTTTCTGTACAAGTTGTAAATAGCCTTTCACTCCCTGTATTTTACTCCTGTGCCTTCAGAATTTCGAAGAGAATATCGCAGTGAACGTTGACAAAGGCTTTCTCTAAGTCTACATATGCTATAAACGTAGGTTTGCCTTTTCTTAACATTTCTTCTAACATAAGTCGTAGCGTCAGAACCGCCCCGAGTGCTCCTGTATTTCTGCGGAATCCAAATTGATCTTCCACGAGGTTGGCATCTATGATTTTTTCCATTCTTCGATAAAGAATTCGTATTAGTATCTTGCAAAAATGACTTATAAAACTGATATTTCGATAATTTTCACACCTGTCGGCACCTGCTTTCTTTGAATCTAGAATTGTTACACCTTCTTTAAGTCGAAGAATGTTCCACCTGCCTCATACATCTTGCACACCAGACGGAAGAAAGGCTATTATTAATTGTGACGGAGTGTCGTCTACTCCCGGGGGCTTGTCTCGACTTCTGTCTTTCACTGCTCTGTCAAGTTCCTCTCCTAGTATTGTAACATATGTATAGTAGAATCTCGCTAATCCGACTTCACAAGTCCATCTTCTCGCATAGTACGACCGTTCCATTCTCCGTGTTTGTTTACGTACACGGCCCACCGCTACAGTCAGTCGAAGATCGTAGATGGTTGATAGGTGCGATAGTTCGATCAGTTGCAGTGTGAAATAACTTGTTTGTAACTTGATCAGTAAGTGTTACTGTGCACGCATTTGATTTATGAACTAGTGACACTGTTCTTTATATATACTGTATTAAAGTGTGTAAAAATAAATTCCGGCATCAACTAAACGTAAACATGTGATACTTTCTTTAGCGGAGAAACTGAAAGTGCTTCAAAGGTTAGATAAAAGCGAGTCGGGACTGATGACCATAGATGTTAAGTCCCATAGTGCTCAGAGCCATTTGAACCATTTGAAAAGCGACTCTCTTCAAAACATTGCACGTGAAGTGGGGCCTTGGCATAGCAACTGTTAAAGACTAGAGAACAAGTAAGAAAAGACTGGATAAAAAATAAAAAAAGTTATACAATGATGACTGATGTTGCGAAAGGACTCAAAATGCGCAAGACTTTGAAGACATCTAAAAGTGAAATTCTGGACAACACTTTGTGGGTGTGGACTGAGCAGTAGAAAAGGAAAGGTAATCCGTTGTTCGGATCAATATAAAAAGAAGAGCAATGGTCTTGTATGCAAAATTAGATGGATACATTTGAATGAAAAGTTTTAGACATTTGAATGAAAAGTTTTCACCGAGCAAATGTTCTCTACATCGGTGGAAACAACGGCTTGACCATTACTCCCGGCAAAAAGCTGCCTGCTGGCTAAACAGCTGCCAATGAATTTGTTATGAAATATAAAAACTTAGATGACTCCTAATCAAGTGTGTAACATTACTAAATCTGGCTTAAACTACAAAATGCCCCTTATAAGAATGCTTGCTGCACAAGAGAAGTCTGCAACAGGTAAAAAAACTTACCAAAGATAGAACAACTATCGCTCTCTGTAGAAACGCCGAGGGCAGTCAAAAGATGCCATTGTTTGTGCCTGGAAAGGCAAAAAAAATTAAGGGTGTTCAAAACCATTTATATGGCATCACTGCGTGTGTATTGTCCGCCCCTGGTAGCTGAGTGGTCAGCGCGACAGAATGTCAATCCTAAGGGCCCGGGTTCGATTCCCGGCTGGGCCGGAGGTTTTCTCCGGTCAGGGACTGGGTGTTGTGTTGTCCTCATCATAATCATTTCATCGCCAATCGACGCGCAAGTCGCCGAAGTGGCGTCAGATCATGACTTGCAGCCGGTGAACAAACCACCTGACGGGAGGTCCTAGTCACACGACATTTACATTCACCTGTGTATTATCGTAACCAAAAGTCGACATAGATGGAGTCCAGCCTCTTCAAGCAATAGTTTTATGACCAGTTCGTCCTTGCATCACAAAACACCTAAAAAAAAAAAATAAAGAGCTTCTTAAGCGTGCCATTTCTCCACATGAAGATGAACTTGAAAAGGTGAAATAAAAAATTTATTTCTTGTTGGCAACGTGACACGTCTAGTCCGACCCAAAGACCAAAGGGTCATTGAGTGGTCGAATAGGCGATATAGCTGAAAAATACAGGGTGATTCAAATAGAATACCACAACTTTAGGAATTTAAAACTCTGCAACGACAAAAGGTAGAGCTAAGCACTAGCTGTCGGCGAATTAAGGGAGATATAAAGTTTCATTTAGTTGTACATTTGTTCGCTTGAGGCGCTGTTGACTAGGCGTCAGCGTCAGTTGATGCTAAGATGGCGACCGCTCAACAGAAAGCTTTTTGTGTTATTGAGTACGGCAGAAGTGAATCGACGACAGTTGTTCAGCGTGCATTTCGAACGAAGTATGGTGTTAAACCTCCTGATAGGTGGTGTATTAAACGTTGGTATAAACAGTTTACAGAGAATGGGTGTTTGTGCAAAGGGAAAAGTTCTGGACGGCCGAGAACGAGTGATGAAAATGTAGCACGCATCCAGCAAGCATTTGTTCGCAGCCCAGGAAAATCGACTCGCAGAGCTAGCAGAGAGCTGCAAATTCCACAATCAACTGTATGGAGAGTCCTACGAAAAAGGTTAGTTATGAAAACTGAACGTCAACTACCCGAGGCGATGGATCGGCCGCCAGGCAGCCCGTGACAGAGCACTTCATCACTGGCCTCCAAGAAGCCCTGATCTTACCCCCTGCGATTTTTTCTTATGGGGGTATGTTAAGGATATGGTGTTTCGGCCACCTCTCCCAGCCACCATTGATGATTTGAAACGAGAAATAACAGCAGCTATCAAAACTGTTACGCCTGATATGCTACAGAGAGCGTGGAACGAGCTAGAGTATCGGGTTGATATTGCTCGTGTGTCTGGAGGGGGCCATATTGAACATCTCTGAACTTGTTTTTGAGTGAAAAAAAAACCTTTTTAAATACTCTTTGTAATGATGTATAACAGAAGGTTATATTATGTTTCTTTCATTAAATACACATTTTTAAAGTTGTGGTATTCTTTTTGAATCACCCTGTACTTTGTGTCAGCTTTCAAAAGGTTCAAATGGCTCTAAGCACTATGGGATTTAATACCTGAGGTCATCAGTCCCCTAGACTTAGAACTACTTAACCCTAACTAATCTAAGGACATCACACACATCCATGTCCGAGGCAGGATTCGAACCTGCGACCGTAGCAGCAGCGCAGTCCCGGAATGAAGTGCGTACAACCGATCGGCCACAGCGGCAGCTTGTTTCAGGCTATACTACTACTACTACTACTACTACTACGTGATCAGGCCCAGTGGACCGCACGAATCTACAAGTCTCCTCCTCCACTGTATTCTGTCCATTGTTGCTATCCGCCATCCGTCCACATCTATTGACACTTGGTTTAAATCTTCATGGCGTCCATCCCTCCAACGCTTCTTGGTTCTCCCTGGCGGTCTCTTTCCTGTAGGTGTGAAATCCAGGAGCTTCCGAGGCCATCTGTGATCCTCCATCCGGGCCACATAGCCGGCCCACTGCATTCGTTTGACTTTGACAATTCCTGCTATGTTGGACTGCTGGTATAGTTCCTCAAGCTCTTGGTTGTATCTGATCCTCCATTTTCCTGTATCTGCATCCAGAACCGGACTGAAGATCTTCCGAAGCCCTTTTCTCTCAAAAACAAGAAGCTTATTGAAGTCCTGTTTCCGGATATTCCATGTCTCACAGCCATATAGAACAACAGGCTGGCCGGGGTTTTGTACAGTCGAATCTTGAACTGTCTGGAGAGATATCTGGACCGAAGCAATTGTGCTAGGCTGTGGTAAGATCGGTTTCCCGCTTGTATTTTGGCATTGATCTCTGCTTCACATGACGAGTTCTCAGTGAAAAGTGCCCCTAGGTTTTTGAATTCTTGCACTCTCTTGTAGGACTGGTCCCCAACCTGCAGTGATTGTAGATGATTAGCAGTCTGACAATGACCACGCGTCATAACGAGGTACTCTGTCTTGGCTTCGTTTATGTTTAGCCCAAATTTGCTGGCAGCCTCCTTTAGTGTTTTGGACATATGCTTCAACTCCTCTTCCGACCTAGAGAGTAAACAGATGTCGTCTGCATAGGCTAAGCATGCCAGTCTATTTCCTTCGATTTCAATCCCTTCGTTCTCTTGGAACGTCACGCGTACGATCTTCACGAGGGCTATAAAATCAATAAACATAACACATATAATTTATACAATTTGTGAAGCCTGGGGATAAATGCCGACACAAACGCTTGAGAAACATTGTCGCAAACTGTCGACAAAAGTGAATGAAAATAAAGTAACAATATCTTACCGCACGATACAGACGTACTTTACAGTAGAGGGAGCACTGTACGTTACACTTACGTGTACGATTTTGTAGTGTATCGACGCTTTCTTTCGTTTTCTTATTGTTTCAATACAGAACAATATTTCAGACACTGTTACCAGTTGAAAATTAAAGTTGTACACTACTGGCCATTAAAATTGCTGCACCAAGAAGAAACACATGTGATAAACGGGTATTCATTGGACAGATATATTATACTGGAACTGACATGTGATTACATTTTCACGCAATATGGGTGCACAGATCCTGAGAAATCAGTACCCAGAACAACTACCTCTGACCGTAATAACGGCCTTGATACGCCTGGACATTGAGTCAAATAGAGCTTGAATGGCGTCTACAGGTACAGCTGCCCATGCAGCTTCAACACGATACCACAGTTCATCAAGAGTAGTGACTGGCGTATTCTGACGAGCCAATTGCTCGGCCATCATTGACCAGACATTTTCAGTTGGTGAGAGATCTGGAGAATGTGCTGGTCAGGGCAGCAGTCGAATATTTTCTGTATCCAGAAAGGCCCGTACAGGACCTGCAACATGCGGTCGTGCATTATCCTGCTGAAATGTAGTGATTCGCACGGGTCGAATGAGGGGAGAGCCACGGGTCGTAGCACATCTGAAATGTAACGTCCACTGCTCAAAGTGCCGTCAATGCGAACAAGAGGTGACCGAGACGTGTAACCAATGGCACACCATACCATCACGCTAGGTGATACGCCAATATGGCGATGACGAATACATCCTTCCAATGTACGTTCACGGCGATGTCGCCAAACACGGATGCGACCATCATGATGCTGTAAACAGAACCTGGATTCATCTGAAAAAATGACGTTTTGCCATTCGTGGACCCAGGTTCGCCGTTGCGCTCCTGTCTGTGATGCAGCGTCAAGGGTAACCGCAGCCATAGTCTCCGATCTGATAGTCCATGCTGCTGCAAACGTCGTCGAACTGTTCGTGCAGATGGTTGTTGTCTTGCAAACGTCCCAATCTGTTGACTCAGCGATCGAGACGTGGCTGCACAATCCGTTACAGCCATGCGGATAAGATGCCTGTCATCTAGACTGCTAGAGATACGAGGCCGTTGGGATCCAGCACGGCGTTCCGTATTACCCTCCTAGACGCACCGATTCCATATTCTGCTATCAGCAATGTCGCTATACGATAAACCGCAATCGCGATAGGTTACAATCCGACCTTTATCAAAGTCGGAAACATGATGGTACGCATTTCTCCTCCTTACGCGAGGCATAGCAACAACGTTTCACCCGGCAACGCCGGTCAGCTGCTGTTTGTGTATGAGAAATCGGTTGGAAACTTTCTTCATGTCAGCACGTTGCAGGAGTCGCCACCGGCGCCAACCTTGTGTGAATGCTCTGAAAAGCTAATCATTTGCATATCACAGCATCTTCTTCTTGTCGGTTAAATTTCGCGTCTGCAGCACGTCATCTTCGTGGTGTAGCAATTTTAGTGGCCAGTAGTGTAATATGCTGTATTGGGATGTTAGCGCGTCAATAAATGTGTGCCTCTTATAATCCGACCTTTCTGCGTTCCCACTATGCTCCCTGACCCATAGGGGACTGATTAGCGAAGATCTGCTGTAATGTACAATATGTAGGTTGAAACAGCGCCGCATTACCTAGCCTCTCCAGGTTAAATAAGTAAATGTAAAAGAATAACTGTTTATGTCTCTCTCTCTCTCTCTCTACCCGACCACACGGAGAACTCGCCAGCACAGCGCCTCGAGCACATGAGAAGGACGCGCCGGAGCGCTGAACCCGGCCTACGCATTGATAGCGCGTCTTTGTTTTCACGCACGTTTTTGCCCCAGCCCGGAAACCCGACACCGGCTGCCGCATAAGATGGATCCCAGTTTTATACCGACCCAAGTGTGCGTGTGCGTGTGTGTGTGTATATACATTTTTTCCCCCGCGCTGCCCGCCTAGCGCTCCGGGCCGCCGCTGCCGCTCCTGCGCGACCCTCGCCGGCGCGCCGCCCTGCACCGAGTTTTCGCCTCGCTGGAGCAGCCAGGGCCCCGTTCACCCCCCCCCCCCGCCCCCCTTTCCACCCCCGCGCCGGACGCAGCACGCCACGACAAATGAGCATCGTGGACCACCTGCGGGCGCCCAACGAGCCGCGAACGACGCCGCCGCCGGCCGCGCGCCCCCCATCCCCGTCCCCTTTCGGCGTCGCCAACCCCTACGGCGCCCCGTCGCCAGCGCCCCTGACGGCCGCGCGGTAAACAACCGCCGTCTTCCGCTCTGATTCACCCGGGCGGGCGCCACGTACGGCCGCAGTTCCGCCGGTATAAATATTTTTTACTGCGCTGCCAGTAGACGACCTCGCTAATGGATTCGCCCGCCTCTTTTGCTCGTTTCCGCGGCGGTGGCACAGCGGGCAGCTGCGGACAGTCGTAATTCACGCGCCCTAATCTACTCTCTCCGGCTACAGATTTTTTTGATGGCGCCACGCATCTAACGGCCGGCCGGACCACGGAGATCGCCCGCATCTCTGCCTGGATCCGAGCCAGGCGCCGGAAAATTCAGTGCGGAACCTCGCCTGTCCAACCTCCGCAACGCTTGTCATATGAAACAGGACGAGAAAACACTACACGGAGAATATAGAATTTTTACGCTTATCCTCCAGCGACATCTTGTAACAATTCTTTTTCTTTTTCTGATTCATCAGTTTTCTCACTGGTCTGATGCGACCCACCACAAATTCCTCCCTCTTTCAATCTTTTCATCTCAGAGTAGCGCTTGCAACCTACATCCTCAAACTGAAAGTGCTTCAGAGGTTAAATAAAAGCCAGTCTCTTCAAAACACTGCACGTGAAGTAGGGCCTGGGCGTAACAGCTGTTGCAGACTGGAGAAGAAATAAAAAAAGACCGGACAAAATATAAAAAAAGTTATAAAATGGTGACTGATGAATCTATTCCTCTGTTGAATGTATTCCAATCTCTATCTTCCTCTACAGCTATTACCCTCTACAGCCCCTTATAGTACCTTGGAAATTATTCGCTGCTGTCTTAAACATATCTCCTGTAATCCTGACCCTTTCTTATCAGTGTTTTCCATATATTCCTTTATTCACCTATTCTAAGGACAACCTCCTCAAGAAAAAAAAAAAAAAAAAAAAGGCTCTGAGCACTATGCGACTTAACTTCTGAGGTCATCAGTCGCCTAGAACTTAGAACTAATTAAACCTAACTAACCTAAGGACATCACACACATCCATATGCCCGAAGCAGGATTCGAACCTGCGACCGCGCCTAAAACCACACACCCATTCCGGCCGGCCCTCCTCACCTCTTATCAATCCACCTAATTTTCAGCATACGTCAGTAGCACCACATCTCAGATGCTTCGATTCTCTTCTGTTCCGGTTTTCTCACAGTCCATGTCTCACTGCATACAATGCTGTATATTCCTAGATATTTCTTGCTCAAATTAGGACCTATCTTTGATGCTAGTAGACTCCTCTTGGCCGGGAATGCCCCTTTTGGCAGTGATAGACTTCTTTTTAGTCCTCCTTGCCCTGACCGTCATTGGTTATTTTGCTGCCTAGGTAAAAGAATTCCGTAACTTCCTCTACTTAGTGATCTGCAATCCTGATGTTAAGTTTCTCACTGTTTTCATTTCTGCAATTTCTCATTACTCTTATCTCTCTCTGATTTATTCTCAATGCCTATACTGCACCAATTATAGTGTTCATTCCATTTAACAGATCCTGTACTTCTCCTTCACTTTCACTGAGGGTAGCAATGCCTTCAACATATCTTATCGCCGCACGGGGTGGCCGTGCGGTCTTCAGCGCCTTGCCACGGTTCGCGCAGCTACCCTCGTCGGAGGTTCGTGTCCTATCTCGGGCATGGGTGTGTGTAATGTCCTTAACGTAACTTCGTTTAAGTTAGATTAAGTAGTGTGTAAGGCTAGGGACCGATGACCGCAGCAGTTTGGTCAATAGCAACTTACCAAAAATTTCCAAATTTCCGTATCGTATCACCGATATCCTTTCACCTTGAATTTCAGTCCCACTCTTAAACCTCTGTTTTATTTTCAGTATTGCTTCTTCGACGTATATACACTGATCATCAGCATGACTACCGATCTATTATCAATATAAACCCGTCCAGGCGATAGTAGCATCAGTGAGCGTACTGTCCGTGTGTAGAGTGGGGAAGGCGCGCGATCTGTCTGAGTTGAGGGCAGAATGTTACGGCCCGCAGAGTAGGCACGAGTATTTTGGAAACAGCAAGACTTGCAGGGTGCTCCAGGACTACTGTGGTGATTGTCTTCAACACGTGGCGAAACCAAGTTGAAACCACGTCCAGACGTCGTAGGGTTGGCGGACCACCCGGCGTTAAAGATGTCGGACGCCATATTGAAAGGTCTCTGTTGGATTCCTTTCATGTTAATTTCTGAAATCTGTTGTCATTTACGGCATAAATTCCTCTTCTAAATTTACTGTGGTGCTTCTGACTATCTGGGAGGAGACTGAGCAGTGAAACGTGTTACTTTTACACATAAACAAGTACGATCTGTCACAATACTACACTTTAAAACACAGTTTATATGTAATTCATGTCGCACAGTCTCATACGGAACCTACATCCGCTTTCTTTTATATACTGTATATGATAAGATACTGTCATCCCCCTTCCCTTCTGTGTGAGAGGATGAATGAGCAAATGTATTTCTAGTTGCATGCTTGAGGGTAGCAGACAAGCCTGTCTGCTAGAGAACAGTAGGACCAACGTCGGAACAGGTAGCTACGCTTTCTAAAAGTAGAGAGGTTTCTATTCTTAGTATGGTCCTGTCCGTCCCTTGTCATGTTGGTATAGAAAGCTGCCTCTCTGGCTACTTCCGTTTGTATTTGTGAGCCACCCTCAGGAAGGGACCACGGCAGTCGGTCCGCGGCGAGCGTCTGAAGTGGTAAGATCTCCAGCTAAGCGCGTGTCTGCTAAGGCCGTAGGACAATGGATTTCTTAAATTCAGCCTAACTGAAAATTTAATAACCTTTATTTCAGGTTTAGCTATAAAATATCTAATCTTATCTTAAATTTCAACGCAGTGTAATTCGAGTGTGAAGTTCAGAATATATTTCGGTAGTTGCTTTGTCACTACTTTGTGAGTAAAGTGGAACCACGTGTTGATCAGTAACTCTTACTAAGATCATCAATCTTAAATGCGAATGTGCGTGAGATTATAACGTCTCGTCTTGACAATATTTTTCAATATAGCAACTTTTCTTTACGTTCAACCCACGTGGGGTGTACTTTGTGAGACCAGTACCACGTGCTTATACAATGGTTTGACCCATCAGGTTAATAGTAAGACGATGGTAACCAGTTCGAGGTTTTTCTTTTGTAAATTGCTTTTCGATCTAATTTATTTTAACTATCAAAATTATTGTGGAGTTACACTCTTTGTGTAAACCAAGTTGACCACGTGAAGCATGTGGTGTAATCATCAAAGTAGCCCTCAGCTATTCTTTTCGGGAAGATTTCACAGAGAGTTAGTGTGAATTTAGTATACCAGTGTGTGGTAATTACGTGACGGACAGGATTCTGCTACGAACGTAACTTCTTTGGGTGAAAATTGAATCGGTTGGTTGTGGTTAATTTCCTCTTGCATATGTTTCAACGTTCTTCGTGTGTTATTTTATGAATGCAGTGTTCTATGCAGTCTCCCGATCTTGGCTCCATATTTGATGTGTTCCGTAAGATTACAATCTCACATTTTCACAATCCTAAATAGGGCACCAGTTTAATTATGAATCAACTTTAATATGCTGAAATTTCAATGATCAACGTTAAAATAAATTTCCAAATATAAACTGATTTATTTCTTTTTATTTAAATTCTCTATTATATATATATATATATATATATATATATATATATATATATATATATCACCGGTTATCGTATGACTATTAAAAGATTATAATTAATGTTAGTCTGGTTGGGAATTTGGTAAGCTAGACTGGATACCTGGTGAAACAGTTGCGCAGTAATGCAAGGTTAACTTCCCCAGACAGCTCACAGCTTTTAAACCGGTTTTATTGTCTATCAGCACCGCTTTCATAGCAAATTAAACCAACAACATTACAATATGCTCCGCAGACTGGTAAACCGGGACAGGCTGTGAACTGTGGCGGAAATAACTTCGGACATAAATGCTGGACAGAGTACAAGTGTGTCTGAATACACGGTGCCCGAACACTCTGACGACGGGCGTCTACAGCCGACGACACAGGCATGTGCCTATGTCAACACTACGACATCGGTAACTACGACTGAAACGGACACGTGACTAGCGGCACTGGTCGTTGGCGCAGTGGCAGAGCACTGCATGGTCTGATGAATCCCAATACCTCTTCATCATGCCGATGGGAGGACGTGAATCCGTCGTCTTCCGGGGTCCAGCGGAGCTCGTGCAAGGCCATGACAGCCAAGGAGTTCCTGGCCACATACACCCCTGCATGACGACCACATTTCCCGACGGCAGTGACAGTTTTCAACAAGATAATACTCCGTGTCACGAGGCCAGAAGTGTGATGGAGTGGTCTGCGGAATACAGTGGCGAGTTCCAATTAATGTGCTGGGCCCCCATTTCGCCAGATATGAACCTTATCGAACACATGTGGGATGTGACTGAACATAGCAAAAAAATGGTTCAAATGGCTCTGAGCACTATGGGACTCAACTGCTGAGGTCATAAGTCCCCTAGAACTTAGAACTACGTAAACCTAACTAACCTAAGGACAACACACACATCCAAGCCCGAGGCAGGATTCGAACCTGCGACCGTAGCGGTCTTGCGGTTCCAGACTGCAGCGCCTTTAACCGCACGGCCACTTCGGCCGGCTGAACATAGCATCAGAGCTCATTGGGAATTAGGTATCGTGTGTGTAGAGCTGGAGATGTGGTGCCACCTCCGTCCAGCGACCTACCAAGGCCTCATTGCTTCCACGCCACGACACCTCGCCGATGTTATCCGTGCCAAAGGCTGACATATCTGCTACTAGGTAGGTGGCCATAATATTCTGGCTGATCAGTTTTATGAACACTAGGGAGAAAGACTACATCTGTGTCTTACACCGTTTTTAATCTGAGCACTTCGTTCTTCGTCTTCCACTTTTATTATTCCCTGTTTATTCTTGCACATATTGTATATAACCCATCTTTCCCTATAGCTTACCCCTATCTCTCTAAGAATTTCAAACATCTTGCACCATTTTACATTATCGAACGGTGTTTACTGGTGGACATATACAGCCCTTCAAATGATATTTTTCTGCAAATTGCTCTGTATTTCGTATGAACGTCGAGTGCCCGAGGGTGCTTTGAAAAATTTGCAGAATCACAACGACATGTCAGCACTAACGCAACAGGATCCCATGTAACAATAGGTCACACTTCATGAGTAAACAAGCGACGAGTCAGTGTTGTGAATGGAGATGATCTGTGGTGCGGACCGCTCTCTGTTGTTCCCATGTAGCGATTCCTTCGTAAGGAAGGAACTGGAAGCAAAAAAAAAAAAATTCATGCCTTTTTCAGGACACTCTGGGGAATTCTTCTCCTTCATATTCAACCGTTGCGAAGTGGAGAAACGAGTTTTAATTTGGTCAGGACAGCTTAGAGAAGAGGCGGCCAAGATTCCGGCTCGCGGGCCTGCCCCAGGCACGAGCGCCATAGTGCTCAGCTTCACTGCACACTTCCCCCACCACGACACCACCCTGTCTGAGTAGGTCGAGGGGGGAGATGGGGAAACTGGGAACGCGCCACATTTAAATGGCAATGCAGTCGCATTCACATTTCTCAACAACATAGATCAGAAAGAAAAAATATCAATATTATTTAATTATTTTTGGCCTGCTGAAGATATATGCTGTCAGCATAAGGACAGACGCAGACAGTTTCACAGATTTTGTCACTCAGTTTACTACATGATCGTGATTTACTGAGGTTCATAATTGAAAAAAGGTCTTTCACTCAAATATATCGATCGAAATGTTGTAGCACTTTGTCAACCTTGTTATGGAGACATGGGAACTCTACCCGAGGAAGAGAACGGAGACGTCCCGAACAGTTTTAACGCAAAAGCATTTGACATTAAAACAAGAATTCTGTTGCAGGTAAACCAGTGCAGTCAAACTGTACGTGCACAGGGGCACTTTCAACTGAAATGGCAAACGGGCCCACAAAGAAGTCGAAAACAGGTGTAAGATTAACAGTGTTCTCAAAACGTTTAGGAAACAATCATCCTAATTCTTTCAAGCAAGGCCACAATGCATTCTTCAAACATCGCGTTTGTTGTGAATGGCAGCCAGCGTAGGGAACTGGATTGTTTTTGTAAAAATTTGTCCCTTCTACAAGGCGATTTTATTTTTAAATGCGTCCCCATCAAATCAGAAAGAAGTTGTCACTCACACTGCAAGGTCTTACTGAGGACAGTGCATAGTCAACTCAACTTAAAATGCGTGTTTTGCAACAGTCTCCATACTCTACGTTCAGTTCCACCGAAAATAGGTGCAACTGACGATGGAATAACGCAGAGGGGAGTGCGACATGAGAAATGTTTCTTGATTTACTGGACAATTAATCCCATCTATCGATCGTTGCAATCCTTTGCTCTTTCATTGTCAACTATAAATTATCTCTGAAAGGTACTGTGATATCGTTTACTAGCTTATGCTACTGTGCAATATGTATCTTGAGGATTACGATCCCTCTCTTCTGTCATTTCCATTCCTTTTTGAAAGCTTGTGCTGATAGGTCGCTAAGCTGCCTCTTTTTGTGCAAACCCACTGGACCTGTGAACGTCGTTCACACAACGAATAAACAGGGAAGGGTAAACAGCACAGCGGTAAAAACTGCTGCCGCCACGACTCTGCCGAACTGATGAGAGTTGTGCCAACCGAAAAATGCCACACCGCAATACCATACTATGTTCATAATAAGAATAAAGCTGATGTAAACATTACACCACGTATTGTTCCGCATCTGCTCGAATCTCATTGTATTTCGCCTTACATTGAGCAGAAGCCAAGCTGTCTCGAATACAGTCAAGAACGATAATAGGGATACGTTTTATGCTGTGCGTTACTCGCATATCGAGTGAGCGATAAAACAGGGCATCAGTTTTCCCAGTGCATTTGACATGGATAGTACTGACTACCCAGCTGGCCATGCGTGCAGTAACAAGATACGAGCACAGACACAATATAGCTTCGAGTGTGATTTAATAAGAATGAAAAAATATTCGACCAAACTCCAACAATACCACACGCTTATTATGGGACCAGACGGATAAATTAAGTAAATAAGAATCACATTCATTAACACATTACATAATATAGAATTAAAGTACCTCCCTTAGCAACGTGCTCTCCTCTTAGCTAACTTAGTACTGTTATTAAAAACAAGAGCGATGGAATTCTGCAATTTAAACCAAGGGTAAGTTTTCTGCTTGAGACATGTGTCACGTAAAAGCGTCTTTCAGGATTTTCATAATATAGTTTGTAAGTAGGCTGTTTAGGTTTTTATATTGGTAACGCCACGTAGCGCACTGTATGAAAATCACTGGCTGTGATGTGTGCAGTCTGTGGCTGGGTGGCATTGTTGTAATATTCGCCATTGTAGTGTTGGACTGTTGGCTGTTAACAACGCGTAGCCGGCCGGAGTGGCCAAGCGGTTAAAGGCGCTACAGTCTGGAACCGCGCAACCGCTACGGTCGCAGGTTCGAATCCTGCCTCGGGCATGGATGTGTGTGATGTCCTTAGGTTAGGTTTAAGTAGTTCTAAGTTCTAGGGGACTGATGACCTTAGAAGTTAAGTCCCATAGTGCTCAGAGCCATTTGAACCATTTGAACAGCGCGTAGCGTTGCGCAGGTGGAGGTGAGCCGCCAGCAGTGGTGGATGTGGGGAGAGAGATGGCGGGATTTTGAGAGCGGACGATCTGGACGTGTGTCCATCAGAAAGAGTAAATTTGTAATATTGGATATCATGGACTGATATATATATATATATATATATATATATATATATATATATATATATATATATATATATATATATAATCACTTTTGAACACTATTGAGTTAAATACATTGTTTGTTCTCTATCAAAATCTTTCATTTGCTAACTATGCCTATCAGTAGTTAGTGCCTTCAGTAGTTTGAATCTTTTATTTAGCTGGCAGTAGTGGCGCTCACTGTATTGCAGTAGTTCGAGTAACGAAGATTTTTGTGAGGTAAGTGATTTGTGAAACGTGTAGGTTAATGTTAGTCAGGGCCATTCTTTTGTAGGGATTTTTGAAAGTCAGATTGCGTTACGCTAAAAATATTGTTGTCAGTTTAGTGTTGATCAGAATAAGTAAAGAGAGTAATGTCGGAGTACCTTCAGTTCTGCTCAGCTGTTTGAAAATCAAATAATGCAAGAGGTTTATCAGCACAGTAATTCATTAATTTTTCAAAGGGGACGTTTCAAGTTGAATATTGAAGCCACTGAAGGTATTACTTACAGTTAGTCGTCCGATAATCTACATCTACATGGATACGTATTTGAAATCAAGCTCAAGTTTTCTTTGTAATTTTCAACAACGCTATCATCTGAACCGGGAGGTCGGTAAAAGGATCCAATTATTATTTTATTCCGGTTGCCAACTGAGCCGTGGCGCGGCTGGCGCCAGTGTTCTCACCCTTAGAATGGCATCGCTGCCATCGATTATAGGGTCACCATCTTTGCCTTCCGCTATTCAGGCCGGTGGTCGGGTGGTTAACGGGGAGAGGCCAGAGACAGCGGGAGTGTATATTCGCAGGGTCGCAGGTGGCTTGTTGACGTTTACCGTGAGGCCGCACAATAAATCCTTTTTGTTGCTCTGAAAGCGGGTCAAACATCGTTTTTCTGTTCTGATGAGTTTCTGATCCTGCGTTAAGATTCGTGGTACCCATCTAGCTGCTAATTTTCTCATATTCAGTTCCTGTGTTAAAATGTGATGTGCCCGTTCGGATGACATCTCTACACCTTCAGCAATTTCTCACATATTCAGCTGGCAATCCTGCATGACCATTTTATGCACTTTTGCAATAATTTCTGGAGCAGTGGCACACCTTGGCCGACCACTGCTCTGATCATCGTCTAAGCCAGGGCCTGCACGGCCACCGTGAGGCCTGATCCTTCCACAGGGCAGAGGTAGTCGCAAAACGTATCTAATGTGAGAACCACCGCTGCTACCTCGTGAGTTTCTAGCAAAAGGCTGCATCAAGTGTTTATCAAGAGCGAAACCTTCGTCGCCTACAAATACGAAAGGCACATTTCGTTTGTTTGAGTCACTAGCCAAAGGATTGGACTGTTTGAGGTAAGAGACCAAACAACGAGGTCATCGGTCTCATCGGGTTAGGGAAGGACGGGGAAGGAAGTCGGCCGTGCCCTATCAAAGGAACCATCCCGGCATTTGCCTGGAGCGATTTAGGGAAATCACGGAAAACCTAAATCAGGATGGCCGGGCGCGGGATTGAACCGTCGTCCTCCCGAATGCGAGTCCAGTGTGCTAACCACTGCGCCACCTCGCTCGGTCCCTATATCAGTGTATCGGAAGCAATAGTCACTACCCACAACTGCCATAAGCACTACGGCTTCGCCAACCACACATGCTTACTTTCAATGCCACCTATGCTCTGAGGACTTCTCTCAAAATTCAGAGCTATTTCTTGCAATTACTTATTCATTGTTATTGGAATGTACTTTGTTGTAAGCAGTTCCAAATTTTTCTGCATGTATCTACAGTTATAGAAGCAATAGTTGAGCGACCTCGTAAAAATTCGTAGTGTAGAGACTCCATGGAGCATCCCATTCCAAGATACCTGTTATAAATAAATATCAGGTTGAAACTTCCTGGCAGATTAAAACTGTGTGCCCGACCGAGACTCAAGTTCGAGTCTCGGTCGGGCACACAGTTTTAATCTACCAGGAAGTTTCATATCAGCGCACACTCCGCTGCAGAGTGGAAATCTCATTCTGAAATATCAGGTAGATGGAAATTAATTAATTTCTATGAACAGGTGTAAGAATAATTATTTTTAACGCCCCCACAGCAAAAGAAATAGAAAAGCTGTAGAAAAATATGCGTGATGCATACAGTCGCTGCTTGAAAGAATTGCAGAAAATAAGAAGAGTGGAACGACTACAAAAAAAACCGCATGTCTAACATAGACAGTCGTCTTTTCTCAGATGGCACCAGAATAAAAAAAACTTACGACGAAACAATTCATCACCAGTGAAAACCACTATGAAACCAAAGTTCTTCCTTGGTGACGCTTCCAAGGAGACTGAAGTTACGGCGTGTGGCGCACCTTTTCATACACTCCCCAATAGCACTATGACAGTACTCTGTTTTCACGTCGGCAAGAAATAGAAGCTGAATGACACCTAGTCCCTCATGGCAACTAACCCTGATCTCCGCTATTATACACTAAAGGCAACGTCCTGATTGAATGACTCGTCATCGCCCATCCCAAACCGCTAAGGACAGAAACTAGAAATTTGGAGAGGGTGTTGATCTTATGCTGTAAGCCTCGTTTCAGAAGGGATTGTTCGAAATTCACTCCTAAGGGGCTGAAATTCGGGATGAAAGCTTTTTGAAAATATGTCGCTTTTAAGGCAGTGTTGAAATTAGAGCTGATTGGTATTTGATTTCTCAAATGGTTCAAATGGCTCTGAGCACTATGGGACTCAACATCTGAGGCCATCAGTCCTCTAGAACTTAGAACTACTTAAACCTAACTAACCTAAGGACATCAAACTCATCCATGCCCGAGGCAGGATTCGAACCTGCGACCGTAGCGGTCGCGCGGTTCTGGACTGAAGGGCCGGCTTTGATTTCTCAGTCAGAAATTTAAAAAAATATATACGCGCCTCAGCAGTTTTGGAAATTAAACCACGAAAGGGATAAAATAGTGGGTGAAAGCTTTTTAAAATAAACCATTATTAAAGAGCTACTAAAGCATTTTCAAGGTACATCTATAAAAAATTGGTATTTGACTTCTCGGTTACAAATAAAGAAATATATGTTTACATGTTTCTGAAAATTCAACCCCTTAAGGAAGTGAAATAGGGGATGCAAGATTTTATGAAGTTATTTCATTCGAAATCATTTTCAGAGCTAAATCTATGAAAATTTGTATTTGGCTTATCTATTAGAAATTTAGAAAAATCATGTTTTTGGTAATTTCAGCCCAAAAGGGAAGAAATAGGGAATGAAATTTTTTTTACACAATATTTCGTTGTATTAAAAAATTTTAAAGCTAAAGCTATGAAAATCGGCATTTCACTTCTCGGTTAGATACCAGAAAATATGTGCTAGGGGATGAAAGTTGATGTGGAAACATCTCCACAAGAATGCAAAAGGCATGATTAAGAAAACCTTGGGCTCCAGCAACTAGAATCGCTTTTTCGACAGAAAAATATTCGGAAAAGACCATGCTTCTATGACCTTAATTAGCAGGAAAAGTTTAGAAGGTGCTGCAATTTGTGAGCAACCTAAAAACTCGATTAAAGAAAAATATTCTATGCAGACCATACAGTCTACCCAAGCGAACCAGCAGGTGCTAAGCTGGTTAATGTATTTGTTGTTATTCATCTCCTGGCGTTGATATCCCTGTAGTTCATCTGTCCTATGAGTGGAAGCTGGCTCTTTGTAAAATGAGCAGTCGGGTGGACATGACGGTTCGTATTTGGGAAATTACCCTTGTCCCATATGTTTAATATTGTATAGAGAGGTTGCCAATCTAATTATTTCAGTTAGCTGCTTCTTGGGTGGATCTTTGCCTTTTGCGGGCAAGTGCTGTCTGAATTACCCTGTCTACCAGGAGTGTTAGTTCAGTAAGTTTCGCAGGAGAAGGTAGCTCAGTCATTTTATACACTTGCTTGCAAAAGAAAAAGATCCCGAGTTCGAGTCTCGATCCAGCACACAGTTTTCACATCAGCACACACTCCGCTGCAGAGTGAAAAATTAAATCTGGAAACACCCCCTCCCCCACCCTCCCCCCGCGCCACGTATGCTGTGGCTAACCCATGTCTCCGCAAATTCTTTCTTCCAGGAGTGTTAGTCCAGTAAGTTTCTTAGGAGAACTTCTGTGAAGTCTTGAAGGTAGGAGATGAAGTACTGGCGGAAGTAAAGCTTTGAGGACGGGTCGTGTTTGGGTAGTTGAATAGGTAGTGATGTGTCGGCAGCTGGGCCAACACCTTGTAAATAGAGGTGGCTTAACAGGCACGCGAGACTAACGCAGACGGGCGTAAAGTACTGGAACAGGATACGTAATTAATGCTATGAAGAAAAGAACGGAGCTTCTCATATACTTATCTTTAATTTCTTCTTGTACATCTCTATGGTGAACACAAGTGAGACTCTAATTACAATCACTGTAAGGCTAATGGCGCCTTGCTAGTTCGTAGCCATTAACTTAGCTGAAGGCTATTCTGTCTCTCGGCTAATGAGAGAGAAAGGCTTCGTACGTCTAGTCGCTAGCTCTGTCGTCCGTACAACTGGGCTGAGTTCGAGTCAGTCTCTCGAGACCTGCCTTGTGGTGGCGCTAGGTTTGCGATCACACAGTGGCGACACGCGGGTCCGACATGTACTACAGGACCGCGGCCGATTTAAGCTACCACCTAGCACGTGTGGTGTCTGACTGTGACACCACAGGTAGAACACTTTCCATAGAAGGCAAAGGTTTCGGTTTGGTGATAGTTATCTGATCCCAAGCTTTTTTTTCTGTGTTGTTTTAATTAGATATATCATTTTCAGTGCGTTAGGTCCCTTCGATACCACCTCACTCTTTTCATTCGCAATTCCAACAATATTTTGCTTATATTTTGTTGTACAATGGCGAGTATATCTGCTGTAATAGTTGTGATATCACTCCTTGGTTTTTCCAAGCGATACTAAACATGTCTATTTTTATTTCGTCGTGCTACAAATGAAGAGAAAAGGCAAAGAAAGGAAATATTATCTCTTACAGTTGGATATTACTGTCTTATTCAACAACACTGAAAGAAGAAACACTATCGTAGGAGATTCAGAAACTGTGGAAGAGTGAGGAGAAGAAAGAGAAGAGGAGAATTAAACTAGAGAAAATCAATACAACCACAACCATTACTAGCAAAAGACACATAGCTAGTGATAAAAAAGAGAAGATAAAGACGCAGGGAAGTGGATTGTTAAAGGGGTTCTGAATATAAGGGTTCCTTTTTTTATTACTTCAGTCAAAAATCAGCTTGAGAAGAGTCATACTGTGTAAAAAGTCACTATTTTCTAATTGTTTTATTTATAATGTAGTTTTTCATCTCGAAATGCATGTTCACGCAGATTATGTCAAAAACAACTGTAATCATTCAACAATTTTAGGTTATTTTTCAATTTCAACATTTTGCTGACACAGGAGCAGCAACCTTTTTAATATTTTATAAAACGTTTATTAACAATGCATCACAGTTGCAGTACATATGTACTGCAACTGAAAGTGTGACAGATTGTTAAAAAACGCGGTTCCTGTTACGTTGGTAAATTAAAATAAAATACTATACATTTTTCCCCTTGTATCATTTTGTGTCGGTAACAACATGAAATTTCACATATGAAAATGGCCTCCATCAGTATGTAAGCATAAAAGAATTATTCATGAATGTATTAACATCAGTTGTGTAATCCAGCTCATTAAAGAATGTTTACGTCATTAATTTGGCTTCAGGTCTCTAGAAGCTGTATTCTCAAACAATATCCAACGTATAATCTCCTGGAAATATTGGCCTGAACAGTGTTAGCCGCGAAAGAAGCTCAACCGCAACATGGGATTAATGTCAAAGAAGTTTATACGAAATCTCTTCTTCCCAACGTTCGCGAGGTCTACTTGCCCGGCCATAATCGTAAAACATTTTGTTCTGCGACATTTCCGTCGTGATTTACGCTTAGGGCTTACAGTGGCAGCGTATCTCAGTCGACATAAAAAAGAGCAGACCCATTAAGACGAGAGTGATTTATAGACATCACCTAATCAAAAACAGCTGCAGCGCTTCGTATATGAACCTCGTTAATCATGCTGGTTTTAAACCGTTTTCCCAACGTGCACTGTGATGGGATATTTCGTACATTGAGCTATTAAAATTTTCTTGATTTCCTCTCTTGTACCAGCTTATTCATCTCGTAATCGCACTTACACTCAACGGCCTTAATTATTTGTTGTATGTGTGCCAGCTTCTGTCTTCCTCTCTGCAGGCCCTCATTTCTTATGTATACACTTAATTGTCAATACTGTGAGATAAGTCAAGCAGACGCATCGCGCGTGGTGCGGCATTCGTAAAACAATTGTATTCTGGAAGATAGTGGTTCAAACCCCGTCCGCCATCAAGATTTTTGTATTTTCTGTGGTTTCCTTAAGCCGCTTAAGGCAAATACCGCAGCGGTTCATGTGAAAAGGACCCTGTCGTTTTCCTTCCCCCATCCTTCCACAAGCAGAGATTTCGTTCCACCTCTAGCAGCCTCTAAGGTTTAGTCTTTCTTCATTCTTCAAATCTTCCTGCCCTCTTCAAACAGTTCATCGTTCACTACCAAACAACACTGTGTTATACGCTTACACTGTCAGAATTTTTTCTCAAATTAATGTTTATATTTGACACGAATATACTTCTTTCAGTTCCACACAAAATTTATTTAGATCGCAGTCGGCTTTATAACTTTTTATGATGCGTTTTGGCCATAACCATCTTCAGATCAAAAAATTAATCAAATATAAACACAACTGTCTCGTCAAAAACTGTACTAAACATTGTAACGATAAGTACCGATGTAACACGAAATGTGCCTTGCAGAAAATGAAGAAAATTCCTGACCCGCATTAGGAAATGGTATTTTATAACAAAGCCTTTACTTTTACAGTCATATGGTTTCAATATCCACTTCATAACGGATAAAATAAAAGAAACAACAAGAATAACTGCACTTCTATCGACTCTTTTGACGTGCTTGTTACGATTACGGATCTCTTGCACCGTCCCATATTGTGAATACATGCCTCCAATCACCAAAAGATTTATCGCGACTGGCTATTTTTATGTTTTGTTTTTTTAATTGTTATTTCTCGTTCACTTCCCAGAGGATAAGGGTAGGATGGCAGAAGAACAGTACTCCACCCTTCAGCCAAAATAGTTAAGAAGATACAAAAATTGAACAAAAAATTAAAACGGGTGAACTATATACAGTTACGCGTAACACGTCGATTGTCACTGATGATATTTAAAATAACACCTTGAGTGGTACCTGTCGTCTTTTACTACTGCCAGGTACTGGTAAGATCAGCTATGCAAAATATCTCTTTTCAGATTTCCTAAATCCAAAGAATGACTCTACAAGTAGAGGCTACGTTTGCAGGCCTGCAACAAGTACCAAACACAAAATTTCTGATCAGTGGGCCAAATTTATTTAAATATTAATTAATTAAACTGATAATAAGGTGACATCTCACAGGTCATTTGATGATTTAATAGAATACCAATCCATATATTGGATATACTATAATCAGGATAAATTTCATTTAATCATTGCTAAGAGGAGGTGCATACTGACTGATTTTAAGGATCCTGGTTAGGGAGCGGAATAGCGCTGTGAGATGTAATAATAAAGAATTTAGCAATAATTCACGTTTATTTCCTCATTAACAGAAACACACACATAGAAGTTAAAATATAGTAAGTTGGGATGCTAGCGCGTGCATCGACACATGTCACATTATACGTACAGCATAACACCTGGATCGACACATGTAGGGCAAGACTGCTAAATTACATGACACGGTTTACAAAGATCACTCACACAACGAAAGACAGAATTTAGAAATATGCTTCCCTGTTCCACATGTAAGTTCACTGGGTCTTAGCGCGACTGCCTTTAACGGTCAATTTCAGAGAGCAAAGTCCACTTCTAAAATTTCGTACGACCCAGTAATTTTGTAAACAAGATTACCGAACAAGAACGCATCTACTCCGTCATGAAACTGAGGCTTCCGTTCGAACACGAGAGGCGTTTACGTCGAACAGGAGCCTCATGGCGTACACAGAAACACTCGTGGCGCACCAGAGTACGGGCTACTAAGTCCGTGGGAATGAAACACAAGTTGGACGGTAAATTAAATAAAATTTAGCATAAGCATTCCACAAAGCACACAACACATCCATACCTAATACGCTAAACTAGCTAAAGCTGTACATCTTGTGGTGACACCGCTCATCCACGTCAAGTTACAGTTGCACAAAAGATCTCATCGAATAAATTGAATTCTACTGAAATTAACACCGTTCCCTGATTGAATTAGTTGATGCAGCATGATTATCGATGCCACGCGCCAGACTGACTACCGGAAACAAACAAAGCTCTCAAGCATTTCAGCTCAGCAAACAGAGATCCTACTCAGAGCATCCGTACTAACCGGCCTCCTAGGGAATATCTCACCTGTCCGGGTCCCACACACGGTGGCCGGAAGGACCCGGAGCGTAAGCGGTCTCTACCTTTACCAACCTCACAATGGGTGCTGACCAGTGGCCACTAATGTCTCTCTGACCCAAAATAGCCTTATTCGAAGCTCTACACAACGGTTGGCCACACTGTCTTACCATTCATAGTAACTTGAATCGACTCACCTGTAGCCGTTACAACCTGTAGATGGGACGTGAGCTGTCATCGGTACAATATCCGCTCTTAACAAAAGTTTTAAAAATGTTAGTAGAGAAGGAACAAATACAGGGTGCGTCAAAAAAATGTATACACACTTTGAACTGTCAGAGACAATTTATTTCCCGTTCTACAAGGTTAAATATCTGTGAGAAAGTAATGTTATGTTTCTTCAGCAGGTGGCAGCAGTGGCAAGGAAGTAACTGCAACATGGTGGACGTGCGTTTGAGCTTTGAAGCGCGGAAGCAGATAATTAAGTGGTACTGGAAGTTTGAGAATGTAGCTGCGGTTCGAAGACAGTGGAGAAGTGAGTGTGGTATAGAACCACCTTCAAGGTTAACAATTACACGTCTACGAGACAAATTTGAAATTCATGTAACAGTGTGTGATGTGCATAAAGGTCGATCAGGGCGACCTCGTACAGCTACAAGTGATGATTCCACAACTGCGGTCTTGGAACTGTTTCAGCGTTCGCCTCAAAAATCTTCAAGACAAGCGGCACGTGAGAGTAATGTAAGTGCTAGTAGTGTGGTACGCATTCTGAAGAAATGAAAGTTTCATGTGTACATTCCACGGCTGGAGCAACAGCTAAGTGACGACGATCCAGATCGAAGGTTAGAATTTTGTGAATGGGTTCAGGAGATGGTGAGACGTGAACCAGGATTTATGGGTAGCATAATTTGGTCGGATGAAGCCCAATTCAAACTCAATGGAACTGTCAATAGGCACAATTGTGTGTACTGGGCTTAAGATAATCCTCACATTACAGTTGAAAAGGCTGTGAATTTGCCTGGTGTAAATGTGTGTTGTGGTTTGTCTGCAAAGGGACTCATTGGGCCTTTCCGCTTTGAAGGTACTGTTACTGGAGAAACGTACCTAACAGTGCTTGCTGACTCCATATTCCCTGCCATTTGTGCATTATACAGTAATGATGAGTTTTGTTTCCAACAAGATGGCGCCCCGCCGCACTATCAAAGGGACGTACCAGCATACCTGAATCACAATGTGCCAGGCCAGTGGATAGCACACAGGGGACCCGATGGCGCCCCGCCGCACTATCAAAGGGACGTACCAGCATACCTGAATCACAATGTGCCAGGCCAGTGGATAGCACACAGGGGACCCGATCGAGTTTCCTGCACGCTCTCCAGACCTCACGCCGCTGGATTTCTTCTTATGGGGCACAGTAAAAGATAAGGTGTACAAACGTAAACCACGTAACCTGGACACACTTTGGTAAGAGATTCAGGCGGTGTATGCAGAAATCTCATTGGACACTTTGGTACGATGTATGGAATCACTGGTGACTCGTACTTAGAAATGTATTGATGCTGAAGGCCACCAGTTTGAACATTAATCACATTTGCCAAGTACATTTATTTTTCCAATTGGACTTTAAGCTTTCCATTCTCAGATATTTAGCATTGTAGAACGGGAAATAAATTTTCTATGACGCTTCAAAGTGTGTATACATTTTTTAACGCACCCTGTATATTTAAGAGGAGAAAATTTGAAAAACTATAAAAGGATTAATTTTTTGCACTTATGTAACATTAAAACTGTTAATATGCTTTGTTGTCGAAGGACTAAAGGATAAAAACAAAGCGGAATTAGATAATCATTAGGTCTCGAAAGAATTGTGGCTGACTTGTGATATGGGTGTTTATGGGTTCACAGCAGTCATTCCAATTGGTGAATGTGGGCGTAAGATTCACTGGGGTAGGCTATCATGAGTTAAATGGGTAGGAGGTCACTTCAGGGCGATACTTTTGTGGAAGTTAGAAGGTGCTAGGATTGTCTGGGATTGTATTATTTCCAAGACGGAGACGGGGACTACGTCACATTCAAGGGAATGTGCCAGGTTCAAAAAACGGTTCAAATGGCTCTGAGTACTATGGGACTTAACATCTGTGGTCATCAGTCCCCTAGAACTTAAAACTACTTAAACCTAAATAACCTATGGACATCAGACACATCCATGCCCGAGGCAGGATTCGAACCTGCGACCGTAGCGGTCACGCGGTTCCAGAGTGAAGCGCCTAGAACCTCACGGCCACACAGGCCGGTAGAATGTGCCACGAACCTAGTTTGTATACTGAGGTCAGGTGGAAAAAATACTTTCTATGTTGGTGAACAAATGGTTGGGGATGAGGTGTTGTGGTCAGATGTATATGGTGCCATAGGTAACTGTTAAGTTTTTCAAGTAGAGAATGACGATAATGTATCCGTTGGAATTATAGCATGAGGTTTACTACCAAACAGGGATGCCCTCTTTGTGACCAACTGAAATATCGACTTGGGAAGCGGATTATGTGTATGGTGTAGGATGTTTGGAGACGGTGTCTGTTGGGTGTTGGGACTGGTAAGCACAAGATGGAAGGAAATGGATGTTGTGGAACAGTATGTTGTAGTGTTGTTACACCATGATGAAGGTTTGCCGGCCGTTGTGGCCGAGCGGTTCTAGGCGCTTCGGTCTGGAACCGCGCGACCGCTACAGTCGCAGGTTCGAATCCTGCCTCGAGCATGGATGTGTGTGATGTCCTTAGGTTAGTTAGGTTTAAGTAGTTCTAAGTTCTAGTGGACTGATGACCTCAGATGTTAACTCCCATTTTTATGAAGGTTTGTGAATGGTTTGTAAAAGTGAGGTTTAGAGAGCGTTTAGACTACGATGTCGAGGGAGTTAAGGAGGTTTCCCTCAGTGCAGTGTGTGCTTGATTCCTGGGCGCTCAGTAATTGACTGCCCTTGCCCTGTGGTTGTCTCTGCCCATTGCTGTGATACCAGACAACGCCAGCCAACGAGATAGCGCCTAAGCAACATTGTATAGAAATACAGGGACGTGCTCGGCAAACAGAATGATAGTGACTTGCTGGTAGTGGCATGGATAGTTGCAAGTCCGGATTTACCGAGGACGTGCGTGTTCTCTGTTGGGCCGAACACAGCATGAAGGCGGTGGCCTGGCCTGTGGAGTGTTACTGACGCTTTCACACCGGTTGGAGTTTAACTGTCAGCTACTTTACCATTGGAGGAAGCGAGCTTGCTCGGGAGACTGTTGGGTGTCTATAATGTGGACTACACGGTGAGGCCTTCTGTATGGTGTTAGCATTCGCCGGAACCGCTGTCGGCGAAGGTGGGCTGCCGTTGGTCGTTTGCTCGGATGGTCGTCTTAGTTAACAACGTCTTAGATCCTCACTACGAACACCATTTTCCGAGTCGGGATGTGGTTGGACCTTGTTGGTTCGTTGGAACTGAGCAGCGACGCAGCCTCCACAGCGCGAAGCCAGGCCGTGGCTTTCGGCAGCGGGCCTCTATCTGGAAGCGCTAGCTGTGCGAGCGACTTTTCGCTTACTTCCGAAGCAGGATCCTTGAGTAATTAGTTACCTGTTCTTAAAACTCGACTGTTACGATCTGTTCGTTATTTGTGGGTTGTTGTTTTCTCAGCCCATGACGCGTGTGATAACAAGTCATGTGTTTTCTTGCCTAGAATCTGCAGCCTCCAGTAGCGACTTGACAGTTGTGACTTGTTCTTTCGGATTCTTTTAAACTCTTGAGTGATTTTTGATGCCTTGATCTTGGTGAGGCTCAGTTTGAAGTTATTGGTATCTCGGTTTACTCTTCATCGGCCGATATTTTCCATTATCTGTGCAGTTAGATCTGACCGTTGGAAATCGGCCAGACTGTCGGCCGGTCGTGAACCGTCCCTTGGCTGTGTTGCCTTCCTATTAAGAGCTTGTCGCTCTGGCTACCTCTCTCACCTAAACGTGCCGACCCTTGGAACCTTCTGAGCGCCGCTCCTTGTGTTTTACATAGTGATTTCCAATTAGTCTGTGTGGCCTTCAGCCGAGTTTTGGCTTATTAAAGTCGTAAGCTTTTCTCTTTAGGCCTTAAGCCGTGACATTGTTGTCTCCATGGTACGTGGCTTTCAACCGAGTTTAAAACACTCTTAAACTGAAAATTCAGAATCTTACTCTTGCCGGTAAGTCATGACAATGTTATTTTTTAGTATGAGGCCTTCAGCCGAGTTTGCATGAAATGTTTTAAGCTAGGCCCTCAGCTTGTTAAATTGAAAGCCCTTCTTCCTAGGCTATAAGCCGTTAAATTGTTCGGCTGATATGCGGCCTCCACCCGGGTTTCAGCCTATTTAGAATTAACACTGAAGATCTTTGTTTTTGCCTTAAGCCGTAATACTGTTTCCTTGCTTAGGCCTTCGACACCGGATTTTCGTATGTGGCTTTCAGCCGATTTAAATCGAATCAAAGGAGCTCTTTCGTAAAAACCTTGAGAGTTTCTAATTCTTGCTTATGTTATTGTGTGTTTTAACTAATAAAATTTGTATGTTTAGTGTAACTGACAGCAACACAGAATCAAAATATTAAATTAAGTAGTCAAATAAAAGAAAACTGAGTCCTGCCACCGTTCGTTGCTCTTCCCGAAAAGCGTTAAACGGTCAAATACTACAAAAAAATCTCCAGTATTCTCCAACCGAGCCTAATGTTTTGAAATTCTGCTCAAAATTCATGTTGTAATCGATGATAATACTACTACGTGGACGTTACGAATAGTCAGTGCATAAGGCTGAAAACTGAGGTAGAAGAAATACACCTTGTTTGTCTCCTTTCACATACAAAAAGCCTTTCACTAGGTACGGCAGTCTTGGCTCTACTTCAAGCTACAAATCTATGCAACTGCAGTCAATTATGTCCGCCTTATAACAGCCTTCTTTCATCACCTCCATATACCACAATAAATCACACCTACTGCTGCAAATTTCGTTTCTCGCCAAGTGTGCCTCAGAGCTCTGTACTGTCCACTCCCCCTCCCCTTTTACATAATGTCCATTGCTGACATTCCAACACTCCCTTCTGCCCATATCCCCCACCTTCTGCAACATGTTGAAGACACCGCCTACCTAATCACTCACCACACTCTTAAATTCTCCCATCTCTCCCTCCAACGCCATTTGAATCTCCTGGGCGACTGGCGTAACTCATCTAAACTTCAAGTAAATTCACAGAAAAGGCAAGTCAACATCTTTGGTCACACCACACAGCGTTTCAATTGCCCCGATTATTATATCTCCATCCACAACCACCCCATCCCTCTGACTACACAGTGAAGTATTTATGATTAACCCACGACAGAACACAGACATGGAATGCACACATCCTTACCTTCGAACACAAAGCCCTAATCTGATTAAAACTACTAACAGGCAGTACCTCGGGTATATACCTTTCTACCATTATCGTCACCTATAAATATATCTGCCTCATCCTCACCTACAGTGACGTTGCCTGGATCTTCCCCTCCACTAAATTCTAGAAGTCCCTTGAAATCCGCCTCACCTTCCTAATTTGCATACCTTCCCCAACCCGCATCCTGTTCAACTTATCCACTTTCCATACTTGTCTTCGTAGAGCACCTTCAGATCTAATAAATTAATAGCAAAACCCAGTCCTGGCATCCAATATTCCATCCACAAATCACCAATTCAGGTGCCCTGCTGGGCCACCACATCCATATTCCACATTTCTTGCATCTTCATGCCTTATCCACTCTCTCCAGTTGGAATTTCAACCATATCCCACTCCTGAATGATGAAATCCAGTCCAACATCTAACACTCCTTCCAAACCTAGTCACAACACTCTACCAAATACTAGCGTTCCATTTTTCCCCTTCCCCGTTATTACACCTTGCTGGTTTTAAGTCACTACTAGTTGTTCGACAGGGCCTCATAGTCACTCATCATTCCACCTCCATGATGACCATGTTCATTTCCATGCATTACCAGTATCACCACTACACCATACCAGCATTCACATTATAACCACTGATTATATTAAAACTGCAATGTAAACTAATCTATAAATATTCAAAAATCACCGATATTGTCCACCAATGTGATTTTTAAAAAATCGTCATTGATTGTCATCTGTTCGTAAGTATTTTAAAACTTCTATCCAAGTTTTTAAGCCTTTGGTTGAATACTGGTTTTATCCACAGCCAGTCTGTTCCTAAGTGGGGAAGTGAAAGAAAAAAGTTTACTAAAAAATCCTATCCCACCAGCTCAACAAACGAAAATCCGGTATTTTAGTGAAATTCTATGAGCGTGAATGGCGTCCTGGTCTTCATTTCAACCTCTAGACTCATGCACTTCCATGCATTTTACAGAATTACTCGAGTAACAAACGGCCACTCTCGATGACTTGTCAATTTTACAGAAGGTCTCATTGCGTCGATCTTGTGATCCTATCAGCCAATGACATTGCAGCATGATTTCTAGTTTCTGTATCATTGCTAAACGAGCCCCCTCCATTACTTTGCGAGGGCTATATACATGTGGAAATGTCGTGAACCCTGTTAACACTGCCTACACCACGTAACGCAAATACTGTTTCCTAATATTTGCTGGGAGATGAAGAAGCTTGCACAGGATAGAGTAGCATGGAGAGCTGCATCAAACCAGTCTCAGGACTGAAGACCACAACAACAACAACAACAATATTTGCTCATGTGTTCATGACATTAGTGAGCCGTGCGTGGCTCGTGTTCCCGCCATCATCTATTTTACACCTTGTTTTTAACGTACTTCCACCTCACTGCGTTAATTTAAATTACTACTGTCACTGAGTTGCTGTTTTGCCTAACCGTGAGTGGCGCTAGCAGCGCGTATCGATATATCCCCTCTCGTGTATCTTTATTCGACTGCTATTACATCCCGGTCGTTGTCTGTCGTAAGCGAGTTCGGGTCTCGAGTTCGGGCTGCCAGTCAGCTGGAACGCATCTGGAGCGCAGTCCGGACTTGCCAGTCGGGGAGTCGCAATGCGGCGCTAGTGCAGTCGGGTTGGAGCAGCAGTGAAGTCTGCGTCAACACGGCTCGCCCAACCATTGCCGCCACGCATCACTTGAGCTGGGTCACAGTCTTGGAGGATCGTCAGTCGGTCGTCCTACCGGACGACGCGTTTTGGCTCACCGATCGTTCGTGAATCGGATATGTGTGTTACTGTTGGGCTGGCTCTGAGCACTATGGGACTCAACTGCTGAGGTCATTAGTCCCCTAGAACTTAGAACTAGCTAAACCTAACTAACCTAAGGACATCACAAACATCCATGCCCGAGGCAGGATTCGAACCTGCGACCGTAGCGGTCCTGCGGTTCCAGACTGCAGCGCCTTTAACCGCACGGCCACTTCGGCCGGCCTTACTGTTGGGTATCGTTCAGGTCTTCTAATGGCTCTGAGCACTATGGGACTTAACTTCTGAGGTCATCAGTCCCCTAGAACTTAGAACTACTTAAACCTAACTAACCTAAGGACATCACACACATCCATGCCCGAGGCAAGATTCGAACCTGCGTCCGTAGCGGTCGCGCGGTTCCACACTGTAGGGCCTAGAACCGCTCGGCCACTCCGGCTGGCTTCAGGTCTTCGTACAAGTGTTTGTCAGGTTGTGTGTATAGTTGGCGTTAGTTCCACTGACGACTACTTTAGATGTTGTCGGCATTCTGAGGGTAGTCGGTCGGTTGCTGCGGACCAGGGAAGTTATCTCCACACGGTGCTGTCGGCTGGGTCCACTGGCGGTCCCTGCGCAGTGTCGGAGAGTGGGTGGAGCTCTCTGATCGCTACGAGCTTCGTGGTTCACCCACTCAGGACGTCGAAGTTGAGCAGTGGTTTCAAGTACCCAAACCACGTCCATTCACGTTGTGTGGTTCTCGCGGTTCTAGGCGCGCAGTCCGGAACCGTGCGACTGCTACGGTCGCAGGTTCGAATCCTGCCTCGGGCATGGATGTGTGTTATGTCCTTAGGTTAGTTAGGTTTAAGTAGTTCTAAGTTCTAGGGGACTGATAACCACAGCAGTTGAGTCCCATAGTGCTCAGAGCCATTTGAACCATTTTTGAACGTTGTGTGGTTCGTTTCGGTGGTTCGCTGTTGGGGAGGTTTTCCTGTAAGCAACACCGAGTGTTTATATTGCTGACATTTAGACGCCATGCGATGGAATTAACTATATAGATTGACTACAATTCAAGTGCACTAGCGGAGTTTTCTGCCTTGTGGCCGTTAGTGTTCCAGTTACCTGCCCTGGCCACTGACGTAATTTCAGGCAGTGTCCTTTTCTCACCTGTTGTCGCTGTCCAACACGGTGTGTAGTTTTGACAGCTTAATACATATCCATATTTAATCGTGGATAATCACACCCGTAACATTTTGTGTTTGAATTCTAATGTACCGATTGGTGACAAGCAAGTCTTTTGTCGACTGGTCCGTGGCTGCCCTTTGGTTGGGTTCCGACGGATTAAGTGTAGTTGGGATCACCACCTGTCTCACCTAAGTGAACGAGGGCAGACCGTCCTCCCTGGAGGCTACTGAGTGCTGTTGTCTTTACTGGCTTCTCACCAGTGTTTAATTGTCTATTTATAATCTATCATAGCCAATGATAAAAAATTTCTTGGTTTTACTGTGTTTTATGTAAGTAAGTTTGAAATCCAGAAAGTGGATATTTGCTGAAAGATTACCTTTCAACCTTAAACATTGCGGTCTTCTGCCTTTGAAAGGTTATGGGAATTTATTTTAAAATCTAGAAAATTTTACTGTGGGCTTTCAGCCATTTGTATTGCATCTTGTTTCTGTTTGTCTATCCAAACTTGCCTTGAGGGTTTCAGCCTAGCTGTGATATATATATAATTTTATTTGTAATTGTAGCTGCATGTTTTCAGTCACTTGAAATTTACGCCGGCCAGGGTGGCCGAGTGGTTCTAGGCGCTACAGTCTGGAACCGCGAGACCGCTACGGTCGCAGGTTCGAATCCTGTCTCGGGCATGGATGTGTGTGATGTTCTTAGGTTAGTTAGGTTTAAGTAGTTCTAAGTTCTAGGGGACCTCAGAAGTTAAGTCCTATAGTGCTCAGAGCCATTTGATTTTTTGAAATTTACCTTTTTGATTTTTAAGATTTCTTGTTTGGAGGCCTTCAGCCGTGAGAGATTTGGAGTTTGAAACTTGTAGTTGTAAGAGTTCGGCTATGTGCCGCTTTGGTTGTAAATGTGTTATTAAATTACAATAAATTACAATTTGAAGGTGAAACTGACCCCAACCTTATTTGGCCCTTTCCACAATCCTAATCACCTGTTCTGCCCAGCGGGTTTAACGGCCGTTTCAATTACTTCTCGCTGCGAATTCTAAAATTGCTTGTAAATGTAGTACAGCTAAAGAGCATTGTATTACCAGTTTGGGAACTGCAATATACAACTACATAATGGATCACGTGTTTGACCCTGAGCAAGAATGATTACGCGTTTTAAACTCTAGCAAACAGTATTTACAAAGTGCTTCTCTGTGCTCTCTACCAATCACAACCACGCTGTATCAGCTAACAAATACCTTACAAAACAGTTGCTGATGGCTATTGACAACATTCTCCAACAGGGATGCATACAAGTTGACTGCTGTCTTTGTTGCTTTCCTGGAAAAGAGAACCATCTTCCTCTAAATTAACATGGATCTGCGTTAAAGGATGATAGAAATTAGATGGAGTAATCGGTAAAGAGAGGTTAACGAGCTGTGATTAAATGGTAGACCGATTACGCCTTCTAGAGGGAGGGAAATATTGTGGTAGGTCATTTACTACACATTTAACTATTTCTTTCCATTGTTCTCTCAGGGATGTATCAGCGGTTTAGTATAACCTGCATTCAACTCATATGCCGTTGTGTATTCTGTGTGTGACTTAAAACAATATTGAGATAGAAAACTTGCAGGGTGAATGTGTCAGGTAGTGGAAATATATTTCCTGTATTGTAGTATTGACAGTGTTTCATTCCAGACGACTGCTACATCAGAAATCACACTGCTTTAACGTTATAGCATGTTTAAGCGCAGAATTGTGTAGCCTTACCAGTGTTTGTTTATGGTCTACAATCATTTCTCTCTTTCCAATACCTTCTTGGTATGGAATCCAAATACTACAGCAACACTATATAATTGACAGCACAAGTGATTTATGTAAAACGTTTCAAACTTCTTCCATCCGGAGCTCTATATTGCATAAACCATACTGTTTCCTTCTCCTTATTTTTAGTCATCTGTTATAGCACCACAATTTTCTGAAATGTATTAGGCTCGTATCTATTACACACCAATAAGGAGTGCTAACTTCCACAGCATGCATGCATCTAGAGAGATCGTGTGTAATTGGATGGGTGACGCGATTAAAATTGATACAGAACAGCTTTGGAATGAGAATACCAGTCTGCATCACAGGCGTCAATCAGCTGTGAAAGTTTGGGACACATCTTTTGCTCTTTCCTAAAGCAAAATATCGATGTGTATTGATTACATGGAACTTAGCTCATTCTATTCCTTAATGAGACATTGAATGCAGTGGTTATAATGCACTCCTAATGCTGGTCAGTTCCAAACTAAGTCGGAGACAACGTTTCAGTGAGGAACGGTTAAAGGCAGAGGGACATTTACAAGATACATGGAGAGATCATCTAGAGTTTTGTTCAGGATCCATGAGTGTGAGAATACTTCGTGAGTCCCATCACATAGGGAGAGATGGCTAGGCCTAATAAAATCTTACCAGATTTATAAAGTATTTCAGCTAAGGAACGTAGTTTTTGAACATCCTCCTCACTGATGCCTACTCCCTAACTGAGAAATAGTATTTGCCTTACATAGTGTAGGCAGTGTAACAGAGTTTTTGATATGTCCATATAAATATATAGCCCTCAAGGAGTAATGGAGGAGCTGGTTTAGCAATACAGAAATTGTGAATTTTGCTGCAATGTCATTGGCTGATAGCAACGTGAGTCTGACATGACGAGATGTTTTGTTGATGTGACAAAATGTCAAGAGTGGTCGTTTGGAGCTCGAGTAATTGAGTAAAATACATTTAATCGCTGAAAACCTGTCAAAATTACGAAAATTGATGGAAAATATGTAAAACTGAGGTAAAAATCTAATAATGGAAAATCCAGGGTGGAATGTAACTATATTGTGAAAAGGGAAGTTGCCATTCACCATATAGCAGAGATGCTGAGTCGCAAATAGGCACAACAAAAGGTTTGTCACAAATATAGCTTTGTGTGTAAGTTGAGTTTGCATGAGTTTGTATGTGTGTGTTTGTAATCTACTTTTGATGAATGCCTTACTGGCCAAAAGCTATATTTGCGACAGTCTTTTTGTTGTGCCTGTCTTCGACTCAGCATATCCGCTATACGGTGAGTGGCAACTTCCCTTTTCACAATATTGTAAAACTGGGGTAAATATGACAAAATGGGGATGAATGATGGTAATTACATGCTCATCTGAATGTATGAAAATCATTTTATTCTTACGCTAGAGAGATGGTCCATAAGCCTTAAGTTTTGAGTATCTGAAACCGGACTAAAAGAAAAGACAACACAACAGCAATAATTTTAGTTAAAGTCCTGAAGAGTACGCCCTTCTTCCACATGTAGTTATGCATTGTAAGCCATAAAAATGAAAGATGCAGCGTCCAAAGATTTGGCAGACATTATGACCACCACCTAGGACACCAAAACAGTGATCATATACATGATGTGATAGCCCTGCCAATATCAGCAATCAATGTTCTTGGTATCTTCAAAAATGGCTCATCGAGACATCTGCTACGCCACCACTGTGGAACATGAGTTTAAATGTAGAGGTCATCACCTTCGGATAGCTGTTTGGAGATGCTCCATAATGCAACAAACTCTTCCAGTTATCATGTAATGAGATGTTTTCCACACTTTTGTCTTTTATTTCAATCATCCTGTGTATTGTGGGAGCCGCTCAACTTACATCATGCAATGTCCAGCTTTCTGTGAGAGCCAGTCGATTGAAAGATGTTAATGCCAGTTTAGCACTTGACACAGACCTCAATGGTGGAAAAACAAAATGTATGGTGGTTCAAATGGTTCAAATGGCTCTGAGCACTATGGGACTTAACATCTGTGGTCATCAGTCCCCTAGAACTTAGAACTACTTAAACCTAACTAACTTAAGGACAACACACACATCCTTGCCCGAGGCAGGATTCGAACCTGCGATAGTAGCGGTCACGTGGTTCCAGACTGAAGCGCCTAGAACCGCACCGCCACACCGGCCGGCTGTATGGTGGTGTACAAAGGTGCAGCATACACTGCTTGGATGTGTTACAGGAGAAAAACAATGTATCAAACTGCTTATGAAAGAATAACACAAGAACCCACTCTTGTAACCAATAGTCTGTGTGATATGGTCCTCCTACAGTATCGCTGACAAAAATTTACACGGGTCTGTCCAAGAGATTTCGATCTCTGGTCACCTGCTCCAATATATATGTATATATAATATGCTTGATTTCAACATCCAGATGATCTTTGTTTATGATGTATCAGAGACATGACAATATCTTATTGACTTCTCTACCAGGTGACATTAGCGAAGTTTTTATAGTTTGTAATTTTACTGCAACACGTGTTATAAAAATAACAAGTAGAGAAGGAGAGAGGGGGAGAGACTATGCTGAAAAATGTGGGTTGGCGGCGGTAGAATCCGTCTGTGGTCAGCTTCAAATGTCGGTTCTCAATAGTTTTCCTCGAAAAGAACATCGTCTTCCCTCCAGGGGTTCCCATTTGAGCTACCTGCCAAGCGTAATCCGACTACTGGAAAAAACGACTCCCCACTCCAAGTGACTCTCATGATCAGTTTAATTAAATACCATATCAATTTGATATCAGTGATGCACGGCTGTGCGGGGGGAAGTGAGACCTAGAGCAACACAGATATGATTCGGGAGATGGAGTGGAAATCAGGCATTTTTACATCGTGGCGAGATCTTTAACAGAATTTCAGTCTCACACCTACACAGGAAGAGACGTTCACAGTAATTAAATCAGCTCTGTTACCAAATACATAGTGTAAACCTGATATTTACAACTTCTCTGTGCTCTTAATTCGACTGACTTTGTATGTGATGAAGCATTGGGTTACTTTAAGAGAATTCGGAAGTGAGGAAGCATCCCATGACAGAGGTAGATCTTAGCATTCCATCATGAGCCTAAAATGAGTTTAGTATTCTAGTCCTGTAATTCATGGTGTAACAGATATTAACATGCTAATAAAATATATTTTTTACCTGATGACAAATTCTTAGAGGAAATATAGCCTGTTCCATAATGTTACAAGATTTACACAAGTAACGATACTTTACCGATTCTAAAACGCGTGTGTGCCCCGATTTCTTCTGTCTTCGAAAATAACTTGTATAAACAGGAGAAATCTACATTTCGCGTGAGAAATCTGAGGTGTATAGTCAACAGCATCCCTGGATAAACTGGAGAGAGTCTATGTTTGGGCGGAATTGCAATTAGAACTATGTATCCAAGCCAGGTCTGCTTGTCTCACAGTGCACAGTGGCCAGTGGCATGAGTGGGCAGGAGACTTCTGTCCACTGGAAGTGGTGGATTAGTTACAAATAACGCGCAGACCTGTCAGGTCTCACCCATGGCAGCAAGGACAAGTCCCACCGGCGGCGCTCTCTGGATGACTTATTAGCAAAGTATGTTACCAGTATGCTGGGCGAGCAGCCACAGAACTTGACATGTATGTTGCATGATAAGATTCAATATGACTGTTGTTTGTGCTTGACGATTATTCCCACCATGTAAACTGATTGGTTGACTGCTTGGTGATAGTCTCTGTGACCTCTGAGCGTTCAGTACAGCAGATGTGTGGATACCTGTGAGTGGGGGGTTGGGGGGGGGGGGGGGGGGACGGTGTGCAGCTGCCAGTATAGCCAGTGCGGGTGTCCTTGTCTCCAGAAGTAGCCTCTTGAGAGAGAGAGAGAGAGAGAGAGAGAGAGAGAGAGAGTGGAAGGGAGGGAAGGGGGATGAGAGAGATAGTATGCATTTGGACAGGAATTTTCCTGGTATCAATATCAAAGTTGCCACCAAGTGATGCTTTGTCTGACAGGAAGTAACCAGAGGAGTGAGGGGAATAAGAGGAGGTAATTAGAGGTAAGAATGGTGGGGGAGGGGTTCTTCTCCAAGCACTCTCTGCAGGTGGTATTGTGAACTAACTCAGTATCTGTACAGCAGGGCAAGCACATAGAGCAGTTGCTTCCACTGAGCTGGTATGGAAATTGTGTGTTTGGGAGCAGATTGTGCATGTGCTGCAAAGAGATGTAGCCTCTTTAGGTGACAAAGTACACCACCATGAACGAGGGGGGACTGTGGCTGTGAGGGATAGTCACAAATAAAAGGATCGCAGTATTCTGAGACACCATGGTCTCCTGGTTTGGTCAGGTTCGTCCTAGTTCTCCCAAGCAGTGGCATGTAACAGAAAAGAGCCACTCAGAGAGTGCTAATATCATGAGATGTGAGATGGCAATGTGAGACCCGACAGATGTCATGGACATAGTGCAGCCTCTTGGCCAACTTGGACATCAGCACTTGGTGCAACCCAGAAAAGTGGCCAGTGCATGGGTGCACGAAGACCCAATGTCCCGGCTGGCACGTCCGCTCCGCAGTCGACGCGAAGATGGAATCGGAGGATTTTTAACAGTGTAATTACATGCAATGAGTTATGTTGACATCAATTTTGTGACGGTATTCATTGCATAATCAGAAAAAAGCGATCTATTTGATTATTTCTTTTTGATGTATCTTAGAAGATCTGCTACTTCCAAAACAGCATGGAATGATGAGATTTTCCTTGTCAAAAAAAAAGAGATCCAACTCCTGAAAATTGAATTTTATAAATAAACAGTATGTCCTTTGCTGTGTCTGATAGTTATTTGAATTTCCTGTCATGAGATCTTTCTCCAGCATGGCCTGAGTCTTTTTCCCACCAATTTCCAGGTGGAAGTTGGGAGGGGATGGCTAGTGGGGTTACCAGATGAGGACAGGCTGATTAATTTATCAATTTAATTAATTAGTCAATTAATTTTATATGAATGAGGGGATATCCCAGAGGGGTGGGGAAAGAGGAGGTGGAAGGGTAGAGTTGGCGGTTTCTCAGAAGGACAGGTTATCCTCAGATGTCATAAATCAAACTGCAAAAGGTCATAAATCAATTAACAGAACAATATACACTCCTGGAAATTGAAATAAGAACACCGTGAATTCATTGTCCCAGGAAGGGGAAACTTTATTGACACATTCCTGGGGTCAGATACATCACATGATCACACTGACAGAACCACAGGCACATAGACACAGGCAACAGAGCATGCACAATGTCGGCACTAGTACAGTGTATATCCACCTTTCGCAGCAATGCAGGCTGCTATTCTCCCATGGAGACGATCGTAGAGATGCTGGATATAGTCCTGTGGAACGGCTTGCCATGCCATTTCCACCTGGCGCCTCAGTTGGACCAGCGTTCGTGCTGGACGTGCAGACCGCGTGAGACGACGCTTCATCCAGTCCCAAACATGCTCAATGGGGGACAGATCCGGAGATCTTGCTGGCCAGGGTAGTTGACTTACACCTTCTAGAGCACGTTGGGTGGCACGGGATACATGCGGACGTGCATTGTCCTGTTGGAACAGCAAGTTCCCTTGCCGGTCTAGGAATGGTAGAACGATGGGTTCGATGACGGTTTGGATGTACCGTGCACTATTCAGTGTCCCCTCGACGATCACCAGTGGTGTACGGCCAGTGCAGGAGATCGCTCCCCACACCATGATGCCGGGTGTTGGCTCTGTGTGCCTCGGTCGTATGCAGTCCTGATTGTGGCGCTCACCTGCACGGCGCCAAACACGCATACGACCATCATTGGCACCAAGGCAGAAGCGACTCTCATCGCTGAAGACGACACGTCTCCATTCGTCCCTCCATTCACGCCTGTCGCGACACCACTGGAGGCGGGCTGCACGATGTTGGGGCGTGAGCGGAAGACGGCCTAACGGTGTGCGGGACCGTAGCCCAGCTTCATGGAGACGGTTGCGAATGGTCCTCGCCGATACCCCAGGAGCAACAGTGTCCCTAATTTGCTGGGAAGTGGCGGTGCGGTCCCCTACGGCACTGCGTAGGATCCTACGGTCTTGGCGTGCATCCGTGCGTCGCTGCGGTCCGGTCCCAGGTCGACGGGTACGTGCACCTTCCGCCGACCACTGGCGACAACATCGATGTACTGTGGAGACCTCACGCCCCACGTGTTGAGCAATTCGGCGGTACGTCCACCCGGCCTCCCGCATGCCCACTATACGCCCTCGCTCAAAGTCCGTCAACTGCACATACGGTTCACATCCACGCTGTCGCGGCATGCTACCAGTGTTAAAGACTGCGATGGAGCTCCGTATGCCACGGCAAACTGGCTGACACTGACGGCGGCGGTGCACAAATGCTGCGCAGCTAGCGCCATTCGACGGCCAACACCGCGGTTCCTGGTGTGTCCGCTGTTCCGTGCGTGTGATCATTGCTTGTACAGCCCTCTCGCAGTGTCCGGAGAAAGTATGGTGGGTCTGACACACCGGTGTCAATGTGTTCTTTTTTCCATTTCCAGGAGTGTATTAAGGGGAGGGGGGCATAAATCAATCAAGTTTGCCCCTGAATGTAGCAAACCTGTGCTAACAAAACACCCCAGAACATAGTTTGTCCCACTGCTGTTCTCCCATTGGACTCCCTAGTTTGAAATTTGGCTCAAAGGTACCTATAAGCTTCTTCTGGAGTGGTGAAAAAGCGTGGTGCCATGCTACATACAGCAAGGTGTCGGTGAAAGTGAAAAAAGGGCCAGAGCTCAGATGTTCATGTGAGATGTAAGGTCTGTTAATGATGTCACACTGGTAATTCCACAACTGCTATCATGAGTCTGTGTGCATCGCATTCCAGTTTTCTCACCAAGAAAGTATCCTTGGGAGAACGGCGAATTGCAATGATCACTCTACTGTGGAGGCCGACATAGTATATAGTGTGTGCATACCAAAAAGAAATAAATAAAAATGACTGAACCGATATCTAATAGGCTACATGTGTTAAATTTTGTGTACATGCACTATGTTTATATATGGAAAGAAATGTAAAGAAACATTGCATAACGTTTAATATACTTGCCTGGAGCAGATATACATGCTAATTCATTCTTCTTCTTGTGTGTTTGTTCTGCATCGGTATAGGGTGGGCTTGGTTTTTAATGGATTTGCCATGGTTAATTTACCGCTTGGCAGGATGTCCTTCCTGTCACCATCCCAAAACACTCCTCTCCCCCTGGGACTAAATGTATTGATCCCCACAATCAGAGTGTAGTGTTATTCATTTAAAAGTAAGCACATATTTTCTAAATGTTTGCAAATTGTGTAACTAATGCAGGACTTGGGTACCAGCCTGGTTTTCACTATTGGTGTGTGGGAAACTACCGAAAAACTACATGCAGACCAGCCAGCACACTGACCCACAGCGTTAATCCTCCAGGCGGATTCGATAGGGGGTCGACACACTTCCCCATTCTGGAAGCGCCCCATTAACATACACCACTATCCAGGCTGTTGTTTGATGCACTCAGTCGAATTCAGAAATTTTGTACGTCCGTGCAGTACTGCAACGGAGCAACATGTCCATGTTGATCACCGACAAGCAATCCGCAGCTCATATTCTAGTTATTAGCGGCCCTGCCTTTAGATTGGGGCATCCTGAGTTAGATTTACGACAGGGTCAGAGGTATTCTTTGTGTAGTGGACTGTTAAGGCAGCCAGTCCACAGTGAAGTAGCCGAAAGGGCACGCGTCAGCTCACGCCGTCTGGCGTTAAGTCTGGAACAGGATTCGTAATGAATGTGATAAAGGAAAGAACGTAGCTACTAGAACACTTAACTTTTATATTGTGCTTTGGTATACAGCATTCTGGATGATACAAGTGAGACTCTATCTTGAGGTACATGCAACGTTACAAATGGTTAATGGCACTTTGCTAGGTCGTAGCCATTAACTTAGCTGAAGGCTATTCTAACTGTCTCTCGGCAAATGAGAGAAAGGCTTCGTCAGTCTAGTCGCTAGCAACGTCGTCGTACAACTGGGCGAGTGCTAGTCCGTCTCTCGAGACCTGCCGTGTGGTGGCGCTCGGTCTGCGATCACTGCCAGTGGCGACACGCGGGTCCGACATGTACTAATGGACCGCGGCCGATTTAAGCTACCACCTAGCAAGTGTGATGTCTGGCGGTGACACCACACTTTGCTTGAGGACTGGGTGTTTGTGTTGATCTGATCGCTTCACCTCTTCATCATTACGAAGATGCACAAGCCGCGAAGTGGTTTCAAATAAAATTATCTCCATCACGTAACTGAACAACCACAAAAGAGGTCTCCCAGACAAAAATGCCATAGGATCATTTTATTGCCGACAAGCATAACGGCAGAAAACATTGCACAAGGACAAAAGATGTTAACACAAACACGAAACTGTCTCCAAGATGGACATAGGACGAATTGTGGTCTTGGAAGGACGGGTTTGCCGTTTTCATTTGCAAGATTTTGAAAGTGGAAATGCTGTTCTCAATTCCTGGCGCACAGTTGTTGATTTCATTGACATGTTTGGCAGAGCTGCTGTTCGTCTGCAGACCTTCATCGCAAAGATCTGATAGTAATAGTTCTACTGCAGATTAGCCACTAATATCTGCATTTTGACTGGCATCCAAAGACAAGTGAAATTAGTGCTTACTACGATTCGATAATTAGCCTTCTTTTACGGCTTTCTAAACTTATAACCGCTATACGATGTGTAAGGTGACTAATAATGTAATTTTCTTTGAGTCGTTATATTGCTTTACATCAAGGCACTTATCACCGTGTTTCTTATGTGCACCTTTTAAATCGCGCCATATTGTGTTTGACTGCGTGGTTGCAGGCTAGCGTATGGCGTATTGTAGAGGGTACATGGTGTTTCTATTAGAGAAGAAACGTTGTAGCCCACCGTATACGGCCAAATTTTTCTGGCCTTGCTCTTGTGGATATTACATGATGCAGATAGACCTATGCTAAACCCAATATGCTGCAAAAGGATCGGAACTTATTTCCATAGGATTTTAAGAGCAAACTTGCGCTGTTACTCGTTTAGCAAAATATTCATTATCAAGATGTAATCCAACACGGCACGACTGCCAAAAACTCTAGCCGATTATAACTAACCGTCAATGATTGTGCGCGTTACATCTTGCGACGGTACATAACAGTTACTGCTGAGTGTAGCTGTTGGTCCTAACAGCATCCCATATGAGCAAACCGATTGCCTCTTTGCCTGCTGTTACTCGTACTTTAGGCATTGCGATTATGCATGGTTTGGTTTAATCAGAATAGGTCAACGTAGTGATAGGGTCGAGTCACGCACGTCTGCTTTATGTCCTACATCTAATTCACTCCAAATAATAACCTATAGCTGTGATCCTGCAGTCAGACAGTCTACGTATTGTCTAGGCTTGCGAGTTAACAAACTACACAAATACAAAATGGAAGTTAAAGCGATAATTTAATTAAAAAATTGGAAATTTGTGGTAATGTCTTATGGGACCAAACTGCAGAGGTTGTCGGTCCTTAAGCCTACACACTACTTAATCTAACTCAAACTAACTTACACACACCCAAGCCCGAGGGAGGACTCTACAACATTTCTCTTCTTAGCATGATTAGTTTATGGAGAACAGTCTAAAATCACGAGCTTGTCTCGCGTCTATTTATCGTGTTATTTCGCTTTTTTATATACAAATTAAATGGTGAGTGCTTGAAAATGACGAACAAACATGTTTATACTGATAGACAAGGCTAAAAAGAGTAATCCCAGTCGTGCAAAAACCGCTTAGATTGATAAGCAGTAGTCAGTTAATAGGTACAATTTCGTCAAAATGAGTGGGTTTCGACACTTCTCGGTGCTTGCATTGCCGATTAAAGATTTAGTTTCAATACTAACAATGGAACCTCCCCATCGCACTCCCCTCAGATTAGTTATAAGTTGGCACAGTGGATAGGCCTTGAAAAACTGAACACATATCAATCGATAAAATAGGAAGAAGCTGTGTGGAACAAAGAAAAAAATTAGTAAAATATACAAACTGAGTAATCCATGCACAAGATAAGCAACATCAAGGAGCATCTGAGGTCAGGAGCGCCGTGGTCCCGTGGTTAGCGTGAGTAGCTGCAAAACAAGAGGTTCTTGGTTCAAGTCTTCCCTCGACTGAAAATTTTATTTTCCCAAAGTTATGATCTGTCCGTTCGTTCACTGACGTCTCTGTTCACTGCAATAAGTTTAGTGTCTGTGTTTTGCGACCGCACCGCAAAACCGTGCGATTAGTAGACGAAAGGACGTGCCTCTCCAATGGGAACCGAAAACATTTGATCGCAAGGTCATAGGTCAACCGATTCCTCCACGGGAAAACACGTCTGATATATTCTATACGACACTGGTGACGGCATGTGCGTCACATGACAGGAATATGTTTTCGAACCATCTAACTTGTACACTTGGCGAATGGGTAAAAATATTCTTCTACCTTGCCCGATTTAGGTTTTCTTGTGGATGTGATAATCACTCCCAAAAAAGTGATGAAAACATAACAGTTTGTCACATAAACTGAAAATAAAAAATCAAACTTTTCTCTCGAGGGAAGACTTGAACCTAGAACCTCTTGTTCCGTAGCTATTCTCGCTAACCACGGGACCACGGCGCACCTTGACTCCCAGTCTCCTTGATGTTGCCTATCTTCGCATGGCCTGTTTGTATATTTTACTAATTTTTTTCATAGTTCCACACAACTTCTTCCTGTTTTCTCGATTGATCTGTGTTCAGTTTTTCAAGGCCTTTCCACTGTGCCAACTTATAACTAACGTTCGAGACAACGTTTTTTCAAGTTGGCGGGAGCTATAGTTTAAGAAATATACGTACAGTTACATTATACCTTCTTGTAGGTTGTGATTCGTTTCTTCTACTGCAATACATAGAATTTTTGTGATACATTTTAATTTCGACTTTTGGAGCACGTTTTTATAACTCTCGAAAAAATTGATTTTGCTAAAAACCATTTTTTAAATATCTCTACAGACTGCATTACGCAGTATCGTCAGTTTCAAAACCGTTTTGGAAATTTTGTTGTGGGTTGAAAACAAGGGCGTTCAGAGCTCCCACCAACCATCTTCGCACTCCGCGAAGGTGTCGATGTCGTGTAGTGTCCCATGGGTGCAATATTTTTACTTAAAAAAATACGTAATACAATCTGACGAGTGTACGATGAAGGTATAAAGTCAGTTTTGTAATTTATTTGTTATTTTATTGGAAAAAGAAAGCATGAATATCGGTTCCAAAAGCGAGCATCACCCAGGTCTACTCCCTCAAACTGTAAATCCCCCTACATCTGGTTGGGCAAGTCAGCTCAAAGTTCGGAGACAGGCTACGTCACAGCATGTTCAACAAGAGTATTCCTAGTAAAGCACAGCGAACTGATGACTGTGTAAAATATCTGGTCTGTTACGTGTAACTACACGATCTTTATTCCGTCCGAAAATATCTGTGTTTTCTTAATTGTGCTAGGAGAACGGACCCATGTAGTGACTGTTGGAGCCAAGTACAATATCTTTTTTCCCTTGTGTGAAACAACTCAGGCAAGTCTGCTGGTCGTTTTGCAACATACTGCTCTTTTCCTAACCTTATCAAGGGCCGTGAAATTCTAAGACCTCACAGGATGCCTGTGACCTTTCTTGTTTGTCTGCAGCACAGAGCGCGCCCTTTGAAGTCAGGAGGTTCAACTGAGTCCCAGAAGTATTCGCAAGTGCGACGAAGCTGCACTCCCCCTGCAGGGCACTGAAGTTTACGAGTCCGCCATTGCTTCCACAGCGTGAGAACTTTCCGTGTTCCGGGGGCTCCAGCAGCCGCCCATCTCTATTTTGATTTATCCAGTGAGCCAACAATTACTGTGCCAACCTTCAGAGAGTTAAGGACTATACAGTGGGCACTATTCAAGAATTTTAGCAGTTTCACCCCAGCGATTTTTGCTGGAAAGAGAAATCCTGGGTTCTCAAGCTGGAAATCGTGATAGACTCTTCCCTCGCGGACATGGTGTTCGGGAGCGGAAGACTGTGTGGTTGTAGAGACGGCGGAGGGCATAGTATGGGTCCGCGAGATGTGATTTTCGATCGCCGAGACGCTGATCCGCTGCTTTGGACGGATTTACTATTTGAGTAAGTGTCGCAGTTTCACAGAAGAGCAGTCCTCTCACCTCTAAGGAACTCGCAACTTGTGTGTACTATAAATCACGGCTTGTGATAATTCAGAGTTGGATTTCCTATTCAACAGCTTCCTTTAAATGTCAACGGCCTTCCCGCAGTGTTAACACCTGTTCCCGTCGGATCATCGAAGTTGCCGGCCGCGGTGGTCTAGCGGTTCTGGCGCTGCAGTCCGGAACCGCGGGACTGCTACGGTCGCAGGTTCGAATCCTGCCTCGGGCATGGGTGTGTGTGATGTCCTTAGGTTAGTTAGGTTTAAGTAGTTCTAAGTTCTAGGGGACTTATGACCTAAGATGTTGAGTCCCATAGTGCTCAGAGCCATTTGAACCATCATCGAAGTTAAGCGCTGTCGGGCTAGCACTTGGATGGGTGACCATCCGGTCTGCCGAGTGCTGTTGGCAAGCGGGGTGCAGTCAGCCCTTGGGAGGCAAACTGAGGAGCTATTTGATTGAAAAGTAGCGGCTCCGGTCTCGTAAACTGACTTACGGCCGGGAGAGCAGTGTGCTGACCACATGACCCTCAATATACGCATCCAGTGACGCTTGTGGGCTGAGGATGAACAGGTAGTATGCCGGTACCGTTGGGCCTTCATGGCCTGCTCGGGCGGGGTTTAGTTTTCAGTTTTATCTTCCTTTAATTGTATTTGTGAGCTTCTCAGACCTATCGGAACACTACCTGGACTTTCGCTAGCAGTCTTCTCGTTATAAGTTTCAACTGCTCATAAACATTGTGGCTTTATCCATAATAATTTGTGTGTTATTCAAATAATCATAGTCAATTGTCTGGTTTGATAAATCGATCTTCTTTGTGAAGAATCATTGCAAACAAACATTTAATAGGGTAGCACACTAAACTTCATGACTCTTTGAGCATTCCATGGATAGTTAATATTCAACGGTTTTTAGTTTCAGGCCAGCTTTTTCTGAGCATACCATTCATACAATAAATTCTATGTTTTGTGGGTATCATCGGCCTCACATTTATAGTATTTTCTACATCAGCGATATAAACTAAATTAATTAAAAGTGAACCAAACAACTTGATTTGCTCAACTTCATGGCTTTGGACAAGTGAAGCAGACAGGACGACCACTGCCGAACCCAAGAAACTCACACGAGGAAATAAAACCAGAATAAAAAGAAGTTATCAAGGAGAGAACGTAACGTTACAATTGCTTTGCTGAAATCTGGTTTTACGGGACAGAAAGATCAGGTTGTGGAAAGGGGCCCAAATCAGTTGCTGTTAGCTGCACAATCGTACAAACTTCATTTTGCTAAAACACTTAATCACACATGCCTTTAAAAGAATTCAGAAACAATACGGCTGAAGGCCAGAACACAAGTTATTGAAATTGCGTTAAGGAATACACACGTATAAACGGCTGAAGGCCTTAGTTACAAAAATCGTTCAAATGGCTCTGTGCACTATGGGACTTAACAAATGGTTCAAATGGCTCTGAGCACTATGGGACTCAACATCTAAGGTCATCTGTCTCCTAGAACTTTGAACTACTTAAACCTAACTAACTTAAGGACATCACACACAACCATGCCCGAGGCAGTATTCGAACCTGCGACCGTAGCGGTCGCGCGGTTCCAGGCTGAAGCGCCTAGAACCGCTCGGCCGCACCGGCAGGCCCTTAATTACAAAATAGAAGAACTGAGGGCTTAAGGCCTGAATAACAAATTTCAGTAAGAAAATTTTAGAAGGTTTTAAGCATATGACCCTTCAAATTTTAATTAAGAACGGTTGAAGGCCTTATCTTAAAATATTTCACATAAAGTTCGGCTGAACATTAAAACAAACTAAATTAGTACACGGATGGAGGCCTCGCACAGTACTTGAGACTAAAAGAAAATCACAATCCAAAACAACAGAACAGTGGTGCTCAGTAGTGTTCCAAGGGTCGGCCTGAAGAGGTGGTAACTGCAACATAAGTTTGGGTGAGACAGGTAGCCAAAGTAAGACTAAATGAGCACAGCTTTCCGGGCGGGTATGAGCGCCTGGTCCCCTGCACGAATCCGCCTGGCGGATTTGTGTCGAGGTCCGATGAAACGGCCAGTCTGTGGATGGTTTTTAGGCGGTTTTCGATCTGCCTCGGCGAATGCGGGCTGGTTCCCCTTATTCCGCCCCAGGTACACTATGTCGGCGATTGCTGCGCAAACAAGTTCTCCACGTACGCTTACACCATCATTACTCTACCACGCAATGGTGTGAGACATTCCCTGGGGGGTTCACTGGGGGCCGAACCGCACAATAACCCTGGGTTTGGTGTGGGGCGGCGGACGGGTGAAGTGGCCTGCCGTAGTCTTCGTGGGGTTGTGGACCACTGCGGCTGCGGCGGGGACGGAGCCTCTCCGTCGTTTCTAGGTCCCCGGTTCACATACGATACAATACAATACAAGACTAAATAATCGGATGGCAACCCGACCCAGGGACGACTGGAGGCTCAGTCGAAATTATACAAGCTAGACACTTCCACGAAACACTTCCACAAGAACTCAAACAACCGTAAAAGCAATCACTGTTTAACAACGAGGACGAACGATAAGTCGACACACGCAGAGAACCCGAAGACCAAATATACGTCGTCCGATGAGACGACCGACCGAACGACCAACCAAGGTCGTCCCTACACAAGTCATGCGTGTCAGCAACGGTCGTGCGAGTCTTGGCTGTCCGGACCTCACTGCAGCTCCATCCCGACTCAACTCCATGTCCGTTCGGAACTCGGAGACACGGCGTCTTGGGCAAACTGGCTCGGACCCAACCATGCAGCGGGAACACTTGCCCATTGGCCACGTGACATCTCTGCACAAGGAAGGAATCGACCCACGTCCGTCAAGATGACCAACTGACGAGGCCCAGAAACGGTCCAAAGACCAAATAAATGTCGTCCGATGAGACGACCGACCGAACGACCAACCAACGGTCGTCCCCGCTCCAGTCTCCTCCCGTCGGACAGTGCATGCGTGTCGGCAGCGGTCGGCGAGTACTGGCTGTCCGGACCTGACTGGCGCTGCGTCCCGACACACGACGAGCCGGAAATACTAACGGTCCCTCCAAAGATAATACGACAGTGCTCTTATCGATACGCGCTGCTGCTGCCACTCATGGGCAGGCAAGCCAGCAACTTAGTGACGCCAGTAAATCGAATAAGAAACGAGGCGACACTTCCGTAAAGACAAGCTGTCAAGCAAGAAACGGCATGAACACGAGCCCCGCACGACTCATTTACTCTACATTTTTACTGTGCTTATAGATAATACGTTATTGGAATGGTCGAGATAAATGGTTGACCTGTATAAAAAGTGGCTGGTTGCTGTACCTCTTCAGGAAATACGAACGTAACTCCTGGCTGAGAGCTGCACTTCATACGAGAACACTGGGTGGAGGGTGTATAGCGCAGCAACGATAAATAAGCAGATGCGAGCCAGGGAGGAGAGAGAGTGCTAAACGCTCCCCCGGCACAGGCTGCGCTTCCCGCGTTAAAAGCAGTCTCGGCCGGCTGCCCGCTGCCCGCTGCGAGGTGTGAAAAGCCGGCCTAATGCCCTCGTCAGCGAGGCGCCAGAGCGCGCGCCGTAATCCCCGGGGCCTCGCCACGCCGAGCCACGAAAGCCGGCCGATCGCCGGCGGCGATACCTCCGCGACAAGCTCCGCCTGCTCCGTACTCCGCCTGGGCCGCTTATCGCCTGTCATCTTCTGCCCCCGCTTTTAATCCTTTAATCTGTGTCCCCGCGGGACCGGCCGCTAGCGTGGGGAACCAGATCGCGCGCAAGTGCCCGGTGGGGACGACATATTAAGAGAGAGTGGGGGAATGGGGGGGCGTGTTGTATGACGCAGGAGACAGAAGAATCCGACAGCTGTGGCGCTGACCGCATTGTATGTTGGGTGGGCCGCCGCCGCCGCTGCCGCCACCGCCTCCGCCTGCCCCCGGAATAAAACACGCGGGCCGCGCCTGATAGCGATCGCCTGATTCACGGCGGGTCGCCGCTCATTTGTCTCGCTCGCGCCGCCCCCACAAAAACGAGCAACAAATGAAGATGACGGCCCAGATTGCGGCCCGGCCGGGGGGGGGGGGGGGGGGGTCGCTATTTGGCGCGTGATTTACTCGCGTGCGGTGAACCGCAGGGGGCCGCACCTACTTAGCCCTATCTTCCTGCCCGTGTATCTATATCCGTACCACGCGAAAACGCCCGGTTCTGCGCCGCAACCACACAGAGATCGTGAAAGGAACATCGACAGAAGCACGCAACACGCAAAGGAGTTAATGACTTTGGCTGCCAGGGGACACTCATTAAAATCAATGGGAAAAATTGAAAATTTGTTCCCGACCGGCATTAGAACCGAGATTCACTACTTCCTAGGCAGATGCGCTGACCACTGTGCCAGGCATTTTAACTGCACGGACTGCTGCAGCACGCCTCACGTCAGATCCAAATTCTCAGCTTATCTGCACACTATTAATGTAGTGTCCCTTGTCCCTTATCCTCATTACTCGTGGGATTTCACCAGTTCCTGTCCTCGCCTTAACATCATCATCAACAACATCATCATCATCATCATCAACCAATTCAATCTAAATGATGTGGCCTCTTCGAACCGTGGATTCAGGTAGGCTTTGAGCAGTCCTCTCCAAGTGGAACGGTCTTTGGCAGTTCTCTGCCGGGTGCTACCAGCGATTTTCTTGATATCTTTGTCCCATCTGACCGGTGGTCTTCCTCTAGGCCTCCGATGCTCTCTTGGACTCTAATACTAGCTTCATCCATCTGCTGTCTTTTCTTCTCGCGACGTGGCCAGCCCACTGCCATTTCAATGAGCCTACTGTCTCTAAGATGTCCTTAACCGTCGTCACAGACCGGATTTCATCTGCCCTTTTTTTCCTTTCCTTTCTTGTATAGCCCAGCATTTATCTTTCTATGGCTCTTTGTGCTGTCCTAAGTTTCCCTTTTGTAAATGAGTTCAGTGTCCATGTCTCGCAACCATACGTCAGCAACCGAGCGAGGTGGCGAGGTGGCGACTGCACGAGCGCTGACTTCCCCGTGCATAGACGAACGCGCTACAGTCTCCATTTCTTCCCGAACTGTCTCAGCAGCATTAGGCCTTGTGCTCGGCCAGCCACTACGGAGTATATCGTCTAAACAACCCATGGCTTCGAACTTCGAAATCATTCTCGCCACAGCTGTATTTGTCAACGGAACTTTACCCGTTCGAATCCCCTTCCTATGGCGATAGAATCGTAACGCTGAACTAGCACATTCCCCATTCTGATAACACAGCTTCACTAAAAGCGCCTTTTCAGATAACGTCAACATGCTGCGACTGTTGGCGCATCTGATTCTCTCTCTCATTACAGCTCCTTTTATTCACGATTGTCATGCGCAGTCACTGACGTTTTGCTGTCCAGCGCCATCTGTCGGACATTTTGTGAACTTTGTTTTTTTTTTTTGTTCTAATAAAGCTCCGTGTCATTCCAAGCATGTGTGTCAATTTTTACCTCTCTATCTACATTATTCCGTGGTTTATTCAGTTTTCAAATTTATACTGACTTTTTGATCCCCCGATATATTGTATCAAGGGATTTGGTTCGATCCTACTTCTACAACTAGAGCTACTTACGAGGGCGATTCGAATGAAAACCTTAAAAGTGCACTAAAATTCCTAGAAATTATACTATTTATTTTGCAAGTGGAAAGAGTTATCCTTGTGTTTCGTAAAGCAATCAACAGTTGGCAGCCGATTATTGAACAACGGAAAAGGTAACTTTGTCAGTGCACATATGGCTGGCCCGTTCTCGACTTGCATCGTGTAGGGGCAGCGATCTGGGAATCATTCTTTGAATAACGAAGGAAATAAACCTGTGGAAATACATCGCAGGATGAAAGCACAGTACTGTGATTCGTGTGTGACTCTGCAGCAAGTGTGCGGGCGGTGCAGGAAGTTTAAAAGGAGCCTAACTTCTATGGAAAACTCACCACGCCCGGGCCAGGAGCACCCCGTGGTGACATACGAAAACATTGTCCCAATGGAACAGCTGGAGAAGCAAAGGAGGCGTATTACTGTAAACAAAACAGTCACTGTACTGGATATTACTAATTGTTCGACACACAATGTCGTCCACGATGTGCTGCGATTCAATAACGTGTCCGCAACATGGGTGACACTTCTGTTGGCTACTGAATTGAGAAATCTTTGAGCAGCTGCGTGTGAGGCTCTTTTTCGCCGTCTTCAGATCGAAGGTGCTTTGTTTCAATTACTGCACATACAGTAGTTTCTTGTTTGAAGGATATATGGTATATATTGTACAGTCACATTAATGTGGCCAACTGTCAAAAGCAGGGGTGTAACTTTGATGTGATGGCCATATGGACCACTTTTACATGTGTAAACACGTTGTCACGAACACGATACCATTTCTTCATTTCCTCCTTTATCCACGTGTATCTTACGACGTCAGTGGCAGTGCAGCGGCGGACGTTCCTCTTGGCTTTGCGGAGACGTATTTTTGGCGTAATTTTGCGTTGAAAACACTGTTTGTTAAACCAAATGTGTTGTGTTGACTTTGCTTTTTGTGTCAGTAATCTACTAAATGACAAGACACAGCCCAACACTTCCCCTCTCCTAAACTTCAAAAAATGGTTCAAATGGCTCTGAGCACTATGGGACTTAACATCTGTGGTCATCAGTCCCCAAGAACTTAGAACTACTTAAACCTAACTAACCTAAGGACATCACACACATCCATGCCCGAGGCAGGATTGGAACCTGCGACCGTAGCAGTTGCGCGGCTCCGGACTGAGCGCCTAGAACCGCGAGACCACCGCGGCCGGCCCTAAACTTCATTTAATCATTTCTGCTGTTCATTACTTCCCACACTCTCTGTTCCTACACATTTCCATTTTCCTGTATTCATTAAGTTCTTTTATTTTATTGTAATTGTCTATGTATTCCATATAGACTGTAGTTTCAATTGTTAAGGCTGTCTTTTAACTCGGACTTGTATTACTGTCCATGTTTAATACCTCTCGTAGTTGTCTCATCAAATATTGTTTATATTTTACTTAGTTCATTTATTTAATGCAAACTGCAACAGTTTTGAATATAATGTTAATGTTTTTCCTGTTCGCTCCTTTTGTATTTGTGTATTGTTCAACCTTTTTACCTTTTAAAAGTGCAGTACCATCACACTCTCAAAGATTACATTTACTATATGTTCCGTCAAACTCCTCCATTTTCCTGCATTTATTTATTTATTTCTGTTTATCTTATTGATATTGCTTAAGTTCCTTATGAATTCTGTATTTACTTTGATAATTGCTACTTCTTTTAATTGGTTTCTGTATCACTCTCCACGTTTTATACCTCCTGATGTACCCTTTTCAAGCACTGATTTCATTATTTTTGTTTATTAACAGAAACTGTTATGTAGGAATACTGTTCCTATTTTGTGTTAAAGTTTTTTCCTGTCTACTCCATTTTTATTTATTTACTGTTCAATTTTTTTGCTTTTTCAATGCATTACCACCACACCATCAAAGATGTTACTTACTGCATGTCTTTGCTTCAATCCAGACATGATGTTTACAAACATTGTAACTTCTTTGGTGACAATACTCAGTAAACGTCAGAAGATAGCCTTGTTAGCCGAAAACCGATTAACACAATAAATGTAATACTGTAGAACACAAGCAATCTGGTGCTTTTCATTTATTATAATGTTGTTCTACCAAGAAGCGACGGAAAATTCAGTTAACATGAACTGAAGTTCTACGCAGAAAACCATTGTTGCTGCCAACACTGTTAGACGAGCAATTATTTATGGCCAAACTTGAGTACAAGGAAAGTTACGATGAAACTGATAAAGAAGAGGATATAGGAGGACAGAACATGAGGATATCTCAAACTGCTGATGCTGAAGCTGGAGACGTCTTCCTGGAGTACATTATGCAACAATCAGAAACATGGCAGGACCTATGAATTGCTTGTAAAGCCGATGTGTGATAAAGCATACGGCCGTCGCGTAACATCATGGTGACAATTAAAACTTAAGAGACATATTTAATAGCGAATTTCGAATAATACTAATATGCATGCACATACTGAAGGACTAAGTTTTCTGTGATAATGAATGTATCTTTTGATTTGATAAAGTACAATCCCTACGTGTTTATACCAAATTTTAGAAACCCTCAACAATCCGGCACTTCCGCTAATCCGGCACCCATATGCGCTAGGAATGGCCGTTTTAGCAAGATTCTAGTGAACGTCCAGCCTTTGCACGAAAGCCAGTGATGATGCCTTTTTTGAAGTTAGATAATCGCTCCGTTTCCGCATACCACAACGACTGCACTGTTTTTCCTGTCCCCCAGACACCTTTCATGTACCATCCACTGCTACTGCTGCCACCTGCCATCTGTAAGAGGTTACTGCATATTGACGTCGAACATAGGTGATATTTACATTAATGTGACTGGGCCGTGTAGTTAAAAGAGGGGCTAATTCAGCGGCAAATCCGGTACGTAAACTGATCCACCGATACGGAAGCTTTATTCGGTTTCAGTGATTTCAGTTGTTTCTCAACACCACTGGCGCTACTACTGTATTACTCATATTTGCATTGGTATGGGAATTAAAAAGGCACAGTACTATAGGATAATTCTGAATATCATTATCACTATTGCCAACTGAAAGCCAAATGAGCATTATAAAATTGTATTTTTAGATATAGTTCCAAAATACAGAGTATTCATCACAAAATAATTTACATAACAAAAAGCAGAGCAAAATTTAAGCGAGAATGCGTAATGATTTTTCACATGCACTCCAAAATTTTAAACGGGACATTCTTCCATAGTTGGGCTGTGAGGCAAACGGCGTTTATCACATTGTTGCGTCTCTGAAAGACTATACCTGGCTAGATGTTTCTTCTTCTAAAAGGATTGTTCAAACAATACTGGTGTTTAGCAGATAGCTCTCTCTGCGTACTTCCTGTAGCGCGGGGGAAGAGCGAAGCGAATCTGGTTCTTCAGTTCTGCAACTTTATGATGCCGTTCCCTATTTCTTTAAGTAACCTCCTATCCCAGCCAGCTTGGACGCTTTCAACTCTGAAGGCCCTCACCGTAACAGAGGAAAAGGAAATAGAAGAGGCAAAAGCTGTCAGCCACTGGTAGTACTGAATATTGTCTGCAGTTGTGATACAGTGGAAAAGTGCGACTACATTGAGAAAGAGGATGTGTATTTTATGTTATGAAATATATAGCGTAAGAGTTCTGGGGAAAAACTGCCACGTAACGCTTTCAGTGCTTGATCTAGTTTTGGGAACAGAAAAAAAGACTCACACGGAGCAAGATCTGTTGCGGAGGACGGATGTTCCTATACAGGCGTCCCATGCTTAGCTAGATACGACTTGACAGATGTCAGGTTCTTCGGCTCCATTTTGAAAAAACTTTCCTGATGTGTAAATGTCATGTCAAATCTGCACAACTGTTTCTTTGTCAATTCTTACAATATCAGTGCAATGATACTCAATTAGTGGGCTTTTTGGATTAAATCTTTTTTCCAGTGTTTTCAACCATTATTGACGCTGAGGTTCGCCTTAAATGTGTCAGCTTTCATCTCTTCGTATATCTCTTCGAACTGCTTAAACCAGTTAGAAACTTTAGTGCCTGAAAGACATTAATTACTGTACCTTTTTTCAGTAAAGGATGGTCCTATGTACCGGTCTTTCCAAGTTACACTGAAGGTATCACATAAATCTGTTGCTCTTTTGAATTTTTTTTGACATGGTGTAGACACGTGATCTGACACAAACTTAGACCATGGCCCGACTGACGTGTTTGCAGGTGAATGGGTAGTGGGAATGGAGAGAGTAGATGTCACATGACTCGGTACTGTAGCGTTTGACCTCGAGGCCTGCGCTGTTTGTATGTTTAAAAATCAGTCCAATTATTCATCAGCCGGACCTCGTACTGAGGTACTGTAGGTTGGCCTAGAAATTAAAGCGGTAACTACTGCTTATAAGCTGACTACTGAGGCTGAACGTAATTCAGATGTTACCTTTCCAGCCAGTGCTTCCGATGTAGCGCAGGGTACAACTATTCCGAGGGAGACTTCAGGTTAACCTGTTTGACCACACTTGACATACTGATCTGAAGCTGAATCTGGTTTGGAGTTACCTACAGTGAATTTCATACCATGAGGGTCAAGCTCCAGTGTATGTTATGTCTTTTCTGATAAGTAGTATATGTCGATTTATATTGGCAGATGACTGAGACAAGTCTGGTTTTCTTTCTTGTGATGATACCAGGAGAAGTAGACCTCTTGTGTATCTGGGAATTGGTGAGCTAGCTGTGAGAGATTTTCAGCGGGCACGGCATCATGTTTTTATTGACGTGGTGCCACGGATCAAAAATGTGGAGGTTCTTCACAAGGAATGAGATTAATGTTCAGTGTGATCGTGTCTAGTAGCACTATAATTTTGAGGCATTGTGTTCATAAGGGAGCTTCCAGTGTTCTTATTATATGTCTTAATTAATTGCTTCTCCATATGTGCAAGGAAATACACTCCTCCTACGTTTACTACACTACTGGCCATTAAAATTTCTACACCAAGAAGAAATGCAGATGACAAACTGGTATTCATTGGACAAATATATTATACTAGAACTGACATGTGATTACATTTTCATGCACTTTTGGGTGCATAGATCCTGAGAAATCAGTACCCATAACAACCACCTTTGGCCGCAATAACGGCCTTCATACGCATGGGCATTGAGTCAAACAGAGAGCTTGGATGGCGTGTACAGGTACAGCTGCCCATGCAGCTTCAACACGATACCACAGTTCATCAGCCGGCCGCGGTGGTCTCGCGGTTCTAGGCGCTCAGTCCGGAACCGCGCGACTGCTACGGTCGCAGGTTCGAATCCTGCCTCGGACATGGATGTGTCTGATGTCCTTAGGTTAGATAGGTTTCAGTAGTTTTAAGTTCTCGGGGACTGATGACCATAGATGTTAAGTCCCATAGTACTCTGAGCCATTTGAAACAGTTCACAAGAGTAGCGACTGGCGTATTGTGACGAGCCAGTTGCTCGGCCACCACTTACCAGACATTTTTAATTGGTGAGTGATCTGGAGAATGTGCTGGCCAGGGCAGCAGTCGAACATTTTCTGTATCCAGAAAAGCCCTTACAGGACCTGCAACATGCGGTCGTGCATTATCCTGCTGAAATGTAGGGTTTCGCAGGGATTGAATTAAGGGTAGAGCCACGGGTCGTAACACATCTGAAATGTAACGTCCACTCTTCAAAGTGCCGTCAATGCGAACAAGAGGTGACCGAGACGTGTAACCAATGGCACACCATACCATCACGCCGGGTGATACGCCAGTATGACGATGACGAATACACGCTTCCAATGTGCGTTCACCGCGATGTCGTCAAACACGGATGCGACCATTGTGATGCTGTACACAGAACCTGGATTCATCCGAAAGAATTACGTTTTGCCATTCTTGCACCCAGGTTCGTCGTTGAGTACACTATCGCAGGTGCTACTGTCTGTGATGCAGCGTCAAGCGTAACCGCAGGCATGGTCTCCGAGCTATTAGTCCATGCTGCTGCAAACGTCCTCGATTTGTTAGTGCAGATGGTTGTTGTCTTGCAAACGTCCCCATCTGTTGACTCAGTGATCGAGACGTGGCTGCACGATCCGTTACAGCCATGCGGATAAGATGCCTGTCATCTCGACTGCTAGTGATACGAGGCCGTTGGGATCCAGCACGGCGTTCCGTATTACCCTCCTGGACCCACCGATTCCATATTCTGCTAACAGTCATTGGATCTCGACCAACGCGAGCAGCACTGTCGCGATACGATAAACCGCAATCGCGATAGGCTACAATTCGACCTATACCAAAGTCGGAAATGTGATGGTACGCATTTCTCCTCCTTACAGGAGGCATCACAACAACGTTTCACCAGGCAACGCCAGTCAACTGCTGTTTGTGTATGAGAAATCGGTTGGAAACTTTCCTCATGTCAGCACGTCGTAGGTGTCGCCACCGGCGCCAGCCTTGTGTGAATGCTCTGGAAAGCTAATCATTTGCGTATCACAGCATCTTCTTCCTGTCGGTTAAATTTCGCGTCTGTAGCACGTCATCTTCGTGGTGTAGCAATTTTAATGGCCAGTAGTTTAGTATATATTTTCTCTAATGTTAATATTTTCTGAGATAAAGCCCTTGTTCTTTATTTAATATTAAATTACCCTAGTGTATGTGAGATGCGTAAAGTAAAGCTGGACAGTGGTTTTCACGTGATTATTAGGAATTAATATTGATTGCAGAAATTGTTTCCCATGTATTTTTTCTTATATTTGCGTTTATTACATTTGTGAGGTCATTTTCTGTGTGTGTGATCCTGTTGATTAGTTTGTATGTGTAACACAGTCTGAAGAGTGACTAATGCCTTTCATATGGTAGTTGTTGTGGACAGTATACTGTAGAATGTTTCTTGGTGTGCCTCATTATGTTAATGTATCTGTTGTTGTGCTCTTGCTGCTGACCAAATGTCACAGGAGCTTAATGGTGTCATACAGGATAATGATTTTGCTTGATGCTACATGAAATTTGGTAAATAATTTGAAGCATTAGTAATGGATGTATGTGGATGTTGAATGATGTGGTGAGGTGATGCAGGATGATAAGATTGACTGTTTGTAGGTCTTCAACTATGACATGCTGTTATGAGTGGACATATTTCAGTGCAGTGAGATTTATCACTTGGTGTGAATATTGTATAAACATTTCCTGATATTGTGTAAAGGTTTGTAATATTTTATTCTGAACTGAGGGTTCTTGAGCTGTCCAAACGAAATGGTGTCTCTATTTTTGTGTTTTGTTAAACGAATTTTGGTTTCGTGACTGGACGTTTCTTGTGTGCCATGTGTATGTGATGTGAATGATATTTTTCTTGTCTCATCATCAACGAATTATTATGAGTATTTGTGATGATAATTGTGAATGTGATATGAAGTCAGGTTGAGATGGAAGTATGTGTGGGTCAATGTTTAACGAAAGTGATACGCTCATAAAGAATTTGTTTGAATTGATGCTATCTGTTGAGGGATAACTTGTGAGAAATGAATGAAATAATGAATTTTGGTGTGTCATTCTTTAATAATGGTAAATAGGTTATGAGTCAGTTGTGAAACGTTGGAAGTTGTATGTGAATGAATAATATTGAATGAGATCATGAGTTAGTTTCTGCCCAGATTATGTGATAACTGTTGATGTCTGCAGGTTGTGGTGACGAATTAATATTGTTTGAGGTAGATGTTCTCACTCTTTTATTTGTAGCTGTGCAGAATGCTATGCATATGAGGTTACCTGATGTGAATTTGTCTGTAGTTAAGAATTCCCTTCAGAGCACAGGTCTATATGCTGTTGTGATTTTTGTATTGATTCATGGATTAATAGGGGTGTCTGAATCTGATTGGTTGGTTTTTCAGTGAATGAAGGTTGTGCAAGGTGATGTGTCTTGTTATGGTTCTTGGTTGAAGTTGGGCAGTAGTCAAAATGAGGATATAGTACTTAGCTCCATTCCTGACATTATGAAGAATGAATATGAAGTATTTGCTGGTGTTAGCACTGCAGGCTAGCTGTGAATTGGGTATATTTTTGATTATGCTGGTACTTTACTAGAAGAGCAAAGCCACTGTTTGTCAAAGTGTTTTGCTAGTTCCAGTTATAAGGTATCCTAGTGTCATTAAAATGGCAAAAGGAGTCGCTTGTATGAATGTAAATATTTCGTAGGGCACTAATTTAGATTTATTTTGCAGAGTATTTATTCTGAACAGTTAAAGAGGAATGATGAAGGATGAAGTACAGCCATCACAGGAATAACTGAACAATGATTGAATCTCAACATGAATGTAGATGAAGTTGAAACTTTTTCTTTCATTGTGACTGTATTCCGGTGATTGAACATAATCTTTTGACATAAGGTATTATTGCTTGTCCATTTTATAATTGAACTGTAATGCTTCTTATCAGCAGAGCTCGTTATTTGGTAATGATTAGGTCAGTTGTAACATAAATGCCCATGTTTTCTTTTTTATTGTGTTGATATGTTACCACGGATCTCTTTATATTATGGATAATAACAGAACAGTTTTGCATTATGTGTAGTCTAGGCAACTATTAAACTTTTGTACATATAGAATAAGGTGAATTGTAGGTGTTTGTTGATAGATGGTGATGAGAGAGAGTGAAAATGGTTATGTTTGAGTATTAGTATTTCATGATTACATAATATTGTCTAGTGCATATTTCCATTTATTTATTACTAATATTCATCCATAGAAAGAGAATATGACATCAGACAATTTGATGCTAGACTGGAATAGGAAGGGGTGGGTGAGTCCAGTCCAGTCACAGGTTTATCCTATTCTATCAAGGGCTGGACCACATGTGAAAGCAGCCAATTCGTTTACCAGCCCTGCTGCAGTCATTGCACAACTATCTATATTGGTATTACCACCAGCCATCTATCCACCAAGGTGAACAGTCACTACCAAACTGTGGCCAAGAGCAAAGTAGACCACCTTGTTTCACAACAAGTGGCTGAATATAACTTGCTTGTTTTCGATGGCTGCTTCACTACCTGAGCCATCTGGATCCTTCCCTCCACCACCAGATTTTCTGAACTGCGCAATTTGCATTTATCCGTACAACACATTCTCCACTCCTGTAATTACCCGGCCTAACATAGAGTAACATATTGCCCCCACACCACCCACCCAACTGTTTCCACCCTCACTGTCATATCACTTCCTCCCCACTCTCTTCCCCCACCTTCTTTGTTTTCTACCCTCTGCCAATGCACCTATCCACCTTTCCCTGCTTCTCTCCTTTTTTGCCCCATTTTCCCCACCTCCCTACACCATAACTTCCTGACACAGGCCCTGTTAGCATTCTAGTCCCTGCACACTCCACTAAACAGCGCTCCTCTCTTCCCCCACCCATACACTGCTATCCCTTCCCCTCCACATCCTCCAGATTGCTACATCCATCCCATGTGATAGTCGCATTCTGACCAGAGCTGCCAGAGTTGGCGGTCATGTGTGCCTGTTATATGCTTGCTTGTGCAAATGAATGGTTCGTGTTTCTCTTTTTCCAACAAAGACTGAGACAGAAAGCTTATGTGAAAGTGTGTTTTAATTGTGTCTGTCTTCCTTACAGTAAGGAACAATCTATCTTTTCTATATTATCAATGAATAGTTTTATCACTGTACCATAGTAGTAGAGTGCTCTATAAGAGGTAACTCATTTTTCGGGTTTTAAGAATAGTGGTAGCCCACATAATTACACTTGTTTTAATATTACAAGCATAAAAACATGACTGCATAAGGGAGGAGGTGAAAAATTGAGGCCATCTCCAGAACATGAGAGAAGGAGGCAAAATAACTCTGTTGCGTGTAAAATATGACATTCATAATTTCACCTCTGCTCAGTAAGTAATGCAGCGAATAAAATTTTGTCGTTATGAACAGCCGCAATCAGGTAGTAATTTGTGATGTATACTCCTTCATTTAACCAGCATGTTAGTGGGATAGAAGTAAATCAGAACTTCGTCTTGTTGCATATAATCAAAAAACGCTTTGAATATGTTGTGCAGTGACATTTGAGTGTCCTTATCTCAGACAATAACCCTTTAATTAATTTTTTGGATGGGTACAAGAAAGGATTCTAGAGACTATTAGGACTCCATGCAGATTTTCATCAATGTGTAGAGAGGTCATATTTTAAAAAGTTTCCTACTCTTTTCAATTTGATAACGTTTGTATAACTCTGGACATTAATCAAGTATGCCCACACCCTCTTGCGTGTTCATCAAGGCCGTAAAGAAGCCATCTCTTAAAATGATATACTACTTTTTTTTTCAATTTGAGATTTTGTACATTGATCAAATATGCTGACATCCACTTGCAGGTTCATCTGGTTCATTAAGATAATTTCCGACACTTTTCGATTTATTATTTTTTGTATATCTTTTGTATGTTACACAAGGTTGCTCACAAATATTTGTGTGTTCATTGCAGTTATAGAGAGGCCATATTCGAAAATATTACCGACATTTTTAAAAATGGATAATTTGTTTATCTAGAGTGCAAATAACTTTTGTTTGTTGAGCAGTATTTAACTTAGTTAGAGACTAACACTTCTTGACAGACTGATGTTCACGTGTTAACGCACATGTTTTATTTTAGTACACTCAGTTTTTACGTGAAAGTATTTTGAACACTAGAACTTTAATTTTAGGATTTAGAAAGACATATTATTTCACCTTTTACAAATATCCAGAGAACTAACGTATTGCCACATTATTAGTTACCAGTTCTATATGCTCTAAAGACTACTTTAATGCTATGATTATTAAGGAATTGTGATAACTTTTGTGATATTTTGGTGAATGATAACTGCATTTGTGCTTATTTGAATGGTTTAAACCATCAGCGTGGAATGTGGTCTGCTAATAACTCTGCTCTCCAGTTACAGGGGAATACGCTGAAAGTTGTCTTATAACTTGCCAACTTCCATGAATTATGTTTTATGTGTCTATTACCAGTGAGCAGCCTTTTCTGTCACGTCTTCTCCCACTCATCGATTCTCCATATACTCACTGCTGTTCCTGGTACACTAGTTTGTCTTGACCAAGGTATTTGTGGTGAGAGTGGGCTTAGCCAATGAGAAATGAGGTTGCTGTTAGGGGCCTCATGGCTTAAAAGTTTAAAACAGAACAGTGCTCTCTTCTTTATTGTATTACGTTCGAACCTTTTCTGAAATGAATTTTTGGTTTTGCTTCTGTGCCATATAGTCTGCTAACGGGTTTAGCTGCATTGAATTGTACTATGACAGTTGGAGAGCGATGTATGAAAGCAGCCTACAGTTTCTATTCGTAACAGTTCTCAGTATCACTGAGAACTGTACATAATATTTCTTCATGTACCTACTCTGGATGACAAGCTGATGTTTCTACATAACTTCGACCTTGGTGAGCCGTATTGAAAAAGTAATAATCCTTGGGTACGGAAGCATAATGAACAGCTGAGAGGCTTTTGTGATCACGATTAATGTGGTACAGTTTCCGTTCTGTTTACATGAGATATCTGATTCGTAATCGAGTTTATCCGATATTTTATTCACCAAAGGTTTCTTGCACTATGTATATTTCACGACTCTCCTGAAGAGTAGGTCTTTGTATGAGAACTGGCATGCCTACCACGTGATTCATGTAAACTTAATCTTATCGTTCCACGTAAAAGACCTGTATTCTTTGGGGTTTAATAATCACACGTCAAATGGGAATCCTATATCTTTATTTGCATTTCATTCTTTTCATCAAATTAATTAAATAAAATATACACTTTCATGATGGGGGCAGTGAGTAACTATAAGGCCTTACATTAATGCCTTAAACAGGAATAGTAACAGTAATTGTCTTCTACTGTCGGCTCAATTATTTGTTCAATGATAATTGCTTCTAAGTTCATATAATTTACACTGACAGGAAAGATTTCTATTACATTAATAAATTCCTCCCCCCCCCCCATTAACCATGGACCTTGCGTTGGTGGGGAGGCTTACATGCGTCAGCGATACAGATGGCCGTACCGTAGGTGCAACCACAACGGAGGGGTATCTGTTGAGAGGCCAGACAAACGTGTGGTTCCTGAAGAGGGGCAGCAGCCTTTTCAGTAGTTGCAGGGGCAACAGTCTGGATGATTGACTGATCTGGCCTTGTAACACTAACCAAAAAGGCCTTGCTGTGCTGGTACTGCGAACGGTTGAAAGCAAGGGGAAACTACAGCCGTAATATTTCACGAGGGCATGCAGCTCTACTGTATGGTTAATGATGATGGCGTCCTCTTAGGTAAAACATTGCGGAGGTAAAATAGTCCCCCATTCGGATCTCCGGGCGGGGACTACTCAGGAGGACATCGTTATCAGGAGAAAGAAAACTGGCGTTCTACGGATCGGAGCGTGGAATGTCAGATCCCTTAATCGGGCAGGTAGGTTAGAAAATTTAAAAAGGGAAATGGATAGGTTAAAGTTAGATATAGTGGGAATTGTGAAGTTCGGTGGCAGGAGGAACAAGACTTTTGGTCAGGTGAATACAGGGTTATAAATACAAAGTCAAACAGGGGTAATGCAGGAGTAGGTTTAATAATGAATAAAAAAATAGGAGTGCGGGTAAGCTACTACAAACAGCATAGTAAACGCATTATTGTGGCCAAGATAGACACGAAGCCCACGCCTACTACAGTAGTACAAGTTTATATGCCAACTAGCTCTGCAGATGACGAAGAAACTGAAGAAATGTATGATGAAATAAAAAAAATTCAGATAGTGAAGGGAGACGAAAATTTAATAGTCATGGGTGACTGGAATTCGGTAGTAGGAAAAGGGACAAAACGAAACGTAGTAGGTGAATATGGATTGGGGCTAAGAAATGAAGAAACCGCCTGGTAGAATTTTGCACAGAGCACAACTTAATCATAGCTAACACTTGGTTCAAGAATCATGAAAGAAGGTTGTATACATGGAAGAATCCTGGAGATACTGACAGGTTTCAGATAGATTATATAATGGTAAGACAGATATTTAGGAACCAGGTTTTAAATTGTAAGACATTTCCAGGGGCAGATGTGGACTCTGACCACAATCTATTGGTTATGAACTGTAGATTAAAACTGAAGAAACTGCAAAAAGTGGGAATTTAAGGAGATGGGACCTGGACAAACTGACTAAACCACAGGTTGTACAGAGTTTCAGGGAGAGGATAAGGGAACAATTGTCACGAATAGGGGAAAGAAATACATTAGAATAAGAATGGGTATCTCTGAGGGATGAAGTAGTGAAGGCAGCAGAGGATCAAGTAGGTAAAAAGACGAGGACTAGTAGAAATCTTTGGGTAACAGAAGAAATATTGAATTTAATTTATGAAAGGAGAACATATAAAAATGCAGTAAATGAAGCGGTCAAAAAGGAATGCAAACGTCTCAAAAATGAGATCGACAGGAAGTGCAAAATGGCTTTGCAGGGACGGCTAGAGGACAAATGTAAGGCTGTAGAGGCTTATCTCACTAGGGGTAAGATAGCTACTGCCTACAGGAAAATTAAAGAGACCGTTAGAGAAATGAGAACAACTTGTATGAATATCAAGAGCTCAGATAGAAATCCAGTTCTAAGCATAGAAGGGAAAGCAAAAAGGTGGAAGGAGTATATAGAGGGTCTATACAAGGGCGATGTACTTGAGGACAATATTATGGAAACGGAAGAGGATGTAGATGAATATGAAATGGGAGATACGATATTGCGTGAAGAGTTGGACAGAGAACTGACAGACCTGAGTCGAAACAAGGCCGCGGGAGTAGACAACATTCCATTAGAACTACTGACGGCCTTGGGAGAGCCAGTCCCGACAAAACTCTACCCTCTGGTGAGCAAGATGTATGAGACAGGCGAAATACCCTCAGACTTCAAGAAGAATATAATAATTCTAATCCCAAAGAAAGCAGGTGTTGACAGATGTGAAAATTACTGAACTATCAGTTTAAGAAGTCACAGCCGCAAAATACTAACGCCAATTCTTTACAAACGAATGGAAAAAATTGGTACATCACGTGAGGCAATACTGACCTTACGACGTATCTCAGAAGAAAGATTAAGGAAAGGCAAACCTACGTTTCTAGCATTTGTAAACTTAGAGAAAGATTTTGACAATGTTGACTGGAATACTCTCTTTCAAATTCTAGAGGTGGCAGGGGTAAAATACAGGGAGCGAAAGGCTATTTATAATTTGTACAGAAACCAGATGGCAGTTATAAGAGTCGAGAGGCATGAAAGGGAAGCAGTGGTTGGGAAGGGAGTGAGACAGGGTTGTAGCCTCTCCCCGATGTTATTCAATCTTTATGTTGAGCAAGCAGTAAAGGAAACAAACGAAAAATTCGGAGTAGGTATTAAAATACATGGAGAAGAAATGAAAACTTTGAGGTTCGCCGATGACATTATAATTCTGTCAGAGACAGCAAAGGACTTGGAAGAGCAGTTGAACGGAATGGACATTGTCTTGAAAGGAGGATATAAGATGAACATCAACAAAAGCAAAACTGGGATAATGGAATGTAGTCGTATTAAGTCGGGTGATGCTGAGGGTATTTGATTAGGAAATGAGACACTTAAAATAGTAAAGGAGTTTAGCTATTTGGGGAGCAAAATAACTGATGATGGTCGAAGTAGAGAGGATGTAAAATGTAGACTGGCAATGGCAAGGAAAGCATTTCTGAAGAAGAGAAATTTGTTAACATCGAATATAGATTTAAGTGTCAGGAAGTCGTTTCTGAGAGTATTTGCATGGAGTGTAGCCATTTATGGAAGTGAAATATGGACGATAAATAGTTTAGACAAGAAGAGCATAGAAGCTTTCGAAATGTGGTGCTACAGAAGAATGCTGAAGATTAGATGGGTAGATCACATAACTAACGAGGAGGTATTGAATAGAATTGGGCAGAAGAGGAGTTTGTGGCACAACTTGACTAGAAGAAGGGATCGGTTGGTAGTGCATATTCTGAGGCATCAAGGGGTCAGCAATTTAATATTGGAGGGCAGCATGGAGGGTAAAAATTGTAGAGGGAAACCAAGAGATGAATAAACTAAGCAAATTCAGAAGGATGTAGGTTGCAGTAAGTACTGGGAGATGAAGAAGTTTGCACAGGATAGAGTAGCATGGAGAGCTGCATCAAACCAGTCTGAGGACTGAAGACCACAAAAACAACATCAATAAATTGTTTTGATATTCCAGAAGGTACGCTCTCCTCGAGAAACCCAGAACTGCAGTTATTTCACGGTACTGGTATAACGTTTTGTGAGAATGATGCTAATGAAAACCAGTGATGAGAAATTTGCTCACTTAATAGCAGTAAATCATTTTAGATGCCAAAGAATATCCTTTCCGCTAAATACGTCTATCTGTATCGAATCATATATGAAGAATAGTAGTAGCGTTATCTGTTGTGGCGTTATTTATTTAGTAAGTGGGCGTCTTTAATTAGGGCTATTTTATGTTTAACTTAGTGTCCGCTACTACAGTAAAATGCCTTTTCATAGACGTAATACTTGTTGTTTAGAAAAATTGCTTTAGGAAGCTTCGAACAGTGCCTAATGTTTCACTGTATATGTCGTCAGTTATTCACCCTAAAAACGAAGTATGATGTGATTAACTCGGCCTGTCGGTAATATAGTGGTAATATTGTAACTTCTTGGCGGTCATGTCTTTTACTGTTTAGTAGCTTTGTTTTTCCTTCCGAGTATACCACAAAAAATACACGAATTATTTATTTCGATATGTCAGGGAGGACCTCCAGTTGGCTCATGTGCATGCAACCTCTGCGTTTGTCCACGATTTGACAGGACGTGGTAGATATCCAGAGGAGAGTGGCTGCTCTGAAATAGCGGAACAACAATTCGAGCAGGTCAAACCTTAGTGCAATATCCAGCGCACGAAACCTTTGAAACCTGGTAGTCAAGGAAGGCAGCATGCGGTTACGATTGTGGACGGGGCCGTAATCCGTTACTATTGGTTCCCTTTTGCAATTACACACATTTACTTAAAACGGTAATTCCAGATTCAGCAATAAATAAAGATATCACAAGTTATTAATGAAAGAATAAAGAACAGTGTAATTAACAGAGCTTTCAGTGCGTTACAGTTTGCAAACTGAGCATAAAACACGGACACAGAAAATAATGTTTTAAAAACAAGTAAGTGTGATCCCAATAGAATTTTAAGGCAAGTAACCACAGTCATGACTGAAGGTCTTTAACGCCAAGAACGGCAGTTATATAAAAATTTAAAAACATACAGTAAAACAGCAAATAGAATAGCAAGGTTAATTTAAAAGGACAAGCTACTGATCACCAAACGGTGAGACAAAATGATGGTAAACTTTTTAACACAACCATTTAAAAAACCGGCTGTAACGCCAAAAATTGAAATTATATTAAAAAATTAAAAACCCCACTGTAAAACAGCAAATACAATAATAAGACACAAGGACCAATCACAGACGCTGCTCCAGGAATCGATCTCTGAGAAGGTCCAGCAAAAACACTTTCGCTAGCGATGAGATAGGCAGCCAAGAGTTGCATTCACTTCACAAGATGGTAACTCAGACTAGTGGCAGTCTAACGAATGACTAATGATAGTCTTGCTGAAGCTACCTGAGGTCTGAAAAACCAAATTCAATTATGGAAATTACACCAAATCCGGAACTGGCTGTCTGCACCCCGTCCCCAGAATACTGTGCTCAGAGCGCGTGGAACGTGAAAGGAATCTGTGGTGTCACCGCCAGACACCACACTTCCTAGGTGGTAGCCTTTAAATCGGCCGCGGTCCGTTAGTATACGTCGGACCCGCGTGTCGCCACTATCAGTGATTGCAGACCGAGCGCCGCCACACGTCAGGTCTAGAGAGACTTCCTAGCACTCGCCCCAGTTGTACAACCGACTTTACTAGCGATGGTTCACTGATAAAATACGCTCTCATTTGCCGAGACGATAGTTTAACATAGCCTTCAGCTACGTCATTTGCTACGACCTAGCAAGGCGCCATTATCAGTTATTATTGATATTGAATCATGTATCGTGAAGACGGACGTTCACCATTAATGGATTAAACTTAAGTATTCCACCAGCTACGTCCGTTTTTCTAAATTCTAGTTTCCTTGTCCTGTTCCATACCTCACGCCAGCCTGCGTGAGCTAAAACGCGTGCCTTTCGGCCTCCTTCTAGTAACACGGTGTTGGCTCTCCTGCCAACCAAAACAGAATCAGTACGGCCAAGGTAGAAGAATCAACAACCGGCCTACAATCAAGAAAGCTGTCAAAACTACAGGCCTTACCAGACAGCAGCGGCAAGGCAAAGAAACGTACATTACCGTTACATACACCAACCCCACAGGGCAGGTAACTGGGGCGTTAGCGGCCACCAAGCAGGAAAAATAGCGTTGGTTGAACTTAACAAATTGCAACAAGTTGAAGGTAGTAAATAGTAATTAGAAATCCAGGAAAGCTAATCAGATACACCTTCCCCAAGCACTCCACTCGCTGCTCTCCGCCCCAGCAACACTATAAGCAACAACAGGAACCCAAGTCACTGGAGAATCGCGAGATCTCACAATGGTGGAGGTTTCTTTTTTTGAATTAAAATGCACTCAAGGCATGCAGGATCCGGTTTACGACGAGGTCGTGTACCCTCGTGACTACAGCCCTTCGATCCGGCAGTCCATGCGCGCCGCCAGCAGTCCTGGCGTGTTGTCGCACTGCGCAGACCTGGCTTCTCGTGAGTCCCCAACCGAACTGGCAAACTCACACGACACGGACACACAACGACGTCGCCCCAAAGATGGGGCAACATTGACTACATATCGATAACCGCCGCTGCTGCCACTAGCGGACAGGCAAAGCATGCGAAACCGAGTGGCGTCAGTCAACACGAGAAAAGACAAACAACCACAACCATGCCAACTAACGATACCGTCTGGCCCCCAGCAGAGGGTGGAAACCTACAAACAGCACCAACAAGAGCTGCAGCACGGCTCAACCTTGGCAGCAGAAGGGAAAAAGCAGCTGAGGTGTCTATGAGGCACTGTGCGATGAGGCAGATTTTAACTTACTGAACACAATGATTGGAATTTTACAAGGAAGGGCCAAGCGAGAGCATGCTAACCAGTCTGCAGTGTTTACCGTCCGATATTTATTGGTACAGTCATTACGTTTGTTGCTGTGAGACGCTTCCTTGATTTTTCTTTTGTGGATATTTAGTCATTATATTTACTTCTAAGCGCCCTTACATTCTGTAGAGCAGGATCAGTGTTCAAAAAAAATCAAATATGTGTGAAATCTTATGGGACTTAACTGCTAAGGTCATTAGTCCCTAAGCTTACACACGACTTAACCTAAATTATCCTAAGGACAAACACGCACACCCATGCCCAAGGGAGGACTCGAACCTCCGCCGGGCAGGATCAGTGGCTGCTTATAGTGGTCTATGGTGATGATGATAATGATGACGAGACTACGAAGTTGGCATATGAATGGGTTTGTAAACCATAATATTCGCATGTAGAAATTTTCAGCGTCCTCCTATATGTCTTGTGCAGCGAGTGGTCCTCATGTTGGGAATCCAACAAGTGGAAGATACTTAGCGGTGTCTTACTCTGCAAAGTTTGAAACCACTTTAGACGTGTCCTCACTGAGTTTCCTTACACTGTGCAGTGTAGATCGCCACAGATCCCATGAATAGTTTGTAGACAGAGGGGTCTTACTTGGCTGTCAGGTCCTATTTCTGATGGGTGGAGGACACTCCAGACAAGACTCCGGGAGATCCTGTTACAAATTTCCAGCACCTACTATTGCCCGGCAGTGATAACTCCTTTTGATGTGTGGTTATAATTAAAGTCCAGCTGCTCACGTGGTTCCAGTGTGGCCTGTAATTATCGTATGATAGCGAAACTTGGTATTTGCATTAATGTGGAACAACGCTGGGAAAAAAACATAAGTTCCAGTTGCGGCGACCAGGTGCAAATCTGGCGCTACACACAGTATGTGCGATGGTACGACATCCATGCTGTCATTTGACAAGCAATAAAGTGAGTAGGGCTATCTAGAAGAGAGACCATTTGCTGTTAGCGAAACTGTTTAATGTGAAGGGCAGTAATTACAGTGCTACCTAGAGAAAGCATCGCCAACTGAAAGGCCTGAGGAAAGAACCGATGTCATTAAATGGTTTAAAGAAGACGATAATTATATTCGAAAGCACGGGTGAGCTTGGTATGGCACCAGGAAGAGGAAGGCTCCTACCCTGGTGGGAGTTATCGACGAGGTGCATCAAGTGCCCCGGGTAGTGCTAGTGTTCGAACAGTGTTAAAAGAATTGTCCATCCCATGATCAACATTATAGAAAGTTTCGTGGTCTATTTTACACTGATGCCCATACCAGAATAAGTTACCACGAGTTGGATTCCTAGCATGATGCTTGCACGACACCGGCGAAGAACACTCGATGCCCAAGACATCTAAGAGAACGCTAAAAATTTCTAAATGCAAACATTATGGTTTACAAACTGCCATCTTCGTAGTCTCGTCACCACAAGCAGTCACTGATCCTGCTCTACAGAGTGTAAGGGCACTTAGAAGTAAATATAATGACTAAATATCCACAAAAGAAAAAACAAAGAAGCGTGTTACAGCAGGTGGTGCAGCAACTGAAACATCGCGATCCTCAGCAGCGGTCTGCATTTGCTCTTCATTTTCTAGTACGGATCGAAGTTGATGACATGTGGTCGAGCGATGTGAGTGCGTGGTGTGGATTCACAGGCACCTTTATCTCAATCCGTTCTTCTTTGAAGAGAAAACACATAGATGGCCTGTCAGGTGTACCGTGACGTCTGTACGTTATCGAGACATCGTTGTACAGCATATGATTCCTGCTTTGGCAGGGCGTAACTGCGTGGAAACTACTGTTTTCATGCTCGCCCAGTGACAGATATGCATAATGCAACCTTCAAATGGTTCAAATGGCTCTGAGCACTATGGGACTCAACTGCTGAGGTCATTAGTCCCCTAGAACTTAGAACTAGTTAAACCTAAGTAACCTAAGGACATCACAAACATCCATGCCCGAGGCAGGATTCGAACCTGCGACCGTAGCGGTCTTGCGGTTCCAGACTGCAGCGCCTTTAACCGCACGGCCACTTCGGCCGGCAATGCAACCTTCCACGAGCCTGTTATCTCCAGACGTTTTACGGATGCATCGCCTGTGAGATCATTTGACCTAAGGTCCCGAGTTCGAGGCTCGATCCGGCACACGGATTTAAACTGCCAAGAAGTTCCTTTCGATTTAGTTTAGACAAAATCTGTTCTAGTCGTTCTTAAGAGACAAGACATTGGTGCATTTTATGTTAGAACACTAAATAATACGATGGGACTTCAAAAATAAGTTACACATCATTAATGACGAAGTAACCGTTGTTCTGAGCTGCACTACATATGAAAGTGACACAGATACATGGCGCTATGCCGTTCGGAATGTTCTGCCAGTCTTCCAGTTCCTCGACCACAGAAATCCGATGCTTGCTCACGGAGCCATTCGAGAACCGATGAGTAGCCGTCCTCATTGTCGGAAAATCTGCGACTGCCTGGGCACCGTCGACTGTGTTCGGTGTCGATGGCTTCCTTCCACATCAGCATCAGCCATATCCCCGCGGCCGTGGTCAAATTGTTGGCGCCTTTTCACTGCGGCTGCAGGCAACGTTGTATTTGGTCCACATGCAGACGCCGGCCGCGGTGGTCTAGCGGTTCTAGGCGCGCAGTCCGGAACCGCACGACTGCTACGGTCGCAGGTTCGAATCCTGCCTCGGGCATGGATGTGTGTGATGTCCTTAGGTTAGTTAGGTTTAAGTAGTTCTAAGTTGTAGGGGACTGATGACCACAGCAGTTGAGTCCCATAGTGCTCAGAGCCATTTGAACCATTTTTGAACCACATGCAGACAAAATTTCCTGGTGAATCTGCGAGCAACTTAGATGTTTTGTCCGAAAGAATCGTACTGCCCGACATTCCGACGCATATCAACATTTCAATAAGTTTCCCGGTGCCGCGGCATTTCACATCTGTGATTCGCCTGTTATCCGTACCACAGCAGAATTATGTCTGCAGGAAACGCATAACTTGTGTACTCTTCTGACAATGCGCCATTCTTGTTAAGTAGTGGTCTTAGAGTGTTCCGACTCGTGTTACTTATTTTTTGAAGCGCCCTCGTATATATGTCGATGCAAAACATCGCACACACTAATCACGGCAGTGGGATATTTATGAACGGAAGAGAAGTTAGGCAAGTATATCCCACATCACTAAAACTATTCTCAGCAATTTTTAGATACATAAACTTGGAAACCCAAGTAAGGTTACGTATTAATTAAACATATATGGTTCAAATGGTTCAAATGGCTCTGAGCACTATGGGACTCAACTGCTGAGGTCATAAGTCCCCTAGAACTTAGAACTACTTAAACCTAACTAACCTAAGGACAACACACACATCCATGCCCGAGGCAGGATTCGAACCTGCGACCGTAGCGTAAACATATATGAATCAATTTCTTTTTGCTGATGACATTGTACTCTTTGCGTCGAGAGAAAATACCCTTCACTAGGGAATAGAAGGACTGAACTGAACAAATTGAAAGAAGAAATTCAATTAAAGTAAGACTAAAATTATCTAAATTCAACAAATCGGACAGTACAAAAAATGGTTCAAATGGCTCTGAGCACTATGTGACTTAACATCTGAGGTCATCAGTCCCCTAGAACTTAGAACTACTTAAACCTAACTAACCTAAGGACATCACACACATCCATGCCCGAGGCAGGATTCGAACCTGCGACCGTAGCGGTCACGCGGTTCCAGACTGTAGCGCCTAGAACCGCACGGCCACACCGGCCGGCGGAATAGTACAGACTAACAATTTAGTCTTAGAACAAGTGCATGAGTTTTTATGTTTAGGATAGCTGAAGAGAATGACCATAAGGACAGGAAAAGAAATTAACAGAAGCCTAGAGTGCTTTCGGGAAACTAGGTAGGATTTTCAAACCTAAACTTCCAGTGTTTCTAAGAGAACAGTAAAAATTAGTGTGTATTACCAGTTTATCACTTTAATGCGAAAACCATTCAAAACCTGAAAGTTACTCAGAGTAATGAATAGGTTCAAATTGAGAATACTAACAGAGACAGAAGAAAAAGAAATGCGTCAGGGAACTCTCGCAACGATCGTTTTTCTGTTAAACTTATAAGCCAATTTCAGTTAAAAAGCAGTCACACAAATTAAAAGATAATTTATTTGGACAAATAAATACTAATATTGTAAAATTATGTTCGTTGCTACTTCCGTATTTCTCCTTGGGTAGTTGCTGTCCTTGAGTAATTGTATCCAAGTTTGATCATATTCTACTTTCGGAAAGGTTGAAAAATTACTATGACTCAAATTTCTTTTATTCTAAAATGCATTTCGACCTGCTGAAGTTGATGCTGGTGTGGCAGAAGAGATGAAGCAGGAAGTAAACAGAGAAGAAGAGTACCAGGAGTCAGTCGAGGAAGCTACGCTGGAAGAAGTTAAAGCTAGTATGAAGACTCTTCAAAACAGTAAAGCTCCGTGAGAAAACAATATTGCAGCAGAAATGATAAAATATTGTGGAGAAAAACTAATAAGGATTTTGCTTGATATTATAGTGGAAATATGGCCAAAAGAAAATATGCCGGAACAATAGAAAACAGCAATACTCTGCCCTATACATAAGAAACATGACAAAACCGACTGTGAGGATTATAGAGGAATCGCACTGCTCTGTATAGTATGCAAAGTATTAGGAAAAATCATGGCGGGGAGACTAAGAACATATACAGGGTGTTACAAAAAGGTACGGCCAAACTTTCAGGAAACATTCCTCACACGCAAGAAAGAAAAGATGTTATGTGGACATGTGTCCGGAAACGCTTACTTTCCATGTTAGAGCTCATTTTATTACTTCTCTTCAAATCACATTAATCATGGAATGGAAACACACAGCAACAGAACGTACCAGCGTGACTTCAAACACTTTGTTACAGGAAATGTTCAAAATGTCCTCCGTTAGCGAGGATAGAGGCATCCACCCTCTGTAACATGGAATCCCTGATGCGCTGATGCAGCCCTGGAGAATGGCGTATTGTATCACAGCCGTCCACAATACGAGCACGAAGAGTCTCTACATTTGGTACCGGGGTTGCGTAGAGAAGAGCTTTCAAATGCCCCCATAAATGAAAGTCGAGAGGGTTGAGGTCAGGAGAGCGTGGAGGTCATGGAATTGGTCCGCTTCTACCAATCCATCGGTCACCGAATCTGTTGTTGAGAAGCGTTCGAACACTTCGCCTGAAATGTGCAGGAGATCCATCGTGCATGAACCACATGTCGTGTCGTACTTGTAAAGGCACATGTTCTAGCAGCACAGGTGGAGTATCCCGGATGAAATCATGATAACGTGCTCCATTGAGCGTAGGTGGAAGAACAAACTAAAAAGAGCTCTAACATGGAAATTAAGCATTTCCGGACACATGTCCACATAACATCTTTTCTTTATTTGTGTGTGAGGAACGTTTCCTGAAAGTTTGGCCGTACCTTTTTGTAACACCCTGTATAGAAGAGCATCTAGGAGACTACCAGTGTGATTTCAGAACTAACAGATCCACTACGAATCAGATTTTTACTATCAAACAGTTTCTTGAAAAATGCTGTAACATCGATACCCACGAGCTGTTCATTGATTTTAAACAAGCTGATGATAGTATCGAAAGGGGTGAACACCGAAGGCAATGAAAGGTGTAGGAGTGCCCAACAAACTGATAAGATTGGTTCAAATGACTTTGACAAGAACAATATGCAATATGAAGGTTGAGGACGCCTTATCGAAGGCATCTAAAGTTAACCCGGGATTGAGGTGGGCGATGTGCACTCCACTATTCTCCTAAGTGTCAACTAGGAGAGGGTAACGCGAAAGACACTAAGCGGAAAACCTGTGGGAGCACTGATTAATAGTAATACAGGATCTTGCATATGAAGATGATACTGACTTGTTATCCAGGAGGAAACATTCCTGGAAGAAAAGTTCGAAAAATTAGAAAGATATGGGGCAGAGATGGGACTGACAGTTAACCAGTGAAAGACCAAGTATATGTTAACCTCAAGGAAAAATTATAGTGTAAGAGAGAGAGATGCATAACTCCGAACTGGAAAGAATATGAACGCCGTGGCAGCTTTAAACATCTTGGGGTCGCCGGCCGCTGTGGCCGAGCGGTTCTATGCGCTTCAGTCTGGACCGCGCGACCGCTATGGTCGCAGGTTCGAATCCTGCCTCGGTCATAGATGCGTGTGATGTCCTTAGGTTAGTTAAAGTAGTTCTAAGTTCTAGGGGACTGATGACCTCAGATGTTAAGTCCCATAGTACTCAGAGGCATTTGAAAATCTTGGGGCCACTGGTAACTGAGAATAATGCTATGAGAGAAGAAATACATGCAAGGAGTGCAGCTTGTAACGGGAGCTACTTCGCGCTCATTAAAGTAAAGGAAGAAGCCTTAGTAGGAATCTGAAGCTGATTGTGTATAGTACAGTAGTGACGTATGGTTCGGAGACTTGGACAATGGCGCAAAATGATGTTGTTGCATTCCTGGGAATGGAAGATACTTAGGAAAATCTACGGGCCAGTGAACGACAATGGGTTTTGGCGAGTCGGAAATAATAAGGAGATCAGAGAGTTGTATAGCAAACCAGTAATCGTTGCAGAAATAAAGAGTAATAGACCACGTTTGTTGGGACACGTAGAAAGAATGGTGGAGGACTGAAAAATCAAGTAATTTGCTAAAAGAAAACCAGTTGGACGTCGTATAAGGAGTAGACCAAAGACCAGATGGCTAGACAACGCGGAGGATGACTTGAGAAGAATGGGAGTTGGAGAGCCAAGGCGGCCAGCGGAGACGAGTGGGCGGAGATTGTCCAGAGGGTCAACATGCTACACGGGCTGTAGCGCTTGTCTAAAAGTTCACTTTTAGTGTGTATGGTGACGTAAAAACCGTAAAGAACGACAGGTACTCTGCAAGTATTCTGTTACAGCAAGGACTGCGAACGACTTTAATTTAGTGTCCTGTCCATACTCTTTTGTGATGACGCACAAACTGTTGGCTTTTCTTGTCTGTTGACGTTACTTGAGCGCGGTTATAATACTGTTGTCAACAGGAATTTTCAACTTTGTTTATACTTCGTTAAGAACCGGTTTATTCTAATGCCATCTGTCGTGTTTTTTTATTGCTATGCCTTTACAAAGAAGGATGGAATCTGAATTAATGGTTTAAACTATAGTGTTCAGAATACTGACATTTTTCTCCTTATTGAGAAGCCTCATCCACGACGGCTGACCTGTTTATATCAGCTAAATGGCGGTATTTTTACTTTCGTTAGGTCATGTGATCGCAACAAAATCTGGAGAAATATAAGAATATCCTGTACCAACCAGAACTCTCAGCCACTTTTTAAATAGACATGTAAATTTTTTTTGTTTAAAATATTGTCTTCATCTTATACTTTTCCAAAACTACCCTAATGTGATCTATCACGTTATTTCTAATAACAATTTTTAGGTTCTTTTTTTGCTTGTAATAAAAGCAGTTTTTCCAGGTGTGTGATGTATTGGTTGCTTGCTCTGTTCTATCCACGCAGTTTTTCTGGCTGACCCATTTTGTATTAACTTCAAGCACGTAATTCATTAGCCTTTTATACCTACAATGGTGCTTTCAATAATTATGTAACTATTTATTTATTTATTTATTTATTTACATGTGAAGTTCCGTAGGACCAAATTGAGTAGCAAATCTCCAAGGTTATGGAACGTGTCAGTACATGAACTTACAACATAAAAGTAATAACAGATAAAAATAAATGTTCATGAACCTGAAAGAAAATCAGTCCATAAGTTTAAGCAAACACTATCAGCAATACAATGAGAATCATCTTAATTTTTCAAGGAACTCCTCGACAGAATAGAAGGAGTGACCCATGAGGAAACTCTTCAGTTTCGATTTGAAAGCGCGTGGATTACTGCTAAGATTTTTGAATTCGAGTGGCAGCTTATTGAAAATGGATGCAGCAGTATACTGCACACTTTTTTGCACAAGAGTTAAGGAAGTCCGATCCAAATGGAGGTTTGATTTCTGCCGAGTATTAACCGAGTGAAAGCTGCTTATTCTTGGAAATAAACAAATATTGGTAACAAGAAACGACAATAAGGAATATACATACTGAGGGGCCAATGTCAAAATACCCAGACTCGTGAAAAGAGGTCGACAAGAGGTTCGTGAACTCACAGCTCTTATTGCCCGAACCGCCCGTTTCTGAGCCAAAATTATCCTTCTAGAATGGGAAGAGTTACCCCAAAACATAATACCATACGACATAAGTGAATGAAATTAGTTGTTTCAGGAACCTTTCTCTGCATTTTGTTAATATTATCTAAAAGACAGAATGCCATCGATTTACTTCGTAGAGATTTACATCCATGAATTTAATCTTCTTCGGTGTGATAAAAAGACTGAGTTCCTCCTTGGAATGAGCATGTGCTATATCTTGAGATATACCTGCAGTCCGAAATGCGGGTTTTTCAATGTTCCCCACGCCGTATATTGTACCGACTTTCAGCGGTGTCAGTTTATTCGCAACACTCTTTATTCGACTGTGCGTACGTCGTGCCCAGATTACAGAAAGAAGGATCTGTTGTATTTATATCCTATGGAATAACGTGTTTTATTTTCCAAAGCCTTTCCTACGCTAAGCGTCTTGAGCGAAAAAACAACGTCGGAGTGAATTAAAATATTACTGAGACTGTAGTCAAGTACTTTCAGTTTTCAAATAAAGTGCACAGTCTCCTTTTTGTATTTGTGTGTAATGATACTGATATTTGGATGTGCGTTTGGTGATCTAGTAAACAACTGATTCCGTAACACTCTCGGTTTCTCTGAGAAAACTACAGGCATTTTGTTTACGCATTTTCGGGAGGCAACATAATCTTAGTACCAAAGCACCTGTCTAAGAAAACTTCTTTTACTTTCCGAAGAAACTGATGACGCTATTCGTTATTTTGGGGATCTTGGCTGTGATGTCTTTCTCGAGCTATTTTTACTAGCGGCCGGGAGTAAATTCTTCATTTTATTTTGCTCATCTCCTCTGCTCATTATCCTTGCAGGGTCTGCTTTGTCGGCTACCAGCAGATGTTGCCGGCATCGTTTTTCAGATTTTTCATCTTCCTTACCTTTTGTCAGACTGCTATTAGGCAGTAAATTCGACCAGCGTACTACAATCAAGTTAAAATTAGTTCAACACGAGAGGCTGATTTTGAAAGAGAGACAAATTTATGCATGCCCGCAGAAGAGAAATGAATCGTTTCATATCTTTTGACGTGGCATTTATGGAACTTAAGCGACTTATGAGAAAAGATTAATATTCAAAAAGTCCAATTGTTTTTTTTTTAATTTATTTCTGCCGAGCAGATCCAGATAAAACATATTCGAACAAAAATCTGATGACGTCGCGGCGCCACCAGTCATACGTGTAAGTAAATTATCGTCATTATTCATTATTCATTCTTCGACTTATGATATCTTTCACCGTATGGGTGACACATCGGTGCGGCTGCGTAAGTTCAGTAACTGAGCCCGCATGCATTATACTTCAGAGAGATGAAACGCAGGCCTTTAAGTATGTGAAGTCTGTAAATGTTTTATATTTCTGTTTTTCTATATACGCATACAATAGATAGCGTTATCCTAAGTGAGTGCCGGGGTTTCGCTCTGTACCTTTACTTTCATTTCTTTTTATTATGTGAATGTAAGTAAGTTGTTTACTCCAGTGGTTTTAAGAGTTTATTGTGTTATTGATTTTATGTTATGGAACAAGTGGTTCGTTCCTGTTGCTTTAAGATTTTGTGTTGCTATTCCCTTTATGTGCCTGAGCTGTCACATATGATATAGTAATAGAAGATATTCAGACACAAGCGTGGCAGTAATGAGTTCGGTACTTGGTGTCTTAGTTGTCTGATTACAATAGTAACAGTCGATCAAAGTGAAATTAGAGGTTGTGTTACTGATCCTAGTTAAGGTTAAGTATTCTTTGGCTCATACGTTTTACAGTTATTGTTGCTGGTTATGGTAGAATGGCAGGAATTGTGAATTGTTTATGCGGATGCATAAGACAAGAACTGAATTACTTCTCTGAATTTGTTCTATTATTATTATTATTATTATTATTATTATTATTATTATTATAAGCATAGTGCTCCCTCTATGGCTGAGTGTTCAGCGCTTCTGACTTCCGTGCAGCGCGGCCAGGTTCGATTCCCGGCCGGGTCGGAGATTTTCCCTGTGCGGGGAGTGGGTGTTGTCCTCATCATCATCAACGACACACAAGTCGCACAGTGTGGCGTCAATTGAAAAGACTTGCAACTGGACAGCCGAACTTCCCCAGCTGGGAACTCCTGGCCATCAATGTCATACGATCATCATCATCATTATAAGGATAATTATGTAGTTGGTTATTTAGTGTAATGGGACGCGAAATTAAAGCGTCACCCACCTACAATGATCAGCTCAGTTTGCAGGTAAATATAAGTTTAATTTAGTGTTTTGTTTGTGTATTTGTAATATTTTATTATGTTTGTAAAATATTTAAAGTTTTTTATTTTTGTTTTGTATGTTTCATGTTTGGAGAGAGCAATGCAACTCGCGGAAACAGCATCTTCACTGCCGGAACCAGAAAGAAAATTTCTGGCCACTAGACGTCGCGGGTCAACGGCCAAAGAGCAGCAGAAGATCCTGTGACCGGGTTGTTGCGTCGAACCTCCAACATTCAAATAAATAAAAATTTGTAATTTTCCATTGTAATGACGTCACAGAATGTTTAGTTCATGTTGTATTTTGTTCGGTTCCGTTTTGTCGAGTGTGATGTGTGCATCTGTATGTCGCATGTACGAAGACAATAAAACAGTGTATGCTCTAAAGCTTAAATACGTGTTCGAGAATTATTTATGAAGAGTTATATTGAGGAAGAATTATTACTGAATTTTTCCAAGATATTAAATTTCAGAAGCGTTTGATTTCGATTTTTGAATCTTAAAGGTTTTACAGTCTGATTTTAATATGGGAAAAATAAGATGACTTGCAAGAATATAATATCCAAGAAGAAACAAACGACATATAAATTTCAAAAGTTTTCGAAAACCAGTTGGACTGAGTGACGTAATTTTGCACAAACGACTCAACTGAAGGTGTTTTAATTACAGTTTCGTTCAAGAATCTTTTATAGAGAACTTTAAAAGAATTTAAATAATTTATTAAGTGTTTTGTAAACGACGTAGGTGACGAAGTCTGCACATGGTCATATTTCGAACAAAAATCATTGAGTCATACGCGTCGTTACACTACATTAGCCCTCCTTAAAGTTCTTTCAGGCCACAGAAATATATATTTTGTTTTACGAGGGCTATTCCGAAAGTAAGGTCCGATCGGTCACGAAATGGAAACGACTATGAAAATCCGATAAAGCTTTGCACAGATGTGTTGGGTAGTGTCTCTAGTATAACCCCAGTTAGCATCACGTCGCTCTTCTCATTTCTGAGCTCGCAGTGAGTGCGTAAAGATGTCTAGAAAATAGTGTCTGCCGCCAAGTACGGGGGCCTGGTGAGAAATTTCCCCTGAAGCTATGCAGCTAACATTACATAACTGTCGTGCTGTTTCGTCTTCAAGACAATTCTCAGCCGCATTCTGCAGGGGCAATGAAGATGCTCCTGCATCGTTTTCAAATGGAAATGTGAGATTACCCACAATACAGCCCGTAATTGTCTCCCTCTGAGTTTCAGCTCAGGTCACATGAACCGCTGGTTATGAAGACAACATTTCGGCACAAGACAACGAGCCGTAGGCCAGCGTAGAGAATTGGCGGAGAGCACTGGCGGCTGCCTTCTATAGCGAGGGTATGGGAAAGTTGCTACAACGCTACGATACACGTCTAAGTCGGGTCGGCGACTATGGAGATAGGTAGCTGCAAGGTGTATCTAACTGTTGCAAATAAAACATTTTTGATTTTTACCGTGGTTTCCATTTCGCGACCTATCGGACCTTACTTTCGGAATAGCCCTCGTACTTTAAGTGGTTAACTGCTGTGTTATTTGATGTTTTTTTGTTTAGTAACATAATTGTTAAATTGAGCCCCACTTTTGCACAACCCTCAGTCCAAACCCCAATGCACCTAAATCCCACAGTGCTCTGTTAGGATTTTGTCACCACCACTGTTCTTGCGTCGTCTTACATAGCTTGGAGTAGTACGCCATTCAATGCAGACACGTTGACTGCTGATCTTCATACACTAAGAAATCACGCAACTTCATTTACAGTGTGGTCACAGGCACATACAAAGACGGCAGCTCTTCTCTACCATCCCGCCACTTCTCCACGTCGACAAACGCGATTGCGCTGCTTCCATACAACAGACTGGCGTGTACGCACCACTTCACTGCAATAACTTACGTCCGCAATGGAGATTCACTTGATCTCCTGTCAGCAGTTCAGTACAATCAACAACGCTCCAAAGCGACCAGTGTTGTCTTTTAAGGTAGTGACTAGTATTTTCTCCGGTTAAACTTACCTTCAATATGCACTGTGTACAGTGGATTACTGTCAACAGCAGCTGCCTTGTCACATTGGCTTGAGGCTAGCTATTGACGATGTCTCCCATGTAACAACGACGTACTTAGTTCTGCTTCTGGGAGTCTTCAGTCGCATAATTCTTCAGCTATGCCTTATCCACATATTTTGTTTACTAGGAAGCTTCGTGGAACTACGTGTATTGGATGGCTATATCGTGAAGACGGGAAGCCAAAATACAATAAAAGTAGGTGAAGAGGCTACCAGATCGACTAAGAACACTCCAGAATCAGTCGAACGAGAGCTTTGTAAACAAAGTCCTCCATGACTAGAGTATTCTTCTTTTATTCCGTACACTCCCACTCCCTAACGCGACAAAAGAAAGAAGGTCACCATATGTTATCTAAAGTGATGACATTATCTAACAACATCGCTAGAATGTATATATAGCGTCTGTCGAAAGAGAGATCGCCATATTTATTTGCATCTTCATGCTGTCCATGTTGGCATGCATGCTACTGCTTCTGTTTTGTGTAGCGTCCACGCCAATTTTTGTTGCTTGGCCACAGAACCACACCTTTGTAGCATAGAAGAGAGTGTACGGTATGATGGCTGGCACCAAATACTCATGCATATATCTTTGTGATGCAGAAGGCCTTTGGGCAGTGCTAGATTCCTAAAACATTCGTCGGGCAGGCTGACACCTTTTAGTGGTGCGGAGAAATAGACTGAAAAACAGCAACGTATGATGTGTAGCTTTTGTTTTACGATTTTTTTCATTTTTCCAGGATCACGTTCTTAGAGTCTGCCTGTCGAAAGCTGGAATATGTTTATTTCACGTGACAGTTTCTCTTTTTTGTCAATGAATACTAATGCTTGTCAAACCTCGTGGTTTCTTCGATTCTTTTATACAAGCGTTCGAACTATCCATAAATGCATGAGTTTCTGAAATTCTTTCTTTTTATTCTTCCTGTTCAGCAGTAACTGATAAGCTATTTGGCTAGGTGTGATGCAATGATGTGCAGTGGTTTTAGTCAGGTCATTGCTCAGATGTCTCAAAAGTCTCCAAGATTCATGGATGTCTCTTTTAAAATAAAGCTTTTCTATAGTTTTTGTCCACTTATCCCTTTCTGTCTCCATTATAGAAGTAATGAGCTAGTTTCCTGCTAATACGGTTGCTGCACTGAAAGGATTTTCTTCAAGTACGTTTCAAAATTCTACAGGTGGGTATGATGTAATCCCGGGGTTATGATATGTTCGACAGCCGCATGGGATGGACCTTCTCGAGCATCTCTTTGCAGCCGTGGTGAAGATGTCATAGCATACAGGTACTGGTTCTACGGGGTGAAGAAAAATTCACGCACTCTGACTTCGGGGTGCGATTCCTTATATACTCGCAACACAAAAATATCCGTCACAAAATTTCAGCCTGCGAATATTTCAGACCGTAAATGGACGTTAAAGATTGGCAATCTGGCAAGTCTATAGTCATATATACGGCAACTATCTCTCTCAGAATGGTGTACTAGTGCTGTGTAGTTGGTGCAATAGACAGCGTAGTGAGTTACAATGTAGAAAGTCAAGGGTTCGATTCTGCGTCGAGACTTTCTTGTTTTTGTTTGCTAAATGGTGTCTTAATCGTCACACAGCGATTACCGTGAGTCTTCTATGAAACATTCGCACTCACAAACTACGAACGTAGAAATGAAAGTGCCATCGTTTTCACTGGTCAGCTTTTAAAGAAGCCTTTTGTATGTCATGGACGGGAATTGTTTCACAACACTGTTTTCAGTGTACCCTACGCCAATGATCCTGTCGATTAGTGCCAATGTTCTTCCCACGTTCAGGTCCATTACATTTCGTTATGGCCTTAAGTCACCAGCAACGCGCTTTGCAAATAGTTTCCAAATATGTACTACGAAAATGTCAGATGCATGCGGCCTAAGATCGGTGTATGCCACAGTTACTATACGGCGGAATGAAATCGGCAAATAAAAACAAATACGCCTCGACAGAGAATCGAACCCTTGACCTTCTGCATGCAAACGCAAAACGCTATCTACAGCACCAAGGGCACAGCGATTCTGCTTTATGCTGACAGAGGTTGTTACCATGCATGTGATTACAATGTTGCCAGATTGCCAATCTTTAACGTACATTTAACACCGGAAATATGCGTAGGATGAAATTTTGTGATAGATATTTCTATATTGCTAGCATTCGAGGAATCGCGCTGTAAAGTCCGAGTGCGCGAATTTTTCGTCACCCTGTATGGAAAATACTTTGCCATCCAACAATTCTGCAAATGTTTACCCTTCTAACTTCTTAAAATTAAACCTCCTCGAAGAAGATACTTCCTGAGGTCTTATAGCTGCAAATAATTTGCACATTATTGGTGAATGCTGTGAGATGGTTACTGGGGAACAGCCAGATTTTATACAATGTTAGCTGCCAAATATGGGGTCAGAATTGTAAGCTCTCCTCCAGCTGCCAATATTAAAACATCCAGGTATGGCTCTGAGCACTATGGGACTTAACTTCTGAGGTCATCAGTCCCCTAGAACGTAGAACTACTTAAAACTAACTAACCTAAGAACATCACACACATCCATGCCCGAGGCAGGATTCGAACCTGCGACCGTAGCCGTCTCGCGATTCCAGACTGTAGCGCCTAGAACCGAAACATCCAGGTACATCTGCGTCATGAATTAAGGCCAAGTAATTCATTCTGCCCATTCCAGTATTGCTGTCCCATTCTCATCTTCATGATCATAGCCCCAAACAGTACAACGCCTGGTGAAATGACTGATCACAGTTTGTACATGTTTATTTTGAAAACAGCACCAGGTTGTTTACAAAGGAATGAAATAGTGCAATTACTTGTTTCTAGAGTGAGAGTTTCAATGCTCTTTTCCTCCGTCGTTGCTGTGGATACAATCTGGATATCTGCGTGAAGAAATACAGCACTTCCATATTCGACACTTGGTCTTTCAATAGCGAGACACATTCCATCTACTTCTGGTGTGCACATGTAACAACTTCTACGTGTGTCCACTGTATGACACTGGTACTGACTGCTTAGGTCTTGCAGCAACTTTTCTTTGTCTACTTTTACGTCATCTGAGTTAACAGAGATAATCATTAGCTATAGTCATCAAAAAAGACTCAAATGTGGATGTTTCTGGTGTGAAAGTATTAGCGTTTCCGAGGGAATTCCTGATTGCTTTTATTGTCCTGACCACAAGTCATCACAATCTTCCGAGAGGCTCCTTTTGTATTCCTCCTTCAAGGATGCTTCTAAGAATTAGAGAAGGCTATGAAATAGAGCAAAAATGGAAAATCAGCTGGCTTGGATAACATAGGAACCGAGGAAGTTAATACCTTTGGCTTGCTAGCAAAGAAATTGATTCTCCAACTTTTCAACAACAGTGTGAGCAGAAACTGAATCCCAAAGACATGGAAGAAGGGCCGACTGATTGCTTTGGTGAAACCTGGCAGAGAAAGAAATAATCCAAAGAGTTTTAGAACAGACGCACTACCATGTCATGTTAACAAATCGCTGGGATGATTGATTTTAAATCGCCTATCATCTACAAACAATCCCTTACTTATATCCCAGCCTAAATAGCAGTGTCTGTGTTTTTGAGACGTGCTATCTAATGTTCCTTCGGACATCCATGCATAGCCGAAGGAACAGGCACTGCAGCGAGTATAGCCGTGCAGGATGCGACGCATGGACGACGGCATATAGACGTGCGGGTATGACCGCGAACGGTGCACAGGTAGGCGAAGTCATAAAGGCAATCGCTCGAGTAGAGCGAGAAATCAGGGTTCGGGTTCCGGTCCGGCACTATTTTCATTGTCGTCATTCCAATACACAGCCGATGGTGGTTCATATTCGCAACTGCGAATACATTTCCTGCTGTACCTCATCAATCTGGATTTCGACTTGGCAAAAGCTGTACCGGACAGTTTCCAAGTCTCACACAGTTTATAGAAGACGGATTTGAAGCTCGTAAGGTGCCAGAAGTGGCAGTCACCAGATGCTGTCAGTCACCAGATGCTACTAGCCAAGGTCTCCAATCTGACCAAGAATTTTAGCCTAATTAGGTTCATCGCCTCTCTTTTCTACAATGCAGGTTATTCGTCGGCTTCCAAGAACAGCATTGCTGATGGAGACTACAGAAAAACAGCCTCCCGCTTGGAGGTGTGCTGGCTCCATTTCTGCTGAAGGTATACATAGCACCAGATAGTGCTATGCCAATGACCTTACCCTAGACGCCCACAGAATAGATTTTCAATCAGTGGAGAACACTGCCTTAAACAGCTTTCCAGATACTGAAACACAAACCAATTTAAACAAATACGATATTGCAGTGAGTCTGTTATTCTGAGGCACTGCGGTGTCTACAGCCGTTATGAAATGTACGAGCGTTGAATGAAAAGTAATGCCTCCACCTTCGTTAATTGGGTTTGGATGGGAATATTTTAATAAATCAAACGCAGAGTTACTCCTTAGAATGCGATCTTTAATTATCAATATTCACTTTTCCACATAATCACCAGCCAATTGGATACATTTATGCCAATGATGAACAGGTTTCCTGAAGCCGTCACGGAAGAACTCGACACTCTTGTTTCCGCAACCACAGCCTCACACTTCTCTCAACGTCTTCACCAGAAGCATAATGATGCCCCGCAGATCGTCTTTCATTATCGGGAACACAAGGAAGTCAGACGGTGCTAAATCTGGACTGTATGGAGGATGCCATAAGGTAGTGAGATTCAGTCCCTGAAGTTATGCTGTGGCGGCACGTGAAGTGTGTGGTTTGGCATTGTCATGCTGCAGGAAAACATTTCCCTTTTCCTTTCGGACCCTTGTGAGCCGTCGTTTCAGAGTTCACAGCGTTTTGATTGAGAGGCACCCACATGCCTTGCTCATACTGTGGCATCAAGCAGTCAGGCCTGCAAGATGAGTGGTCTGCCAAGCGAGTGGATTCATTCTTATTTATAGAGTAACACGAACTCTCGTACTCACAATTAAGTTACAAGTTATCCCCCTATATGATTAATACGCAACGGAAACACGCATCTGACTATCAGTAATTTACAGAACTCTGACTGTACACTACGCACTGGCAATACCACATTTTCTTTCTATTTTTATTTAACGGCTTTTGTCAACACGTGGCCACCGCACTGAATATGAATGGCGCACACATTATAAATTCGGGACATTATGACAACATACAATTCGAAGGAAAAGTCCACCAATCTTTTTCTTTTCACTATCTTATTTATTCCGATAAATTCTCTAACCTAAACACACAAATTCTATAACCTACAACAATAACACATGAGAAATTCCGCCCAGTGGGCATGGCTTTACATTGGTGAATCTCTATATTATGGTCTCGTAATTATTTAACGCTACAGTGCACTTTCTGGATAGGATGGTGGATCTTTTATTATTTCTCACACTTCGACTCACACAATCATCATCACGAAACTATCCTCCAGACCGAGCAGTACAGAAGGAATAAGCATAACCCACTAATCTTTTGAAACTACTTTGCTACTCTCCCATGCAAACCACACATACCCAAATTACATGACATACACCACACTACGACATGAAATACAAAACACTAAATAGTCACAACATTATCACTTTCAGCTTTCCCACTTCAATTAGTATTTATCCCAGTTTCACACGACACTGCCCCACTTTGTAATTCTACTTTCCTACTATGAACTCTGGAGATATTTGCACGTCTTCCTGTGCAATGCAAGCCAAGTGGCGTTGCTGGATAGACGGCCGACTCACCTTGCTTCTCTCTCAGAATTTGAATCTAGCGTCACACGGAATCATATCACGCAAAGTAATATTAAGAACGTATTCATCACACACGCGAGTCCTCAACTGATACCATGGACGAGTACTTCTCTTTATCTTTTGTCTCATACACAGTTTGAGACTCACACAGTACTCACCACGTGGAAGTACTCGTCTCTAATTTCAAGTCCTGCACACGCCATTTCTTAAATATTTCAACTTATGGTACACATGCTATTTCTTAAATACTATTTCAACTTATTGTACACACGCTAGTAATTCAGCTTAACTTAAGCACACGGAAGTATTTCAACTTACTGCTACACGTGGTTTCATTGTGACCATTGGTCACTTCCGAAGATTACTACAATCCCATTAATATTACCTGCCTGACATTTAATTCTCCCCACAAAAGTTCCTGAAATAGAGAAATTATTATTTCAAACTACTCTTAAATATTCCACATGCATACCATGTCTCCACTCTTTTGTCTTTACGGAGCACAACTAAAACAGGTCTTAACAGCACAAGATCCAGCGGCAGGGTGCTGAAACATGGCCGTTCTTGAGGTTCTCTCGCACCTCTGTCGAAGTGGGGGAGCACCTTGCTACCGTATTGGTCAGCCACATTTCAGGCGCTCAAAGCTCAGGTAAATTTCATCTCTTTGGTCCCACCAAAGGTGGCCAAAGGATCGTCTCAAAGATGATCATATATTCACATTCACTATCTGCGGTTAGCAGGCGACCATACATTCATTCATTTCACAGATCTCACCAAACTGGATGTAGGATTTATTTTGTGGGAGTGCACATGTGATCAATTAAATAAATAAATTGTCATTCTTTCCCACACTGGTATCCGGCTTCGCTGTATTAATTGAAACTGAGTTAGTTTTACAAAAAAATGTGTTGTTCTGACAAAAATAATGAAGTATGTTGTACCTATTTTCAATGTCGGGCAGTACTGTACCCTTTCATGATGTAACGCTCTGACTTTATTGTTGTTCCACGATCAAGGAAATCAACATGGATAAATTCATCTGCGTCCTAGAACACTGTGGCCATGAATTTTCGAGCTGAGGGCTGCGTCTTGAATTTCTTTTTCTGGGGCGATTCTTTGTGTCGATACTCCATAGACCGACGTTTCGTCTCCGGGTCGCAATGGGGTACCCACGTTTTGTCTCCTATCACAGTTAAATGGAGAAAGGCATCACCTTCATTCTCGTGACGCGAGAGGAGTTCCTGGCAAATTTCAAGTCTGTGCGCTTTCATTTCAGGAGTCACCATCCAGGGTACCCATGGTGCACAGATCTTCCAATAGCCAAGCAAAGCATAATGTGACCCACACGGTGATACGACGATCGTCCTGAATCAATCTGTCAACATTTTGCTTGTGAAACTCGATGGTTGCTGTCACAGGACGCCCAACTCTTTGTTTGTCACGCAGCTCAGATGTTCGCGTCCCAACATCTTTAAACTTAATCACCCAACGACGCATAGTACCCACATCAACAGAATAATCGTAAACTGCTATCATTCTCTGATGAATCTCCTTTGGGGTGACACCTTCTGTTGTCAAGAATTCAATGACTGCACGTTGCTTAAATGACATTGACCGACCGTCTGCGCAGGATTCCATACTTCACACTGTAACAACACAACCGTTCAATGCTAAGACATCTCGCCAACTGGAGCTGTACAGAAGAGGCTACGAAACAAGCCAGTACCTGTCAAATACCAATGCTGCCGACTGTTGAAGAGTTACGAAGGTGGAGGCATTACTTTACAGTCAACCCTCGTAGTGAATTAATTCGCAATTGCGAATGAGAACAACCATCAGCTGTAGGCTGGTATGACAACAATGTCTCGACCCCGTATTTCCCGCTTATGGCGAGCCGTCGCCTTACCATTTGACTATCCGTGCGCGATGGTTGGCGACATATAGACATATGGAAGTTTGTGTCTGGCCGGGTTCGAGTCCCGGTCCGGCTTAGATTTTCATTGTCGTCAATCCATTCCATGTTTGTTCTCATTCGCAATTGCGAATTCATTTAATGTAATTCAAACTAAATCCCTCAAAGACAGAAGTGTGTACTTTTCAATTGAGAAACAGGGAAGGTAGTTACAAATTAAAGATACTATGATCAGGTGTCGAACTGGAGCACTGAGAGAAATGTCTAGGAGAGACATCTGACGGATCTCTTACTTTCAAGAAGCACTGCATGAACTGGTATAAGTATCGCAGTGAGCTAGTCGAAACTGTACGAACTTCTGCAATGGCACTGTGGCATTCTGCGGCAGATTATGCATGTCCTTTTGGTAATACATGCCAAACAGGAGGACATAGCTCTCAATGACACCTGCAGAATCATAACAGGTTGGTTGAAATCCAGTCCAGTCAAATGGCTTGATCACCTCGCAGGAATAGCACCACCTTTTAGAAGGGAAAAAGCTATGAATAAAGAAACAAAGGCAGCGAAGCGAGAGAAAGAAACCATTCTCTGTACCAGCATGAACCGCCACCACGACGACTGAAGTCAAAGAGGAGTTTCCTTAGAATATCGACGACACTTAGAACCCCTGCTAAAACAGCTAGATTTGTAAGTATCGATGGCTATGATCTATCTTACCTCTGGCTGGAAAAAGAGTCTCTGAAACTTCATCTCCTCGTTATGATGGGAGATGGACGACTTGGAAGTCCCTGAATAGACTGAGATCTGCAGTTATTAGATCAAAGGTTAATTTGGCACGATGGCGATATACTGATCTTGATGACATTGAGCGTGAATGTGCAGAAGAGCGAACTGTTCATCGTATGCTTCAATGAGGACTATGTCTAGTCTCCTGCACAGAAGATGAACGTCATCAAGGAACAAAAATGTGTTGGAATTGGCCAAGTTTTGTGCAATAGTAATACAGTCATAACTGTGTATTTCTTTAGCCATTCGAGCATCTGTTTTACTATTGCTACGTTACAGTATACTAAGCGAGGTCTGAACGAAGAACTGGAGCTGGAATCCAGGTATTGTGCGTTGTTCGGATTGCACGTGAAAAAAAAATCTCGTTTTTATGGGAGGTTATTGAAGCGCGCCGCTTCTGGACTTTAAACTTGTACGAATCAGTTCAAACTTTGCATTAACGTAGATAAATGAACAAACTCAAAACTAAATTCTTTTTATCCAAGTAATCTTTATCTGTTGTCGAGATACGATTGTTTAAAGTCGACGTAAATATAGCGCGTAAAAATCATTCTTGCGTGAACCGAAAGCGCGGAAACAATTTAAAGTGATTCAAATAAATGAAAAACGCATTCCACGATAAAATTGAAAACTTGCGTTCAAAAATCTAGCTTCATTCTGATTACTCGTGCAAAAACACGTTTTTTTTTTTTTTTTTTTTTTTGTAAGCCTTTTCATGCGCGCCACTCATATGTTTCAGACTTGTGCGAATCGGTTAAAATTTAATAAGAAGGTAAACAAATACATGTAATTAATGGTAGTCTTGTTGTTTTGTGAAAGCTTTATCCATTTCCACGATATAAGCAACATTGTTGGAAAGACAATAAAGAAACCTATAGTGAATTAGTCGTCGCTCGAGTCAACAAAAATCTACTGCGGTTGCCAAGCTATGACGGTCTAAAGCCAAATTTATGGTACGGTAAAAGTTGGCAGCCAGAAAGAAAAATGCTTCTGTTATAGCACAAAAAAGGGGAATATGTCCTGGGCAGAGTTAGGGATGTAAAAGGAGGGAATTAGCTTCCCGACTTACCTGGCAGCTTGAAAAGAAATTAAATCAAAATACGAGGGTTGGAACTTTAATAGTGCCAATTATCTATTTACAGCTCGTACAAAATAGATACGTGTTTCAAAATTTAGTCACCAACATTGTGTATAACCCGTTGCCAGCGATGTGCAAGTCGTAGGATACTCTTAGCAGCGCTAGTTGTGTTGACAGTTCGAGCGGCGCGGTCTATTGCAAAAAAAAACTGGGAAATTTGTGGTAAGTTCCTATGGGACCAAACAGCTAAGGTCAGTGGTCCCTAGGCTTACACACTACTTAATCTAACTTAAACTAACTTATACTAAGGACAATACACACACCCATGCCGAGGGAGGACTCAAACCTCCGACGGGGGCAGCCCGGTCTATTGCCCGACAAATTTGTAACAGTTCTGAAGTGAATGCCGTGAAATGTTTCCTTCAGATTAGAAATCGAGTTGCGCTCACGAGGCTGAAGTCAGGTATTATAGCACTTAACAGCCTCATCAGTCAAACAAATCAGTAACAGCTAGCACTGTACGTGCTTCAGTATTGTCCTGCAAAATGATGGTCAGGTCTTGCAGAAAGTGTCATCACTTCTGTCTCTAAGCTGGTCGTAGGTTGTGTTCCAAAAGTGAACAGCATAGAGACAGAAGTGATGACACTTTCTACACGACCTGACCATCATTTTGCAGGACAATGCTCAAGCACGTACAGTGCAAGTTGTTACCGATTTGTTTGATTGATGAGGCTGCTAAGTGCTATACCACCTATTGCTCTCCCCTAACTTGAGCCCTCGGGAGTTCAACTCAATTTCTAAACTGAAGGAAACACTTTACGGCATTCGCTTCAGAACTGCTACAAATTCGTCGGACAATAGACCGCGCCGCTCGAACTTTCAACGCAACTGGCACTGCTAAGAGCATCCTATGACTTCGACATCGCTGGCAACGGGTTATACACAGTGCTGGTGACTACTTTGAACGTCAGTAAAACTTTGAAACACGTATCTATTTTGTACGATCTGTAAATAAATAGTTGGCACTATTAAAGTTGCAACCCTCGTATCTTTCTTACGAGTTAACCCTGGTTCCCTAGCATTGTGATCTTTCTTAGCTGCAAGGTGTTGGCACACCTGCATCTTGTAATTTATAGGCTGAGGTCCCTAATCCTGTGCCGAAAATCCAGAAGATTCGCCTGCCATAGTAGACAATATATAATATCATATGGCTGAAGGGCATACATGTCATAGGTAAAAAAGTTTTTGTGGCGGGATAAAATTTTTGTCTGGGTGGATTTGTTCCTGGGGGGAATGACATCATGTATCATGTTACTTTACTTGACGCAAATTATTATTTTACATGAGATAGTTACTAGCACTAACAAGTTAAAAAGGCGCTATATGTCAAGGTGTTTCGATTTAAATGTCTTTGAAGCTACCAGATAAGTCGGAAAGTTAGTTCCCTTCTTTTACATCCCTAGCTCTGTCCAAGACAGACGCCCCCTTTTTTGTGCTCTAAACGGAGCATTTTTAATTCTGGTAGAGTGTATGATACGAGAATAAATATTACTAGATTCTGCAACCCCCCCTCCCCTCACCCCGCGCTCTTCCAACTTCCACTCCTCTATCTTTCTGCTACACGTCCGGCTAGTTTATTTTTATTACTGTGTGTGTGTGTGTTTGTCAGCGCCACTTAAGCAATCAAGATGCCACGGGGGTGTATTTCAGAATAATATTCACAGACGGATGGCTTTGATGCACGTGGAAGGAGTAAACAGCCTGCATTATAATCGTGTTCAGAACATATTCACTCAGATAGCGATTCTGCACACAACGAGGTAAGAATGCACTAGTTGTATTCAGCAAAGTATGCCAAAACTATAATTATAACTTTTCTTATAAAGTCCAAGTCAGGTGACAGGATTACCGTTCCAACGAAGTACAGGTGTTTTTTAAGTCAACTTGTCTATTTTACATCTGCACTGATGAGGCCTCATCCCTCGTAGCAATAGTCTTTTTAAATACCTTTGGCAGAACATTTAGGCGACAACTTGACCGGATATCATAGGAACCTTGTCTCGCCCTGTACTATTAATCACGACCTCAGCATCCTTCTCGGTGCAGGGGCTCTTCACTACAAGAGACACTCACAGTACAGTACCCACCGTACATCGCAGAGCATATGTGTCGGCTACGAGTCCATCCGTCAGCGGGCCACGGATCACAGGAGTGACGTCGGCGAGAGGGACATAAATAGCACGCAGCCAGGGACGGCAATTGTGCCGGCCAACGGGAATGCGGCGTTCCTGTGCTGACGAGTCGCTCATTACGCCATCTGTCCCGCGCAATTAAGCGCGAATTTAAATAAAATGTCAGCTGGAGCGCGGTCAACGAGGGCACGTCTCTCAGATGATGAGCAGGCCCTCCGTCTCGGTTCAGCTGGGAGCGGAGCTCTTACGCCACTGTCGTCGCCGGACATGGCGGTTGAAGCTGCTTCTCGTAGCGTATTTACAGGTCAGACGAGTAATTGATATACTGTAGTAATTGATATACTGTAAGAACAAATTGACATAGCACTGGAACACCAAGGTCGAAATAAGACATCGTGACATTCCCTCAGACGTCCTTGGGAGAACACACCATAACGAAACTATTTACCTGATAATGCAAAATAATGACACTGACGAAACACCATCGTTCTTCAAGAAAGGTATACACTATCTGATCAAAAGTATCCGGACACACTTATTTAACGAGGACTTGGCCATAGATGTCAAGAGAGTCACGCCAGCATAAGAAGAGGCGGGGTACATTGGACTGTCGGCAAAGAAGCAGAAACAGTAGACTTGGTCGGTCAGGGGAGCTCGTTCATTTCGAACGTTGACTAGTTACTGGATGTCACGCGAGTAGCAAATCCGTCGTGGACATTTCAAAGTTCTAAATCAGTCGAAGTCGACAGTTAGTGATGTAATCGTGAAGGGAAAATGGGAAGAAACAACCGCAGATAAACCAAGACCAGACAGACCTCTTGTACTGATGGACGGACACCGTCGAACACTGTGGAGAGCTGTTGTCAAATATGGCGTGAAGCAGAAAGAATCACTCTTAAGTTCCAAAATTTTATCCGAAGCCCACCTAGCACAAAGAGTCTGCGTAGGGACTTAAAGACAGTGTGGTACAATGGTCGTGCAGCTCCTCGTAAGCCATTAATTTTTGTAGCCATTGCGAAGCGACGTCCGAGGTGATGTAAAGAGCGACGCCATTGCACGGTGGGCGACTGGAAACGAGGGATTTGGAGTGATGACTCACGATACATCCTGCAACAATTCGGTGAAAGGGTTTGCGCTTGATGGACGCCTGGACAAGATTACCAACCATCATGTGTAGCGCCATTTGTGAAGTATGGAGTAGGTGGTGTTACGGTACGGCGGTGCTTTTTGTGATTAGGGTGTGGTCTCCTAATTGCACGTAAGTACACGCTAAGTGTGGATGGATATGGATCCATTTGACAGCATTGTGTACTGTGTACGGCAGAGGAACAGTCGGAGACGATGGGTGGTTTTTATCAGCATGCCGACTCACCTTGTCATATGAAGGGCTTATTTCAATAGTGGTACAAGTCCATTACCTCCACTTTTCTGTCTATAATGCTTCTGAAATTAATGAGCCAAACAAGCAGAAAGAAAGGTTCATCTCTAGCAAGAAACCATATGCTTGAATATTTCTGGTACCTCAAGTGCAGATTTTGCAGCGCTCACTTAACTTTAGGACTCTCAATATGAACAAAAATAGACTTGTACCACTATTGAAATGAGCCCTTCATATAGCAGCATTCCTGAAATGGACTGGACTGCCCAAAATCCCAACCTTGATTCAGTCGAAAACCATTGGAGCGAGTATGAAAAATGGTTCCAATGGCTCTGAGCACTATGGGACTTAACTTCTGAGGTCATTAGTCCCCTAGAACTTAGAACTACTTAAACCTAACTAACCTAAGGACATCACACACATCCATTCCCGAGGCAGGATTCGAACCCGCGACTGTAGCGGTAGCGCGGTTCCAGACTGTAACGTCTAGAACTGCTCGGCCTCTCCGGCCGGCTAGAGCGAGTATGAACTTCACTCCAGAACATAGCGTCCAACATCATACTGTTCCTTGAGGAAGAACGAGCTGCTATTCCTCAGCAGACATTCAAATACCTCGTTGAGAATGTCCTCGACAGAGTTTAAGCCCTCATAAAGACGAAGAATGGACACGCTCAAACGTTCTCGCTTCCCACGTCCGGGTTCCCGGGTTCGATTCCCGGCGGGGTCAGGGATTTTATCTACCTTGTGATGACTGGGTGTTGTGTGATGTCCTTAGGTTAGTTAGGTTTAAGTAGTTCTAAGTTCTAGGGGACTGATGACCATAGATGTGAAGTCCCATAGTGCTCACAGCCATTTGAATCATTTTTTTTGAACACGCTCAAAACTATGTCCTCTAATACGTGTCCAGATATCTCTGATCAGATACCGTAATAACGCCAACTCCATAGAAGGCAGGGGCTTATAGGGGTTAATATTACAGAAACATCAGTTTCATGAGTCATAGTTGCGAAATACAGGCTCAAATTACTTGCAGAAGAATGGAAAGACCGATATCAGCCGACATCGGGGAAGATCTGTATCGGTTCTGGAGAAATTTAGGAAAGATGCAAGGACGTACTCGCCCTAGGACTTATTTTCAAGATAGACAGAAGAAACATCAACCTACTTCTATAGCATTTGTAGATACACCACCTGCAATTCGGAAGATAGCACGGATAAAATACAGGAATAGAAGGGTTACCTTCATCTTATACTCAAACTAAACAGAAGTAGAAAAGAGTTGAAGAACATGAAACGGTGGCAGTATCTGGGAAGTAAGTGACAAAATGACGTTATTCAATTGGTAAACCGGAAAAGCAGTATAGGACACCAGAGACAGAGCTGGAATGGGAATCGAAAGGTTACTTTCAACTTATACAAGAACTACACAGAAGTAGAGAAGAGTTGGACATGAAAGGGTAGCAGTAGATGAGAAGGGAGGGAGAAAATGACGTTATTCAATCCGTATATTGGAAAAGCAGAATAGGATACCAAGAACGAAGTTGGAATGGGAATTAGTGCTCACAGAAACTTGCCGATGATGTTGTAAGCCTGTCAGTGAAAGCAAGTGAACTGGGCGATCTGGTAAGAGGGTTGGATACTGTCGGTTCCCGTAGTGCTCAGAGCCATTTGAACCATTTGATACTGTCGGAAAGATGCCATATGATGAATCTCAAGAAAAGTAGAACAAATGGTTCACATGGCTCTGAGCACTATGGGACTTAACATCTGTGGTCATCAGTCCCCTAGTTAAACCTAACTAACCTAAGGACATCACACACATCCATGCCCGAGGCAGGATTCGAACCTGCGACATTAGCGGTCACGCTGTTCCAGACTAAATCGCCTAGAACCGCACATCCACACCGGCCGGCAAAAGTAGAACAAGGGGAATGGGGTGTAATTAACTAAATCAGGCGGTACTAGAGAATTAGATTACGGAATTTTACGCTAAAAATAGAAGTACGTGAGTTTTGCTATTTGAGCAGTAAAACAATTGGCGACGGCCGAAGCAGGAAGACATAAAATGCTGACTGGGAAAAGCAAGAAAAGCGCTTGAGTAAAAGAGAAATACCTTATAAAGTAAATTAAATTTAAGTGTTAGGAAATATTTTCTCAAAGTACTTTCCTGCAGTTAGCCTGATATGGGAGCGAAACGTAGACCGCAAATATCACAGGCAAGTAGAGAAACATTTGAAATGTAGTGCTACAAAAGAATACTCAAGATTAGATGGGTAGATCGGATAACTGATGAGTAGGTATTGAATTGCGTTGGAGAGAAAAGACTTTATGGCACATTCTGATTAAGAGAAGCGACAGGCTCACAGCACACATCCTGATGTAACAAGGGATGGAAAGAAGCGTGACTCTGTCCGATCAGTTCTCGGAAGGCCCATTGGTACCAGTCGACCACCGTGTCATCCTCAGCCGATAGGCGTCACTGGATGTGGGTATGTAGGGGAATATGGCCAGCACACCGCACTCCCAGCCGTCGTCTTTTCGAGACCGAAGCTGCTACGTCTCAGTAAGTAGCTCCTCAGTTGCTCTCGCAGGGGCTGAGTGTACTCCGCTTACCAAAAGCGCTACGATCACCCTCCAACTGCTGGCCAAGTCCGACAGCGCTTAACTTCGGTGATCCGACGGAAGCCGGTATTGCCACTGGGGCAAGGCCATTGGTTGGAATGAAGTGTGGGGTGCGAAAATTGTGGAGGGAAATAGAACCTCCTGTACTATAAGCAGGCTCGAATACACTACTTGCCATTAAAATTGCTACAAGAAGAAATGCAGATGATAAACGGGTATTCATTGGGCAAATATACACTCCTGGAAATGGAAAAAAGAACACATTGACACCGGTGTGTCAGACCCACCATACTTGCTCCGGACACTGCGAGAGGGCTGTACAAGCAATGATCACACGCACGGCACAGCGGACACACCAGGAACCGCGGTGTTGGCCGTCGAATGGCGCTAGCTGCGCAGCATTTGTGCACCGCCGCCGTCAGTGTCAGCCAGTTTACCGTGGCATACGGAGCTCCATCGCAGTCTTTAACACTGGTAGCATGCCGTGACAGCGTGGACGTGAACCGTATATGCAGTTGACGGACTTTGAGCGAGGGCGTATAGTGGGCATGCGGGAGGCCGGGTGGACGTACCGCCGAATTGCTCAACACGTGGGGCGTGAGGTCTCCACAGTACATCGATGTTGTCGCCAGTGGTCGGCGGAAGGTGCACGTGCCCGTCGACCTGGGACCGGACCGCAGCGACGCACGGATGCACGCCAAGACCGTAGGATCCTACGCAGTGCCGTAGGGGACCACACCGCCACTTCCCAGCAAATTAGGGACACTGTTGCTCCTGGGGTATCGGCGAGGACCATTCCAAACCGTCTCCATGAAGCTGGGCTACGTTCCCGCACACCGTTAGGCCGTCTTCCGCTCACGCCCCAACATCGTGCAGCCCGCCTCCAGTGGTGTCGCGACAGGCGTGAATGGAGGGACGAATGGAGACGTGTCGTCTTCAGCGATGAGAGTCGCTTCTGGCTTGGTGCCAATGATGGTCGTATGCGTGTTTGGCGCCGTGCAGGTGAGCGCCACAATCAGGACTGCATACGACCGAGGCACACAGGGCCAACACCCGGCATCATGGTGTGGGGAGCGATCTCCTACACTGGCCGTACACCACTGGTGATCGTCGAGGGGACACTGAATAGTGCACGGTACATCCAAACCGTCATCGAACCCATCGTTCTACCATTCCTAGACCGGCAAGGGAACTTGCTGTTCCAACAGGACAATGCACGTCCGCATGTATCCCGTGCCACCCAACGTGCTCTAGAAGGTGTAAGTCAACTACCCTGGCCAGCAAGATCTCCGGATCTGTCCCCCATTGAGCATGTTTGGGACAGGATGAAGCGTCGTCTCACGCGGTCTGCACGTCCAGCACGAGCGCTGGTCCAACTGAGGCGCCAGGTGGAAATGGCATGGCAAGCCGTTCCACAGGACTACATCCAGCATCTCTACGATCGTCTCCATGGGAGAATAGCAGCCTGCATTGCTGCGAAAGGTGGATATACACTGTACTAGTGCCGACATTGTGCATGCTCTGTTGCCTGTGTCTATGTGCCTGTGGTTCTGTCAGTGTGATCATGTAATGTATCTGACCCCAGGAATGTGTCAATAAAGTTTCCCCTTCCTGGGACAATGAATTCACGGTGTTCTTATTTCAATTTCCAGGAGTGTATTATACTAGAAATGACATGTAATTACATTTTCAAGCAATTTGGGTGCGTAGATCCTGAGAAATCAGTACCCAGAACAACCACCACTGGCCGTAATAACGGCCTTGATACGCCTGGGCATTGAGTCGAACAGAGCTTGGATGGCGTGTACAGGTGCAGCTGCCCATGCAGCTTCAACACGATACCACAGTTCATCAAGAGTAGTGACTGGCGTATTGTGACGAGCCAGTTGCTCGGCCACCATTGACCAGACGTTTTCAATTGGTTAGAGATCTGGAGAATGTGCTGGCCAGGGCAGCAGTCGAATATTTTCTACATCCAGAAAGGCCCGTACAGGACCTGCAACAAGCGGTCGTGCATTATCCTGCTGAAACGTAGGGTTTCGCAGGGATCGAATGAAGGGTAGAGCCACGGGTCGTAACACATCTGAAATGAAACGTCCACTGTTCAAAGTGCCGTCAATGCGAACAAGAGGTGACCGAGACGTGTAACCAATTGCACCCCATACCATCACGCCGGGTGATACGCCAATATGGCGATGACGAATACACGCTTCCAATGTGCGTTCACATCGATGTTGCCAAACACGGATGCGACCATCATGATGCTGTAAACAGAACCTGGATTCATCCGAAAAAATGACGTTTTGCCATTCGTGCACCCAGGTTCGTCGTTGAGTACACCATCGCAGGCGCTCCTCTCTGTGATGCAGCGTCAAGGGTAACCGCAGCCACAGTCTCCGAGCTGATAGTCCATGCTGCTGCAAACGTCGTCGAACTGTTCGTGCAGATGGTTGTTGTCTTGAAAACGACCCCATATTTTGACTCAGGGATCTTGACGTGGCTGCACCCTCCGTTACAGCCATGCGGATAAAATACCTGGCATCTCGACTGTTAGTGATACGAGGCCGTTGGGATCCAGCACGGCGTTCCGTATTACCCTCCTCAACCAACCGATTCCATATTCTGCTAACAGTCATTAGATCTCGACCAACGCGAGCAGCAATGTCGCGATACGATAAACCGAAATCGTGATAGGCTACAATCCGACCTTTATCAAAGTCGGAAACGTAATGGTACGCATTTCTCTTCCTTACACGAGGCATCACAACTACGTTTCACCAGGCAACGCCGGTCAAATGCTGTTTGTGTATGATAAATCGGTTGTAAACTTTCCTCATGTCAGCACGTTGTAGGCATCGCCACCGGCGCCAGCCTTGTGTGAATGCTCTGAAAAGCTAATCGTTTTCATATCACAGCATCTTCTTCCCGTCGGTTAAATTTCGCGTCTGTAGCACGTCATCTTCGTGGTGTAGCAATTTTAATGGCCAGTAGTATAGATGTGGCTGCAGCAGCTGTCCGTGGACACACAACAACAATAAATTAAGGGAAGTAGTCTTATTTATCCTGGCCGTATCCCGTATCTTCACGGGACCGGTATACTAATCTGGATTTGACAATGTTACTGGTAGAGGGTGGTTACATGTCCTTTCTGCCCTCCCCCCCCCCCCTCCCCTTCAGCAGACGGTATTTCGAAATATTTGTGAATTATGGAACTTGAGCTGGGACGTGGTTATCAGCCTAGGATTCACCTAGAGGAATGTGGGAAACTTCCTACAAATCACATCGAGGTTGGTCGGCACACCGGCGGCTGGATTCGGGCTGGGGCCGGCGTGCCTTCCCCAATTCCGGAAGCGGCGTGCTAACGCACGCGGTTGTTCGGGCGGCCAAGGGAGAAGAAGTTGTACGTACTTCCACTTTCGAGCGCTTCCCTGCTCATCAGTAGTTGCCCTGTATTCCTATTCGCCAGCGTTCAGACCGATCTTCCTCATCATTCCAATTATTCTTGTTCTCTACGTTATTCTCGGCCGTCCGCGCTTTCTCCTCCCCGGCGGCGACAGCTGCAGGACTGCTTTTGGCCATCGTCGTTGCTCCACCGCCGTACGTGGAGACACCACTGAAGAGTTCTTTTCTCAGTTCTTCACGACTGGTTGTGTCAGATCTATTATTTGCCTAAGGGCGGCCCACTCTCGCCTATCATTGCGAATTTATACATAGAGCAGTTCGAGGAGGAAGCCCTGAGGATATCAACATGGAGACCCACTGGATTTTTCCGTTAATTGGACGGCACTTTCATCATATGGCCTCGTCAGAAGGACAAACTCCTTCACTCCCTCAGGCAGGCTCTGCGTTCACTCTCAAATTCCTGCCCCCCTCCCCTTCCCCCTTCCTCCCCCCAATAAGATACAGTACAACATGTTCAGACAGACGAAGACACCGAGAAAGCCGGCCGGAGTGGCCGAGCTGTTCTAGGCGCTACAGCCTGGAACCGAGCGACCGCTACGGTCACAGGTTCGAATCCTTGAATCCTTGAACCATTTGAACACTTAGAAAGAGGCTGCCTCTGCCTTTTTACCGTACACCAGCGCGCTTACACGGACGATGGGCGCGTACTAAGAGGCAGTGAAAAAGAACTGTCTTTCGCCCGCCTCATGAAACACAGGAATTATTGGGGAGCGCTAAGGATGACCATTGGTTACGGACGTGACAAGACATATATTGGACTAACAGTGCGCACCATCGAAGATCGATGCCGAGGCAACCAGTGGTACACATGATCAATGCCTCTCAACAAGTCGGCGGTCGCAGAGCCCTGTTTTACCGAGACTCTTGCGACGTAATGCGAACGTACCAGGATTTTAGCACAATCTTCCCAATTCTGGAGGTCATCGAGGAAGCATCAGGGACAAACTCATCCTTGCGAGTGTGGTTATTATCTTAGCAAAATCAGGGAAGCACCACCGCGTCCAGTTAAGGCGGCTAGGGCGAACGGAGTAACTATACCTGCGCTACAGTAAACGGGGCGACCTGGTGATTGTCGGTAGCCGATGCATCCGCCACCACCGCCGCGCGTCCTCTCGTGGGGACCGCGTAGAGCACGGCTCGAGAGGGCAGGAGATGTATCAGGTTTGTGTATAAATTCGTAGCGTTTGTTCACGTATTCAATAAAACAACAAATACACATAACAGAAACTTCAGACATAAATAATATATCTCCTACACGATTTACAACAGTCTGATAACGCTTGGGTAACTTTTCGATGAAATCGTTTGATTTTGAGGCAAGGAACTCGTCGAGCCACGTTTGGAGCGTATTTTCATCCGGAAAGGAAATTCCGGGAAGGCTGTTCGATAGAGAGCGGAAACAGTGAAAATCCGAGGGCGCAAGATCAGGTGAATAACGTGGATGGGGTATGACTTACCAACTCAACCGCTGTACAGTGCTTTTGTTAGTTTAGCTGAATGCAGGTGGAAGTTACCGTGGGGTAACATCACTTCATGCAGTCTTTCTGGTCGTTGTTCTTGGATTGCGTCTGCAGGATGTCTCAATTGTTGACAACTGTCGGCAGTTACGGTTACACATCGCATAAGCAATTCGTGGTACTTACTGGAATTAAGGAAAACTTGGAGGAGAAGACTCACCAATATAACTTTTTCACACAACCTGTTTATTTAACAATATATAAACTGTATTTTACACATAATCGAAGCATTTAACCATAAAATTTTATTTAACAAAATGAACAAAATTTCAAAATCCTTTTGACCTTAAACCTTAAATTGAATAAGCTTTTAATCTCTGCAAAAGAAATCTGAAGTGCTGTACTGCAAAACAGCAAACAGTATGACAATGATTAGAAGACGACCCGACCTAGAGCCCGCCAGTTATTGGAGGAAACAGCGGTGTTTACTACAGCGCTGGACACAATCTGTCTTATTAAATGCCCTCCGCAACACATGGAAACTATATAAGCACCATTAATGGCAAGAGTAATTCAATTACTCAAACCAGATGAGTTAACCTTTAACTTGAAAGCTGTATGTCTAAAGGTTGGGGTTAAGATGCGCACCTGTGCTTAAAAGTGGAACAGACTAGCAAGCAATATGACAATGACAAGGCTTCAGAATAAGATTTTCACTCTGCATAGTGAAAATCTCATTCTGGAAACATCCCCCAGGCTGTCGCTAAGCCATGTCTCCGCAGTATCCTTTCTTTCAGGAGTGCTAGTTCTGCAAGGTTCGCAGGAGAGCTTCTGTAAAGTTTGGAAGGTAGGAGACGAGATACTGGCAGAAGTAAAGCTGTGAGTACCGGGCGTGAGTCGTGCTTCGGTGGCTCAGATGGTAGAGCACTTGCCCGCGAAAGGCAAAGGTCCCGAGTTCGAGTCTCGGTCGGGCACACGGTTTTAATCTCCCAGGAAGTTTCAATGACAAGGCTTACTTCTAACCAACTAACCTCTTAATTTCAACCGGCAACCAAGGTGCGAGTGGATCCCAACCCGTCCCTTCTGACAATTTTGACTGAAGCCCTGGTGACAGTTGGCTGTTAATATCTTCGAAGTTAAACTGATTGTCAGTTATTAAGATCACTCTGAAGGAACGTCAAAGAACAACATTACAAGAGAACTCACTCGGTGGAACAAGATCCAGCTAAGATACACCAATAATGACGCGGTCTTTCAACCACAGAAACGAACAGCTTAGTACAATAGGTTGTTCAGATTATAACTAATGACTGAGAAATGCAATTACAATCAAAGATTTGAACTGCTTAACAGCTAAATCTAACCTCAAGTTCCCTCTTTTGTTTAACGGCAACCTGTGACTTAGTACAACTGTTCCAGCTGTATTTACGACCAGAAGTTGATTAATCAGAACATTAATGATCGGGTACAGACCAAAAAGGAAAGATAATATAATAGCAGACAAATTTTCAAACGACAACTAGTGTCTTAGTACAATACTACTGCCTATATTTACGACCAAAGAGCCGACTGAGTAAAACTCTTACGATTGGGTACTAACAAGAAAATTATAAGAAGGGCAGCTAGACAAAGAAACAAATCACCACGAGGATTACAGAATGTTACTTCCCTTTGTCAGCAAGCAGTTCCATGGATCCATGGTGCGTTGCAGTTGTTACTGAGTGGTACCAATGGAAGAAGGTAGAAGAAGGCAGACTGGCCATGAATGGTCGTCCAACACGAATGTTGCCAACCAGTCGACGGATTGTTGGCCTGCTGCTTGTAGTCGACACTCACCCCAGTGATGTACTCCGGTATCTTCGCTCTGCGCAGGCCCTCCTTGCGCAGCTGCTAGGACCTCGTGGCCACCTCTTGTCACAACACTACCACCAATTTCCAAACTTTGCATCTCCCTCTTGAGCCAGCGAACCCCGTATGTAGATTGGCAAGCTAAGACCTTCTGAGGACACAACCCACAGATACCAACTCTTCCTCATAGATATTGGCAATGGGGCCGCAAGAGGGATAGTCGGCACTACACCTGAGCCAGTGGTGCCAGACAGAACACTCTACTAACTCAATGACGCCATGGCTCACACTGTAAGATACGCGCACAAATGGATAAAACGTGTGAACTGTCTTCTCAAGCCCAGGTTGTTAAACAGATATTCTATATAAATATGAATTTGGTCCTGTAAGGCAGCTAATATTAGATGCAGATCGTAACAGTCTAATTAGAAATGCTGCTGTCACGTAACTAGAATGCATGAATTACTAAAAGTGAAAGTTTTGGGATCTATTCTAGGAAGACAAAACAGCTGTTCACATTTTCATTCTAAATGTAATTTATAAACTGTGCTCTCTACAAATTAAAATGTTATCACAGGCAAAAATGATTAAAAAATCTTCATCTATTAAATTAACTTCTATGATATTATAGCTGGTCAATGCACTAAGTTGGTGGATAACAAATTTACCTTTTAAAGCAATGAAAAACTCTCTTGTACTCAATGTGAGGGTAGGTTAGTATCGTAGTTTTTCATATTCAATGGTCAAAGCGTACGCAGCTTGGAGTGAGCAAAATGTCGACTCAACATTTACTGTGGCCTAATACGTGATGGAATTTTACCAATCGGGATCTGCAACAGCGTTGTCTCCATGCTGGATCTGAAACGCTAATTACCTACTCTGGCCTTGAGTGAATTCACTCAGTCTCAACTTTCCTGCTTTCCACAGAATATTGTTTCCCTAGTCAAAATAATGGCTATTGCACACAAGCTGAGGATTGGAGCGATGTGCACAGTTTCATTGCCCACAAAAATCCCCACAGGAATAATTAACTACCTCTTTGCCATCTGTCACCACGATATGTGAAGCATATCATCCACACTTTGCAGATGCAAAGCTCTCAATGCCCTCACTATCTTCCACGCACTTGTGCGGTCCGCCGTGAAATGAGAGAGATCTAGAAATTTTTAGTTCTTAAAATGCTTTTATATAATGGAGCTGTCCCCACCATATCGCATTTGCGTCGCCCAGTATAGCTTCAGCCAACCGCCATCTCTTCTTCTTCTTCTTCTTCTTCTTCGTTTCACCCAACTTTGGGGTACGTTGAATCAATCACTTCTGTGTGTTCTGTGCCTTTCTTTTCGCCCAGTACTGCTTCATTCTTTCTGATCTTGCTTTTCTTTCCTCATCAGAGATGAGAATCGTTCTTTTCTTCCTATTTTGGAGCTGGAATCCCTCTTTTCTGTCTTTGCTTATCATTTTTGCGGTCCTGTCTGTGAGCATTTTTTCTGTGATGTGTAGTTCTCTTAAGTCTTTCTCTGTTTGGATAAACCAATTTGGTTTGGATTTTTTATTCCTGAAGTAGTCAAACATTCTTTTTGTAAGTCTATTTGGGTTCATTCTGAGAATGTGCCCATAAAACTCAATTCTTCTTTTCCCCATTGTATCCGAAAGTTTTTCTGTGGTTTTGTTAGAGGTGAATTTTTATTTTTCTTGCCGGACCACCACTAGCCCTGTTAAAGCCATGCAGCCCCTGGTCCTGACCGTATTTATGTTAAAAGCAATAATGTATTGATCTGGCCTTATTCCTTTATGCACTGAACCTTGGCATTCTCTTGTTAAGCGGAGTTTTCCAACTCCATTAACCATCTGCTCAGTTCATCTCCAAAATGCGTTTCACTTTAACTTATTCATGCCTACCCCTATCGTTATATTAGTAGGTATTATTTTGTTAGTTTTCAGTACATGAGAGTACTTCAATTGCTTTTCGTTGATAATACAGTTTTCTGAGGATCTCATACTGTATTATACTGTTGTTATTAACCAAGCTCATGTGAGGTCCGTAAAATCCGGATGCCTTACAATAGTTTTCTGAGGATCTCATACTGTATTATACTGTTGTTATGGACCAAGCTCATGTAAGGTCCGTAAAATCCGGATGCCTTACAATACTTGTACGGGGAGTTGCTGCTTTGTTTGGTCACAACCATTCCTTTCTTTTCTCTGTGTACCATAAAGACACTGTTTCTGGTCACCGGTAATGATACAGGATAGGAATGGTCGCTGTTATTCACGAGCCAACTGATGATGAACAAGCAAAGATGCACATATGGCCATCCACTGAGCTTTTTGATTATGGCTTACAGCGTGCAGTACCCATACACACGATTTTTGAACCTTCTCGATTTCATAAAAACATTGTAGATTAATGCGTTTAAACGATGTTCATCAAATCCCGAAGGTCTTCCTGAACGTGGAGAGTCACTAACGTCGAAACGACTCTCCTTAAAACAAGAAAACCATTTTCTTGCTATGCTCTGTCCAATGGCATTATGGTGTGCGTACTGTAAGACCTTCGGTACGCACACCATCGGATTATTTGACTTGTCGCTCTAACGAAGTAGGCGAGTGTCAGTAATACGTCTCGTGGTCTTATCGTGGCGTGTTTATCTTCTGCCGTTAGGTCAGACGATAGAAATGCCACTTGCACGCTTAGAGTAGCAGATTGACGGTGACCAACTTTAAACAGAACTTGATTAATTTTCACACACATTTATTAAAATAATAAAAAGCATGGAAATTACTTAACTTGATTCTGGATGCTGTTTACAATTGACAATCTGAAGTTCCTATGGTCTTGGTACGTTAATCTTATTTTCACATATCTCTGATACTCGACAAAGTGTCTATTCATTTATCTTCATGGCTATGTACAGGAATCTGGTAATCTTATTAGGCGCAGACTGAAACTTGACTATAGACTGGTACAGACAAATGCAGACTGATACAGACTAATGCAGACTGACTAATCGAAGGTCTGTACACTCGTTATAATACCTCGCGCATTCATGTATCACTGTGCGAGTGTGATCCGCGAGGAGAAAAGGTTCTACGTTAGCAGCAATCTCATTGGCTGCGTTACATATTAATACGCAGATCGGCGGAAGCAGAATTTGGTCCGTCTCTAAGACAGCGCCATCTCGTAGTGCGGAGACGGAAGAGCGCTGCGCCTGCGCTGTTGTGCTTAGCGGGGCGCGCTCTATTGGGAAAGTTGTGTACGCGCTGACTACGCGGAACTATGTACACAACAGGCATTATCCCCATACACGACGCAAATGTTTCTGGCAGCCTCCATTGCTGTTACTCCTCTATTCAACTAAAACAGAAGAACATGTCGGAAATGTTCCGGTTTCTCCACTTGGCACTGCAATTTCTAGCTTCCACAGCTTCACTCTCTATCTTCAAATGACAATATGTAAGCTCAAATAGTAACAGTGAACTACAAATACAATTTTCGGCTGAAGAGCAGCGCCTATGCTGCTGCCAGCCCGCCCCGATGGGGAATTGAAATACAATAAAGGAAAAAAAAATACAAATACAACGTCTGTAGAGCAACGTAGTAAGCTGCTGCCAGCCCGCCCCCTTCGGGGGGAATTGAAAATCAATAAAGAAAAAAAACAGAAAAAAAATAAAAATAAAAATGACAATCGATAAATAAATCCGTAGTAAGTGGAATACCAATGAGTAAATCTCTACGAACTTATCTATTAACCTAATATTACCGCAACTGAGGATGACAGGAGAAGAAATGGTTACTTGGATGTTGTTAGCTTGAGGGAACTGTGGGTTTTATATGTATGTAGCAATTTTATGTGTTTGGAGACCAATCATTTATGCGTGTGCTCTGGTGGACTTTAATATACTTCATCTTAATAGAATTCAGATTCCCTTTCTTTGTGCCCTTCGTGTGTAACAATGATCGTGTCGTCCCCTGGAAGTCCCTGCAATGTCGCTCATATCAGCATGCATAATTCCGTCCTCTGCCTCCCCTGCCCAGTCATTTATAGTGAGAACCTTTGGTGACTTCACGTGACATCGTTCCACTTCATGTGACTTGTGGTTGGTATCATCAATGTTGTTAGTAGACATCCTTACGGCGTCTCCTTCTGTTTTATTGGGTATTATTGCTGCACTATCCTCAGCCTGCTTTTGTATAGATAACTGTTTCGTTGTTTGGGTGTTTCTGGTGACTTTACATTTAGTTTTTCATTAATTTGCTTCACCTTTCCCCAAAGCGACGCCGCCATCTCCTCAACTCCTTGGTGGGACAATCTTAGTATCTTGTTCTTTCTTGAGTACTTAACAGATTTTTGACTCTCAGCTGTATCCAAAGTTTCATGTTAGTTTGAGATGACTTTTGTTCTCCTGTTATTTCTCTTTCCATGTTCTCTTTGTTGAGGCGACTTCATTCTGTTGAGTCTCTGTCGGTCCATTATGGCCAGGGGACATCGGCTAGTACGTACTTCTCAATTCAATAAATCAATAAGGATGTTACCATTTCGTATGGATCAGTTGTAGAACGATTCGGATTCACGGTATCCAGTTTTATGGAACTAAACGATAAGTTCATTGATTTGAAAAAAGCGTATGGGGCCTGAAGATGGCAAAATGAATCGTCTAAACTGGGAGCCTTGGAAAAAAAAAAAAACCTGAAGTATACGGCTGTTGGTAAAGTTTATTGAATTGAGAAGTCAGTCTAACGATGTCGCCTGAGATTCTCTTGTTACTTTGGAGTCAGCTGAAAGCTAGTCCGTCCTCTCAGGATTTTCAGTAGGAGTGTCAGTGTTATTCTGGATGTCGTCTTCAGTAGTGTATTCTACAGAAGATGCTCTGGTTGGTTGTTCAGTCAGTTGACGACGAAGCTACATGAGTAGCTGAGACTTCACAGTTGTTGAGAGCTGTATAACTCGTTCCTGTATGCACTCAGAAGAAATATGACCCAGCCAACTGCAGACCGCGCAACTCCTTGGTTGGCCATAACAGATTACGATGCCTGTATAAGCACAAACGTTATTGCACGACGGTATCGTCGTTGAAGACCCACCTCCAACTGCCCGACACCGTTCGGAACCGGAAATTTGTGGCCTTTCGCCCGTTTCTCGGTGAAATTAGATAAAACTTTCCCAGAAAAGGCAGTCACTACATTTATCTGCTCTGCAGGAACTCCAGAAGGCAACTCAAAAATCTTAATAGTTATTTTTCTGGGTCTCGTTTTATCAACAGTTACGTCACCAATGTTTCTGTCACTGTAATTGAACTTAAGCGAAGCCACCGGTAGATCTCAAACTTTCTCGCATAATTCATGGTATTTCATCTTCGAATACAAGACGCTATTTACAGTCTATAAGTGATATCGAACTGCATCTTCAGATCGAATTTTAACGTCTTCGTCAAGCCAATCCTCGTCTGGTAAAATTCGGTGGAAGGTAAATTTTGACGTGTGTTTTCTATTACGTCGAGCCAGTGCTTCATTTTCTAATGTTTACAGAACATTCACACAATGGTGAAGCTCCAGCATAAGGGCACAGACTTACCACGCGGATGTAAACTAAAGCCAGCTGCAATGCGAAGCACTAGAGTAAAACTGCATGCTACTGTGGCTGCAGACAGATTGAGCCACTAGACCACAATCTGCGGACGTATAAAGTGGAGTAGTTTCAGTATGTTTGCTAGCGCCAAACACTCAGGCATGTGTCTTTGCATCGAGGCGTGGAAGCTCCTTGGACAGAGTAAGAACCCAGAAATTCTTATGTGTCAGATATTCTATGGTGGAGCTCAGAGTGATTTTAGGTGTCCACACTTTGAGTAATAATTCTGATAGGTGGCTGGTAGGTTTATGGTTTTTTTGGATGTCTTCTCTGTCTGGTTTCTAGTGAAGTACAACATTTGCTGTATTATACTGGGTGTTTCAGAATTAATATCAGGGTTTTAAGTCCTCATAGCATCCATTACATTCAACTTACAATTATAAATACACTCCTGGAAATGGAAAAAAGAACACATTGACACCGGTGTGTCAGACCCACCATACTTGCTCCGGACACTGCGAGAGGGCTGTACAAGCAATGATCACACGCACGGCACAGCGGACACACCAGGAACCGCGGTGTTGGCCGTCGAATGGCGCTAGCTGCGCAGCATTTGTGCACCGCCGCCGTCAGTGTCAGCCAGTTTGCCGTGGCATACGGAGCTCCATCGCAGTCTTTAACACTGGTAGCATGCCGCGACAGCGTGGACGTGAACCGTATGTGCAGTTGACGGACTTTGAGCGAGGGCGTATAGTGGGCATGCGGGAGGCCGGGTGGACGTACCGCCGAATTGCTCAACACGTGGGGCGTGAGGTCTCCACAGTACATCGATGTTGTCGCCAGTGGTCGGCGGAAGGTGCACGTGCCCGTCGACCTGGGACTGGACCGCAGCGACGCACGGATGCACGCCAAGACCGTAGGATCCTACGCAGTGCCGTAGGGGACCGCACCGCCACTTCCCAGCAAATTAGGGACACTGTTGCTCCTGGGGTATCGGAGAGGACCATTCGCAACCGTCTCCATGAAGCTGGGCTACGGTCCCGCACACCGTTAGGCCGTCTTCCGCTCACGCCCCAACATCGTGCAGCCCGCCTCCAGTGGTGTCGCGACAGGCGTGAATGGAGGGACGAATGGAGACGTGTCGTCTTCAGCGATGAGAGTCGCTTCTGCCTTGGTGCCAATGATGGTCGTATGCGTGTTTGGCGCCGTGCAGGTGAGCGCCACAATCAGGACTGCATAAGACCGAGGCACACAGGGCCAACACCCGGCATCATGGTGTGGGGAGCGATCTCCTACACTGGCCGTACACCACTGGTGATCGTCTAGGGGACACTGAATAGTGCACGGTACATCCAAACCGTCATCGAACCCATCGTTCTACCATTCCTAGATCGGCAAGGGAACTTGCTGTTCCAACAGGACAATGCACGTCCGCATGTATCCCGTGCCACCCAACGTGCTCTAGAAGGTGTAAGTCAACTACCCTGGCCAGCAAGATCTCCGGATCTGTCCCCCACTGAGCATGTTTGGGACTGGATGAAGCGTCGTCTCACGCGGTCTGCACGTCCAGCACGAACGCTGGTCCAACTGAGGCGCCAGGTGGAAATGGCACGGCAAGCCGTTCCACAGGACTACATCCAGCATCTCTACGATCGTCTCCATGGGAGAATAGCAGCCTGCATTGCTGCGAAAGGTGGATATACACTGTACTAGTGCCGACATTGTGCATGCTCTGTTGCCTGTGTCTATGTGCCTGTGGTTCTGTCAGTGTGATCATGTGATATATCTGACCCCAGGAATGTGTCAATAAAGTTTCCCCTTCCTGGGACAATGAATTCACGGTGTTCTTATTTCAATTTCCAGGAGTGTAATACAAGAGATGAAAGAGCAACTCAAACAGTTTTCCTTAGACATGTTCAGTGCGTGCACTACTCGTCACACGCCACACGTCCAGTCGATAGGCGATTTCTCTCCAGATCACGATCAGTTTGTCTGGAGTGATTGTTGCAACTACCACTTTAATCTGTTTCTTAAGTCGGGTAGATCTATTGGTAGCGGTGGCACATGCAAGTGTTCGCCGGCCGCGGTGGTCTCGCGGTTCTAGGCGCGCAGTCCGGAACCGTGCGACTGCTACGGTCGCAGGTTCGAATCCTGCCTCGGGCATGGATGTGTGTGATGTCCTTAGGTTAGTTAGGTTTAAGTAGTTCTAAGTTCTAGGGGACTGATAACCACAGCAGTTGAGTCCCATAGTGCTCAGAGCCATTTGAACCATTTTAAACATGCAAGTGTTCCATTATGAATCCCCAACTTGGAGACCATGCAAAACAAGTTCAGTCATCTAGCCCTTTGCGGCCAGTCAGGCAGTTTACAATGTCGTTTAGCCAATCGCATACTGAGTTATGCTAGGGAAGCGGCACATGATACAGCTGACAAATAACGTTTCGTGGTTCAAGCTATTCCAATTGTGGAAAGAGCGATAGTTAGTGCGACAGCTTAGTCACCACGAAGATGGCGGCCAGGAGGACCACCGAAATATTGTGTCAAGATGATGTTATGTTCCGGCTAGAGACTCGACATGGAGAGCCATAGTTCTAGCACATCAAACGAGAAACACTAGTTACAGTTGCTTCACCGTCAAGGAAAGTCTCATAAACTTTCTGCCGGGATATGGCTCAAGAAATATTCAATTCAGATGAGTCTCGTTGCAACTATGTCATCTCGTGGGGACTTGCTGACTCCCAGATGCTCACATTACGTGTGTCCGCATTTCCACTTTGGCGGAATGTCTTCATCGTCATGCAGCAACATTTCGTTTGCAAAACTGGCATGAAAGTAGTAGTTTGTGGGCTTCAGTGCTTGTAAGAACTGCAGACGGTAAGGACGTAGTTGTAGGCGTCTCCGCACAGACGTTTCCGGAACTACTAATTCACGATTAGCCTTCCGAACTGATTTCTTGGAACTATGCGTGAAACACTGTCGCTCACAACACATTCTTCAGTCTCACTTAGTCGTCCCGTACTCTTACCTTTGCAAAGACTTCATTCAAACTCGTGATACCATCCACAGATGTTATTATCACTTGGTGGATTACAGTGGAACTTAGTACGGAACGCACGTTCCATTGTAACAACGGACTCAGTCCTTGCAAACTATAAAACACAAAAATCTTTCAGAGAATGCTGATAAAATAGATCCATATTTAGCAGTTATATACAACCGCGCGCTCACAGAAGGATCCGCAGCTGAAGACCGGATAATTGCTCAAGTCACACCAATACCCAAAAAGGGAAATAGGAGTAATCCGTTGAAGTACAGGCCCATACCACTAACGTCGATTTGCAGTAGGATTTTGGAACATATACTGTGTTCGAACATTATGAATTACCTCGAAGAAAACGATTTATTGACACATAGTCAACACAGATTCAGAAAATATCGTTCTTGTGAAACACAACGAGGTCTTTAAACTCATGAAGTATTGAGTGCTATCGACAGGGGATGTCAAATTGATTCCATATTTTTAGATTTCCGGAAGCCTTTCGACATCGTCTTCTAACAAAACTGCGTGACTGTAAAATATAGCCTCAGTTGTGCGACTGGATTAGTGATTTCCTTTCAGAAAGGTTCGTAAAACAGAAGTAATATCCGGCGTTCCCCAAGGAAGTGTTATAGGCCCTCTATTGTTCCTGATCTAAATTAACGACATAGAAGACAATCTGAGTAGCCGTCTTAGATTGCAGGTGATGCTGTCATTTACCGTCGTGTAAAGTCATCAGATGACCAAAACGAATTGCAAAATGATTTAGATACGGCATCTGTGTGGTGCGAAAAGTGGAAATTGATTCTGAATAAAGATAAATGTGAAGTTATTTACATGAGTACTAAAAGAAATCAGCTAAATTTGAGTTACGCGATAAGTCACACATACTTGAATGCTGAAAATTCAACTAAATACTTGAGGAGTACAATTACAAATAACCTAAATTTGCACGATCACATAGATAGTGTTGTGGGCAGAGCAAACCAAAAATGCGATTCATTGGCAGAACACTTAGAAGGTGCAACAGGTCTACTAAAGAGACTGCTTACGCCACGCTTGTCCTCCCTTTTCGGGAGTATTGCTGTGCGGTGTGCGCCTCGCATCAGGTGGGACTGACGGATGACATCGAAATAGTACGATACGTGAATCTGACAAGGGGAGGCCGCCAATTGTGAAACTCAGATTCGATTCATACTGCGCATAATAAAAGCTCATGGCCAGAGGTGTAATGTGGCGAAGCACTAAGATGCACTTCTCAGCCGTTGTCGAGAAAATCGACAGTTAAAAGAAACCGTTGCGGTGAAATACTCTCTACGATTAACAATTTCCTACAGCGTCGTGGCGCAACGGTAAGCGCTCGTTTTCGTAATCCGAAGGTCGCCGGATCGAATCTCGCGCCATGCAACCTTTTTTTTAGTATTTGTTTTTATAATTCAAATATATATATATATCCTGGGGTCTCTACTCTAATTCGAACGTTTGACTTACATTATACGTATTCGTTTCAGAATATCGTTTCTACGTCTTCCGTTAACTACACGTGTAAACATTATGAAGACAATTAATAACATTTGTGAAATGCAACTTTGTTTGCGGAAAACATAATCATGTTCGAAGTCGCCAGTTTTTCCACGACAAACGACTTTCAACAACTTATTATATGCATAATTGTTGCAACTGATTGCCGGGAATATATATATATATATATATATATATATATATATATATATATATATATATATATATATGTTCAGGTTAGTATATATATATTTGAATTACAAAAAACAAATACTAAAAAAAAAGAAGTTGCATGGCGCGAGATTCGATCCTGCGACCTTAGGATTACGAATCCAAGTGCTTATCGCTGCGCCACGACGCTGTAGGAAATTGTAAAACGTATAGAGTATTTCACCGCAACGGTTTCTTTTAACTGTAGATTTTCTCGACAACGGCTGAGAAGTGCATCTTGGTGCTTTGCCACATTACACCTCTGGCCATGAGCTTTTATTATGTGCAGCATGAATCGAATCTGAATTTCACAATTGGCGGCCTCCCCTTGTGAGTGGCAATCGTTAAAACAAAAGCGGTTTTCGTTGCGATGGGATCTTATCATTAAATTTGAGTCACCAGTTTTCGCCTCCGATTGTCAAAGTATTCTGTTGGAACCCACCTACACAGGGAGAAATGATCATTACGATAAAATAATAGAAATCAGGGCTCACACAGAAAAATTTAAGTACTCGTTTTTCCCGCTGCCGTTCGAGAGTGGAAGGGTGGAGAGACTGCTTGAAGGTGGTTCATTGAACCCTCTGCCAGTCACTTAATAGCAGAGTAATCACGTAGACGTAGACTTGGACGTCTAACGTTCTCGCGAATGTGGGACAGTGCCTGATAATATAAATAAAGAAAACAATCACAGGCGAATCGCCAAGAAATTTATTTCAAACGCCACCTTCAGGTCCACTACAAACGAAAACAATACTTTCATTCTTCGACTCATGTATCGTAGAACACGTATAATACTTGTTTTCTTGGATGGCATACATGAGGAGTGTATGCTCTACCTGGTTGAGTGGTAGAGTACGAGTATATACTCTTGATGAGTGTGTTCCACGACAGCAAGTATTATATGGGCTCTACGATACAGGGGCCAAGAAATGAAAGCACTCTTTTGATTTGTAGTGGACGGCGTAACTGTTGCGCTGAAACTAGCCGTCTGAAATCGATTTCTTCGATTATACGGCTGTAGTGGTTCGTTTCCTTCACAGAAAATGTTTTCTGTTCACTTGTCAGCCTCTTCTATTAGCGCTTTGTCACGGAAGACCAGGAAACAGTTCATGTGCTTGCGCACAAATACACAAACAACACTGTTTAAGTTGCTCTTTCATTTGATGTACTATTTATAATTGTGAATTGAATGTAATAAATGCTGCAAAGTCTGAAAACGCCGATATTCACACTCGGTGTTTATATATCTATGACTAACATAATGTGGCTACTACCAGTAATGCGATGACGAATTTAGATTTGGCTAGTCGCCCAAGTGTAACACCTATCATTGACCACCAGACTTCAGTTAATCTTCCTCTGCTGTTGAAGACTGATTAATCCGCCATTCGGGAACATTTATATCCACGGCAGACCTCCTTTGTAGTAGTTTGGTGAAAGCGTCGAGCTCGACTGCAGCGAAACGTCACGTGTTGCAAAAGATGAAACAAACGGGCCTACGGTCGCCGCTGTTGCCACAGATGCGTAACGGGGGCCGCATTTGATTAAGCGATATCGGGAGAGCGCTGGGTGGTGCACGGAAATAAACGCTGCGGGGCCGACCGAGGCGTCGCGCCGCCCGCCATCTAGTCTGCGTGCCATGTAGTCTGCGTCCATGAGTCAGGCGACAACGTCAAGACAGACTCTGTCAGTTGTTAAGAGCCCTCGTTACGACGCCTGTTCTTTTTCTCCCTGAACGCTTCATCATAGGCTGCAGAAACAATACGATAGGATCTAAATAATAAAAGATCTTTTTCATTCAGGTATGTTTACATGGCCTATTATTTAAAACCATGCGCTTTTTTTATTTTTTATTTTGCATGAAGTTCAGATTCAAATATCAGTCTGCAAAGCGCTAAAGAAAATCGAATCTGAACGTATTTGATTCTCTGAATCAAATTCAATTGGTCGAAGTGCTATGTGGATAACCAGAGTTGGTTTCTTGGCTGCTATGAATTTTTATACGTAGGTGCAAGTTTTACGAGCATTTACGTGAAGTGTAAAATACGTAAAGATCAAAAACAAGTAATTTGTATTGTTTTTCAATTTAAACGATCTTTATTAACAATTTTTTTGTTAAGGATCAGTAATTACGAATTATATTTGCAGTGGAAATTACAATTTTGTGTACGATATACAGGGTGTTACAAAAAGGTAAGGCCAAACTTTCAGGAAACATTCCTCACACACTAATAAAGAAAAGATGTTATGTGGACATGTGTCCGAAAACGATGAATTTCCATGTTAGAGCTCATTTTAGTTTCGTCCACCTACGCTCAATGGAGCACGTTATCATGATTTCATACGGGATACCCTAACTGTGCTCCTAGAACATGTGCCTTTACAAGTACGACACAACATGTGGTTCATGCACGATGGAGCTCCTGCACATTTCAGACGAAGTGTTCGTACGCTGCTCAACAACAGATTCGGTGACCGATGGATTGGTAGAGGCGGACCAATTCCATGGCCACCACGCTCTCCTGACCTCAACCCTCTTGACTTTCATTTATGGGGGCATTTGAAAGCTCTTGTCTACGCAACCCCGGTACCAAATGTAGAGACTCTTCGTGCTCGTATTGTGGCCGGCTGTGATACAATACGCCATTCTCCAGGGCTGCATCAGCGCATCAGGGATTCCATCCGACGGAGGGTGGATGCATGTTATCCTCGCTAACGGAGGACATTTTGAAGTCACGCTGGTACGTTCTGTTGCTGTGTGTTTCCATTCCATGATTAACGTGATTTGAAGAGAAGTAATAAAATGAGCTCTAACATGGAAAGTAAGCGTTTCCGGACACATGTCCACATAACATATTTTCTTTCTTTGTGTGTGAGGAACGTTTCCTGAAAGTTTGGCCGTACCTTTTTGTAACACCCTGTATAATTGAAATAAGATGATGTGCATTTTTCATACACAATTACTGTTAGTATGTGATAATTACACTACTGGCCATTAAAATTGCTACATCAAGAAGAAATGCAGATGATAAACGGGTATTCATTGGGCAAGTATATTATACTAGAACTGACATCTCATTACATTTTCACGCATTTTGGGTGCATAGATCCTGAGAAATCAGTACCCAGAACAACCAACTCTGGCCGCAATAACGGCATTGATACGCCTGGGCATTGCGTCAAACAGAGCTTGGATGGCGTGTACAGGTACAGCTGCCCCTAAAGCTTCAACACGATACTACAGTTCATCAAGAGAAGTGACTAGTGGATTGTGACGAGCCAGTTGCTCGGCCACCATTGACCAGACGTTTTCAATTGGTGAGTGATCTGGAGAATGTGCTGGCCAGGGCAGCAGTCGAACATTTTCTGTATCCAGAAAGGCCCGTACAGGACCTGCAACAAGCGGTCGTGCATTATCCTGCTGAAATGTAGGGTTTCGCAGGGATCGAATGAAGGGTAGAGCCACGGGTCGTAACACATCTGAAATGTAACGTCCACTGTTCAAAGTGCCGTCAATGAGAACAAGTGGCGACCGAGACGTGTAACCAATAGCACCCCATACCATCACGCTAGGTGATACGCCAGTATGGCGATGACGAATACACACTTCGAATGTGCGTTCACCGCTATGTCGCCAAACACGGACGCGACAATCATGATGCTGTAAACAGATCCTGGATTCATCCGAAAAAATGACGTTTTGCCTTCCTGCCCAGGTTCGTCGATGAGCACACCATAGCAGGCGCTCCTGTCTGTGATGCAGCGTCAAAGGTAACAGCAGCCATGGTCTCCGAGCTGAAAGCCCATGCTGATGCAAACGTCGTCGAAATGTTCGTGCAGATGGTTGTTGTCTTGCAAACGTCCCCATCTTGTGACTCAGGGATCGAGACGTGGCTGTACGATCCGTTACAGCTATGCGGATAGGATGCCTGTCATCTCGACTGCTAGTGATACGAGGCCGTTGGGATCCAGCACGGCGTTCCATATTAGCTTCCTGAACCCACCGATTCCATATGCTGCTAACAGTCATTGGAACTCGACCAACGTGAGTAGCAATGTCGCGTTACGGTAAACCGCAATCGCGATAGGCTACAATCCGACCTTTACCAAAGTCGGAAACGTGATGCTACGTATTTCTCCTCCTTACACGAGGCATCACAACAACGTTTCACCAGGCAACGCCGGTCAATTGCTGTTTGTCTATTAGAAATCGATTGGTTCAAGCCGGCCGGTGTGGCCGTGCGGTTAAAGGCGCTTCAGTCTGGAACCGCGTGACCGCTACGGTCGCAGGTTCGAATCCTGCCTCGGGCATGGATGTGTGTGATGTCCTTAGGTTTAATTAGTTCTAAGTTCTAGGCGACTGATGACCTCAGAAGTTAAGTCGCATAGTGCTCAGAGCCATTTTTGATTGGTTCAAATGGCTCTGAGCACTATGGGACTTAACTGCTACGGTCATCAGTCCCCTAGAACTTAGAACTACTTAAACCTAACTAACCTAAGGACAGCACACAACACCCAGCCATCACGAGGCAGAGAAAATCCCTGACCCCGCCGGGAATCGAACCCGGGAACCCGGGCGTGGGAAGCGAGAACGCGAAATCGATTGGAAACTTTCCTCATGTTAGCACGTTGTAGATGTCACCACCGGTGCCAACCTTGTGTGAATGCTCTTGAAAGCTAATCATTTGCATATCTACATCTACATCTACATCCATACTCCGCAAGCCATCTGACGGTGTGTGGCGGAGGGTACCCTGAGTACCTCTATCGGTTCTCCCTTCTATTCCAGTCTCGTATCGTTCGTGGAAAGAAGGATTGTCGGTATACTTCTGTGTGGGCTCTAATCTCTCTGATTTTATCCTCATGGTCTCTTCGCGAGATATACGTAGGAGGGAGCAATATACTGCTTGACTCTTCGGTGAAGGTATGTTCTCGAAACTTTAACAAAAGCCCGTACCGAGAGCTACTGAGCGTCTCTCCTGCAGAGTCTTCCACTGGAGTTTATCTATCATCTCCGTAACGCTTTTGCGATTAATAAATGATCCTGTAACGAAGCGCGCTGCTCTCCGTTGGATCTTCTCTATCTCTTCTATCAACCCTATCTGGTACCGATCCCACACTGCTGAGCAGTATTCAAGCAGTGGGCGAACAAGCGTACTGTAACCTACTTCTTTTGTTTTCGGATTGCATTTCCTTAGGATTCTTCCAATGAATCTCAGTCTGGCATCTGCTTTACCGACGATCAACTTTATATGATCATTCCATTTTAAATCACTCCTAATGCGTACTCCCAGATAATTTATGGAATTAACTGCTTCCAATTGCTGACCTGCTATTTTGTAGCTAAATGATAAGGGATCTATCTTTCTATGTATTCGCAGCACATTACACTTGGCTACATTGAGATTCAATTGCCATTCCCTGCACCATGCGTCAATTCGATGCAGATCCTCCTGCATTTCAGTACAATTTTCCATTGTTGCAACCTCTCGATACACCACAACATTATCTGCAAAAAGCCTCAGTGAATTTCCGATGTCATCCACTAGGTCATTTATATATATTGTGAATAGCAACGGTCCTATGACACTCCCCTGCGGCACACCTGAAATCACTCTTACTTCGGAAGACTTCTCTCCATTGAGAATGACATGCTGCGTTCTGTTATCTAGGAACTCCTCAATCCAATCACACAATTTGTCTGATAGTCCATATGCTCTTACTTTGTTCATTAAACGACTGTGGGGAACTGTATCGAACGCCTTGCGGAAGTCAAGAAACACGGCATCTACCTGTGAACCCGTGTCTATGGCCCTCTGAGTCCCGTGGACGAATAGCGCGAGCTGGGTTTCACACGACCGTCTTTTTTGAAACCCATGCTGATTCCTAAAGAGTAGATTTCTAGTCTCCAGAAAAGTCATTATACTCGAATACGTGTTCCAAAATTCTACAACTGATCGACGTTAGAGATATAGGTCTATAGTTCTGCACAACTGTTCGACGTCCCTTCTTGAAAACGGGGATGACCTGAGCCCTTTTCCAATCCTTTGGAAAGCTACGCTCTTCTAGAGACCTACGGTACACCGCTGCAAGAAGGGGGCAAGTTCCTTCGCGTACTCTGTGTAAAATCGAACTGGTATCCCATCAGGTCCACCGGCCTTTTCTCTTTTGAGCGATTTTAATTGTTTCTGTATCCCTCTGTTGTCTATTTCAATATCTACCATTTTGTCATCTGTGCGACAATAGAAGGAACTACAGTGCAGTCTTCCTCTGTGAAACAGCTTTGGAAAAAGACATTTAGTATTTCGGCCTTTAGTCTGTCATCCTCTGTTTCAGTACCATTTTGGTCACAGAGTGTCTGAACATTTTGTTTTGATCCACCTACCGCTTTGACATCAGACCAAAATTTCTTAGGATTTTCTGCCAAGTCAGTACATAGAACTTTACTTTCGAATTCATTGAACGCCTCTCGCATAGCCCTCCTCACACTACATTTCGCTTCGCGTAATTTTTGTTTGTCTGCAAGGCTTTGGCTATGTTTATGTTTGCTGTGAAGTTCCCTTTGCTTCCGAAACAGTTTTCTAACTCGGTTGTTGTACCACGGTGGCTCTTCTCCATCTCTTACGATCTTGCTTGGCACATACTTATCTAACGCATATTGTACGATGGTTTTGAACTTTGCCCACTGATCCTCAACACTATCTGTACTTGAGACAAAACTTTTGTGTTGAGCCGTCAGGTACTCTGTAATCTGCTTTTTGTCACTTTTGCTAAACAGAAAAATCTTCCTACCTTTTTTAATATTTCTATTTACGGCTGAACTCATCGATGCCGTAACCGCTTTATGATCGCTGATTCCCTAAGAGTTGTTTCAAATAGTTCGTGTCTGTTTGTTACCAGAAGGTCTAATATGTTATCGCCACGAGTCGGTTCTCTGTTTAACTGCTCAAGGTAGCTTTCAGATAAAGCACTTTAAAAAATTTCACTGGATTCTTTGTCCCTGCCACCCGTTATGAACGTTTCAGTCTCCCAGTCTATATCCGGCAAATTAAAATCTCCACCCAGAACTATAACATGGTGCGGAAATCTACTCGAAATATTTTCCAAATTTTCCTTCAGGTGCTCTGCCACAACAGCTCCTGAGCCAGGGGGCCTATAGAGACATCCAATTACCATGTCTGAGCCTGCTTCAACCGTGACCTTCACCCAAATCATTTCACATTGCACTTCTTATCGCTATAAACACGCCTCCCCCTTCACTGTCCAGCCTGTCTCTGCGGTATACATTCCAATCTGAGTTTAGGATTTAATTACTGTTTACGTCTGGTTTCAGCCAACTTTCTGTCCCTAGTACTATATGGGCGTTGTGACCGTTTATTAATGAGAGCAGTTCTGGGACCTTTCTATAGACGCTCCTGCAGTTTACTATCTCAGGAGGCGTCTTGTCGGGCCTAGGGAGGGAATTCTCTAACCTAAAAAACCCCCATGTGCACTCCACACGTACTCCGCTACCCTTGTAGCCGTTTACGGCGTGTAGTGCACGCCTGACCTATTCAGGGGGCCCTACATTTCTCCACCCGATAGCGGAGGTCGAAAAATTTGCACCCCAGATCTCCGCAGAATCGTCTGAGCCTCTGGTTTAAGCCTTCCACTCGGCTCCAAACCTGAGGACCGCTATCGGTTCTGGGAACGATACTACAAATAGCTCTGATTCCACCCCGCGAGCGAGGCTTTCCGCCTTCACCAATTCCGCCAACCGCCTGTACGAACTGAGGATGACCTCTGAACCCAGACGGCAGGAGTCATTGGTGCCGACATGAGCAACAATTTGCAGTCGGGTGCACCCAGTGCTCTCTATCGCCGCCGGCAGGGCCTCCTCCACATCTCGGATGAGACCCCGCGGCAAGCAGACAGAGTGACCACTGGCCTTCTTCCCCGACCTTTCCGCTATTTCACTAAGGGGCTCCATCACCCGCCTAACGTTGGAGCTCCCAATAACTAATAAACCCCTCCCTCCGTGTGCCTGCTCGGACCTTGCTGAAGGAGCAGCCACATGTCCACTCACAGGCAGAGCGGGCAATGCCACATGGCCAGCCTCCACATTTACCCTCCGCCTCGTGCGCCGCGAACGCCGCTGAACCCGCCACTCCCCTTGGGGAGAGGGTGGCCCAACCGCGCCCGGTACCCGCGAAGATGTCTCGACAGCAGGGACAGTGGGTGAAGCATGCGATGCACCAGACTCCCCACTGCCGCTACACTCCGAGGTAGCAGCCTGTAGACGGCTGACCGCGGCCATCACAGCATCTTCTTCCTGTCGGTTGAATTTCGCGTCTGTAGCACGTCATATTCGTAGTGTAGCAATTTTAATGGCCAGTATTGTAGCATCTGTCTGACGAATTTTATATTTAAATACATAGGTATTCGAATTCAATGGAAAAAAACGAAGAAATGATGACCATTATGAGACTCAAACCAAGTCTCTAGCGGTACCGATTTTTTTTTTTTCTCATTGATATGATTTACGCTTCATGGAAATGTTCGTAGAGCATGTACCTTTCTCTACAACAGTACGGAATCGAAGTCAAGCCACCCACATGGTACACGACCATTCTACCACGGAGCCACATTAACATTAATTTGTGGAATTGTTAACACTCGGAAAACTTCATAGTCGATGTTCTCAATAATTCTGCGAAATTGCTTTCACATGCTTAGGTTGACTGATATTTGATTTCTGAACTTCAGGTACCATAAATACAAAAAATTACAACAAGCCGACTGCCGTGTGGTCTCCTTCTCAATACCACCTGTACGCTGTCATCTAAAGTACGATCATATGTGAGATAATGCGAAGTTTGTGACTGGAATTGGAATTTTTTGGTATCGAGGATGCAGTATGTTATTTTGGATGGAGAGCATCGACAGATGCAGAAGTAACTTTGAATGCCCCAGGGAAGTATGTTGGTGCCCTTGCTGTTCTGTTCTGTACTAATGACCTTGAACAGAATACTGATTATAACCTCAGATTTTTCATAGGTGATGCGACTGTCTGTAGCGAAGAGCTTTCTGAAAAAAGCTCCATAAATAATCTTTCAATCCTGATTAAGTTTTAACGTGATGCAAACATTGGCAACTTGGCTGAATTGTTCAAAGAAGTAAGATTTTGCACTTCACAAAACGAAAAAATGTCAATTAGTCACGGCTGGATTCGGTCAGCTAGGCTGTAGGCAACAACCTTCAAATGCACAACACTGATTCGGGTGAGTCAGTCTTTCTTTCTTGCCTTCTTGGGGCCTTTCTCCCGCTCCAACGCGGGGTCGGCCTTGTTATTACGGATTTCGCAGTGTTAGTGGCAGAGGGTGGCCGGATGCCCTTCCTGCCGCCATCCCGAACCCCCCGAGACGTAAGTAGTGTACCCCAGCTGTCTGTATCCGGTGTAAGTCATGAAATAGGTCGAACGTTTTCAAATGTCTGTGAGTCGTGCAACTGAGGCGGAACGTTGGTCAGCCCTAGTATTCACCTAGCAGGACGTGGAAAACCGCCTAAAAACGACATTCAGGCTGGTCGGCTTACCGGCCCTCGTCGTTAATCCGCCTGGCGGATTCTATCCGGGGCCGGCGTGCCTACCCGAGTCCAGGAAGCAGCGCGTTAGCGCTCTCGGCTACTCTGGCGGGTATCACCTGAGTCAGTCTCTAGTCTGTGAAAGTACGTGCTGACCGCAGTGTCTATCCGACTCAAGATATCCAGCGTGAGACGGTTCTCATAACACACGAGGTGGACAGCAGCACATCTGAACAAGGAAGCACATTAAGTGCGCCATCCCATGCCAGGGACACATAACTGCCATTAAATACATCACACTGCCAGTCTGACGGAGCGATTGCCGACGTTAATGCTGCTCTCTACCGCACTCCTCTGTCCAATCTTGCGATAGTGCGCATGTACACTGAAATGCGGGAAGCCGTGTGGCTGGTCTCTTTACATTTTTGTTCACCTTCAATCATTCCTTCATGGATTAATTTTGGAAGTGAGAAATGCTGTGAATATGAGACAGGCGACTCTTAGTGAGGCCATCCTTGCCAGAGAACGGAAGTTGCTTTCCCATACGGAGAGTGCTTTCCCATACGGAGAGCAGGTGGGCAGGCTACGGGAATAAAAAACGAATAAAAGTTAGATAGTGTTAATACTTTCATCCTTCTTTACCTCCTCTGCATTACTGCAGATGACGTGTCACTGAGCACATTTGTACTGTGCATGCAGTACACGTGAGGTGCCTAGTTGTTTCCACTGCCCTGTGTGGAATACATAAGTTCTTGTACACTTCACTAACCTGCCGTCTTCATGATGATGATGTCCCCAGCGCAGAAAACAGCACGCAGGTCGTGGATTCTTTTTCTTGAGGCTGAAATTAACTTCGCAAGGAACTGCTGCTACGAATAAACCATAACTCATTTGGGATGCCACTCGCGTTTTTATTGATATAGAGACGAGAAACTATTCTTGATCACAACGCATTGAACATATCTTTTCACAGTCATTATATCTGGCTAAAATAACATGAAATACATCCTGCCACAGACAACATGTCTGTCTACTGGAACCGTCAGAACTGGAGAATAAAATTACATGAATCAAATACTACTATTACAGACAACATGTCTGTACCTATCGACGGTCGGAACTGTAGTAAATAAAATTGCGTGAAACAAATATTGCTATAACAGACAACATGTCTGTCTACTGGAACGGTCAGAACTGGAGAGCTGGACTGCCCGAGACACTTCGCACGCCAAGCCAGCAAGGTGTGACCCTAACGCCACCGAAGTGCATCGGCAGTAATATCGTCAGTCTTTTGTTTTAGTAATACTTTGATTTTAATAATTTTGAAATGACTGATTGATAGCTGGCTGTTGAAAGATGTTTATTTAAAAAAATGAAGTAATTTGGATGACAGGTTTAATTAATAACAGCAAGCAAAGTTTAACGTTTTGGCGCCCTACCGCCGAACACAGCAGCCAATCACAGAGCAGCAGCATCATGCAGGCGGTCTTTCTCACGGGAATGGTACCGAATCTAACATCTGTCACCGGTACCTCATCCCACATTGCGTCATCTCTATGCTTCTTGCATCTCCACTGCCCTGGGAATAGCTTCGTGGAGCCTAATATGATGGCTGAATAAGCCAGAAATATTACAAGGCTATTGTCCATATTTGTGGATGGCGGAGATAAAATGTCTTTGATTCAGAAGACAGAACACTGTCAGTGGATAATAGACCCTAGCAGCTTGTTAAGTGATATACATGGAGAGATAAACGTCTTCCAGCTTTCCTAAAAACTCAACAATACGGCACTGACCTACTTAACGGACAGAAGCTGGAGCAGAGTCGGCTACTAGTCTAGTAGCAAGCTTTTCAATATTTCACAAAGCCTGTTATGTCAAGCTAGCTGTTGGCTGAATGGGCACCAATTGGAATGTGAGTAGTGACGTTCTGAGGACATAACATTCGACGGGGAAACTCTTTTAGAAAAGAGGGGAAGGAATTCGATTCATTGAATGTTTCTGTACGCGAAATATTGTAAAAGAAAATATTACGCCACTGACGGGATACAGCAGCACTTAAGAGAATTGTTGTTCGCATTTTGTTGACGGGAAGCTGCTGGGACGAGTCTTGAAAACAGTATGGTAGCTGGTGATAAAGGGTGAAGAGATGCGGAGATTGGAGGAGTTACAGGTGATGGATGCTAAGTTGTGGCTTCACAATCAAGTCATGGAGTCACTGTGTCTGCATTCTGCTCACAGTACATCGAAGGTTACAGTAAGCATCGCTTTCAGCTTCGGCATATTCCGGCAAGCGAGAGTATTGTAGTCCAATTGCAAGGTAGCTATCACTGGCTCATATTCGTCAGTACTTCATCAGATCTTAAGGGTTCTTCGGCGTTGATCCCAGACAACAGGCACTATTATCATCATAGACAGTTTACCGTAGTTATTTCACAGAATGAGCTCGGTTACCTAAACGTTTTCAAGCAACTTTGGTAATTCAGAGTTATCTGTTCTCATAGTAATGTAGATCTTTGTACAGCTATTGCTCACATAACTGTGTTTTGTTGCATTGTTATTTACGTGTGTTTTGTAATAAACCATACTGTTACTTATATCTTGAGTTTTTTCACCAGGACTATTTCTGTTAAATCACAAATATTGTGCCAATTTCCCATCTTCTAATTCCCTGCTAGGGCCAATAAATTAAAGCACTAGTAATTCCATTGCATACGCTAAACTCAGCAGTGGATCTCAAGCATGTGCCTGATTCTTTTTTAATTTCAAATTCAGCTAGTTTTCACATTCACGCACATTTAGAGGTTTGCAACATAAGCTACTTCCTTACACATCGTTGCGTCTGGAGAGTTGGAGTCGCGTTGTGAGCAGGAGGTCAGGCACTGACTGTGAGTGTGTAGTCCAGTTTACACCCAGAGGCGTCAGAGACACAGTAATATCTGCAACAACATTTATTTCTCGTGTTAAGTTCACAGAGTTATAAAGTGTCTTCAGGGAAGTGGTCAGCGGCGGGGTGTAAGCGAGTGCCGCATAAAGCACTATCGGCTTGTCAGTAAGACATGACGTCTCTCCGCGGATCAGTGAACCGCGCTGCACGTTGTGCTGGTGGCAGCACGTGGACGAGAATGCATCGCCTGCCCAGAAGTTCTTCAGTTAAACTCCCACCTCATCTGTCTCGAAGACAGACCTTGTCACACTCAGGTGAGCACAGCACACTGTGGTCCAGGATGTTAGTTGTAATGAAGATAATCGATCATTGAGTGATAGAGACTGCAGCAGATGTTTGTGAGTCACCGAGGATCTGCACGAACATGCTGCTCCTGGTCGGTGTGGAAATGACAGCTTGCATATCATCTGCAACTGAATCTCATTGGAGGAGACCTGGCTGCACTTCAGTCTTCTCCTTATGTCCCAGTAGACATCAGTGGCTGAACATCACTGTTGAAGTCAGGAAGCTGGCAGCACGTAGACCATCATCGGTCAGCTTCCTGTGGTTCCACTGAAACTCTATAGGCCAGCATTCTCTCTGGTTCTAGCGACACAGACAGAACGACAGCATGACTGAATATCTCTTTGAGCGCCTCATTATTTAAAGACCCAAGACCATACCTATGGCACCGTGTCTCTGCCTCTCCCCTGACGTCCGTTACACCGGTGGTACAACTTGATGACATTACAACTGGCACACCAGGACAGATAGAGCCTATTCTGTTCTGAGCTCGCCTGTAGAACTTCAAAAAATTTATACATATACAATAATATTGCTCTGCTGCACAACTATATTATTATGATGAAATGACAAGCAAGTAATGCTGGAAGTAGTGGCTGTCTGGATGGAATCATGGCCGCACACTGCAAGCAATCAGAGAAATTCTGGCTGCGATCACTGTCATGTGTAATTCTCTTAAACGCCATCTTTTTCATCACACCCAATGTACAATATATATTAAAAAATTAGATATTATAAAGTACCATATCAGTAAGCAAGTGCAAGCTGCAGAGCAAACCTACCACTTTATTTTGGCACCGCACACTTGTTACAAACTGGTTGAAACGTATATAATAACCCTTTATTTAAAACACAACAAAACCTATTTCAGTTACCAAAGACAATTTTGAGCTGCAAAGCAAAGCGCAGCATACTTGATAGGAAAGGGCTTCACATACCATTGCCAAGGTCAGGGGTCTCAAATAGAGGTGCTAAGCTTTTCTTTGTTTTAGTTCCATAATGCTGCTATTATAGTAACTACCATTATAAGCGACCATAGATTTATAATCACTCTTGTGTTTTACGACAAGCAACCTGCATATGTTTTTTATGAAGTTGAATAGGATTCAGTGGGAGAAAGATAAAGTAGTTCTTGTGACGGCGTGTTAGATAAATTTCGAGAACCTCTTTTCAAAGACGGCAACTGTAGTGAACCACAGTCAGCACTGTCCACTGCGCACTGTATTTAGAAAATAAAATCTTGACTAGCAATAGAAAAAATTTATTTTATAACAAACACGTCACTTATATTTTGCGCTGAAGATAGAATGAAGCACTGATTAAGGAACTGTAGTTAGACTCTGTACGTGGCTGAGATTTGCACATAATTTTCTATTGTTCGCCTGGTACACAAGTGAGTCTGACAGTTGTTCTGAATCGTTTCTGCCATCCAAATATGCAAATGCATGACTGGTCCCGCTACTTTTTTTTCTTTTTTTTTTTAGTCTTACGTAGACCGTTGCTGTGTAATTTACGCAGCATACAACAATGCATTTGTAGTTTGCAAAGGTTATGATATTCTACACTGTTTGGCTGTGACAAATCACGTGAAAGTTACTTTCGACGTTAGGTTTCGCACGTCAGTATATCACAAAACTGTTAGGTGTTCAAACCAGTATTTTATCCCCAAAACATATGAGAATTATAGAATTTCAGAACTTGTGCCTGTTAACTTGAATTCCTTCACGTGTATCTAAAACTTGATACCACTTAACTGACGAGCATTACCTTTTTTTGGGTCCAGTGTTTTAAATTAAATTTTCAGGTTATGAGTAAGTCGATGATCTTGAGTGATGAATTTCAGTGTAATACTAGCGTTACGTCAAGTTTGTAATTGTTTAGTTGGGGAATCGCCTTCAGCGATTTATCTAGCGTTCTCGAGTGAGCTTCTACTAATTTTATCGCAGGTTCTGTAATCGTTTGTCGTGTATTGGTATTTGAACGTTCATACCACAATATTGCCATGTGCAATAAAAGTGACTATTTCGTGATCGTAGGCAGCACCAATGAACAAACTAAAGTATACTACAGAGTACAAACCCCTGTTCGTGTGGCAGGAAGCTAATGAAATGAAGTGAAATGTGTGACGAGGGCCTGCCGTCGGGTGGACCGGTTGCCTGGTGCGAGTCTTTTTGGTTGACACCACTTCGGCTACTTGCGTTTCATGAGGACGAAGTGATGAAGACAACACAACACCCGGCTCCTTGAATGGCATTTTGTAGCGCTGACCACTCAGCTACAGTGCTTAGATCTTCTGATCTTATGTGGTGTGTTTGATTACGCGTGTGTAACACAGACTTATTCTCCATTTCATGAAATTTCCTTGTTTTCAAATCAACACCCTATCAAGTTATGTGTGCCAGCGCTCCCACTGAGTCTTGGTAGAGTTGAAGTGTTACATATGTTAACGAATCATTTTTCTTTCAATATTGAATCAGTTATGTCTGGCGTGGGTATTAAGATTATTCTAACAATTTTGATCATAAACGACTTTTAAATTTTCAAGTTCATCACGTATTTCCATATCCTACAAAATTTCTTAAATGATCAATGGCTCACGCTTTTCATAAGCTACAAAAAAAAATGCTTGATGTGTATTTCATCCCCTATGTCTGTATCATATCTGTTTCATCCTTCCGCTGGCAGTCTAAATGCAGTGTTTAATAAAAAAATTACGCTACCAGGAATGGACTGCATTGCACATACGGTAGACGAGAGTGATACATAAGTAATAAGTAAATTATTGGCTTCCATTTTCGAGTCCACTTACATGGTTATATGGCAAAAAGCGGGTATACCAAGCTAATGGGAAATTAGACAATATAATAACTGGTAGAATATGTAATGAGAAAAAGCAGTAGACAGTTTTCAAATACTAACACCTCACAGGATTATTTGAAATAAAAACTACTGGACTGCTTTTAGAACGTGTACAAAATTAAACAAAAAACTTCCTCAGTCTCAGTCAGTACTAGAGATACATACAGGAAGCGAATAAACACTCACACTGTTACACATAACACACCATGCCGACTGTTCACAAAACCTTACTGCTTTCAGATACACAGTACACAGAGTGATCAAACTGCAGCTATATTTCAGAATATAAGGAAACAAACGCTAGCAAACAAATTGCTCAAAATAATGGATACTCGCATTACACACAATCAGAATAATTGTGAAAAGACCGACACAGAGGCAACGGCATAACACAACACTGACGGCAAGAATAAGATAACACTCAACCAATATTTTCAAACAATATAAAATAGACATTAATTTCCGTATAAAAAATAACTGTCACTGCAGGTAAACAAACAAAGTAACTTAGAAAAACTGGTAAATTCTTGACTATGTAAGATCAATTGTCAAAACTGCTATCATTTCTATAGGAGAAAGAGGCAGGAATTTCAGGGTGAGGTATGATGTACATACCCTAATTATAAGAACAACGAAGTTAAGAGTAAACTATTCTCTTTACGACCACTTGTTACATATGGGTCAGAAACATGGGCAATGATAGGACTGGATGTAAAAACCTAAGATCATCTAAAAGAAAAATCCTGAAAAATATATGAGCCTGTTAGAGATGCCGTGGTTTTTGAATAAGGTAAAGCCATGAAACACAACAGGTTATACAAGGAAGGGGTGTATGTAGCAGAATATGCTGGTTGCAACACATGGGGAGGATGGCAGGTGAGAAGAAAAATTCTGAAAAAAATATGAGCCTGTTAGAGAGGCTGAGGTTTTGGAATAAGGCAAAGCCATGAGATACAACAGGTTGTACAAGGAAGGGATGTATCTATTAAAATCTGTCAAATCTTAAAGAATATGCTGATTGCAACATATGGAGAGGATGGCAGATGAGCAGATGCTCAGACGAGTAATGAACGGCAAACTGCTTTCCAGCAGAAGGAAGCACCGACGAAGTGCTGGATGGCTGGACAAGGTGTTGACTGACCTTACCAATATGGTTCGAGGATGGGAGAGAAAAGCAGAAAACATAGATATATGAAGGCAGATTGTTGAAGAAGCCAAGGTCCATGAAGCGCTGTAGTATCACAGGAGAAGAAGAAGCACTTTGACAGATACCGACAAACAGCGGTGAATCTAAATTACGAACGACATTCAATAATTAAAAAGTTAAATTGACGTAGTAACAATACTCAATGTTTTTACAAAATGAGACGTTAACTACTTCTCAATGTCCACCAATATTAATACACTTGGCCCAACGAAGACGTAGCTTTTTATCTACCTGCTGCAAAGATGTCTTTGTCTTGTAGTTTGAGCCATTTTTCCAAACATTTTATGACCTTCTCGTTGTTGCTGAACTTTTCAAAGTAATGTCTCCTTGAATGAACCGAACAAATGAAAACCGTAAGGGGACAGATCTGGACTGTAGGGAGGATGAGGTAGTATTTCTCAACCTAGCTTCTTAAATGTTTCTTCAGGCAGCTTGGCGGCGTGAGGCTGAGCAATGTCGTGTAGCAATAACACGCCGTTTCTTTCAGATCCGCGACGTTTTTCTCTCATTGATGGCTTCACTTTCTTCATCAAGTTGTCTGAGAAGTCGGCATTGTCTATTGTACGCTGATCTTCCAAATAATCACAAAACACGACGCCTTGGGTATCCCAAAAGACGATTAACATGACTTTTCCCACTGGTGGATGCGTTCTGAATTTCTTTTGGACGGTCAAACTGGATGATTCCATTGCATGCTTCATCTTTTCGACTCTGATACAAAATGAAAAACCCAAGTTTAATCACAGTATTATTTAGAAAAGGTTCACCTTCCATTTACGTTAAAATATTATTTATAAAAGGATCACCTTTCCCTTCATAGCGTTCTTCCAAGACTGAACGCACTTTGAGTCTTGTTTCCTTGTGTTGTTGCGTTAACTCTTTCGGACCTACCTTGCAGTTATTTTGCTGTACTTGAACTTGTTACTGATAATGTCATGAACTAAGCGAACACTTATTGCAACTCTTTTTGCTGTATATTTAACTGCAGCACGTCCGTCTTCACGAAAAATATCTTCACTGAGGGTTTCAAGCGAAGGTGTTTGGGCTTCATCTAGCTGGCCAGAATGTTGCTCACTAGTCACTGATGTTAGACCATTTTTTGAACTGTCCTACCAACTTATAAAGTAAAATAATTCAAGAAAAGGTTTTTAACCTCTTTTTCACATTCAGAATGCAAGAAAAGGAACATTGAAAGTTGGTCAACTAATGTGGAATTTCAAGCAGACACACCATCTTTAAATCTAATATTGATATTATAAAGAAAACTATCTTCATCCGTCAGCTGTTCTCATCTCATCCCAGTGACATCAATTTAAGTGCATGAAAGTACAAAATTACTCGCACAAACTGTTTCATTTCTGCTTCAATTTGTCTGTGTAATTACTGACTGTTCCTCATACCGGGTGGTTATAATTAAACATGCACTGCTGCTATTGTTGCCGTTTTAATAAAACAACTTTACTGGAGTGCAGGGTCTTTCATCTCAACAGCAGTTTTCATTTCGTACAGAAAACTTCGAGCTGTATACATCGCAGGACGCTGAAACGTCGTAGATATGTTTATTAAACCGTGCACTCGTGGAACGAGCTTGAAAAATGGTAGTTCCACTTTATGCCACTAGATGAAATTATTCCGCTGTAAGGAATCAGAATGTGAAATGTTTCCGATTCTGATGTCATGATGTCAGTATGCTGTTTGTGACTTGGCGACGGGTGTTGATTGGTGAAATGACTGTTGGTTGAAGTTTTCTGTACGAAAGGAAAACTGCTGTAGAGATGAAAGACCCTGCACTGTAGTGAAGTTGTTTTTTTAGAACGGCAACAATATCAGCAGTGCATTGAGGGAATACCGCCGACACAGACAGCTGCGACGAGGCCGTATGTCAATAAGTGGGCTAAGGAATGTGATAAAAAACTTTGAAGAAGAAGGTTAATTAGGTAGTTTAGCAGGGAGAGGAAGGTGGCCCATTCCCATTTCAGTTGTTGATGATGCAGGCGCTACAGACGACAGCGCAGCATATGCCTGAAATTCTGCAGTCTGTGCCCGAGCCGTGTCACGGAAACTGGTAACTGTCTCTCCTCTAGCCAATAGGACAACTTTAAAAGAACACACCTCTATTTCCATGCAAGATGGGACGACACTCCATGTCGCATTCCATATGAAAGATTTGCTTCGAGAAACCTTCGGTAACGACCGCATCATCTCTAGTGAATTTCAGGATGCATGTTCTTCTCGATCCCCGAACCTAAATCCATGTGACTTCTAGTTGTGGGCATGTCTGGGATATCGTGTCTGTCAGGGACGTATTGAGACTAATCCTGATCTGAAGGACAGGGCATGACAACATATCACTCTGATTGCACCGGATATTCTGCGAGAAACTGTCGACTGTGCCCTGTTACAGATAGAGCATGTTACTGAATCGGGAGACCATACTGAACACATGTTGTAACTTATTTTTTTTTACTTATTTATCTTACGGTTTTATAAGTACACAAAAGTCTCCACAATCAAATGGAAATGTCCAAATGTGACAACCAGTCAAGAGCAGTTTGATTCACTCGATGTTAAGTCCTCAGATCACCGTCAAATGTTCGAAGATAGCACTTCTTACCATTGTGATCTATTGTTTGCTCCTCCACTCCAAAGCCGCACACAGCACGTGGACGGTAACCCGGCTTTTTCATGGTTTAAGCACATCTTTCTTGGCCACTCCTGTTGCTGTTCAACCTTGATCAGATCTGGCGTGGTACTTCGAATATCTCGACCCTGTTTGTTGGCTGTTGAAACAGGTGAGCATTGTTGGATGGATGTTCGTTCCAGCATTGTTGCCATTTTGGAGGTCATCAACCCACGGTGGTTTGCGTGATTTGAGACATGGTTGCTGGATTCTGTAGGGCATCATACAAGGGAAAGTTCTTAATGAAAGTAATCTTTTTGGGCACGTTTATCTTAGCTGCTTTCCTCCTTAGATCTTGCGGAGCAATGTTAGCTAAGAGAGGCAGCCACTGACTGGGAATATATCTGACAGTAAAAAAAATGGCTCTGAGCACTATGGGACTTAACATCTGTGGTCATTAGTCCCCTAGAACTTAGAACTACTTAAACCTAACTAACCTAAGGACATCACACACATCCATGCCCGAGGCAGGATTCGAACCTGCGACCGTAGCAGTCGCGCGGTTCCGGACTGAGCGCCTAGAACCGCTAGACCACCGCGGCCGGCATATCTGACAGTACCAGCGGTAACTTTCATGTATTTTAAGTTGCATGTCACTCTTTGTTGTGTGGGCGCTGGTTTCCCACACGGGAGCGCTAGATTCTCCAGTAGAATACACAACAGCCAATGCAGCAGAGGGTAGATTATCAGCGTCCGCACCCAACTGCTTCCAGCAATCTTGCGAAGTAGATTTACTGCTGGCCCATGATTCTTAGATAACATGGCACACTGTTGTTTGAATGTCAAGGACCGATCCTGAGCGATTCATAGTGACCACATCCTAACAAATGTGGCAAAATCACCGTTGTAGTGTGTTTAACCATTCCACCCCTTTTCATGCGCCGACACCACATTCTGACTACTAACAGCGCTATATTTTCGCCTGGTGGCAGGAAGCGGAACTATGATTTTTTTCACCATCCGCCGCGAACGCACCGATTAATGAAAGGACCTGCGATGTTTCAGCTTTCTGCGATGTATACGGCCCACGGGGTAGCGCAGTGGTTAGTACCGTGGACTCGCATTCGGGAGGACGACGGTTCAAACTGCTGTACAGTCATCCTGATGTCTACATCTACATCGACATTTATACTCCTCAAGCCACCGAACGGTATGTGGCGGAGGGCACTTTACGTGCCACTGTCATTACCCCCCTTTCCTGTTCCAGTCGCGTATGGTTCGCGGGAAGAACGACTGCCGGAAAGCCTCCATGTGCGCTCGAATCTTTCTAATTTTACATTCGTGATCTCCTCGAGAGGTATAAGTAGGGGGAAGCAATATATTCGATACCTCATCCAGAAACGCACCCTCTCTAAACCTGTACAGCAAGCTACACCGCGATGCAGAGCGCCACTTGAGTTTGCTAAACATCTCCGTAACGCTATCACGATTGCCAAATAACCCTGTGACGAAACGCGTCGCTCTTCTTTGGATCTTCTCTATCTCCTCTGTCAACACGACCTGGTACGGATCCCACACTGATGAGCAATACTCAAGTATAGGTTTACCGTGATTTCCCTCAATCGCCCAAGGTAAATGCGGCATGGTTCCTTCGACAGGGGACGGCCCCTTTTTCTTCTCCATCCTTCGCTGATCTGACATCGTGCTCCGTCTCTAATGACATCGTTGTCGACCGGACGTCGAACGCTAATCTCCTCGTCCTCCTCCGCATCAGTATAATGATAAGAACCTGATGTATCTGGGGAGAACCGAACACTGGATCTGTCCATGCAGTGCCTGTGCAGAAGTTTAGGTGTCGCAGGAGTGCAGCGGCGGCTGCGGTCGCAGCAGGAATGCGAGCGAGCGGCCTTGATCCCGCGGCCGGTGTTCGCGGCGCAGGTGTCAAACGGCGCTAGCCGAGGCGCTGTCGGCCGGTTAGCGCTGATTGAGTGCCCCGCCATGGTAATGAGCCGCCATTACGGCCGCTCACCGGCGACGCTCGCACGCATCGCTATGCCCTGCTTACGGCGCCGCTCTCACGCCTCCCATTACCGGCAGAAATATTAACCGTCGCTGCCCACGACAGCCCGGGGCCGCAGGCTGAATGCCAGATGCGCGACCGGGCTGCCTGCTTGCCCCCCTGCCCGAGGGACCGTTTAAGCGAGGGGGCGCGCACAGGCTGCGTCATGTTTCGCCCATTTGGGGATAGAATGAGACTTTCACTTTACAGTAGAGTGTGCGCTAATACGAAACCTCTTGGTAGATTGAAACTGTGTGAGCAAGTCCTCCACCGACTGAGCTACTCAAGCACAACTCGCACCCTGCCCTCCACAAGGTTCGATCATGGGTCCCCTCCTGTTCTCGATATATGTGAATGACCTCCCTTCTCATGTGAAACAAGATGCTGAACTGACACTGATGATACAAGCATAATTATTAATCCAGTAAAAGAAAGTCTGTTGTGTACATAGTTCTGCGTAGTCAGCGCGTACACAACTTTCCCAGTAGAGCGCGCCCCGCTAAGCACAACAGCACAGGCGCAGCGCTCGTCCGTCTCCGCACTATGAGATGGCGCTGCCATAGAGACGGACCACATTCTGCTTCCGCCGATCCGCGTATTAATATGTAACGCAGCCAATGAGATTGCTGCTAACGTAGAACCTTTTCTCCTTGCGGATCACACTCGCCCAGTGATACATGAACGCGCGAGGTGTTATAACGAGTGTACAGACCTCCCATTAGTCAGTCTGCATTTGTCTGCACCATTCTGTACCAGTCTGCATTAGTCTGTACCAGTCTGTACGAGTTCTACATTTGTCTGTACCAGTCTATAGTCAAGTTTCAGCCTGCACCTAATAAGATTACCCTATTCCTGTACATAACCATGAAGATAAATGTATAGACACTTTTGTCAAGGTCAAGTATCAGAGATATATGTGAGAATAAGATTAACGTACCAATACGAAAGGAACTTCAGATTGTCAATTGTAAATAGCGTCCAGAACCAAGTTAAGCAATTTTTATGCTTCTTATTATTATTTTAATAAATACGTGTGAAAATTAATCAAGTTCTGTTTAAAGTTGGTCACCATCAATCTGCTACTCTAAGCGTGCCAGTGACATTTCAATCGTCTGACCTAACGGCAGAAGATAAACATTCCACGATAAGACCATGAGACATATTGCTGACACTCGCCTACTTCGTCAGAGCGACAAGTCAAATAATATGATGGTGTGTGTACTGAAGGTCTTACAGGACTCACACCACAAAGTCCAATAGAAAATGATACAAATAAGGTCTTTGGAGACTGGAATACTCTCTTTCAAATTCTGAAGGTGGCAGGGGTAAAATACAGGGAGCGAAAAGCTATCTACAATTTGTACAGAAACCAGATGGCAGTTATAAGAGTCGAGCGACGTCAAAGGGAAGCAGTGGTTGGGAAGGGAGTGAGACAGGGTTGTAGCCTCTCCCCGATGTCATTCAATCTCTATATTGAGCAAGCAGTAAAGGAAACAAAAGAAAAATAAGTAATAGGTATTAAAATCCATGGAGAAAATATAAAAAATGTTGAGGTTCGTCGATGACATCGTAATTCTGTCAGAGACAGCAAAGGACTTGGAAGAGCAGCTGAACGGAATGGACAGTGTCTTGAAAGGAGGATATAAGATGAACATCAACAAAAGCAAAACGAGGATAATGGAATGTAGTCGAATTAAATTGGCTGATGCTGCGGGGATTTGATTAGGAAATGAGACGCTTAAAGTAGTAAATGAGTTTTGCTATTCTGGGAGCAAAATAACTGATGATGGTCGAAGTAGAGTGGATAAAAAATGTAGACTGGCAATGACAAGGAAAGCGTTTCTGAAGAAGAGAAATTTGTTAACATCGAGTATAGATTTAAGTGGCAGGAAGTTGTTTCTGAAAGTATTTGTATGGAGTGTAGCCATGTATGGAAGTGAAACGTGGACGATAAATAGTTTAGACAAGAAGAGAATAGACGCTTTCGAAATGTGGTGCTACAGAAGAATGCTGTAGATGGGTAGATCACATAACTAATGAGGAAGTATTGAATAGGATTGGGGAGAAGAGAAGTTTGTGGCACAACTTGACTAGAAGAAGGTATCGGTTGGTAGGACATATTCTGAGGCATCAAGGGATCACCAGTTTAGTATTGGAGGGCAGCGTGGAGGGTAAAAATCGTAGAGGGAGACCAACAGATGAATAAACTAAGCAGATTCAGAAGGATGTAGGTTGCAGTAAGTACTGGGAGATGAAGAAGCTTGCACAGAATAGACTAGCATGGAGAGCTGCATTAAACCAGTCTCAGGACTGAGGACCACAACAACAACAAGGTCTTTGGAAAAGTTATTAATTGGTTTTCTGCGAATGGGCTTGCTCTGAACTTTGAAAAAACCTAGTGCATCCAATTTTCTGCTGCAAAAATTCCTTCAATAAACATAACACATGAAAAGAAGCCAGTAGTCAGGGTAGAGTATAACAAGTCTTTGGGCGCACATATAGACGAGAATCTTAATTGGAAAATTCATATTTTGGATCTTTTAAAAGCGACTAGGTTCAGCAACTTTTGCAATCGGAATAATTGCCAATTTTGAAGATGTAGAAATTAGTAAGCTAACATACTTTGCATACTTCCACTCTCTGATGTCATACGGAATAATATTCTGGGGCAACTCAACACTTAGGCAAAAGGTATTCACTGTTCAAAAGAAAGTAATTAGAATAATGTGTGGGGTTCATAGTCGCAAATCTTGTAGGTATCTGTTTAAAAGGTTAGGAATTCTTACATCTGCTTCACAGTACATTTACTCAGTAATGAAATTTTTTCTCAACAACATGTATCAGTTTAAAATCAACAGCGACATTCATGATTACAATACTAGAAAAAAGAAAGACCTACACTATCCTTTACATAACCTGTCTTTGGCACAGAAAGGGTTAAAATATGCTGCTATAAAACTTTTTGATAAATTACCAGATGAAAGAAAATGTCTGACAGACAGCAGTAATAGTTTCAAAAACAAATTGAAATCATACCTCCTTGACAACTCCTTCTATACCATACATGAATTCTTGAATATGAGTAAATAAATCTGGAGATATAATATATGCATTTTGTGCCATTTAAGGGAATGGGATAAATAACAGAAATATTTAAGTATAACACTATAATGTAAACAAAAAAAGAAAAAATAACTTGTTTCCTATGCGCATTTCGTGTGCATTTGACACGTTCCACATCATAACGGTTTTCCGTGCTATTGATCAATGGAACACGTAACTAACTAACTGACTCACGGCTTCACTTCCTCCAGTACCTCGTCTCCTACCTTCAAAACTTCATAGAAGCTCTCCTGCGAAACTTACAGAACTAGCACTCCTGGAGGAAAGGATATTGCGGAGACATGGCTTTGCCACAGCCTGGGGGATTTTACCAGGATGAAATTTTCATTCTGCAGCGGAGTGTGCTCTGGTATGAAACTTCCTGGCAAATTAATATTGTGTGACGGACGAGACTCGAAATCGCGACCTTTGCCTTCCGCGGGCAAGTGCTCTGCCGTGTGAACTACCCTAACACGACTTACGAAACGCCCCCAAAGCTTTAATTCCGCCAGTACCTCATTTCTACCTTACAAACTTCATGACATGTGCAAATAGGTCACTGATACTGTTGCGAAATTGTTTCATGATCCAGGCTCTTGTGGAAGACCCAACGATTGCCTGAATTACACCCTGGTTAAGTCGTGACATCCCGCAGCTGCACAGTGAAATCTATTTCTGAAAACATCGCCCAGGCTGTGGCTAAGCCATGTCTCCGTAGTATTCTTTCTTCCAGAACAGCTAGTCTGTAAAGTTTCGTAGGAGAACTTCCGCGAATGAAATTACTATGAAATTACAACCCTTAGCTGCTTACAGACGTTGACATACGTCAACGGGGACAGTGCCCCAACCGGGACTCGAACCCGGGATCTCCTTCTTACATGGCAGACGCTCTATCCATCTGAGCCAACGAGGACACAGAGGATGGCGCGACAGCAGGGATTTATCCCTGGCACGCCTCCCGCGAGACTCACATTCTCAACGTATTGTCCCGCACTACATTCGTGGTGCCCCCGCCCATTATACTCATTACTCGCGGCGCATTGCTGATTCCCGTAAGAGTTCTTCCGCACAGAAGAAGAAATGGTCAAGTGGCCGGTGAGCCTTATATATATATATATATATATAGTATCTGTTCTTTCGGCCATGTCCAAAAGAACAGATGCCATCCGTCTCAGTAATATACCTCAGTTGCACATGGGGGGCTGTGTATTTAGATGCACGGAGCTGAAACGATTCGCTTTGCACTGAACCTTGTGCATGGAGCTTCGTCTTCGTCTCACTGTAACTTTCTAAGTGAATCGCTACTATTCGCCTTACACGGACTCACAAGGGGACTGCTCCTACTCATCACTAATTCCGTCCGAATTCATGGCTTATGCAGGGCTCGGCCAGAAATGAAAATGACGCAAGTGAAAGCTCCAGATGGCCAAGAGTTTAGAAGAAAGGTAGCATTTTTAGCTCGAGTCGGACAAGGCATAGAGTTGTAAAACTACCGTAGACTGCCATGGACTACCATAAGTAAGCGCAGACGACAGTAGATTTTCTACTACCTTGGATCAGTTTAGGTCGTACTCACGTTACCTGTATGTTGGGTGTGTTGCATGCCTATCATGCGTTACCTTTTGGTTGGTTGGTTGATCTGGGTGGGGGGGGGGGGGCGGGGGCATACAGCGAGGTCATCGGTCCCATCGGGTTGGAGAAGGATGGGGAAGGAAGCCGGCCAAGCTCTTTCAAAGGGAACAATCCCGGAATTTGCTTGAAGCGATTTAGGGATATCACGGAAAACATAAATCGGGATGGCTGGACGCGGGTTTGAATCATCGTCCTCCCGAATACGACAACTACCTCATAATGATCGCTTTCTTTACGTACATGATCATTGTCTTACTAGATTCCCCCTAAAACCGGAAGCGGTGAAATGTCTAGAAACTAAGGGCATATAACGCCGCATAACCTACACAACATTTCTGTTATACACAGCTATCCTCATGTCTATTACTTTAGAATAAACAGTATTATAGCAAATCTGGAACTGTCAATATTTAATTCAGACTTTATTCCAAAATTGTTGATTTTTAATGTGAAACAGAGGGATGGTGTAGTAAAAATAAAGAAGACAAACAGATTTATCCCATAGCCCTAGAAAACGCAGTTTTCTCAGCAAGAAGGTAAAATAAGAAAAGAACCGCAAAACAATGATATTTTAAACATCGCTTCAGTACTTCGTCCAACTTAACTTTCTGTTTTTCATAAAGAGCTTTCCCATTTATCAATAACAAGAGGGCGCTCTTGCACTTGATTACGATGAAGAACGCTGTGTCGAGTACAAAATAACAGCGATAATTATTTATTTTTTATGTTTGTGCCTGTAAACTGTACTTGATCAAAAGTAATTGCTTTGGTTACATAAAAGGGCATAAGTTACGCGATCAAACAATTTTTATCACTTATAAAACGCAATTTTTATTCTGTCGGGATATAAAATTCACAACGGACTAACACTGAAAGGTGTGCGTTTCTAATTACGTGTAAAACGAATCACCAAACAGATGAAAAACCAAACAGAAGTCATCGCCCCCAGTTTCTCTCTTACAAATTCATTTATGTTTCTTTCCCTACCAATTCTACCAATACAACCAGCAATCCTATTGTTTGCTACTTCTTTTATGCAGTGTACCAAAACCAGCTAACCGTAGTTTTGGTGGAGTGCAGCTCTAGCGCGACCTGAGGAATTTATCTTATCGCAGTGCACCAGGCAGAGTTTGACGCAGCGACAAGCGTACGGGATGGTAAGCCGAAGGTCGTACGTTCGAGCCCCGTGCGGAATATACACTCCTGGAAATGGAAAAAAGAACACATTGACACCGGTGTGTCAGACCCACCATACTTGCTCCGGACACTGCGAGAGGGCTGTACAAGCAATGATCACACGCACGGCACAGCGGACACACCAGGAACCGCAGTGTTGGCCGTCGAATGACGCTAGCTGCGCAGCATTTGTGCACCGCCGCCGTCAGTGTCAGCCAGTTTGCCGTGGCATACGGAGCTCCATCGCAGTCTTTAACACTGGTAGCATGCCGCGACAGCGTGGACGTGAACCGTATGTGCAGTTGACGGACTTTGAGCGAGGGCGTATAGTGGGCATGCGGGAGGCCGGGTGGACGTACCGCCGAATTGCTCAACACGTGGGGCGTGAGGTCTCCACAGTACATCGATGTTGTCGCCAGTGGTCGGCGGAAGGTGCACGTGCAGGAAAGAGTATTGTTTGGATGTTACGACGTTCATTAAATTTAAAACCAGCCATGAGCACTTTTTCACACTATACAAAAACACTTAGTATTGTTATTTACGCCCATATTTCATTTTCACCTACCTTTCTCTTACGGTTTTTAATTGATCATGGTCTTTTTAAAAGTAGAAAAGGAACCAAGTGTGAACGGAAAATACTTTTATTTGCAACTAACAGAGAACGCATTGCACCTCACGAGTGTCTCTGCGTAGATACAGTAATTTGCAGCTTTAGCATTGCGGCGCGCTAGACAGAGCAGTGCTGCAACGCGTTATCCAGATTTGTGCAGAATAGAGGTAAGGGCTAAATATTTTGATTTTTTAAAATTCAATCAGGGCCAACTTATGTCATTCAGAGACAGTTAGATTTTCTGTGCTGTGTATCACTTTTAGTTCTGAAATTTGAGATCAGTTTTGCAAAACTGTTATCGTAGGTTTTATGTCAAAGTTCATTATTCGGACAGTTTATACTGTTCAAAATTCTTGCAGTCACATTGCTAACTTATACAGTATGAAAGACATTACGACAATTAATTATTACGTGCCACAGTTTAAAGGCGAAGGCGTTCAAATTACGACAGTACAAGTTTCATTACGAATGGTTATTTATTGTTACACCTCAGAAATTACAATCAGAAACTGTACGTCAGTCATATTTTTATTTATTTAGAAACTTTCAAGTTACTGTGAGCTGCGTTGTTGTTATGCGGTGTATGCTTTGTATGTCCCTAGCACAATTAATATGCATTTTTGACCAATGATTCGCCCTCTCAATGTAATCAGTAGTGGACTCACTATCATCTGTTTCAATCTGACCCAAAAGGTTTGACACACCCTGTAAGTATAACAGTAACATTGACACCGGATAAGAAAATAGTAATTCCTACAAAAAAATTATTAATTTTTAGCGAAGTATTTATCGTATATACATGGATAACAAAATTTTCTGCTGCAGTTATTTCCGCGCTACATGTGTTCTTCGCAAGCTATCTCAAGGTATATGGCGGAGAGAACTCACCTAATGATTTCGCGCGACGTCTGTGGGAGGAATTAATATAGTTCACAACTCTTCTTGGAACATAATCGCTCCGACTTTCAACAGTAAACTTCTCCGTGATGCATAACCCCTCTCTTCAGTGTCCGCCAAGTGGAGTTTGATGAGCATCTCCGTAACTCTCTCCCGTCGAGTAAATGATCCCGTGGAAACACTCGCGTCCTTCGTCGGATCTTTCCTATCGCTACTATTAATTCTACCTGATAAGGGGCGCAAACTGACAAACAGTACTCAAGAATCAGTTAAACGGGTGATTTGTAAGCTATTTCCTTTCGTGGATGTTTAACACATTTCCTTAAATAGAAATTGAAAATACATCTTCAGTTGTAAGGTCCTTGATTTTTCAGTGCTTAGACCTCGACCGGTTTCGGGCTATTACATGCCCATCATCGGGTGTTACACTGAAAATAAACAAAAGGTGGTCGGGCTAGGTGCGGTAAGACGCAAGTCAATGCCAATGCGACACCAGACAATGCAACGAACGACTGCCTGAGTAAAGAAGTATGGAATGAACACCAGGACACTTCTCTTAATGCTGCGACCCCAAGCGCAGCGATGGAGAACATACACTGAAGAACTGCAAAAAAAAAAAAAAAATCCGAAAGCCCATATCGACTATGTTTCGTTGAATGGTTTTCAGTAAACGACGTAACAACTCCGCCAGACACTTGTTGTCTTATACAGGCGTTGCGGGCGGCAGCGCCGTATTCTGCCTGTTTATATACACTATGTGATCAAAAGTATCCGGACACCCCCAAAAACATACTTTTTTTCATATTAGGTGCACTGTGCTGCCACCTACTGCCAGGTACTCCATATCAGCGATCTCAGTCGTCATAAGACATCGTGAGAGAGCAGAATAGGGCGCTCCGCGGAACTCACCGACTTCGAAATTGGTCAGGTGATTGGGTGTCACTTATGTCATACGTCTGTACGAGAGATTTCCACACTCTTAAACATCCCTAGGTCCACTGTTTCCGATGTGTTAGTGAAGTGGAAACGTGAAGGGACACGTACACCACAAAAGCGTACAGGCTGACTTCGTCTGTTGACTACAGAGACCGCCGATAGGTGAAGAGGGTCGTAAGGTGCAATAGGCAGACATCCATCCAGACCATCACACAGGAATTCCATACTGCATCAGTATCCACTGCAAGTACTATGACAGGCGGGAGGTGAGAAAACTAGGATTTCATGGCCGAGCGGCTGCTCGCATGCCACACGCCGGTAAATGCCAAACGACGCCTCGCTTGGTGTAAGGAGCGTAAACATTGGTCGATCGAACAGTGAAAAAACTTTGTATGGAGTGACGAGACACGGTACACAATGTGGCGATCCGATGGCAGGTGTGACAACGCGGTCAGCAGCCCAGAAGAATTTTACTTACAATATCATACATAAGGTGAAAGCTGTAGAAAATACAGCGTCTGAAGGCGCCGTTCGGGTTTTGAGTTCTGGGTTTTCTTTGGAGTAGTCCTAAATAGGGGGCAAAGCGTTGAATTTATTCCTCAGTTTTGCAATAACTATCCAGACTTTACTGAAGCTGTAAATCCTTAATCATCTAATTTAAAAACGACCAAGTTCGTCATAAAATTTAAAGTAAAAGTATACGGCCAAGCTTACATAATGCTAAAGTACCTCCACGAAACTCTATTTAAATAACATTCCATTAACTACAGAAATCCATGGCAAAACAAATATCTACGATGTACTGTATATCCTAACATGCTGACAACGATTAAAATTAAACGTGAAAGTAAACTGAATGTTGTAAGTGAGGTACAGAATGTATACTACGTCCAACATTCAAGGGAGCAATATAACGGTACGGCCTATGTTATGTGTTATCCTCCTTACGGCGAACGAGAACATAAATTCAAAACGATTCTCTGACTGTGGATCAGTCTGTATTCATTACCTTATTGTAATGTCTTACTATCGACGCCAATCAAGTGCTATTGTGATACAATAGAAACCAGCTTTCACATTAGTGTGTGTGTGACAATCATCGATGCTCCGAAATTGATTCGTAATTGTCCTTCTTACCTTTCAGCATGCCGAATAGAATTGTGTTATGTAGTTTTTTGCTATTTGAAATATTAGGTTGGTGCATAAGTTCGTATCGTTTTTGTTTTGCATGTTGCTATTCCGGTTGCTATCGGTTTATTCATCGATTGTCATTTTTTATTTGCAGTTCACTGTTGCTATTTGAGTTTACATATTGCCATTTTTGTCATCTGGAGATAGTGAGCGGAGCTGTCGATGCCAGAAAATGGAATGCCAAGTGGAGAAACCGGAGGCAGCCAGAAAGTTTGCGTCGTGTATGGGGATAATGCCATTCGACAGAGAATGGCAAGAAAATGGTTTTCTCGTTTTCGACATTAGCGACTCTCCACGTTCAGGAACACTTTCGGGGTCAGATGACGACCGTTTATTTGATTTAATCCACCATGTCCAAATCAGTATAATCGAGAACTGGCAAATGTGATGAACTGTGATCATTCCACCATCTGCGACATTTGCACGCAATGGGGAAGGTTCGAGAATCGGGTGTATGAGGAACCGCATGCTCTAAGTTAAAATCACAAAGATCACCGGGTCGCTTTAGGGGCTTGCTCGTCATGAATTGTCTCGTGAACAGCACCGGCCATTCCTAACCTGTATCGTTACTGGTGACGAAACATGTAGTCTTTATGTTGATATTAGGAAACGAAAGAAATGGCTGAATGCAAACAAAGCAGCAATTCTGCGTACAAAGACCTACGCGCATCCATAAAAGATAATGTTATGCATTTGGTGGAACAGCGACCGTGTGGTGTACTACGAATTGCTTCCCCGAGGTGTAATGATCACTGCTGACATTTATTGTCAACAACTTAGACGTCTTGCACGTGCAATCCAAGAATATAGACCAGGAGACTGCATGAATTAATGCTGCTCCACGATAAAGCCCGCCCGCATTCTGCTAGAGTGACAAAAACATAATACAGGAGATGCGTTGGGAAGTCATTCCGCACCCTCCTTATTCGCCCACAAATATTCCCCTTTTCCGCTCTCTATCGAGCAATCTTTAAGCAAGTTCCTTTCCGGATAAAAAAGCGCACTAAACATGGCTCCATGTGATTTCTACAGTGGCGGAATTGAAAAGTTACACCAGCGTTTGCATATTGCTATAAATAGTAAAGGAGAATATTTTGTTATCAATGACTGAAGAGTCTGTTACATGTATCTGTTGTTTTCATTAAACTTACGAAAAAGCGCTACGAACTTATATACCAACCTAATAATAATCATTGGTTCGAGCTAAAACTGCTTTTATGTCAATCTTTGTTGTACCAAAATGGAATACGAAAATATAATATTCGGTTTTTCAAACTGAGTTACAGCAGGCAGTACGTTTGATGACGCAACGGTCGGGTGCCTTCGGCGCTTTTCTGTTACACATCCTATTTTTTTTAAATTGATCCTGCATTTTCTAACGAAATCCGACAACCTTGTTTGCAAAGTATTTTTACATGTGTGTTGTAACACCAGCTAACACATGCGGTCAAGAGCCGTGGAGAGAATTGGCGACCAACATTGGAGTTTGATGTATAGAATCGAAAACTGATACAATTTAACAAAGCAGACTAACTTAACAGAAAATATTAAAAGTAAAACACTGTATTTAAATGATTTTACCATTATGTTAATCAAAAAAAGTCAGTTCCACAAAACTCTTATAGTGTCTCCTTTTGATAACTGTTTTCAATTTCACTAAAGGAACGTTTCATATTTCTAGACCATGGTATCTGTGAGCACAGCTCCGGTAAGAGCCTTACGAAACTGATGACTCCTAGCATGTTTCGCGCAGGCATTGGCCATATTTAAGGACTGTCGATATCGAATCGATTTAAGGACTGTCGATAACGAATCGTCGGTCAAAACCAGTATAGCTAGTTAGTGAGCATTGAGTGAAATGAACTTTATAAATAATTTACCTTTGACAATGGTGTCATTGTAAACAGAGCACTAGCCCCGTTTGGCAATGACATGAATAAGTATCGCTGCGACTTGTTCAAGACATTATTCGCTGTAAAGATCAAGGCAGTCAGGCAGATACAGTGTCTCTTGATTTCTGGAAAGCGTTTGACTCAATACCACATACACGCTTATTGTCAAAAGTTCGATCATGTGAGGTGTCAAATGAAATTTACGACTAGACTGAGGATATTTTGGTAGGGAGGACACAGCATATTACCTTAGACGGAGAGTCATCGTCAGATGTAGAAATAACTTCAGGTGTACCTCAGGGAAGTGTGTTGGGAACTTTGCTGTTCATTTTCTATATTAATGATCGTGCAGCGAATGTCAATAGTAACAGCAGGCTTTTTGCAGATGAAGGAGTTATCTATAATAAAATACTGAAACAAGCTGCATAAATATACAGTCAGATCGTGATAAGTGGTGCAAAGACTGGCAACATGCTTTGTTGTTGTTGTTGTGGTCTTCAGTCCTGAGACTGGTTTGATGCAGCTCTCCATTCTACTCTATCCTGTGCAAGCTTCTTCATCTCCCAGTACCTACTGCAACCTACATCCTTCTGAATCTGCTTAGTGTATTGATCTCTTGGTCTCCCTCTACGATTTTTACCCTCCACGCTGCCCTACAATGCTAAATTTGTGATCCCTTGATGCCTCAAAACATGTCCTACCAACCGATCCCTTCTTCTAGTCAAGTTGTGCCACAAACTTCTCTTCTCCCCAATCCTATTCAATACCTCCTCATTAGTTACGTGATCTACCCACCTTATCTTCAGCATTCTTCTGTAACACCACATTTCGAAAGCTTCTATTCTCTTCTTGTCCAAACTGGTTATCGTCCATGTTTCACTTCCATACATGGCTACACTCCATACAAATACTTTCAGAAACGCAACTTGCTTTAACTGTTCATAAATGTGAAATTGTGCACTTAACAAAACAAAAAATGTGTAGTATCTTATGTCTATATACCTAGGCTCAGTCATGGTTAAAACAGATGGCAGACTTCGGTTTATTGTTAGAATACTGGGGAAGTACAATCAGTGTGCAAAGGAGATTGCTTACAGATCACTTGGGCGATCCACCCTAGAATACTGCTCAAGTGTGGCGTACGCTTATGAAATAGGACTAACAGGGGGTATTGAACGTATACAGCGAAGTAATCCGTGGGAGAGCGTCAGAGATACCGAAGGAACTGAACTGGAAGACTCTTGAAGATAGACGTAAACTTTAAATGGTGGCTCTACGAATATACTACAATCACCTACGTATCGCTCACATAGGGGTCATTAGAATAATTACCGCACACACAGAGGCATCCGAACAATCACTCTTCCGGCGCTCCATACGTGGGTTGCAGAGTGTAAATGTAGATGTATATACGAGGGCAGTTCAATAAGTAATGCAACACATTTTTTTTCTGAAACAGGGGTTGTTTTATTCAGCATTGAAATACACCAGGTTATTCCCCAATCTTTTAGCTACACAACACTATTTTTCAACGTAATCTCCATTCAATGCTACGGCCTTACGCCACCTTGAAATGAGGGCCTGTATGCCTGCACGGTACCATTCCACTGGTCGATGTCGGAGCCAACGTCGTACTGCATCAATAACTTCTTCATCATCCGCGTAGTGCGTCCCACGGATTGCGTCCTTCATTGGGCCAAACATATGGAAATCCGACGGTGCGAGATCGGGGCTGTAGGGTGCATGAGGAAGAACAGTCCACTGAAGTTTTGTGAGCTCCTCTCGGGTGCGAAGACTTGTGTGAGGTCTTGCGTTGTCATGAAGAAGGAGAAGTTCGTTCTGATTTTTGTGCGTACGATCACGCTGAAGTCGTTTCTTCAATTTCTGAAGAGTAGCACAATACACTTCAGAGTTGATCGTTTGACCATGGGGAAGGACATCGAACAGAATAACCCCTTCAGCGTCCCAGAAGACCGTAACCATGACTTTACCGGCTGAGGGTATGGCTTTAAACTTTTTCTTGGTAGGGGAGTGGGTGTGGCGCCACTCCATTGATTGCCGTTTGTTTCAGGTTCGAAGTGATGAACCCATGTTTCATCGCCTGTAACAATCTTTGACAAGAAATTGTCACCCTCAGCCACATGACGAGCAAGCAATTCCGCACAGATGGTTCTCCTTTGCTCTTTATGGTGTTCGGTTAGACAACGAGGGACCCAGCGGGAACAAACCTTTGAATATCCCAAATGGTGAACAATTGTGACAGCACTACCAACAGAGATGTCAAGTTGAGCACTGAGTTGTTTGATGGTGATCCGTCGATCATCTCGAACGAGTGTGTTCGCACGCTCCGCCATTGCAGGAGTCACAGCTGTGCACGGCCGGCCCACACGCGGGAGATCAGACAGTCTTGCTTGACCTTGCGGCGATGATGACACACGCTTTGCCCAACGACTCACCGTGCTTTTGTCCACTGCCAGATCACTGTAGACATTCTGCAAGCGCCTATGAATATCTGAGATGCCCTGGTTTTCCGCCAAAACAAACTCGATCACTGCCCGTTGTTTGCAACGCACATCCGTTACAGACGCCATTTTAACAGCACCGTACAGCGCTGCCACCTGTCGGAAGTCAATGAAACTATACGAGACCAAGCGGGAATGTTTGAAAATATTCCACAAGAAATTTCCGGTTTTTTCAACCAAAATTGGCCGAGAAAAAAAAATGTGTTGCATTACTTATTGAACTGCCCTCGTACTAATTAGGGTTGGCGAACTGTACTCTGCTCATGCTGTACAAGAATCAAGTGTTTTATCGTCACCGGACCCACCTCCGTCTATTGTCGACGGGAAGGGGGAATATTAACTTTACTTGTTGAATAGCTGCCTGTGCAGATAGCATTATTTTCAGGAAGAAAGCAATCTCAGAAATCACTCACGTACAAAACAGATAGTTTCGCAGCTGGTGGAGTTTATAATCACACTCACCTCTTAAACAATTGTGCCATAACCGACGTGAAACGCCACGTATGCTATTGCAGAAGCTAAGAACGTCATAAACGTTCTCCACTCAGTCGTACTCCCACCTCACGGTTCATTGCAGGATAATATGAGGGCTAAGAAGGGGTCATTTGGAATAACGGCGGTATCTTAAACGGCAATAGGCGCTCGTTGTTAGCGATCATATCTCCAGTGTTAAATGTGCCCAAACGACAGAAAGATTCCGCGCCCACATTCACACACACACACACACACACAAACACACACACACACACTCGAAAAGGATATGGTGCAGTGAAACTGTCTCAAGAAATGAAGTGCTACGTCAGTGACAGAGAAGTATACATTATTATGTTCGTACATAGATAAAAAATACCCCATTTACGGAGTCCCTACTACCTTGGAGATTTTGCTCACACGAACTCTTCATCTTTACTATAACTGCATCTTCCGTCTCTCACGCCAGACTGAAAAAGAAACGTTTACTTCCACCAAGTATCGACTGTGAGCTCATATCTTGAAATTGCAACTGCACACCACTAAAATAATTAACGGACATAAACGCTCTTACGACTCATATGCCTTGAAGTAACCTACAATTAACCAATTAACATGGCATAGATTTGTATTGTAAAAAGCTATGGTTCACATCTCTGAGCAGGGGAAAGGGGGGGGGGGTGATGATTAGGGTTTAATGTACTCACTGCGACAATGTCGTCAGAGACGGAACAGGACTAGGGAATGTTGCGGATATAAACTGACCATACCCTTTCAAAGGAACCGCAGCAACAGTTGCCAAGCGATTCACGGAAATTACGCAGAATCTTAATATGGATCGCCCGACGCTGATTTGAACCGCCGTCCTGCTGAACAAGAGACCAGTGTACTACCACTTTGCCACGTTGCCAAGTACAGCTTTGCTCGGTCATTCGGAAGCAGAATTTCTCTAGCTTCCCTAAAAGACAATACATCAGAAAAACGCTTAGGATAGTTCTTTTCAAAAAGCTCCACTCTCACTTCGCATTGTGACTCTAAGCTTGACCTTCATTTCTAATTGCTGATATGTTGGCAGGACTAACCTGCTGTGGACCTTTGACAAGTCGCTGCTCCGATCGGCCCTGGGGTAGGCTACCGTAGTGTGGGGGAAGGCAGAGGTCTCACAAATCCAGCTAATGTAGCGAGCTCAGAATCGTACACTTCCAATGGCACACCACCTACCAAGATACTTCCAGACAGCGCGGTTGCAATAACTCACTGGCGTGCCACCGTGCCCGCCCTCCGCCATTCCCTCTCTCTCTTTCAGGAAAACTTAATGAGAAGGCGCGACAGTACCAGATTCGCTGTATCCAGGCAGATCACAAAACACGTCGCAGTGCAAGTACACGTTGACCACCTATGTTGAAACAGTACTCAATATCTGATGAATGAAAGACGTTAAGGGTCCACAATAAAAGATAACCCAATGTGATGCACCATTCACAGACTGAACAAAATGGAAGAAACAAGCGAAAAGTTGCGGGCTTCAACACAGTATGTAGAGAAAAAGACATTTGATGGGTTCCACCGCTGACGTCCTTTCCATTCTTTCTCCCTAATAATACTAAGTTTGATCTTTATTTCTAATGACAGTACTACACGTATTCTATGCGTTTAGCGTTAACCTCATGGGCAGTCGAGTGATTCAGTAACACGATGAATCAGATAAACAAGCTTAATATCTTCTCCTTTTTTCTCTTCTTCTACCACTTCAGGGTTAGGCCTATACGGGTATCACAATCTCTTCCTAGGTCTTCTCACACTTGTCGTGCCCCATGCTTTATAATCCATTGCTAGCTTAGGAAGTCTCAGTGGCGACATACGAAACACATGTTCTTTATTCTTTTTTTATTTACCATCATCAATCATTTTTCTTTCACTGATTTGATGCAAAACTTTGTTGTGCAGTCATTATATTTATAGTTTTCGATATAATGTCCTCAAGTACATTTTAATTGCAACTATACCCGTATCTTAATGCACTGATTTCCATTCAGTAGGAAGAAATTACAATAACAGCGGAAAAAGACTACACAAAAATTAAGTAAAATATTTCACATTAGTGCTGCATAATAGTACCAAAAAGGTGGAAGTGCTACAATACCCTCGCGTCAGCCGTGCATAACAGATAGTAGTCTATGAACTGTGACACTTGCAAACAAGCGATATGCCCTATTGTTTATGTCTTGAGACTAGAAGCCAGCCGGCCGCGGTGGTCTCGTGGTTCTAGGCGCGCAGTCCGGAACCGTGGGACTGCTACGGTCGCAAGTTCGAATCCTGCCTCGGGCATGGATGTGTGTGATGTCCTTAGGTTAGTTAGGTTTAAGTAGTTCTAAGTTCTAGGGGACTGATAACCACAGCAGTTGAGTCCCATAGTGCTCAGAGCCATTTGAACCATTTTTTTTGAACTAGAAGCCAAGTGAATTCCAGATATTGAATGCAAATTGCAAAGATGGCTACGCAACCCTTGTACAAAATCTCCTGTGCTTTTGGACGGATGAAATGACAATCAAAATCTGTAGAGCGCTCATGCAGAAACCCTACGCTCCACCACAGCCGCGTGGAACCAGTGTATACTGCTGCCAGAGCTTGTGTTCTGCACATCTGAATGCTGCCTACGTAGCTCGTACTAATCTATGGCACTGACGAGCCGCTGTTTACGCTGGTATACACTGATGAGAGACCATTAGTACATCGAAAGCAATGAGAGGCCGTATCTCCTACTCACTGACAATGCGCCATTAAGGCAGTTGGTGAAGGTGTTATCGTTTGGGCCGCGCGGAATGGCCGCGCGGTTTGAGGCTGCCGGCCGGAGTGGCCGAGCGGTTCTAGGCGCTACAGTCTGGAACCGCGCGACCGCTAGGGTCGCAGGTTCGAATCCTGCCTCGGGCATGGATGTGTGTGATGTCCTTAGGTTAGTTAGGTTTAAGTAGTTCTAAGTTCTAGGGAACTGATGACCGCAGAAGTTAAGTCCCATAGTGCTCAGAGCCATTTTTGGTTTGAGGCTCCACGTCACGGATTGCGCGGCCCCTCCCGCCGGAGGTTCGGGTTCTCCCACGCTCATGAGTGTGTGTGTTGTTCTTAGCATAAGTTAGTTCACGTAGTGTGTAAGCCTACGGACCGATGACCTCAGTAGTTTGGTCCCTTAGGAACTCAGACGCACTTGAACATTTGTTATCGTGTGAAAGATGTTTTACATGGGTTGATGTCGACCTCCTTATTCACTGTCCAGTCACATTAATGTGACCATCTGTCAAAAGCATGGCTAACCAACTTTTGTAGCGCGGACCGCTGAGAGATGTGAAGAAAGCGAATCAGTGAAATTTTGGAATCATGTGGAATCATGCCGACTCCTGTCCGCCCCCGGTAGTCAGCACGACAGAACGTCAATCCTAAGGGCCCGGGTTCGATTCCCGGCTGGGTCGGACTTTTCTCCGCTCAGGGACTGGGTGTTGTGTTGTCCTTATCATCATCATTTCATCCCCATCGACGCGCAAGTCGCCGAAGTGGCGTCAAGTCGAAAGACTTGCAGCCGGCGAACGGTTACCTGATGGGAGGACCTAGCCACACGGCATTTATTTATGCCGACTCCTGTGCCGTGGCCACCTGCGTAAGTTTTCTCGGTTGAGGATCAATGGGACGAACAGCCCGATTGCGTTTGGTCCCACAGCTTCTCGATTTGGCTTAAATCCGGGAATATGGTAAACTAAACAAGATGCTCTTCGAATCACGTAAGCACACTTGCATTATACATCGTGCTGAGGAAAAACAAACTGCTTGGGGGTTTGATATGGTCCCAAGGATTGAGGTATACTTATATTGATTCATATGCCTTCCAGAATGACGAGATTATCCAGGGAATGCCCTCCTGCCCGGACCCTTCCGACAATTGTTACAGGGTGTTTGTTTCCAAACGTTTAAAGCCTTACACACGAACAGCTATCTGTCCGATAGAGCACAAAACGTGATTCATTTGAAAGGCCATCTGTCACCATTCAGTGGACGTCAAGTTGCGGTAATGGCGTGAAAAATTCAGTCTACGTCGTCGATAAACAGCAGTCAGCATGGGTGCGTGAAACAGGCACCTGCTGCGGAGGCCTATAGGCAACAATGTTCGCTAACGGTCGTTGGGGAGATACTGTTGGTAGTCCCTTGGTTCTTCTGGGTGGTCAGTTGCTCTACAGTTACACATCTATTCACCTATACATATCTCCGTACGCATCGTTCACCCCTGGTGGTCCATGGTGCACGACAGTTGCCTCAGTCCTGGTTTTGTATAACGCCGTTTTGCTATGCATGGTATATTTCAATCATGGTGGCATTTGGCAGTTTACAAACTTAGGTGTTTAGGCCGGAAATATAATGATCAGGTTCTTTTGGACGTCAGATAAATCGCTCCCTTTCCGCGTTACGACAACGACTGCACTTTTTTCTGCTTCCCCCTGACACGCTTCATATACACCCCACTGCCATTGCTGCCACCTGCCGTGTGTGAGTAGTTCTGGAATGTTGACATCGAGCACAGGCGGCGGCCACATTTAATGGACCGTGTTTGTCTGACATTGGGAAATTATACAGAAACTTAATGTCTGGCGATGTGCGAGAACGGAAGCAGCCCGCGCCTCGCGCACATCACCGAGGGGTTTGCAACACGGGGAGACAATACATGTTCTTCTTTGTATTTGCGTCAAATACCGATGACATCCCATCAGCCGGCAGCCAGTGATATGGAAGTGGGGTCACTTAATCATCTAGATAGGGGACGCAGCACGGATATTTTCCATGGCCTGAGGACGGCCGATCGCGAATTCGATCAACAGGAGACCATTTGCTGTGCCATCGGAGACATATGGCATATTCTCGGCGAGTTTGCAGTCGCGGTTCGTGATGTCGCGAGGACAACACGAGTAGCGCTTCTTCGCAATATGTCGTTATCGAGTCACAAGGACTGGCCGGAGCACATTGTCAGAGAGTGAGACTCCACATTCTAAATGTATTTCCCCTTGCAACACTACCTTCATGCTGTTGACGGTGCCCTACTGTTCGCCAAGGAGGGCGCAGGGTGTACAGCCGTTATATCACTCATGCTCTGACCTCTGCCACGTGCATCGCGAGTCTTATGTAAGCAAGGCATAATGTTTACTGGCCAGGAATAGATATGCAGACAGAACAAATTGTCCACATGCAAGCAAAATTGGTCTATCCCTACGCAGCGTTTTTCGCCGTGCCCATACTGGTGGAACACCCATTCAAGCCGACGCATATGGACTTCACCGGATCATTCGTAGGAGCATTTCGCTTCTTTTATAGCAGCTATCAACACTGTCCATATAATTTGGACTTCTCTCATAACGACAGCTGTGAAACTCTGGATCCTCTGCACACCTTTGCAATAGACTCGTACGACAGTCTCTGAAAATGGTGACCCAAATCGCGCCAGTTGAATTCCGCCAGTTTTGCCAGCATAACAGCATTGATCATCTGACCACCGATCTTTTCATCCGCATCAAATTCGGAAGCAGGTCATAACCTTTCTCGATGCCTTCCAATAGTGCTCTTACTTCACGGCATTGTACAGTTCTGGACTTACAGTGGTCACTGCTCAGCTGAATTATGGCATAGGCGATGACCACGAACGTTATTTGTCCCGTTGCACCCACATTGGGAAGCCCAGCCTTCCTGCCAATTGGATACCCTTATCTAATCATGTTTGGTAGAAAGACAGGGTGGATGCTATCATGGTTATCAGCCATAGGGGGTTTGATGTCGTTGCTCGACCAAATCAGCTGCAGTGTCATATAAATGTCTTTTGGCCATGACACCACTAGAACACCACCTCAAGCTACACGAACTGAGGGACCAAGAGGCTCATATTTGGGATCACTCCCAACACCGCACCAAGGCATCAATAAAGCACTCCTCCCCAGTGTTCACAATAGCTGCAGCTGCCCCGTCTCTCTTATGAGCTCCTTCCATACTGGTTGTTTCAGGGATAACAACAAAGTCTTGAAGGAGACAGGGAGGGAACCATGGAGGCTGATCCAGTACCTCCAACCATAAAGGCCCCCCTCCCACAGTCCCAGCGGCTGTCACTTGCAGAGCGCATTTTTCAATGTGCGGCGCTAATGAATCCCCTCCTTTGTTAACACAATGAACGAAGTTGTTGTAACGGTCCCAGAGTTACCTCCTACTCATGTAGGATATCCAAATCTTCAACTCGTCTCCATCTTCGGTCCCATTACCGTTAAGAACTTTTCAAACCCTGTAGATCGATACATGCTGCAAAGAATATTGTGCGTCCACCAAGTAGCAACGAGACGATCCCATCAGTGGGTAGAGATGTGGAGGTGGAACAGTCTATACATGGGGGAAGGAATATTGTATGTCCACCAAGTAGCAATGTATCCCATAACTGGGTAGTGATGTGGAAGTGTAACAGGAGCACTGAGATACACAGTAGCAGAGTCCGCCAGGAGATGCGACTCAGATGAGCAAAGCCTTTGGTTTCTCGGCTGCTTTAAATAAGCCCACACCATGGCTGGGAAACCTTCACGTAGCGTATATGAAGCACTCCTACATGCGCCATTATACTGTTATGTTAACTACCATGCAGTGAACAACTACATTTGTATATCGCTTACGATAGGCTTGGTGTTACTTCTGTAATTCATCAACTTGTGACTTTCTGTTTGAAATCAAACGTCACCGATTCCTGGCTTCTACTGTTTGTTGGTTGATTGGTTGGTTGGTTGACTGGGGAGAGGGGACCAAATAGTGAGGTCTTTGGTCCCATCGGATTAGGGAAGAATTGGGAAGGAAGTCGGCCGTGCCCTTTCAAAGGAACCATCGCTACATTTGCCTGAAGCGATTTAGGGAAATTACGGAAAAACCTAAATCAGGATGGCCGGACGCGTGTTTGAACCGTCGTCCTCCCTAAGGCGAGTCCATTGTGCTAACCACTGCGCCACCTCGCTCGCTTGTACCGTTGATGAATGTATTCTGCACCAGTCTGAAGTTTACTCGAAGCAATGTATAATGGGGTTCACCTATAGTGTACGTGAAGAGCAATTTAAGTTTTACATAAAACGCCCTTGTTAATGAGAATCTAAATCCTGAAAATGTAAATATCATATGGTTATTTAGTCAGCTACTGTGTGGGATGAATGTAAACTCACTGATGCAGAAAAGGGAACGGACACCCCGAATCCAATCATGAGACAAACGAATATAATTATTAGCTGGCAACAGATAACGACTTATGAGCCAAGATGTAACTCAGACAACAAATGGGTGTTTGGTGGTTCAAATTAACACATTCGAGTGGGGGTATGGTAGAGATTCGTAAAGATGTAGTCGTAGGCTGCTAACAATGTCTGCATGGGATCAACTGTACAATAAAGATGCAAATCTCATGCAACATGAAGTACACACAAACTACTGAACGACACTGGTCCTCAGTTGAGAAAATAAGTAATTTAGCTTTTATCCGAAAGAAAACACTCTCTTGTACGTGCGTGATCGCAAGAGTATCCTTGCATCAAGGGATTCAGGATGGACACGGCGTAGTGCACAGTTTGAAGTACACTAGAAAGAACACTTTTCGTATGTGCATGCAACTGACATACCACACGCAAAAGACTTCTCCCCTAAAATACAGGATCATGCAAACAGTACATATATCTGACAGAGAAACCGCAATATGTTCCAAAGAGAGGTGCCAAAGCCGGACGAAAAGTTAATTAATTGAAAAACCACAAAAATGCACAAGATGCAGATGCAGATGTCAGAAAGATTCAGAAACTTGAGATCTCCTCATTAAACAACATAACAGGGGCGTACACTTTGACTAGTGGACATGTGATTGGACGTGAGTGAAGATCGAAAACGAAGTTAAATTCCATATTTTGAAGGTAAACAACAGTTTACCATGCGTGTAGATATTAGACAGACTCAGAAAATTGAGTTCTATTCATTATCCTGCATTAGAGGGTCCTACGCACTGTCTGATGTACATGTGACTGGACATGAGTGAGGCAGGACAAAAAAAAAATGCTAAACATTGCAACTGAAAATTACGTAAAAAAATTGGAAATTTGTGGTAAAGACTATAAGACCAAACTGCTGCGGTCATCGCTCCCTAGGTTTACGCACTACTTAATTAACTTAAACTGACGCTAAGGACAACACTCACACCCATGCCCGAGGGAGGCTCAAATGGTTCAAATGGCTCTGAGCACTATGGGACTTAGGGACTTAACATCTGAGGACATCAGTCCCCTAGAACTTAGAACTACTTAAACCTAACTAACCAAAGGACATCAAACACATCCACGCCCAAGGCAGGATTCGAACCTGCGACCGTAGCAGTCGCGCGGTTCCAGACTGAAGCGCCTAGAAGCGCTCGGCCACCGCGGCCGGCCCCGAGGGAGGAAGGACTCGAATCTTCGACAGGGGGGGGGGGGGGGGGTGACAAGACAAGACCCCCCTAGACCACACGGCTACCCAACGCGGCTCAAAATTACGTAAGAATGGTATGTTACATACATGTATCTTAAATAATTGATACACTTATTAATGACTTAAGCCCATTCGATGTGATCTCTACATTACTCACGAGAGTATGGGGTCGGCACAAAGGCACATCTTTCTAAGTTCTTAAACTCATAAAATAAAGTGGATTTCGGTCTCACCTTAAGTGCACTTACTTTCCTTGATATCATTCTACACGATAGCAATGCATTTGCTTTGAGAAATAATCAGACAACGTACGATTCTTTTGTGTGATTAAAGACACATGGCTACTTGGCCTGAACATAACGTATTATCGCAAAAATCAGAAGAAATCGTCTAAAAGTAACATTGCAGAAATTTCTTATTCATTCTCAGTGCTAAACGGTACATTTAACAAATGCAAAAGACCTCTAAAATCTAATCTTGAGTATTTCTTTTAGCATATCTTTGCAAGTTCATCTTCATGTACTATGGTTGAGGGACCTCGATTGTTCAATATCAAAAGTCAAATCAAAACACCTTAAGCCGCGTATGTTTCCAGTTTTATTTTATTTTTGCTACAAGTTTCAGCGTTCCACTACACCATCTTCAGGCACTCTGACCGACGTGTAGGAAGAACCCCACCTCTTGTACAATCGAAATAGGGGCCAGCATACAGTCACTGGTATCCGTAGACTACTTTTTAACAATGCGATCCTTTCGACATGAATCTGCAAGATTGATCGAAGGGATAGCTTTGTTAAAAAGAAATCTACGGATACCAGTTACTGTACGCTGGCCCCTATTTCGATTGTACAAAAGGTGCGGTTCTTCCTATATGTCGGTCAGTGGGCTTGAAGATACCGTAGTGGAATGCTGAAATTCGTAGCAAAGATAAAATAAAACTGGACGTATAGACGGCTGAAGGTGTTTTGATTTGGCTTTTTTTTTCTTTTAGAATGTATTCCGACTAGTTAGAAGCTGCTCTCCACTATCTCCTCTCGTGTACCAATTTCTTCATCTGAGACTAGCACTAGTAGTCAAAATCTTAAATTATTTGTTGGATGTATCCCCCTACGGTTTAGGCCTCAACAGCTCCTTCTAGAACCATGGAAGTTACACCATGTTGTCTTACCGTATTTCCTGCCATCCTGTCTCTACTTTCTGTCAGTGTTTTCCACACATGACAGTCAAAAATTCTGCTGAGAAGCTCCTCATTTCTTTCCATATCAGTCCATTTCACTTTCAGCATTATTCTATAACATAACATATCGACATTTCCTGGGGCAGATGTGGATTCTGACCACAATCTATTGGTTATGAACTGCAGATTGAAACTGAAGAAACTGCAAAAAGGTGGGAATTTAAGGAGATGGGACCTGGATAAACTGAAAGAACCAGAGGTTGTAGAGAGTTTCAGGGAGAGCATAAGGGGACAATTGACAGGAATGGGGGAAAGAAATACAGTAGAAGAAGAATGGGTAGCTCTGAGGGATGAAGTGGTGAAGGCAGCAGACGATCAAGTAGGTAAAAAGACGAGGGCTAATAGAAATCCTTGGGTAACAGAAGAAATATTGAATTTAATTGATGAAAGGAGAAAATATAAAAATGCAGTAAATGAAGCAGGCAAAAAGGAATACAAACGTCTCAAAAATGAAATCGACAGGAAGTGCAAAATGGCTAAGCAGGGATGGCTAGAGGACAAATGTAAGGATGTAGAGGCTTGTCTCACTAGGGGTAAGATAGATACTGCCTACAGGAAAATTAAAGAGACCTTTGGAGAGAAGAGAACCACTTGTATGAATATCAAGAGCTCAGATGGAAACCCAGTTCTAAGCAAAGAAGGGAAGGTAGAAAGGTGGAAGGAGTATATAGAGGGTTTATACAAGGGAGATGTACTCGAGGACAATATTATGGAAATGGAAGAGGATGTAGATGAAGACGAAATGGGAGATAAGATACTGCGTGAAGAGTTTGACAGAGCACTGAAAGACCTGAGTCGAAACAAGGCCCCGGGAGTAGACAACATTCCACTAGAACTACTGATGGCCTCGGGAGAGCCAGTCATGACAAAACTCTACCATCTAGTGAGCACGATGTATGAGACAGGTGAAATACCCTCAGACTTCAAGAAGAATATAATAATTCCAATCCCAAAGAAAGCAGGTGTTGACAGATGTGAAAATTACCGAACTATCAGTTTAATAAGTCACAGCTGCAAAATACTTACGCGAATTCTTTACAGACGAATGGAAAAACTGGTAGAAGCCGACCTCGGGGAAGATCAGTTTGGATTCCGTAGAAATGTTGGAACACGTGAGGCAATACTGACCTTACGACTTATCTTGGAAGAAAGATTAAGAAAAGGCAAACCTACGTTTCTAGCATTTGTAGACTTAGAGAAAGCTTTTGACAATGTTGACTCGAATACTCTCTTTCAAATTCTGAAGGTGGCAGGGGTAAAATACAGGAAGCGAAAGGCTATTTACAATTTGTACAGAAACCAGATGGCAGTTATAAGAGTCGAGGGGCATGAAAGGGAAGCAGTGGTTGGGAAAGGAGTGAGACAGGGTTGTAGCCTTTCCCCGATGTTATTCAATCTGTATATTGAGCAAGCAGTAAAGGAAACAAAAGAAAAGTTCGGAGTAGGTATTAAAATTCATGGAGAAGAAGTAAAAACTTTGAGGTTCGCCGATGACATTATAATTCTGCCAGAGACAGCAAAGGACTTGGAAGAGCAGTTGAACGGAATGGACAATGTCTTGAAAGGAGGATATAAGATGAACATCAACAAAAGCAAAACGAGGATAATGGAATGTAGTCAAATTAAGTCGGGTGATGCTGAGGGAATTAGATTAGGAAATGAGACACTTAAAGTAGTAAAGGAGTTTTGCTATTTAGGGAGTAAAATAACCGATGATGGTCGAAGTAGAGAGGATATAAAATGTAGACTGGCAATGGCAAGGAAAGCGTTTCTCAAGAAGAGAAATTTGTTAACATCGAGTATAGATTTAGGTGTCAGGAAGTCGTTTCTGAAAGTATTTGTATGGAGTGTAGCCATGTATGGAAGTGAGACATGGACGATAACTAGTTTGGACAAGAAGAGAATAGAAGCTTTCGAAATGTGGTGCTACAGAAGAATGCTGAAGATAAGGTGGGTAGATCACGTAACTAATGAGGAGGTATTGAATAGGATTGGGGAGAAGAGAAGTTTGTGGCACAACTTGACTAAAAGAAGGGATCGGTTGGTAGGACATGTTTTGAGGCATCAAGGGATCACAAATTTAGCATTGGAGGGCAGCGTGGAGGGTAAAAATCGTAGAGGGAGACCAAGAGATCAATACACTAAGCAGATTCAGAAGGATGTAGGTTGCAGTAGGTACTGGGAGATGAAGAAGCTTGCACAGGATAGAGTAGCATGGAGAGCTGCATCAAACCAGTCTCAGGACTGAAGACCACAACAACAACAACAACATATCGAACGTTTCTACTCTCCTCTTTTCCCCTTTTTCAACAGTCAGTGATTCATTTAGATCCAGTACTGTGCTCCAGACGTATGTTCACAGAAATTTCTTACTGAAATCAATGCGTATGTTAGGTAATATTAGACTTATTTTAGTCAGGAATGCCCTCCCGCTTGTGCTTAATCTGCTTTTTATATCCTCCTTGCTTCGTCCGCATTGCGATATTTTGCTTCCAAGTAGCAAAATTCTTTCACTTCGTCTACTTGGGCCCTTATTTTTATGTTAAGTTTTCGCTCGTCTCATTTCTGCTATTCCTCGTTACTTTTGTCTCTCTTTGGCTTAGTGTCAGCCTATATTTTGTGTTCATTGGACAGTTTATTCCATGCAACTCGTCCTGTACTTCTTCCCCACATTCCCTTAGGATAACAATGTCATCACCGAATCACTGATAATGTTTCAGACTGAATTTTAATCCAACCTCTGATCCTTTCTTTTACTACCCTCTCTCTTGGCCTTCAATTCTCAGTGTTCTCTCTTGTTCCTTCTAGATATACTATACTACCTGTCTTTCTGAAAATTTCAAATAACTTGCATCATTTTACGTTGTCCAGTGCTTTTTCTGAGTTAACAAATCGTATGAATGTGACTTGATATTTCTCACAGCTTGCCCTCATTACCAAGCGCGACAGAACTGCCTTGGATAGTATCGGATTCTTTCTCTACGGTATTGACGTGATACAGCATGCATCCATATTTAACAAGAGCTGTCAGTCATTATATCAAGTCCAAATCATGTGCAAATAGTTATACATTTCCTTGCGATCATCGATCGATGAAAGTTTACTGCAGCATAATCAGCTAACAATCTTACACTGCTGTTCATCCTATCTAATAAATCATTCATGTATATTCAAAACACTTGTGGCATTATTACACATCCTTGAAGGACAGCTGACGTTACTTTAGGTTCCGTTCTACTTTGCAGACGGTGAAAAAGTCAGATAAAACAAGGAGTAACAAGAATTTGACAGTGTTATCTTTACTTTCATTCCTCTTCACCGACAGAAACCACGCAAAACAAAAATCTTTTTGGAGAGGCAGAGATCTGAACTTCTCTCATCGTGAACGCGGCCTTAGTGAAGAAATGTGATGTCTCGCATAATATGTTTGGTTAAAACTATTATCTGGGAAATACTCCTAAGACGACGAGAACGTTCACTTTTGTAATACTTTAATAATGAAACACGTATACTGAGCCAATCTCGAAACGCTACACACCACCTGGACGAAGTTTACAGCAAAAAAATTGCTCTCCCGCTACGGAATTTAGATCACTCAGCCTCCAGAACCTGTTACGTCGCCTCTGATCGCCGGAAAATGATAGAACAGGGCCACGTCGCCTGAAATGAAGCAAAAGAAAAGCTAAAATGAAAATTCATTGCACAAGCTTTTACGTAGACAATTAACACCGACTGTACAGTGAGTATAATAGCGTTGCTCTCAACGAAACATGTATGCTACGAAGCGATGAAGCATATGCGCACAGTTGCTGATTTTAAATAATACCCTTGTGTCATAGGAGAGTACAGAGTGATATTTATTTTGTAGAAACTGTTTCTCTTCTTCCCATCCTTTTCATCAGAAAAATATAGACGCTCTGGTATGTCTGGCGTTTATAAAGCAGCACGCAGTCGTTGCAGCAAGTACTGAATAGGTCCAACCGACAGGAATATTAAAACCCTTTTCCAAGAGCATATTGACTGATTAAAGTTTCATAACTGCAAAAAATCAGCTGTAACTAACCATATCAGCGAAACAAGATGATGTAACGATAGATAACAGTCTTCAAGTGCGATTAGGTTGATGCATAAGTTTGTAACGTTTTTGTTCACCTACGTCTACATCTACGTGGATACTGTGTAAAATACACTTACATGGTGTGATTGGAAAGTTTTAAGAATGTATCCGCTACTTTTTACTGATTTGGCGGGCAGGTACATGGAAGATGCGGAGTGAGTCATTGAATTGTCCTTGAACGCCCTCTGACAGAAAACTGCGTTTCCTTTATTCAGTTCGTTGTGGCAGCTGGTTGAGTGTGGGTCTGTTAGGGCTTGTTGCCGGATTCTGCCTGCGTAAAAATGTACGTAAAAACGGAGCAACGCGTTAGTGTGAAATTTTGTTTTAAAACCGGGAAATTAGCTTCTGAGACTTACGAACTATTAAAAACAGCTTTTGGAGATAACTGTACGAGCCAGTCAAATGTTTTTGTCTGATTCAACAGATTTAAAAATTGCCGTCCTTCCACCTCAAAAACGAATGAAAATGTGAAAGTTCACGACTTAGTGCGCTCTGACCATAGACTTACAATTAGGGAGGTTGCTGATGAACTCAGTTTAAGTTTCTATGCAGTTCAGTCAATTTTAACTGAAGATCTGAACATGCAACGAGCGTCCGCAAATTCATTCCAAAAGCTTGTCAAGAGACCAGAGACAATACAAACTTGAAGTGTGCCAAGAACTGATTAACCAGACTAAAAATGAGCCAGATTTGTTAAACAGGGTAATTACAGGTGACGAATCTTGGGTGCATGGATATGGTCCTGAAACCAAAGTGCAGTCTTCACAGTGAAAGACTCCAGGTTCATCAGGATCTAAAAAAGCACGGCAAAGTCGGTCGAATGTGAAGACAATGTTGGTGATTTTTTTTCGATTATACCGGTGTTGTACATCATGAATTTACCCCTGGAGGACAGACAGTTAACCAGGAATACTACAAATGTGTCCTTGAGCGTTTGCGCGGAAAGGAGCGGAAGAAAACGCCTGCACTGTGGAAAGACAGGAGTTGGATGCTGCACCATGACAATGCTCCGGCTCATCATGCCTTCTCCGTCGTTGAATTTTTGACTGTGCTTCCACAACCACCGTATTCCCTTGATTAGGCCCCTGTGGGCTTCTACCTATTTCCTAAACTGAAATTTTCACTGAAAGGGCAGAGCGTCCTTAACACACTTCAGGAAAAAAAAATTTCCAAGAATGTTTCCAAAAGTGGAAATACAGTTGGAGTTGGTGTATTCAGTCAGAAGGGGATTATTTTGTAGGAGATGCATCACAGTAGCATGTAAGTACCACCATTGTACTATCACAAGCCCATTCTTAAAATTTACCAATCACACCTCGAATGTGTCTGGCAGTGGATTCACCGAACTGCCTTCACGGTAATTCCGTGTTATTACAATCACGAACAGTGCGCGGAAAAAACGAACACCTATATCTTTCCGTGCAATATCTAATTCCCCTTATTTTATTATTATGCTCTTTTCTCCCTATATCGGTCGGTGTCAGCAAAATATTTTCGCATTAGGAGGAGAAAGTTGGTGATTGAAGTTTCGTGAGAAGACTGCGTCGCAAAGAAAAACGCCTTTGTTTTAACAATGTCCACCCGAAATTCCGTATCACGTCAGTGACACTCTCTCCCCTATTTCTCGATAATACAAAACTTACTGCTCTTCTTTGAACTTTCTCGATGTACCCCGTTAATCCTATTTGGTAAGCATCCCATAACGCGCAGCAGTATGTTCAAATGTGTGTGAAATCTTATGGGACTTAACTGCTAAGGTCATAAGTCCCTAAGCTTACACACTACTTAACCTAAAGTATCCTAAGGACAAACACACACACACATGCCCGAGGGAGGATTCGAACCTCCGCCGGGATTGCCGCACAGTCCACGACTGCAGCGCCCCAGACCGCTCGGCTAAGCCCGCGCGATGCGCAGCAGTAGTCCAAAAGAGGATGGGCAAGAATTTTGCATGTTCGTATTCCGGCTGCATTTTTACTTATAGTTCACATTTACTATTTTAGCTTATTTATTGTCATTCTGTCATTCGGAGATTGTGAATTGAGCCGTGGCTGCTAGAAAGTGGAGTGTCAAGTAGAGAAATCGGAACATTTCCAACATGTTATTCCGTTTGAGTTCAATAGTGAGATGACAGCAGCGGAGGCTGCCAGAAATTTTTGCGCCGTGTGTGGGGTCAATGCCATTGGATAGAGCACGGCAAGAAAATGATTTTCTCGTTTTAAAGCGGATCGTTTTGACCTTAGTGACTCTCCACGTTCAGGAAGACCTTCTGGAATTGATGAAGATTATTTAAAAGCAGTCAGTGTACACGAGAAGCAGCAAATGTGAAGAACTGTGACCATTACACCACAGTGCGACATTTCCATGCGATGGAGAAGGTTCAAAAATCGGGTGTATGGGTACCACATGCTCTAAGCCAAAATCACAAAAATCAGCAGGTGGCTATATGTGGCATCTCTGCCTGCTTCTCATCAATTGGATCGTGAACAATGCCGGTCGTTACTATTCTCTACCGTTACGAGAAATGGTGTCTTTATGCTAACTAAAGGAAAAGGAAAGAATGACTGAGCCTAAACAATGCAGCAGCTCCCCATACAAAGACCTGCGCGAATCCACAAAAGATGATGTAATGCAACTGGTGAAACAGTGACAGTGTGGAGTACTACGAATTGCTTCCCCGAGGTGTAACCATCACTGCTGACATTTATTGTCAACAACTGAGACGTCTTGCAGACGCTATCCGAAAACAACGACCAAGAAGACTGCGTGAAATGATGCTAATCGACGATAACGCCGCCCGCATCCTGCTAGGCTGACAAAAGACGCTATACAGAAGTTGGTTGTTTATCTGATCTTGTGCTCTCAGATTTTTACATTTTCCGCTCTCTATCGGACTATCTTAAGTAACTTCCTTTCTGGATGAAAATGCGCTCCGAACATGGTTCGTCGAGTTCTTCCCCCCTTAAGGGGCTCCGGAAAGGCTCAAAATCATGAAAAGTTCAATTTTTATTTTTTTGCGTTTTCTGAATATGCAGACTATTACCTTTTAATAGATATATAATTTATTCAATTCCGAAGACTACAACTATTTTTAAATTTTTTTTGAAATGTGTTCTACATGGGCGTGACCCACTGTGGCGCTGTTAAACTGCTGTCAAATGGTGTTATTATTAACGTCCGTGTTCATCAGGTACATTTTAGTGATGTGAGATAAAATATAAAACCTATTTTCAGAGACTTAGCAGAACCTGAACTGTTGAAAAAGTGTATTCACGGAAAAACTCAAAACCCCAATGAAAGTGTAAATAGTGTTATATGGTCGAGAATCCCCAAGACTGTATTTGTTGGAATAGAAACACTTCACTTTGGTGTGTATGATGCTGTTGCGACTTTCAATGATGGCAACATTGTAAGGTGCAAGGTATTTAGAAATATGGGAATGAAGATAGGTTCTAACATGGTACGAGCGATGCTTGCTTTAGACAAGGAACGCCTTCGGGCTGCAGACAGGGCTGTAAAGAGTCTAGAAATACAAACAAGAGTAAACAGGAGGAGGAACAAGAGGAAGCTGGAGGAGGAGTTTGCAGAGGATGAAGATAATCCATCCTATGGACCTGGAATGCACTAAAAAGTTAATCCAATCTTTGTCGCTCGATTCCCAAAACTTTTATTTTCTCATACTAATTACATGTTTTCTAAGGATCTTCCAAACATATTTGTTTGAAACTTTCAGTAAATGTTACACAGTACCTTCTGCATAATTTAACACAGCCTTTTTCCAAAAAACTGTATATTTTTGAATATATAAATAAAAAATTGCAAAAAAATGTTGTGAATTTTCATTACAATTGAAAAAAAATCATCTTTAATAACTGAACTAAAATTTTGTAAAATCCCTGTGTTAAGTTGTAGCCCATATTACAATAAATAATCTGTAAAAAGTTCAACTTCCTACCTCAAATACTTTGTGAGGAAAGATTATAAGCGTTATTTTAACATTGCAAGTATAGGGCGTTCCGGAGCACCTTAAAACCATGTGATTTCTATCGTTGCGGGATCGAAAAGTTACCCCAGCTTTCGCAGCCTGTTCTAGATAGTGAAGGACAAAATATTATTGGTGACTTATGTCTCTGTTTATCTGTTGCGTTTATTAAACTTATGAAAAAACGCTATTAACTTATGCACCTACCTAATACATAGTTTTTAGAAATACCGAAAACTGGGTATCTTGGATGAATTGAAATTTATGATGCATGAACAAAAATGAGATTTTGATGTAATAACGGACTTCAAGAACATACTGTTCTCCATCAACTTTAGCTCACTACAGCTGAATTACAAAACCCATAATGTTCAATAATATGTATGAATCTGTATGTTTAATAACGGCGCCTTTGCAATTTTTTAGATTAATTATATATATATATTTTCATTAATAATATTAAATCGATTATATTCTATGGTATATGAAAATTTTGTTCATAATTTTTAACAAACAGTCACAGGAATGACAATCAATACACAGTAGCTTTAAGTAATAACTGTACCAACTTTTGTTTCTGTTCAAATAGTGCTGCTTAAGTTTCATGAATCTGATATCTGTGAGGAAGGCATAACAACCGGACACAGTAGACTCCTAAACCTATAGACGTGGCCACTAAATTTGTTTTCAGCAGCAGCTGGGATGCAAGGATTACTTTCCTAAATTGTGAGGACGGCTTCCATGAAAATATCTTGCTTCATCTTTGGCCGATGCACACCTATGCTCAGTTTCTAGTAACCTACGAAGTATGATTACTGTATCTAGTGTGTATTCCAGAGTAACTCTGAGAAATTTCAAAATTTCAATCTAACTTAGAGCACACATGACTTTGTACCAGGATGAGGCCCTGTTAATAATTTTCCGTCTTGTTCTTCTGCCTCATTGAAAGGCAGAGAACCTGGTAACTGTACCAGTCTAGAGCTGAATTTTGTCTTGTCACAGTTCATACTTATCCTGTTTGCGTACAAAAGAATATTTAGTATAGAAGAGCTTTGAAGTTATTTTTATTTCCGAGTTTAACATAGAAACCAATGCAGCAAGACATTCAGGTATTCGCCTAGAACATGAAGACCTTACGGATTTAACGAACATTTTCTGATTCCTGTTACTTATTTCCCGCGCAATGCAACGTGATGTGATGAATTTTGGTACGTATTTGCTTATTTAAATTATACTATACATATATACATATATATATCGCTGTCTTATATGGCATAGAAAAGGGAGTGAAACCTGTCTATAGTGTAAAAGAAACCTTAGTGTATTTACCTGTTTTCAAAAGTATTATTACAGTATACAAATTATAAAGTAAAATATTTTACAGATTTAATGTAATATTAATTTAACATAAAGCGTTGTTACATTCAACACATCTTAGTTTCCTCTTCAGGTATAAGGATAAATAAACTCTTAGGTACACCCACTCTTGAGTAATGAACGTAAAATTTGCCTATCGTCTTTAACGGTCTTTAGCCTTCCGTTCTCCCCAGTCGCTGTTACACAAGTAATTTAGGTTATATTCAGTCTCTTACGACTGTAACAAAACTCTTATTTAGATCACAAGCATTTCTCTTTATTTCAAAGCATATTCAGTGGTTCCTGTAATAACGTAGTTTGTCAAGACTGTAAACAGTTCTCATGTTTTACAGTACTGCTGTCAAACAGTGTTAATTTAGAATGGAAACGAAAATGTATGCAGTGTCAGTGAATGTGCTGTTCTAAAAATCAGTCGCCTATGTGTGGCAGGATATGAAGAAAGAAGTACAAACCAAAACATCGGGGGTAATAATAGTAATTTAATACTGTTTAATAGTAACAATGTGAAATATGAGAGCTGTTTATAATCTTTACAAACAGATTTGTATGAAAAACCAAATTTTTATAGTAACCACAGAAGATGCTTTGAAACGAAACGAAACTCGTATGTTATAAATAATACTTTTATCACAGTCGCAAAAGCAGTTATTAACCTATATTACTAGTGTAACATAAAATTTACTGTTGGCGACCTCAGACATAGACCACACAACTTAACAGAATTCATTGATTGTTTCACAGTGTGGTGGGACCAGGTGCCTAATAAAAGATGTTTTACGCAGATTCCATCATATTTTTCATAATTTGATTAAATACAGATGTTTGTAAGTGTAACTTAATGGAAAATGAAATAAAGAATTTAATACTGTTAACACTAAATTATAAAAGGTTTGAATATATTCGATTTATTTTTTAATGTAAATTACTAATTTGTATGTTTTGTTTATTTTTCCACATTCTAAGGAAATATTGCGTTCTGGGGATCCGTACAGCAACACTCTCCTCCATATCTAATGCTATAACATTATACGAATCTCTGGTCGCGGCGGTGACCGAAGCAGAGGGGATATAAAATGCAGACTGGCAATAGCAAGAATAGCATTTCTGAGAAAGACGAGTTTATTAATATCTAATGCATATTTAAGTATTACGATTTCTTTTTGAAGATATTTGTCTGGAATGTAGCCTTTTACGGAAGTGAAATGTGGCTAATAAACAGTTCAGACAAGAAGAGAAAAGAAACCTTGGAAGAAGTGCTACAGGAGAATGCTGAGGGTTAGATGAGTAGTGACCCGTGCACGGTTCGTGTTCATGCCATTTATTGTCTGTCATCTTCTATTACGGTACTGCCGCCTCGTTTCCTTATGCCATTTACTGGCGTCACTAACTTCCTGCCTTACTTGCCCGTGAGCGGCAGCAGCAGCGCGTATCGATAAGTCCACTGTCGTACCATCGCTGGAGCGACCGATAGTACTTCCGGATCGTTGTATGTCAGGCAGTCAGTTGGAGATGGACCAGCAGCGCAGTCGGGACTCAGCAGCAGTGAAGTCGGGGACGGAGCGACTGTGAGGCGCCGGCAGCCGCTGCTCGCCGACCGCTGGCGACACACATGAACTGTCCGACCGAGGGAGATTGGTCGTCTCATCGGCCGACGTATATTGGCCCCTTTCACTGTTTCAGGGCCTGGGCAGTTGGTCAGTTGGCATGGAATAGCGAGGAAATCTCCACAGCACATAACATGGCCGGGCCCACTGGCGGCCTCTATGTGGTGTCAGAGCGTGTGGTGGTGTTGCCATTGCTACGAGGTTCGTGGATCACCGATCCAGGACATGAAAGTTGAGTTTTGACTTAATCTACCAGCAAGTCACGACTGTTCACATCGTGTCGTTTGGAATTCGTTGTCGGCTGCTGGGATATTCCAGCGAGCAACAACGTGTGTTTTCAAGTTGGCAAATTTTAGCTACCCTCCGGTGGAGTTTAACTGTACTTGGTTATTTGAATTGTAGTGCACCAGCGGCCGTTAACGTTCCGGTTACTTGCCCTGGCCGTTGACGTAATTTCAGGCAGTGTATTTTACTCATCATGTTATCGCTGTCCAGCACGGTGTGTAGTTTGACAGCTCAATATATAATTGATTGTGGGCGCCAATACCTTCTACGTTGTTCCATTGAACTCCCTGTTGTGTGCTGGTCGGGTGAAGCGGAGGCTATGTTGCCGGTGGGTCCGTTGACTGTCTGTCGGTTGGGTTGTCGTCGGATCGACAATGGTTGGGCCGACTGCCTGTCTCACCTAAGGAAGCATTAGTGTTTGAATTCAAGGCCGACCCTCGCAACTTATGATTGCCCTTGGGTGTACTGCCTTTTCTTGTCTGTTTTTGTTGTTTGTACCTGTTTGGCTTCTAGCCGATTTTTAGATTAAGGTTGTTTTGCCCTTAAGGCATCAGATGGTTAGGGCCTTCAGCCTAATTTAAGAACTGTTTTATGTTAAGCCTTTGGCATTTTTTAAATTAATGTTATTGAGTCTTAAGTGTTGGACCTTCGGCCGATTTTGAATTGAAGTTGTTTTGCTCTTAGAGTGTCAGATTCTTTGGGCTTTCAGCTGACTTTGAATTAAGGTTGTTCTGCTCTTGAGGTGTTAGATCGTTTGGGCCTTCAGTTCCTGTCACATGGCCATTTTCTTCACGGAATATTTTACCTCAAAAGGCATTCCTGTTGTTCCACAGCCCCCCTGTTCACCTCAATGAGTCCTTGTGACTTTTTTCTTTTCACCGAACCAGTAAGTCACCAATGTGTTCCTTACTAAATAAATTATGTAAACAAAAGAAGAAGGAACAAAAGGAATGAAACACAAAATAAGAACAGCTTTTGTTTGGTTATAAGGAGGACAGTAACTTTGTAACTTCCACATCTAAAACTGATCACATCTGCAAAAGCTGTCCGAAAACAGAGTAGCCTAGCGGAGTGATGTACAGCATTGCTCCCTACCCGCAACGGTAGGATGTAAAGCCCAATCGCTGCAAGTGCGGCGAGGTACGTCATCTGGTGGTGTCACATGCTCAACATTTGTCATCCACCTATAGGGTTTTCCCCGACATTTGGAGCTCCCTTGTGTCTAATGTTAAATTACTTGTCTCAACTTCACCTGCGTAGCTTCGGGGTTTTTTAAACGTTAATGAGAATTATCTTATATAAATGATCAGTAGGTGACGTCGCAAGCTCAATAAGGCTCTTCACAGAAAATACGGTTGTCTATAAGAATGTAGAAATGCCAAAAGACTATGGTGATTTGCAGGAATATCTGCAGAGGATCGCTGAATGGTGCAGGGACTGGTAGCTGGCCCTGAACGTAAATAAATGTAACGTATTGCACTGATGTAGGAGAAGAAATCTTCTACTGCACAACTACATTATCGACGATAAATTTCTCGAAACAGTATATACCGTAAATACCTAGGGGTAACCGTAAGTGAAATGGACACATTAAAAATAATAGCAGCAAAACCGAATGTCAGACTGAGACCCAGAAGAAGGATCTTTAGGAAGTGTAAATCATCCACCACATAAACGTCTCACAAAACATTCATTCGGCTCATTCCTGAGTATTGTTCATCAGCCTGGACCCATACCAGCTTGGATTAATGTACGAGGGTCACTCCAAAAGAAATGCACATTATTTTTGTAAAAATACAGTTTTCATTCTGCATATGTGAAAGTTTTACAGTGTGTAGATACACCCTTGCCGCTTGTTTTCAAACTTAGTTCAACCTGTTCCCATGAGTGGCGCTGTGGCAGCATGTCTTCAAGATGGCTGCTACACTTAACGTTCGTCAGAGGCAACGTGCTGTCATAGAATTCGTGTGCTGTGAAAACGAGACAGTGGGAAACATCCACAAGAGGTTGAAAAAGGTGTATGGAAATGCTGCTGTCGATCGCAGTATAGTTAGTCGGTGGGCAAGCAGGTTACGTGATGAAAGCGGGCACAGCAATATTGATTATTGTCCTCGCAGCGGCAGGCCTCGTACTGCACACACTCCAGACAGTGTGCAGAGAGTTCACGAACTGCTGACTGCTGACAGACGCATCACAGTGAACGAATTGTCGCGCTACATTGGGATACGGGAAGGAAGTGTTTGCAGAATACTGAAAGTGTTGGCGTTAAAAAAGGTTTGTGCCAGGTGGGTTCCCAGGATGTTGACAGTGGCTCACAAACAAACAAGAAAAATGGTATGCAGCGAACTTTTGGAACAGTACGAGAAAGATGGAGATGAATTTCTTGGAAGAATTGTGACAGGTGATGAAACATGGCTCCGTCATTTTTCACCAGAGACGAAGAGGCAATCAATGGAGTGGCATCATGCAAATTCGCCCAAGAAAAAAAATTCAAAACCACAGCTTCAGCGGAAAAGGTATGGCTACGGTGTTTCTCGATTTCGAAGGACTCTTGCTTGTGGACATCATGCCAAGTGGAACCACCATAAATTCTGATGCATATGTGACGACACTGAAGAAACTTCAAGCTCGACTGAGTCGTTTTCGACCACATGGGCAAAAGCAGGATGTTTTGCTGTTGCACGACAATGAACGGCCACATGTCAGTCAAAAAACCATGGAGGCGATCACAAAACTCGGATGGACAACACTGAAACACCCGCCTTAGAGTCCTGACCTGGCTCCATGTGACTATCATCTCTTTGGGAAACTGAAAGACTCTCTTCGTGGAACACAGTTTAAAAATGATGACTCCCTTGTGCACGCTGCCAAACTGTGGCTCCAATAGGTTGATCCAGAATTTTATCGTGCGGGTATACAGGCGCTGGTTCCAAGATGGCGTAAGGCAGTTGAGATGGATGGAAATTATGTGGGGAAATAAAAATATTGTTCCTAAAGGATGTACCTACACACTGTAAAACTTTCAGATTTGTAGAATAAAAGATGGGTTTTAAAAAAAATAGTGTGCATTTCTTTTGGGATGACCCTCGTAAGAAGTAGACAAGATCCAACGAGGAGTTTCACGTTTCGTCAAGGGGCCGTTTAGTCGGCGCGACAGCGTTACAAATACGCTCAACGAACGTCAGTGGGAGACGCTGCAAGACAGGTTTTGTTCATGACGAGGAGATTTACTATTGAAATCCCCAGAGACTACGTTCCGAGAAGAGCCGGGAAAAACATTACTTTCTGCCATATACGTCTCGCAAAAGTATCACAATGTGACAATTCCTGAAATCAGAGCTAATACAGAGGTTCGACAATAATTCTTCCCATGCATCGTTAGCGGTTGTAACAGGGATGGTGAGGTCAGTTATTGATACCAGAAGTGTCCTCTACCGCACACCATTACTTGGCTTGCAGATTTTAAGTGTAGATCAAGGATCTTAGTCAATATATTCGGGTGTATTTCAGGGGGAAACAAGATTTCGTAATGATTCATGAACACACACCTTTTCTAGGATGTCCATGCTGCTTCGCACACTTGCTCCTGAAGATTTGCCTCAGAACTTCCTTGAAAGGTGAACATTAAGAGGAGGCTCTGTTTCGTGGCTAGCTCGATCGCCTCATATAGGCCCACTTCGTTACATTTCGTTGGTTTAAGTGAGTAGTCTTGTGTAGGAGACACCTGTCAGGACCGGAGGGGACTTCATAACACACTCTGGCTGAGATTCAAGTACTTCGGAGGTGGTAGAGCTCACCGCAGGTGCAAATAAGGAAGTTGGTGTGAAGCGATTCAGAAAAATTTACTTTTGCATACTGGTGCACTCATGATCTTGGGGTAGCGTCTTTGATTAGTGATCAAAGCGCTCTCCGTTCCGGTTTCAAACCCGCCCCCTCCCCGCTAGATTTTGAATAGAAATCACCACCAACGGCGGTCAAAGACTTCCTGCATGAGAAGTCACTTTCATTTTGCCAACGGCTATGTCTAAGTGGGCGGAGGAGCAGACAGAGGTTCGGTCACTCTCTTGCCATTGTGGTGGAAAACTGTCCCTAAAGGCCGAAAAATCAGCAATGATTAACGACATGAGGCTGCAGAAAGCAGTGGAAACTACTAAACCACTGCATAAAAGACACATAACATTGATCCTCAGGACATAGGGCCGTCAACGGAAAAAGTGTCATGACGATCACTCCACTGACAAAAGATTTCGGACTAGCCAACCATTCCGATTTCTGGGAGGGGACTGCCAAGAGGGAGACGACCATGAGAAAAAAATTCGGTAATCAATGAAAGGATAACATTCTACGAGTCTTGGCGTAGAATGTCATAGGTTTGAAGCTGGTAGAGAATCCAGAAAGTCTGAAAAGGGAAATACAGGGGCTCAATCTAGATATAGTGTGGGCCAGTGAAGTGAAATGGAAAGAAGACAAGAATTTCTGGTCACATACGTATAGGGTAATATCAACAGAACCAGAAAATGATAAAATGGGAGTAGGATTCGTTATGAATAGGAAGATAGAAGAAAGAGTGAGTTGCTGTCAACAATTCAGTGATACGGTTACTCTCATCAGAATGGACGGCAAGTCAACACTGACACCAATAATTCAGATATTAACTATGGCGACGTCGTAAGCAAAAGATGAAGAGATAGAGAAAATATGTGAGGATATTGAGCGGGTAATTCCGTACGTAAATTAATTTGAAAATCTAATAGTCATGCGTGACTGCAATGCGGTTGTTGGGGAAGGAGTGGAAGAAAGGATTTTATAGGGAATATGGGCTTGGTTATCAGGAGAAAGGAATCTGTATATTGAGCAAGCAGTAAAGGAAACAAAAGAAAAATTCGGAGTAGGTATTAAAATTCATGGAGAAGAAGTAAAAACTTTGAGGTTCGCCGATGACATTGTAATTCTGTCTGAGACAGCAAAGGACTTGGAAGAGCAGTTGAACGGAATGGACAGTGTCTTGAAAGGAGGATATAAGATGAACATCAACAAAAGCAAAACGAGGATAATGGAATGTAGTCGAATTAAGTCGGGTGATGCTGAGAGAATTAGATTAGGAAATGAGACACTTAAAGTAGTAAAGGAGTTTTGCTATTTGATGAGCAAAATAACTGATGATGGTCGAAGTAGAGAGTATATAAAGTGTAGAATGGCAATGGCAAGGAAAGCGTTTCTGAAGAAGAAAAATTTGTTAACATCGAGTATAGATTTAAATGTTAGAAGGTCGTTTCTGAAAGTATTTGTATGGAGTGTAGCCATGTATGGAAGTGAAACATGGACGATAACCAGTTTGGACAAGAAGAGAAGAGAAGCTTTCGAAATGTGGTGCTACAGAAGAATGCTGAAGATAAGGTGGGTAGATCACGTAACTAATGAGGAGGTATTGAATAGGATTGGGGAGAAGAGAAGTTTGTGGTACAACTTGACTAGAAGCAGGGATCGGTTGGTAGGACATGTTTTGAGGTATCAAGGGATCACAAATTTAGCATTGTAGGGCAGCGTGGAGGGTAAAAATCGTGGAGGGAGACCAAGAGATCAATACACTAAGCAGATTCAGAAGGATGTAGGTTGCAGTAGGTACTGGGAGATGAAGAAGCTTGCACAGGATAGAGTAGCATGGAGAGCTGCATCAAACCAGTCTCAGGACTGAAGACCACAACAACAACAACATGGGCTTGGTAGCAGGCATGATACAGAGGAAAGACTAATTGAATTCTGCAATACATGTCAGATGGTAATAGCAAATACTCTATTCAACAAACACAACAGGAGGAGTTACAGATGGAAAAGGCTGGAAGACACAGTAAGTTTCAATTAGATTCAACCACGGTCATGTAGAGATTCCGAAATCAGATATTGAATTTGAAGGCGTATCCAGAGACTGATATAGACTCAGATCACAATTTAGTAATGATGAAGAGTAGATTGAGGTTCAAGACACTAGTCAGGAAGACTCAGTGCGTAAAGAAGTGACATACGGAAGTACTAAGGGGATGAAGAGATATGCTTGAAGTTCTCTAAGGCTACAGATATAGAGCTAAAGAATACAGAAATACAAGTCATTAGGAATGAAATAAATATGGAGTGGCTGGAAATAAAGGCGAAATGGGTGCATCAAAAATGTGAAGAAATCGATAAAGAAATGGCTGGGCAAGGACTCCTCAGCATACAGAAAAGTCAAAAGAACCTGTAAAGTTAAAAGCATGAGTTGTTACATCAAGAGTACAAAGGCAATTGCACTGTTAAATGCACAGGAGAGAGAGAGCAGACAGGTGGAAACAGTACACTAAAGGCCTGTATGACGGGGAAGACTTCTCTGATTACGTGGTAAAAGAAACAGGAGACGGTATAGAAGAGATAGGGAATTCAGTATTAGAATCAGAGTTTAAAAGAGCCTTAGAAGGGATCGATAACATTACACCAGACTTTCTAAAATCATTGGAGGAAGTGGCAACAAAACGACTGTTCACGTTGGTGTGTAGAATGTATAAGACTGGAGATATACAATTTGACTTTCGAAAAATCTACATCCACACAATTCCGAAGATGGCAAGAGCTAAGAAGTGCGAGAATTATCGCACAGTCAGCTTAACAGCTCAAGTATCCAAATTATTGGAAAGAATAATACACAGAAGAATGGCAAATAAAAAAGAGGATATCTTAGCTCTTCAGTAGGAAAGGCAAAGAAAGGCACCGGTGAGGCAGTTCTGATCTTGCGACTGATAATGGAAACAAAACTACAGAAAAATTAAGACGCGTTCATATGGTTTGTCGACCTGGAATAAGTGTTTGACAATATCAAATGGTGCAAGATGTTCGAAATATCACGGAAATAGGGGTAAAGTATAGGGAAAGACGGGTAATATTCGATATGCACAATAGCCAAGAGCAAACAATAAGACAGGAAGACAAAGAACGAAGATTAAAGAGGATGTAAGACAGAGCTGTAGTCTTTAGCCCCTGCTGTTCAATCGAAGAGCAATTATGGAAAAAAAATAAAAGTTCAAGAGTGGGATTAAAATTCAAGGTAAAAGGATATCAATGATATCATTTGCTGATGACATTGTTATCATCAGTGAAAGTGAAGAAGAACTGCAGGATCTGCTGAATGGAATGTCTAGTCTAATGAGTACCGAATATACATTGACAGTAAATAGAAGAAACACGAAATGTCCTGCTGCAGTTCTGGAAGACTATTAAGGTTGTTGCAATTTACCTTAGGCTTGAGGGCTCCCCAAACAAGGTAAAGGCACATTGACAGATTAGGTGACATCAGATCCATGTCTTAGCCATTCGTTGACATCTCATTGAACAGCCTCTCACAAAACTGGAGGCGCTGAAGAGCATCTGCTGGTTTTAATGCATTAACAATAGACACTCGGCAAGGACGTATGTGCAGGTCCAGATGGACTATTTGTCCATATGATCGATGTGACATGCCGGTCTCTCGCGAGAGGCTTCGGATCTATTTGGTAGGACTCTGAAGCATTTTCTGGTGAACTGTAGCCACGTTTTCTGGTGTGCGGGCATGTTTCGAAACGTTTCTTTGACTTCTTCAAAAAAAAAAAAAAAATGTTCAAATGTGTGTGAAATCTTATGGGACTTAACTGCTAAGGTCATCAGTCCCTAAGCTTACACATTACTTAACCTAAATTATCCTAAGGACAAACGCACACAGACATGCCCGAGGGAGGACTCGAAGCTCCTCCGGGACCAGCCGCACAGTCCATGACTGCTGCGCCTCAGACCGCTCGGCTATTCCCGCGCGGCAACTTCTTCAAAATAGATACTGTTTTGATGTTTAAAGCTTTCCCGGCGTACTGATTGTTCCATAAAAACACGGGAGAACTGCCGGATGTCAGTAACGTCCTGCCAGGACTAAGCGTTGCATGGCACTCTTTTCTGGTACTTTGACACCATTAAACTCCTCAGCAAACAGCACTGCATATTTCGTAGGTTGACTCTTATCTAGAAGATAACAGCAACCAGTCACTTTTTACAATGCTATTTATTTATTTAAATAGCGCCGTTACCGGTTTCGAACAGACAGGTTCATCTTCAGACGGATAGTTCACGTTTTACATTAGCTTTCGCCTTTTGTTTTCCCAACTGATGAAACTTCCTTGGGGTGGTGGTGCCCTACAACCAAAACAAGATGTGAGACAATATCTTTTTAACTATAATTGTGCCTCACAACGATTTTAAGTGATGTAAACAAATTTTTAAAGGGAAGACGTTCCAGTTACTTACGGTAAAAAATCCGCGCCATTATGTTCCAGTGCAGACTGCTTATGATCTTGCAGTAGCGAAAACTGTGTAATGAACTTTTTTATGTGTATGTATGCACATATTGTATAGCACCGCTCACACACTAAGAAATTTCATCACATGGAGGTATGTATACAAAAATCGTGATATTACAACCATAATAATGCCAAAGACTTCAAATGGTTCAAATGGCTCTGAGCACTATGGGACATAACATCTGAGGTCATCAGTCCCCTAGAACTTAGAACTACTTAAACCTAACTAAATCTAAGGACGGCACAGACATCCATGCCCGAGGCAGGATTCGAACTTGCGACCGAAGCGGTCGCGCGCTTCCAGACTGAAGCGCCTAGAACCGCTAGGCCACACCGGCCGGCGCCAAAGACTTCCACTCGAAGAGATATTTCATTATATACATGTATGTGACATTAGAAATTTATATTGAAAGAAAACTCATTAAAATTAAGACAAACAAATAAAGCAGTCAGTTTGTCATACAGTGTTACTGCAGCGATATTACATAAATATTATGGTATACATTGGAAATAAAGTAAATGAAAAGGGCCAGATGTACATAAATAAACAATACAACTATGGACATATTATGTAAATATTATGGCATGCATTGAAAGCATAGTAAATGGTTTGTGATGGATGTACGTAAACAGGGTGATTTTTTCCAGTGTGTACAAACTCTACGGATTGATCGATGAGAGGATGCTCAGCAAATAAATCTAATGAACTTATGCCTGGAAATGTATGATTTCCATCCTAGAAACCATTTATTCAATCGTACATTGTTACGGAGCTTTCAGTCTAATATGCGCTTACCGTGCAGCCACAATTTCAGTATGTGTTGAAAACGATTTCCATGTGCCTCAACGCATGTGTGTACGCACCGTAGAATGTTCTGTCTCACACGCTCTCACATCGGCCAGGCTGCAGCCGAACAGTGTCAAAGGCAGGATGAATAAGCTGCTCCATTGTCTCCACAACTGGAATGGGCTCTGCATACACGATACTTTTGAGATGGCTCCGTAAGCAGAAATAGCACTGGTTGAGAGCCGGTGAACGAGCAGGCCGTGCAGCTAGACACCCTCGTCCGATACATCGACGACTGACATGCATCCGGAAGTGAACGGCGAAGTAGGCTGGAGCACCCTCAAGTAGCAGCCACATAACCCTTCGAATCATCAATGACACTTCTTCCAGCAGGGGAGGCAAAGCCACTTACAAGAAACGCAGATAGGTCCGGCCTTTTTGGAGATGTGGAAGGAAGACTGGTCCCAAAATACGATCACCAGCTATCACGGCCCACATATTCCGGCTGCGCCGATGCTGATGATTCGCTCTCACCATACCATGAGGGTTCTGTAGACTATGCCACAGATGACTGTTACGAAAGCTGAAGATGTCACTCAGTGTAAAGATGGCCACATCTTTGAGTAGGATGGATGACACAAATCCAGCACTCGTGGTTGGCTGGTGAAGAAACCAGTGACAAAACTGCTCCTCATGTGGAAAGTATGTCGCTAGTAAGCACTGCACAAGCTGTAAGTGATAAGGGTAGTAACAATTATCATGGAGGATGTTCCACACGGTCGTCTGACTTACCCTGTACCGGGGGGCCAATGCCTGGTACTGACACAGCGGTCGCCTTCCACAATGTTAATCACATTTTCCTCCAAATCTGGTGTCCGAATATTTCAGGTGCGTCCTTCAAGATTTCCTGCTTCCTGAAACTACCCTGTCTCAGACAAACGGCGAAACACTGTTGCAAGCATTGAATGCTGTGGTTGTTGTCGGTGGGGAGAGGTCCCTGATACAAAATTGCATGATACAGCGCGTATTAGACCGCAGTCTATATAAGAAAGTATGACTGAATAAATTTTCTGTAGCATGGAAACCATGCGTTTCGTGACCTAAGTTCATTAGACTTTTTTTGTTCTGTATCTTCTCATCGATCAATCCCTGGAGTTTGTACACGGTGGAAAAAAACACCCTGTATAAATACTACAACAGTGGACATTTCTTTAATTTTTTTTACTTTAAATTGGAAAACAGGTGAATGAAATTTTGAAGAATTGCTACATTGGCTAACTCGTTTTGTTCATTGAGTAGAATTTGTGGTGATTTGTTTTTATGTACATATGCTTCAATCTCCTCAACCAAGTTTATAAAGCCACATTTCTCAGCTTGGTGCAGTACTTGTACATGGTGTTCAGTGACCTTCATTCCATGATTGTTAGTAGTTGTGTGCATGGCAAATGTGGATTCTTATATGTTGTTCAAACTTATGTTAATTAAATAAATAGCATTGTAAAAAGTGGCTGTTTGCTGTTATCTTCTATGTAAGAGTCAACCAATATTTTGTGCACAGCAACGGGCTCAAAATGTCAGTTACGGACAAAATACTCTAATTACCCGCACTACTTTCTGAACCGGTGTGCATTACGCGGCGGGCGTACAGGTGGTGTGCGCCTCACGGAATGTGGTTATACGCATACATTGTCGTCTAATCGTATCCACCCGTCCGGGCCACGTTTATTTATCCTTCTTCCTCATAAGACCATCCCTCTTGCTTTTTGTACTGCTTCAGTTATGAGTTTCTCAGCATAAATACAATACCATTGTCTAACGCCTCCTCAAATACGTATCTCTTCAGCAGCCACATCGTCAGCCATTAAGACCACTTTTCGTTTTGTTTACAGCATCTTCACAAGTCTGGGGTCCTTGTACCTTACACCAACATCTTTCAAGGTCTTCAGGAGAATGCTCCCTCAGCTCTGTCAAATGCCTTTCCTCAACCAACGAATCAGATGTACGGGACAAGTAATTGTTAACTTATAGCATTATTCGTGCTGTCATCCTCAGACATCCACTATCAACTCAAGTTACTTTTCTTGTGCTAGCGGACATTCTAATGTTTGAGCATATCCTGTATATACAGGGCATCTCTCCTAAGAGTCGTCAGGTGCATTTTCTCTGGGATTCGAGCAGATAATTTCAATTTCGTTTTTGCACTGTGCAGCTGGTGTCAATCCAAACAAACAGTGCTCATCGCGTCTTTGGTGAGATGCGCAGTGTCGATGAAAAAGCTTCCGTTTGTTTCCCATTACAAACAAAATTATTTTTAAAGCAGAATTTTAAATGCACATTCGGTAGCGCAGTCCCAGATTACTTAGTGCGATATTTGTTTTATCGACATGTTAAGGGACAGTAAAAATCGAAGAATAACAAGTACCCCAGCGACAGCACGTTCGTGAACCCACTCTGACTGCTACCGCCATGCATGCAGCGCTACCGACTCCCTTCCGTAGTAGTGGTTATTCATTTTGTTTTACTGTGACTACTGGTACATATCGACAAAACAAATATCGGACTATACTAATCTCGGAGGGCTCTGTCGAATGAGCAAGTAAAATTCTGCTTTAAAAATCATTTTGTCTCTAACGGGAAACAAACTGACGCTTTTCGTCACATGAAATACTTGATGAGCATTATTTGTTTGGGATCACTCGAGCTGAACAGTGGAAAAAGATAGTTGCAAACATCTATCGAAACACCAGTGGAAATGAGCGCAATGAAGACATGGCTCAGCTAAAGAATGTAGAATAGTTTCATCGACAAAAATTTCCTCTTTGAGCAAAGTTAATCACAATAGTCTTTGATGATTCGTGATTATCACTGAATATACGTGAGTCTAAGCTTAGTCTGAAGATCTTAATGATGAAGTAGTCCGATACTGACTTGGTCGCAGAACAAGACACATTGTAAGGTGCACTTGGTAGAGGAACGATTTACAAAGAAAAGGTCGATGGCCGATAATTAAGTTGTGGTCATTCCCGGTGCAGAGACCAAGTCCTGGTAACATGAGAGATACAGGTGGCTCCATCGGTTGACGGCGGCTAGCGAGAGCCACAGCCTCATAGGTAGAAAAGATACCAAACGAAACTCTGACTGAAGTCGGCGTATGGCTCTAAGCTCGGTGGAAGACTTGGATTAGCGCAGCGAAGTGCCACCTTAAATACCACAAACGCGTAGAGTTACAAGAGGAGCTACTTGAGATCATGTGGTCCACTGTGTCAGCGACCTCTAGCGGTGCTCAAGCTGATGTAACCCTTTCTGGGTTAGGCCGTGCGCGTACCACAGGTGTGAGAGGGGCTGCGGGTCTAGACATCGGATAGCGATATGCACATACACACATGGCGGTAGCATCACGTACACAACGTATAAAAGGGCAGTGCATTCGCGGAACTGTCAAGTGTACTCAGGTGATTCACGTGGAAACGTTTACGACGTGGTTATGGCCGCACGATGGGAGTTAGGCCATGCGACTTTCCATTTCGGAAATTGTTGGGAGAGTCAATATTCCGAGATCCAGTGTCAATGGTGTGTTGAGAATACCAAATTTGAGGGATTACCTCACAACACGGGCAATGCAGGGGCCAAAGGCCTTCACTTAACGGCCAGAGCAGCGGCGTTAGCGGAAAGTTTTTAGTGTTAACAGGCAAGCAACACTGCGTCAAACAAACGCAGAAATGAATGTGAGACGTACGGCGAACGTATCCGTTACGACAGTGAGGCGAAATTTGGGGCTATGGCAGCAGACGACTGACGAGAATGCCTCTGCTAACAGCATGCCATCGGCTGCAGCACCCCTCCTGTCCTCGTGACCATATCGGTTGGAACCTAAACGACTGGAAAACCATGACCTGGTCAGATGAGTCCCAATTTCCTGTTGGTTGGTAAGAGCTGATGGCAGGGTTCGAGTGTGGTGTAGACCCCACAAATCCATGAACCCAAGTTGTCAACGAGGTACTGTGTAAGCCGGTGGCGGCTCCTTATGGCGTGGGTATACTTGCACGAAATGGACTGGGTCGGCTGGTCCAACTGAACCAGTCATTGACTTGAAATAGTTATGTTCGGCTACCTGTAGACCATTTGCAGCCATTCATGGACTTCATGTTCCCAGAGGACGACGAGATTTTTAAAGATGGCAATGCGCCATGCCATCGCGCCACAATTATTCGCAATTGATTTGAAGAATATCCTGGACAGTTCAAGCTAATGATTTGACCACCCAGGACACCCGACATGAATCGTACGAAAATTCATGGGCCATAATTGAGAGGTCAGTTCGTGTTCAAAATCCTGCACTGGCAATACTTTTGCCGTTATGAACAGCTATAGAGGCAGCATGGCTTAATATTTGTGCAGGGACGTTGCAACGACTTTTTGAGTCCTTTCCACGTCGAGTTGCTGCTCTACGCCAGACAAAATGAGACCTGATACTATATTAGGAGTGTATTAGTTACCACCTTAGTAAAAGCACGCTTGTCACTTTGGAACACTGAAGATGGTGACAGACGACCTTACAACCATCCACTACTGAATCATGGCAGTGAAGCGTTATGAATTTCTGTTGGTTGCATGGAATCGGCGCGTTAAGCTGGATCGACGTAAAGATGTGAAAGAATGCCAGAACGGAGCTGTCGTGTTTGGTCGTGCCCACGACCACACCGTCAGTGAACTTGCCCGATTTGTTGTGTTTTCAGTGTGGACTTCCGGACAACGAATATTGTACCACTCGCACCCATGTATATTCCAGTCAAATTAGGATTTTTAGAGGAAAATCTTAGTAATAAGATGGATTTTTGCACATACCGTACTTACATATTTCTTAACAATCGGCCAGGAGCTTCGTCCAAATGGCTGAAAAAATCACCTTTTCGCATTTTTATGGAAAACAGTTCCATTTATGAGCAAAACATTTCCTTACAAAATTAAAGAACACAAAGTTATCTACAAAAAATTTCCGATGTACTGGTATCATAGCATTAATTGTTCAACTTCAAAACGATGTTTATAAATCTATTGCGACTGTATAATGACAGGAATTCACTCTCTGATTGCAAGTGTTAGCGTAATTGATGTAGAAAGAGCATGGAATGAACACATAACAAAGGTTTATTAACATTTATTGATTAAGTGTTAATTTTTCATACATTATGTAACATTGTATGGTTCATAAGATTGGCTAACCATCTTCCTGTAACTCACTATCGTCACCTTCTTAGAAAGGATCCTTGTCTGTTGACACACCGATACCTTAAGCTTCAGCTGTTTCAGTACCTTCTTCTTGTAGTGCAAGTGTGGAACATTTGTTAAGGCAACATATAATTCGACAAGAGCAGCATATACTGGAGCATTGTTGAGCAGCCTTCCTACAACTGCAGGTAGATCCACGTCCTTTTCCACACTTGCAGCTTCTCAGCTTCAGAGGACTGTCTGGGTCTGGAGGGCAGTTATTGGGACTAGCGTGTTAACACATTTCCTCCAGACCCATTCCTCAGGGGACTTTGCAACACCCATCCAAAATTGTATCTGATGACACACCCTGTTGGAATTTCGTCTAGCAATCTCCTCTGTGGAGGGGAAGTTGAAGTGATGAAAGATACATTATTCGTAGGCTCTGAGGTTATCAAGAGGTTGTAACGCAACCTGTTCAGATACGTTTCGTTGACAGAGGCCCCATTCAGAGCCATAAGTTGTTAACAGGCAACATAAAAAATGTCGAGATGTGATGCACTGCGATCCTAAAACACTGACGCTGCTGGTACCAAATACTTGCAGTTCTTCACTACACCAAGGACTTTATTTTTTTCCTTTCATGAATGATGATGTGATGTCACACCCACTGAAGGCATGGAGAAATAATATATGTTTCTGGTAGTTCTCATTCGCTTGCAGGTTCTGTGGTGAGTATAATGTTTGTGCCTTGTTTTCCTTTGCTGGTGAAGACATAACCATAGAAAATTAGCAGTCTATTTTGTTGTGAGAGATCGTATGAACAGGTTCAAAGGATGCAGAGACGAACTGTTTCGTAACAAGGCCTTTGTCGTCAAACCATTAATCCTATGAAAACAGTACATAGGATATTTTTTGTAGATTATTTTGTGTTCTTTAATGTTGTACTGAAGTATTCTGGTCATAAATGCAATCTTTTCCATAAAAATGCGAGAAGATTTTTTTGCCGACATTTTTTAATATGCAGGCGAAGCTCCAGCTCAGTCACTGCGGGCTTCAAGTATATTTCTTAAACCCGGATGGTCTGTACAAAACTTCAACTTGTTACTAACTGAATTTTTCTGGGTTTGTAACCTCATTGTCAATATGTAAAATTACCGACGTTTCAGTCACTGTTGCAAGTGACATTCAGGGTGTTATACAAAACACCCTGAAGAAGGCCACTTGCAACAGTGGCCTAAACGGTGGTAGTTTTGCACAATGAAAATGCGGTAGCAAATCCAGAAAATTTTTATTGTTTGTGACAATGGCCGGGGAAGCCTACGTTTATAATTATTACTAATTATTTCCCCCAAACGTCAAAATTCAGCCTAATTGGACTGGGGTAGTAATACAATGTAATAAAAGTGATCTTAAAAAGAATATAACCTACAGGAACCGAAAACGAGTGTCACAGCTTGTCAACGACAATCAGTTTCCAACCCTATAGTAAATGCTGCTGTCTCTAAATGAAGGTCTATCCCAACAAGCTTCCGAGCAAACATGGCAAAGGGAACTGCTGCAATGGAAATTAGGAGTCGTGTTCCCGACAAAAGACCATTCATCACAGCTATCCAGGGGCCAAGCAATACAGAAATTGGAGAGTAGCTAATGGGAGCGTGTAGTGTGGCCCGACGAGCAGAAATTTTGACTCTTCTCACATGACTGATAACGCAGCGGGGCATGCCGAAGATGTAGTTCTGGCCAAAGGTAGTTCTGTGTTGTTTAGAGGGTGTTTTTCGCACATTCGTTCAGGTTACCATGGACCTGAACGATGATGTTTATCTCGACATTCTCTGTGACCAATTCCAACCCTTTCTTCTACAGCACAGACAGCCAAGAATTCTGCACGCGAACAGTGCCCTTGCTGATGTGCCATAACTCTCTCGTCTGGCTGCACACTTCCTCCACTGCTACGCCACGCCCTCTGAGCTGAAGGGGAGAGAAGAGGGATAAACAGCGAAAGTGCCGCATTTAAATGGCAATGCAGTTGCACAGCATACGACTTGATTACACATATACGAGTGAAAGTCAAAAAGTAAAGAGACTTTTGAGAAAATGAATATTTATTGTAATGAAAGAAAACTGAAACACAATTTAGTTTTGTACATAATCTCCCTGCACATCAACGCACTTTGTCCAACGTTTCACAAGTTTTTTGATTCCTTCGCAAAAAGGATTTTGATTGCACATCTCGCCAGTTTAGCACTGCATCACTGACTTCTGTATCGGTTGTAAATCTTCTTCCCCTGAGCGCTTCCTGCAATAGTCGAAACATATGGGTATCGCTTTGATCCAGGTCTGGACTGTATGGTGGGTGTTCCAGCAATTCGAATCCCAACTCCTTTATTATTTCGACCGTCCGTTTGGCATAATGCGTTATCTTGCTGCAGGATGACACCTTTTCGCAGTTTTCCGCAACATTAGGATTTGATTGCAGGTTTCAGTTTAGTTCGCAACACATCAAAATAGTTTTCACTGTTCACAGTTTCGTCTCTTTGGGTGAAATGAACGGCTACCACATCTTCCATGTCCCAGAATAGTGTTAGCATAATCTTACTAGCTGATGGTTGAAGTTTAAATTTCTTAACTTCTGGTGATGATGGGTTTTTCCAAATCATTCCTGAAGCCTCACTTTCCAGTTCGTAATGATGAACCCACGTTTCGTCTACAGTAACGATTTGCTGTAAAAATCCATCTCCATCGCGATAATAACAGACACAAATGTTTACGAGAGATGTCCATCCTTTGCGGCTTATGCTGCGCTGACAATTCTTTCGGTGCCCATCATGCACAGACTTTCCGCAAATTTAGCCTGTCGTGTAAGATGGAATACGCTGAACCATGTCTGATATGTAAAGTACTGGCGATTTCGTCCACCGTCATTCGCCTGTTTTCCATCACCATACCATTATCGACTTCCAAATTGTCCTCAGTTGTTGACATGGACGGCCTCCCCTGATCTTCCCTTTCACATAGAAAAGTTTTTCCCTGTTTGAAGCGATGTGTCCATTCGCATAAGTTGCTTCGCGATAAACAGCTTTCACAATACTGCAATTGCATTCGATGAATAATTTCCGCATGTTTAAAACCTTCCATATTCAAAAAGTGAATCACTGACCTCATTTCCTCCTTGGTACAGATCTACAATGGAAATGCCATTGTTAATGGTTAGCTGCGATACAATGACTGACACGGGAGTAAGAGAGACACGTTGTATAGAATTGTTGCAGACAATACTTCAGCCCTGGACACTAGCGATGTTACCGAGCTATAGTGCGAGAAACTGGAGAAGCCCCTTTACTTTTTGACATCCCCTCGATGACTGTGAATGTTCACTTCAGTGCAGATGCACACCAAATTTTCGACATGCCGCGAGAAATTAGTCTAATGAGCAGGGGCATTGCATCAGTAGTGTGTGGTATAAGTTACCAATTGGGGTCAGATGGAAGGCGTGACTACAGTATACGCGTGGCATCGTGTTCAGTCCATCTACCTAGTAAGCAGAAGACCAGTGTTCGAATAAAAAATGGTTCAAATGGCTCTGAGCACTATGGGACTCAACTTCTGAGGTCATTAGTCCCCTATAACTTAGAACTAGTTAAACCTAACTAACCTAAGGACATCACAAACATCCATGCCCGAGGCAGGATTCGAACCTGCGACCGTAGCGGTCTTGCGGTTCCAGACTGCAGCGCCTTTAACCGCACGGCCACTTCGGCCGGCAGTGTTCGAATCCCTGTGTAGTTCAAATTTTCATCTTTCCCTATTAATAGATATCAATGTCCCCTAGTAGCTAATTTCTTTAATTCCTTTGTATCATGATTACATATTTCATACAACAACACAGATCAAAAACAAAACAAATTTTCACTAATTACATGATTGTTGACATGCTGAAGACAGTATAATTTTTATCTACTATAAACTATAGCATGCTGACAGATACAGACAATTTCACAGATTTTCGCACTCATGCTGCCACATAATCGTGACTTGTTTAGTTTCATAACAGAAAAAAAAATCTTTCACACACATATTTTGATCGACATATTTTATCGTATTTGCAACTTCATTATAGAGTCCTGGATACTCTACCGAAGGAAAACAACGCAAACTTCCTGGACAGTTTTAAGACAAATGCTGGAATTACTATGCAGACCAGTCAGGTCTGCACAGTCAGATCTGCACTTGTACAGGGGCACTTTCAAGTGAAACTACAGACGGTCTGTATAACAACTCGGAAACAGATGTAAGATTAGCACTATCCTCAAAACGTTTAGAAAACTGTCCTTGTAATTCCCTCTAGGCCTCAAAAAATTCATGAAAACTCACGTTTCCCTTAACGCCATTGTGCTTATGGAAATGGAATTTTCTTTATGTATAAGAATTTGTCCCTTGAACATTGCGACTTTCATTTTAAATGCATCCCAATGAAATAACAAAGAATTTGTGTCTCACCTTGCAGTTTCTTATTGTAGGCAGTGTGCAGTCAAGTTTACGTAAGATATGAGATCTGCACGGTTCTAGGCGCTATGGAACGAGCGAACGCTACGGTCGCAGGTTCGAATCCTGCCTCGGGCATGGATGTGTGTGATGTCCTTAGGTTAGTTAGGTTTAATTAGTTCTAAGTTCTAGGCGACTGATGGCCTCAGAAGCTAAGTCGCATAGTGCTCAGAGCCATTTGAACCATTTTGAGATCTGCAATCCATTCCGTATGTTCCAATTTTCGTTTCTCCACTCCTTTTTTCCTTCACAGCTTCAAGGATTGCTTGTTTTAAACAGATAAATCGTTCTAGGCGTGCCTCTTGACTTAACCAACATAATTTGCTGTAACATACGAAGTCTCCATAATCTTCGTTCAGTTACATCAAAAATGTTGCAACTGATAGTGGAATAAAGCGTGCGACTTCGGAAAAGTCGCTGTTCGTACCAACCAATTTCATCACGTGCTCCATGCCTGCAAATTCAGCACAAGACGCTTCTTGATGTACGTAACAATGAATTCCATCTGTCGATCGTTGTAATTCTTTGCTCTTTCATCGTCAGCTAAATGTCTAAATTCTTTCTGCGTAGCGTTGTAATGTCGTTCCATAGCAAATTTTCGGAAGCCAAATACTGAATATTGAGAATTCTTATCCTTGTCTTTGTCATTCCCATTCATTTTTAAAGGCTTGTGACGATAGATCGATAGACTGCCTCTTTTTGAGTAAAACAGGCACTGGACCTGTGAATATCCTTCATACCAAGAACAAGTAGCGAAAGGCAAAGAGCTCTTACACCACGATTCCGCCGAGCAGAAGAAAGTCGTGCCCACCAAAAAATGCCGCTCCGCAATGCCACATGAAATGTCCGTTATACCGAGTACTTCCGAGAAGTACCGACCAAAGCCGAGACAGGCCGAGTTGTTCGAGACGTTGTGGACGACCCTATCCTGCAGTTTCGTGTTAAGTATGCACTGGTCACTCCATCTTACAAGACTTTCAACGACTGCACGAATACGTCTTTGGTTTGACGAACATTCACCCTGGCCTGCTAAATCAGCCGATCGTTATCCCTAAAAAAAAATGTCGGGGCTTTTCGTAACAGTAATTAACAGCAGCAATCAACATCCACGCAGTTGGGTAACTCTGATGAATGTAATCACCAACGTGTGTGCTTCAGCTACATACGGCATGCCTGAAGAACTTGTAAGGTTTTCGTATGTCTTCAGCCAATGTAAAAATGTCGCCTTTAACGTACTGTTAGAAATATACATGATCACTCTGCTAGAGTAGTGAGTAAGATCCTTGACTCTGTGTTTGAGGTACTCTGTGGTGCGCCTGGTCGCCAGTTGTACAGCGCTAGGGCATTCTTATTAGATGTCCAGTAGTGAGCAGTTGAGTTTTAAAGAAGGAGATCTGATAGTTGTGAATCTTGCAGACATTGGCTGGAATACTTTATAATGGATACGGAAAATTGTTTGTAAAGATATTTTCTTGACTGTATTGATGGAGATTTTTGGAGGAACATGTCAAGGTAACCAATGCACAAGAACGAAATGTTTATTTGTCAACACTATTACCTGAAAGAAATATTTGACCTTTAGATAAGGAATAATATTTATGATTAGTGTTGATTTGTTCTCTTACTTTTCACTGTGTTACAAATAACGCAATTGATTTAGATGTCTGTAATGTTGTAATGAGAGAATTTCGTAATTTTTAGAGTCATCTTATGTTGTACAGTGTTTTTTAACAATAATCATAATTTAATTTTTCAAGAACACTTTTCTTTGAAGTAATACGCTCATCTATCATTCTCAGTAAAGTTTTAAATATTTTGTCGTGGGTGCATTGCTGCTGACCCCACACGTAGCCACAGACTGTTTCTGACAAGGAAAGAAAAATTTAGTAATGAGTAGATTATTTCTTTTAGCTGCTGCATTTGCTGATTTCAGTTTCCTTTCGAGAACGCCAAAATACGAGACACAAAATAGCAGGCTGAGATTAAGCTTGAAATAAGTCACTTTGGATTCTTGTGAGCAGACAGTATGTAATCAGAAAGGAATCAATTTAATTTACAGTCAACAGTGAACATTATCATGTCAGCGACTCTCTTCCTAGCTGGACAGTATTTTTTTTTTGTGTGTATATTTCAAATAACACATTTCATTTCATGTTACATAACTTTTACAACGTACAGTATTGATTTTCAGTTAAATAGTTTTGACCGAGTATACAATTACTTTCTTTGGGATTTAATTAGGTTCATTTTGAGTATTTAAAATTCAGTATTCCACTAAGATTGAAGTTTTGTTTCACGACAATGTTCACGTGCGAAAAACAGAGCCACCCAAAAGTCAATATTGTTCAGCAGTTTAACATGATACCTAAAGGACACATTACACGAGGAAAATGTTTCTCGAAATGGAATATTCAGAATTTCATACATACAGGGTGTTTAACTATTCATGTTACACACTTCTACAGGTTTTAGAGGGGACTTAGTAGGTAAAGTTATACGCGGGAACGTCAAAGTTACAGGCGTCGGCTTCTATATATATATATATATATATATATATATATATATATATATATATATATATATATATATATATATATATATATATATATATATAGGGTGATGTCGTGGTGATGTTATAAACTATCAAGAACGATGAACACGGATAAATGCATCATTTTGAGATAAGGGTCCCTGGTTGGCAAACGAGTGAGTCGAAAGTTGAAGCGAAAATCATTCTGATACGCCAGTGGAATACATATACCGGCACTGTTGTTGCTACGAATGTTGTGTGTGCAACTTTCGGATATGGTAGTATGGACCTAGCAAACGGCCTTGCCGCAGTGGTAACACGGGTTCCCGTCAGATCACCGAAGTTAAGAGGTGTCTGGCTGGGGTAGCACTTGGATTGGTGACCATCCAGTCTGCCTAGCGCTGTTGGTAAACGGGGTGCACTCAGCCCTTGTGAGGCAAATTGAGGAGCTGCTTGATTAACAAGTAGCGGCTCCGGTCTGGTAAACTGAGAAAACGGCTGGGACAGCAGATAGCCCACCACATGCCCCTCCATACCTGCATCCATTGACGCCTACCAGTCGGTATCGTTGGGCCTTCATGGTCTAAAAAAATGGCTCTGAGCACTATGGGACGTAACATCTGAGGTCATCAGTCCCCTAGAACTTAGAACTACTTAAACCTAACTAACCTAAGGACAGCACACACATCCATGCCCGAGGCAGGATTCGAACGTGCGACCGCAGCGGTCGCGCGGTTCCAGACTGAAGCGCCTAGAACCGCTCGGCCACACCGGCCGGCTTTATGGTCTGTTCGGGCGGAGTTTAGCTTTTAGTATGGACCAAGACAAGGAAAAAAGTCTAGAAAAATCGGGTTCTAAAATTCATACAATTGGATGTGCGAGCACTTGTTCAATAGAGGAGATGTGTTTCGCACTAGATAAGACGAACAAGTGCTCATGTTATCTCAGGCATACGTTTTAGAGAGCATATTTTTTGGATATTTTTTTCTTGTCGTGCTACATACTATCACCGATGAAAATTACGTGCCCTGTATTCTTAGCAACAACAGTACCAGTACATGTACTGTCAGAGGTATTAGAATGATTTTCGCTTGTAACTTTCGACTCGTTCGTTTCCGAACCAGGAACGCCTACCTTAAAATGATACATTTAACTGTCCCCATCATCCCTGATAGTTCGTAAAATCATCATGGAATGAGCCTGTATGTACATACATTTACAGCCGCCGACGTCTATAACTTTGACGCTCTATAGCGTTGATGGATGACGTTTCCGGGCACGGGTTCCCATGTAAAATTTGATCTATTGGGTCCCCACTGACACCTCTAGAAGTTTGTAACATGAATTGTGAAACACCCTGTAAATGAATTACATTGAAAGCTTACGAAACTTACGGATTCTCATCCTCGTGACAAAGCTACAGGATGTGTTACACAGCATTATCGTGATATCACATGGGTGAGAGGGGACGGGAGGGGGCGATTAATTTTTTGCCCTGTACGTTGTTAGGAGGATCGAGTTTTAGCACTCGTGAAGTAACAGTCTTCAGTCGACTTTCTTTTTTGTTTGTAATTCATTAAACGCCTTCCACGCTGCCTGACGGGTGGAAAGCCGCGGTAAACGGGAACTAATCGATGTGCGCGGTCGGCTCCACCGGGTTTCCACGGCGCCCGTTTTCCGGCCCGCGGCTACCGGCGGTGAGTCAGGCGGCTCCGAGCAGATGGGCCCAGCCAATTTCCGGCCGCTGGGGCTCTCCTATTAATAGAAAACACGCGGGCGCCCCGCTAGACAACGGCGACGGCGACGGGGCAAAAAGGCGCGCGCTCTCATTCTCCTCTAAACGAGCCATTGTTACCGTAAACTGTCCGGGAATTCGAGCGCCGGCCCCGGCCCCGGCGTAATGACGGCTGCGCGGGAGGGGAGGGTGGAACAATTTAGTTTTATGCTTATTGATAGGCGGTTAATGCGACGGCGGCGGCGGCGTGAACCGAGCGGGCCGCCAACACCTGCCCAGCGGCTGCCCCCGGATCACGTGCTCCTGCCCGGAATATAAGCAGGCCGGCTTGTGGACTTACTGCAGGGCTGCCGATCTCATGGGCTCTCGGCCTCCTGCTGGAGAAATCCTGTTCTTGCTGCCAACGAAACCCAGCAATCATCTGGACCCCCAGTCGGAACATCACGGTCCTTAGGCCATGATCTACACTCTACAGGATACCGGTTCTCCGTGGGCACTTCTGAAACATAAATCTTCTTATTCGTCAGTGTCCAGGCGATAGGCCTGTTCCATCTTCTAAGCATCCAGCCATCCTTTTCTTGATCCTCATACGGATCTTCTACCTAAAGGTTTAACATTTAGGACTTATTTTAGTAGTCTTGAATCTGGCATTCTTTGTATATGTTCTATCCAGCTTTGTCGATTAGACTTGATATTATTATTTATAGCATATACCCCAAGCTCTTCTCTTACTTCTTCTTTTCTTAGTCCTCTTAAAAATTTCATTTCCGACGCTTGGATTCAACTTTCTTGCTTTTTAATACTTCTCCAGGTTTCCCTTCCAGATAGTAATGTGAGGGGTGGCCATTACCTTATAAAACTTCATTTTGTGTCTTTTCTCCGCCATTAAAAAACTTCATTTTTTATGTCTTTTCTCACTTTATTTCTCAATGTTCTATTGATTATTTCGCGTATCATTTGGCATTTCTGCAGTCTGTCGGCAAAGATGAATTCATTCTGGTACCTTAAAATATTTCCAGGGTAACTATAGTAACTAACTTGTTCAATGGTTTTGTTGCCTGTTATGATCATATTTCCCAGCGGTTTTGTCCTTTTGAAAGCCCTCAATTTGTTTCTGAAATAGATATTTTAATATTACGTTCTTCAGAAATTTGGTTCATCTATAGATGGCTCTTCATTGCGAAATCTCGCTGTTCTGTACAATTGCAAAATCGTCTGCGAAAAGCATTGTATTAAAAGATATGTTATGTGATAAGGCCGGCCGGTGTGGCCAATGCGGTTCTAGGCGCTTCAGTCTGGAACCGCGTGACCGCTACGGTCGCAGGTTCGAATCCTGCCTCGGGCATGGATGTGTGTTATGTCCTTAGGTTAGTTAGGTTTAATTAGTTCTAAGTTCTAGGCGACTGATGACCTCAGAAGTTAAGTCGCATAGCGCTCAGAGGCATTTGAACCATTTTTGTGATATAGCATGGTTAGTCTTTGTTCCTATTTTTGTATCTTTATCTAGGCTTCCTGTCACCTTTATTATTTGCTGAGAATATCCATTTCCTGAGTGATATGCTACACAAGATTATCCTATCTACATGGTCGAAGGCTTTGCCTATGTCCATAAATGCGATGTGTGTTTCCCTTTTCCCTATTGAACTCTCTTTGTTTTTCTATAATTTGTTTCAGTGTGAAAACATTATTAGTATAGGATCTTGCCTTTTTGAAATCAGTTTGTTCTTCAGATAACATAAGTCTTAAGGAGCTTTATATACGAGGATCGAACCCCATCTTTTTTCTCAGCCGGAAAAAATGCTACGAATGCGAAACGTTACGTATGTATTATTTGAAGTCTCCTGAGGGAGCGCGCCAATTTTCTGTCACTTCCGGCAGATAGAGTAGCTGTAAAACAGTTTCAAAATGGCATCTGTAGGTGATGTACGTTAGAAGCAACTGCCGTCATTGAATTTCTCACTGCAGAGAAAGAAGCTGTGGGGAATATTCATAAACGCTTGTGCAAAGTCTATGGAGTATCTGCTGTCGAAAGAAGTACAGTTAGTCGCTGAGCACGGAGGGTGGGGTCATCAGAAGGCGGTTCGACGGAGCTCCACGATTTGCAGCGGTTGGGGAGACCATTTACGGCTGTCACACCTGACATGTTGCAGCGAACTGCTGTTGTCATTCGCGAGGACAGACGCATTGCGACGGGGCCGTTGGCGCTGCATCTGTCAGTCAGCAAAGGAAGTTCACACAGTGAAGCGCTGGCTCCGCCACCAGGACAAGGATTGGTACTGACAGGGCATACACGCCTTTCTTTCGCGCTGGAGGAAGGCCATAGAACAGGGTGGATGTGTAGACAAAACTCCTTTCTGTCGTGTGAGTAATTCTCATTATGTTCAATAAAGAACTGTTGAAGAACGAAAGTGCCGTGCATTACTTTCTGGGCAACCCTCGAAAATACATGCTGTCTATTCTTTTAGGAGCTTTACGTTGAGTAAAAAACACAGCTGCAGCTATATGGTTACTTTATTTGAAAAGCACATTCCATTTCATAACTTTAGTTACCTCAATAGGTGAGGTCCTGAATAGAAAGGAAACGTGACATAATACCGGGAAGTGAGAACCTTGGATAAAAACGTCAGATCCTTGCCAAAAGTGGCTGAATGCAAGTAATATAAAATGTGACAATGACCAATTGGCCTACTTGCGATTGCAACATGATACTGGAGTACAATTGATATTAAACTTTCCCCCGATTCCTATAATTTCTTTCCGTTCTAAAAATCGTGTCGCAGTCCACGATGGGCTAAAGTAGATAAAGTAGAAGGGGGGGGGGGGGGGGGGACAAGAGCCGGAACCTCAGAAGTAATAAACCGTTAAAATACGATGCCATAGAGAGAACGGACAAAGCAGAAAAAAAACGGAGAAAAATGTATCATGTTCTAGTGGATCCGACGAATGGAGTACAGGGCAGCGCAGCAGCTGACCGCAAACTAACGTGGAAACATACACTCACGTTCAGAAAAAGCGGAACACCTTGAACGACTACAGACAGGACGTTCACATTCACAGGACATGTACATTAGTATGTTCTGCAGAAATGATCAGCATTTGAGCCATGTCGGCCCCCGGGTTCAAGATCAACATCGATATGCCGGCGCACTACCACCCACTGGTAAAATGTGCCTACAGCTGTCGTTATCGCTATAAACAGGTCATAGGATCACTGTGACTTGAGCAGACGTCGGGATGTCTCGCAGACGTATGCGCGAACCATACCGTCAAATCACTGAGTTTGAAAGGCATGAAAGAAGAATATGAGTCACCCATCCGGGAAACTGCCGCCTTTATGGGACGAAGTGTTTCGGCAGTGCAACGGGTGTGTGCAGAATTGTTCACGGTAGGCTGTAGATCACGACGAGATGGGTCAGGTCCCACCAATCAGACAACCCCGAAGAAGATCGACACCTCATCCTCGGCTCTGGAGCAACAGTGGAACATTGTAACACATCGCACACTATCAGGGGTGACAGTCCGTCGCCGTTTATTACGACCTGACTTAAACGTGCGCGTCGTCCACTTCTCCGCCTGTCTTTCACGAATGTGCAGAAACATGCTAGGCGGCAATGGTGTGTCTAACGATGTTACTGCGGACAGGAATAGCATCAGATAGTGTTTTCGGACGAACCCAGTTTCTCTTTGTTTGAAAATGATGGCCTCCTTTTGGTTCGTTGCAGCCAGGGGGCGCGGCATCACAGCCACTGCATCCGCACAAGACATACAGCGCTAAATAAACGCCTTATGGTGTGGGATGCTATTGGGCACAACCACAAACCACAGCTGGTGTGTGTCCATGGCATTGTGACCAGTGTGACCTAGATGAATGACATCCTGCGACCGGTAGCCATACCCTTGCTGCACAATATCTCAGACGCCATTTTTCAGCAAGACAATGCACGACTATATGTTGCTGCGTGAACACGCGCCTTCTTGGTGTTAGCCCTTTGCACTGGCCTACCAGATCACCAGACTTGTCGCCAACTGAAAATGCGTAGGATATGGTGAAACGTTGCATGCAGCGCTGTGCCCCAATCCCAACCGCCACAGATGAACTCTGGAATCAGGTGATGCAGCGTGGATGGCTATACCACACGACGCCATTCGCGCCTTATACGCTTCGATGCCATCACGCGAGGAACAAGTTATCATCAGGGCCTATGGTGAATCCTTTGTCTACTAGGCAATAGGGCACATGCTGAACCGCGGTGAACGAAATGCTAATCACTTCTGCAGAACATGCGACTGTACAGGGTGTCTGTCCAGAAAAGGACTCCCTGGTTTCAAAATTAAATATCTCGAAAACAAAGATCGATAGAGGAATGCAATAAACGGCACGTTTATTGTGAAAGTTGTAAGAAGTTTATACAGCAGTTTGAAATAATAGTTACAAAAGCTGCTAACAGATAGCGCTGTAATCGCCATACTTAATGCCTAGTATAAATAGTGATCCAAAGCCCAGAGCGATCAATTCCACTATTGAAACGTGAAAGGAGGTTAGCGTACTGAAGGAAGAGATTAAAACGTACTCCATTGAACAACGCGTTTTTCTGGTCCAAGAGTATCACAGGTTAGAAGAGAGTCCAACGGCAACAAGGCGAAGTTTTCAAGCACGATTTAATGTTCCAAAAGGACCCTATGCGAAAACCATTCGTACGCTCTTCGCAAAATTTCAACGAACAGGCAGCGTAACTGATGATCTAGTGGGGCATGTTGGCCGCAAGCAAACCACAGTTACGCCTGAAAATATCGCCACAGTTTCTGGAATTATTCAGCGAAATCCAATGTCATCCGTCCGTAGAATTGCATCTGAGACTGGTTTGAAGCGTTCCAGCACGCAGAAAATACTGAGAAAGAGCCTACACATGTTTCCATTCAAAATTCAAACGCACCAGGCCATACCCGTACGAGCTGTGCAACAAAGGGTTGCCTTTGCTAATCAGATGCTCACAATGATTGATAATGAAAGATTTGATGTTGGCTACATCTGGTTTACAGATGAAGCACACTTCCACCTGAATGGATACGTGAATAAGCAGAACTGGCGTTTTTGGGGTTCCGAAAAGCCATATTGGTGTGAAGCGAAACCCCTGTATTCTCCTAAAGTTACTGTGTGGGTTGCAGTATGCAGCAGAGGCATTATTAGCCCTTTTTTCATTCCAGAAACGGTCACTGGTGCACGTTACGTTTCAATTTTGGAACAATTTGTCGCCACACAGCAAGCGTTAGAGGATCGACCAGGTACTGAATGGTTTATGCAAGATGGAGCCCTACCACATCGGACCGAACAAGTGTTTCGCTTTCTTGAGGAATACTTCGGGAATCGAGTCATTGCTTTGGAATATCCCAAATTTACTGGTGCAGGAATGGATTGGCCTCCATATTCGCCGGATTTTGACTCCCTGTGACTTTTTTTTGTGGGGCACAGTGAAAGACATGGTCTACCCGAAGCATCCCGCCACGCTGGACGAGCTTGAATCGGCGATCTCTGTGGCATGTGAATCCATTTCGGTTGAGACACTACGAAATGTGATGGCGAATTTCATTCTTCGTTTGCGCCACCTCTGTAGTGAATGGTGAACATTTTGAAAACATTGTGATGTAATTGTTTGCAAAGATTGTTTTCATACGATTATTTTACTTATGTATGCTGATATGAGCTGTACAGCGTACAGCGCCATCTGTTAGCAGCTTTTGTAACTATTATTTCAAACTGCTGTATAAACTTCTTACAGCTTTCACAATAAACATACCGTTTACAGCATTCCTCTATCGATCTTTGTTTTCGAGATATTTAATTTTGAAATCAGGGAGCCCTTTTCTGGACACCCTGTATATGTCCTGTGAATATAAACGTCCTATCTCTAGTCGTTCAGGGTGTTCTGTTTTTTCGGAACATGTGTGTATAATGCGCTGGTAGACATGTGTCGTATAAGCGGAAGAGCTAAAGTGCACCCTGAGTGTGAGAAATATTGTAAGAAGCGGGTGCACGACACTATATTTTCTATTGCAGTATTTGACTTTGTAATCTTGTGTGCATCCGATTCCTAATTTAATATCAATTGTATTCCAGTATTATGTTGTAATTGTAGCTATTGACTACTGCCACATTTTAGATTACTTGCATTCATCCATTTTTAACAATGATCTGACGTTCTTTTTATCGAAGGTTGTCGCTTCCTGGTATTACTTCACGGTTTCTTTCTATTCAGGACCTCGCCGGATGATCTAGCACCGATCGCGCTGTTTAAATAAAGTAGTATGAAGTTATTTACCTGTCGATGTCCGTTTAATGCATTTTTGTGCTTAAGGAGCTTTCCACAACAGTGAAAGCGAGAAGGATGGTATATTTTCATCCACTGTCTTGTAAGGGAGCAGTGCGAGAGGCATTCGTTGAATATGAAGGAAAAATTTTCCAAACTATCTGACTAAAATTCGTAAGAAGTTTTTGTCTTACGTCAAGTCAGTAAGCGGATCGAATTCATCCATCTCGTAACTCAGTGAATATACTGGCACCGAAACGGGAGGTGACAGACACAAGGCTGAAATTCTGGATTCAGATCATAATGCGGTTCCTCTTTCGAATCATCACACGAACGCCAAATTTGCAGATCTTGAGATGAGCGATCGTGGAATAGAAAAACAACTAAAACTGCTCTACAGTGAAACGAAACTGGACCTGATGGGATACCAACGAGGTTCTAAGGAGAATATGTGAAAGACGTTTTTCTGCTTCTATTAGTAGTTAATCGTAGGTCGCTGGAGCACGGAAGCATACCTAGTAATTACTTAAAAAAAAGCGCACGTCACTCCCATTTTCAAGAAGGGTCATCGAACAGGTTCAAATAATTATAGGACTGTAAACTGAAATCATACCTTTGGAGAATAATGGAATATATTTTTGCTCGAGCATTATGACATTTGTGGTGAGAGAAAATCTCCTCTATAAGAACCAAAATGTAATTGCCAAAGAGAGATCTTACGAAACTCAGCTCTCTCTGTTCATCCACGAAATCCAGAGCACCGTCGACAAGGGTCACAAGTTGATGTCTGCATCTGCATGAAAACTCTACAAATTACATTTAAGTGCCTGGAAGAGGATTCACCGAACCGCCTTCATGTCGTATTGCTTGACTTCCGGAAGACATTCCACAAAGTTCCGTACTGCCGTTTATTGTATGAGGGGCAGTCAAATGAAAACGAAACATCCGCTACAGCGGGACCATAGAAAGGTTCCATTCAAATGTAAACATCACACGCGTTAAGACATTTGTCCAACTGTGATACTAGACGGTCAGATTGGCAAAGTGGGGACGGGCGTTATCCTGCAACAGGGAGATCCCTCCTAACTGCCATAGTACTTGCAGTGGATCCTGACGCAGTTTGGAATTCCTGCTTGATGGTCTGAATAGATATCTGCCAATACACATTACGACCCTCTTCAACTGCTGGTGGTCTCTGTCAGTCAACAGACGAGGTCGACCTGTACGCTTTTGTGGTGTACGTGCCCCTTCACGTTTCCACCACTATCGCGTCGGAAACAGTGAACCTACGGACGTTTAGGAGTGTGGAAAGCTCGCGCACACACGTATGACACAAGTGACACCCAATCATTTCACCACGTTCCAAGTCCGTGAGTTCCATGGAGCGCCTCATTCTGCTCTCTCACGATGCCTAATGACTACTGAGGTCGCTGATATGGAGTACCTGGCAGTAGGTGCCAGCACAGTGCATCTAATATGAAAAAAACTTATGTTTTTGGGGGTTCCGGATACTTTTGATCACGTAGTGTATGTGGACGTGGGTTCCAGTCGGACGAGGAAGTGCACGAGCGAGTGCGGTTGTGGATCCGTCAGTGGCCGACCGCGCGCTACGAAACAGGAATCGACCGTCTGGTCTCCCTGTAGGATAAATGTTTTAACGCTTGTGGTGATTACATTTGAATGGAACTACGGAATGGTTCCACTGTGGCGGGTGTTCGGTTTTCATTTGGCTGATACTTATACATCACACGCACTTACCGAGTATCGGATCCAATTTCTAATGGGCTTCAGCACTTCCTTGAAAGTGGAAATGAACATGTCATTCTTAACGAATCAGTATCTTAGGTCTCCCATGGGTGCGTTTTAGTGCTATTACTATTTTGAATATTTAGAAATGAGCTAGTGGATAACATTGGAGACTATGTGGGGCTATTCGCAGAAGTTACTGTTATCTATAGGACGGTTGCAATGCCCAATGACTCTAGAGAAATGCACGAAGATCTCCAGAGGGCAGACGACGGGTGCGGAGACAGACAGACAGACAGACAGACAGCCACCCCTGAACGACTATATATATATATTTCACCGGATACAGTAGCTTCAGTAAAATACCTAGGAGCAACCATTTGGAGCGACTAAAGTGGAAGCCCGCATAAAAGATACTGTAGGAAAACCAGATACCAGGCCTTCATTGCGAGAATCTTAAGTAAATGTAATTCATCGACGATAGACGTGGCTTACAAAATACTGTTAGACAGTTTCTTGAATACTGTTCATCTGTATGGGATCCTTATCTGGTAGGATTAATGGAAGGGATATAGAAAACCCTGTGCAGAGCATCGCATTTCGTCTGCTGATCGTTTAGTAAGCGTGAGAGTGTTTCGGATATGCTAAACAAACTCCAGACGCAGGCTCTACAAAAGAGGCGTTGTGCATCACGGAGAAATTTGCTGATGAATTTTCCGGAGCATACATTTCAAGAAGAGTCAGTTAACATACTACTTCCTCCCACATATGTTCGCGAAATAACCACGGTGAGAAAATTAGCAAAATAAGAAATTTACCAACTATAATCTTCCCACGCACCATTCTTATATGGAACAGGGGAGGGGGCAGGGGTGCGGGAGAGAGATAGTGGCAGTAGAGGAAGGTGGCTTTCAGAGTTTATATGTAGAAATAGAGTCTTATATGTAGTGAGGGTAACACCAACAGTAGTATTTGCTCGTTTTATCCATATAAAAATATAGGTAATGTTGTTATCCTCACTACCTATCGGATACAATAACTGTTGTCCCAATGACCAGCGAAAGATGGATGTACGGAAGGAGATGTAGAGTGCCTATTGGCTTCTGTCTCGGGTTCTTCGGCCGACGTTCATCTAATGATGAACGTCGGCCGAAGAACCCGAGACAGAAGCCAATAGGCAGTTTGTCAACAAGTGGCCACGAAAGCCTCAACAATTTTGTAGATGTAGAGTGTTGACACTTCTAACTTTTCTGTTACCCTAGCTACTGGAGCTCTACAGAACATTGAAGTATTTAACAGCGTTCGATAGCTCTTGAAACGTGTTGCTACACTCCACACGTCGAGAAAATCATCGACTTAGCACATATACGAACACACTCAGTTACTTAAACGTGCACTAAGCCTTCTCATTTTCGTCCGGCGCGTATTGTCCCAGAAACAAGTTAGTAATAATTATGATCCAACGGTTCCGACCGAGGTTTTCAGGCAGTTTCCTTTGTTAAAGCAAGTGTCTGAGCTTGAAATCTTCTCGCAAACGTTCTCAACCAGGGACCCCTCCGCTCGACTACCAGCTCACCTGGAGATTGGCATAAAAGAACCACGCCTCTACGATGGGTGTGACCTAGAACAATCCAGTCTTCTACACTTCGAGGCAGAGAATGTAGCGTACTAAGAATGAGAGAGAAAATTTTGAAATGAGGAAAATAGTATAGCACCAATTATGGAAATTAAGAGAATCGTCACAACACACTTTATGTGATGTCCACTTGTCAATGGGAGTGAAAATGAGATGGGCCGGCCGTCTTTTGGTTCATAAGCGTAACTTACAGCTGTTTTCCAAGAGTTCTCGACTGGAGATAAAAATAATATAGTGTTCTACAAACTATTCTGTGACGGAATTTGTTGTCTATTACTTGATGAAGTTCTTATGTCAAAATAGCGTGAAATTCCAAGTAACCGATTCTCAAAGAGATCACGGTTATCCACATATGTAAATGCTATAGTGCTGCCCGTAGTGGTTTTTACTTAAACAGGATGTCAAATTGCTGTTGTCTGAGCCTGTCGAAAAGAGATCTTCATACTTTGTGACCACCATGATGTAAATTGACAATCAACCAAGTGTTCTCCGAGATCACTGGCGTCAGCAGAATGAAAATATAAAAAAAAATACTTTCCAAGACTGAACCCTTATGATTTATTCCACCGGACATGTCACATTTCTCGAGAAGGATGAAATTAACTGCTTCCAAACTAGTTCAAAAAATCAATGACAATTCCTCTGTATTCTTTCGAAGACTCTATCCGAGATCATCACGTTGTTAGGCTGGCCATAAAATTAAATTCTGTTTGATTGTCGTTCGTTGAGTTCGTCATCGCAGAGAATAATGTCACGAGACTCAGTAGAAATCGATAATTAAGATATTTCATTATCAGAAACTTTTGTATAATCGAATTACCCGTATATGACCCAGTTATCTCTTCAATAACAATGACATCGTTCACTCTGATCACCACTGTTAGTCCCAAAGCCCCAAGATTGATGATCTTTACAGGAGCTCGAAATTTAGCGCGGATTTCAACGCGAGATGCTTATAACATTTTCCAGAACGAAACTTGGCCTCGAAACCTGGCAGAAAATCCAAAAAGCTTCTGGTCGTATGTAAATTATGCTACCGCAAGACACAATCAATGCCTTTTCTGTGCGATAGCAATGGAAATACAGGGTGTTTCAAAAATGACCGGTATATTTGAAACGGCAATAAAAACTAAACGAGCAGCGATAGAAATACACCGTTTGTTGCAATATGCTTGGGACAACAGTACATTTTCAGGCGGACAAACTTTCGAAATTACAGTAGTTACAATTTTCAACAACAGATGGCGCTGCAAGTGATGTGAAAGATATAGACGACAACGCAGTCTGTGGGTGCGCCATTCTGTACGTCGTCTTTCTGCTGTAAGCATGTGCTGTTCACAACGTGCAAGTGTGCTGTGGACAACATGGTTTATTCCTTAGAACAGAGGATTTTTCTGGTGTTGGAATTCCACCGCCTAGAACACAGTGTTGTTGCGACAAGACGAAGTTTTCAACGGAGGTTTAATGTAACCAAAGGACCGAAAAGCGATACAATAAAGGATCAGTTTGAAAAATTTCAACGGACTGGGAACGTGACGGATGAACGTGCTGGAAAGGTAGGGCGACCGCGTACGGCAACCACAGAGGGCAACGTGCAGCTAGTGCAGCAGGTGATCCAACAGCGGCCTCGGGTTTCCGTTCGCCGTGTTGCAGCTGCGGTCCAAATGACGCCAACGTCCACGTATCGTCTCATGCGCCAGAGTTTACACCTCTATCCATACAAAATTCAAACGCGGCAACCCCTCAGCGCCGCTACCATTGCTGCACGAGAGACATTCGCTAACGATATAGTGCACAGGATTGATGACGGCGATATGCATGTGGGCAGCATTTGGTTTACTGACGAAGCTTATTTTTACCTGGACGGCTTCGTCAATAAACAGAACTGGCGCATATGGGGAACCGAAAAGCCCCATGTTGCAGTCCCATCGTCCCTGCATCCTCAAAAAGTACTGGTCTGGGCCGCCATTTCTTCCAAAGGAATCATTGGCCCATTTTTCAGATCCGAAACGATTACTGCATCACGCTATCTGGACATTCTTCCTGAATTTGTGGCGGTACAAACTGGCTTAGACGACACTGCGAACACCTCGTGGTTTATGCAAGATGGTGCCCGGCCACATCGCACGGCCGACGTCTTTAATTTCCTGAATGAATATTTCGATGATCGTGTGATTGCTTTGGGCTATCCGAAACACACAGGAGGCGGCGTGGATTGGCCTCCCTATTCGCCAGACATGAACCCCTGTGACGTCTTTCTGTGGGGACACTTGAAAGACAAGGTGTACCGCCAGAATCCAGAAACAATTGAACAGCTGAAGCAGTACATCTCATCTGCATGTGAAGCCATTCCGCCAGACACGTTGTCAAAGGTTTCGGGTAATTTCATTCAGAGACTACGCCATATTATTGCTACGCATGGTGGATATGTGGAAAATATCGCACTATAGAGTTTCCCAGACCGCAGCGCCATCTGTTGTTGAAAATTGTAACTATTGTAATTTCGAAAGTTTGCCTGCCTGAAAATGTACTGTTGTCCCAAGCATATTGCAACAAACGGTGTATTTCTATCGCTGCTCGTTTAGTTCGTATTGCCGTTTCAAATATACCGGTCATTTTTGAAACACCCTGTACCATCGACAGTGCTGCTAAAGCAGAGTTACTACACACAGCCTTCCGAAATTTATTCGCCAAAGAGGACGAAGTAATATTCCAGAATTCTAATCAAGAACAGCTGCCAACATGAGTAACTTAGAATTAGAGTAGTCAAACAACTTACATCAATTAATGAAAGCAAGTTTGCCCGTCCACTCTGTAAACCAATTAGGTTCCTTTTAGAGTACGCTGATGCAATAGCTCCATCCTTAACATATACAACCCCTCATTCGACGAAAGATCCGTTCCCAAAGACTGGAAAGTTGCATAGGTCACACCAGTATTCAAGAAAGGCAATTGGGGTAATCCACTAAATTACAACCCCATATCACTAACGTCTATATGCAGCAGGATTTTGGAACATATATTGTGTTCGAACATTATGAATTACCTCCAAGACAACGGTCTATTGACACACAGCCAAAATGGATTTAGAAGAAATCGTTCTTGTGAAACACAACTAGTTCTTTACTCACATGAAGTGTTGAGTGGTATTGACAAGTCATTTCAAATTGATTCCCTATTTCTACATTTCTAGAAGACATTTGAGATTGTACCTCACAAGCGGCTCGTAATCAAATTGCGTGCATATGTAATATCGTCTCAGTTATGCGACTGGACTCGTGATTTCCTGTCAGAGAAGTCAGGTTCAAATGGCTCTGAGCACTATGGGACTTAACTGCTGTGGTCATCAGTCCCCTAGAACTTAGAACTACTTAAACCTAACTAACCTAAGGACATCACACACATCCATGCCTGAGGCAGGATTCGAACCTGCGACCGTAGCAGTCGCGCGGTTCCGGACTGAAGCGCCTAGAACCGCTCGGCCACCAAAGCCGGCAGAGAGAAGTCAGGGTCCGTAGTAATTGACGGAAAGTCATCGAGTAAAACTGAAAAGATTTCTGGCGTTCCCCAAGGTAGTGTTATGGTACCTCTGCTGTTACTTATCTACATAAACTATTTAGAAGACAACCTGAGCAGCCGTGTTTGGTTGTTTGCAGATGATGCTGTCGTTTATCGTCTAGTAAAGTCATCACAAGATCAAAACAAATTGCAAAACGCCTTAGAAAATATATCCGCATGGTGTGAAAATTGGCAGTTGAATCTAAATAATGAAAAGCCTGAGATCATCCTCATGAGTGCTAAAAGGAGTGTATTAAACTTCGGTTACACGATAAATGAATCAAATCTAAAGGCTGTAAATTCAACTAAATACCTAGGAATCACAATTACGAACAGCTTAGGTTTAAAAGAACACATAGATAATGTTGTGGGGTAAGGCGAACCAAAGACTGCGATTTATAGGCAGAACACTTAGAAGATGCAACAGATCCACTAGAGAGACTGCCTACACCACATTTGTCCGTCCTTTTTTTCAGTACTGCTGCGCGATGTGGCATCCTTACCAGATAGGATTAACGACGTACATAGAAAAAAATTGAAAGAAAAACAACACGTTTTGTATTATCGAGAAACAGGGAAGAGAATGTCACGGATAGGATACAAGATTTGCGGTGGATATCATTAAAACGAAGACGTTCCTCGTTGCGGCGATATCTTCCCACGTCACGAACTTTCTCCTCCAAATGCGGCTGTCGGACCCCCTCGATCTAATAGGCGCTGCTCATGCATGGTTGTTTACAGCTTTGGCTTGGTTTAGTGACATCTCTGAACAGTGAAAGGGACGGTGTCTGTGATACAATATCCACATGACAACGTATGTCTTCAGGATTTCTGGGACACGGGGTGATGCAAAAGTTTTTTTGATGTGTGTAATTGCTGACGCCGACCTTCATAGGGAGAAAGGATAATCACAGCTCGCGCGGAAAGATACAGTGTTCGTTTCTTCCGCGCTTTGTTCGAGAGAGGAATAATAGAAATTATTGTGAAAGAGGTTTGATGAACCCTCTACAGGCACCTAAGTGTGATTTACAGAGTATCCATGTAGATGTAGATAATTTTGCCTTAATTAGTGGCTCGATGGTGCAGAAGTGTTTGTACTGGGCGAAGAAGGCCCAATTAAATAAATATAAATTGCCTTTGTGGTTAAGTGCCAGGCTACGGAGCCAGAGAGTGGAGGTTTCATACCTATTCAGTGCTCGGAATTTTCTATAACTCTAGGCTCCTGTTCCTGGCAATGTTTGTTATAGACAAAAACGCCGAATTGCGCCGTTATTCGGATCCCATGTAACATTGTAGATGCTCATATAACTGGCTAAGTTAGTTAAAAGATCAGAGGAAGGCAAGGGCACAGCACCTGCAATAAGACCGTACCTACCGGAGCACACTGGTGTTCAGGCCAACCGTATTCATGACAGCTTTAACTTCAGTGGAACTTAATTGCGAATGAACGAAACAAGTGCTTAATCTGAACGGATATGAAGTGTAAACTGATATTAATCTCATACTAAAGCAAAATACCTTCTTCCTGTTCGTGGAATCTGAAGCATAGATATAGTCAGTCGATTTGAGTTAGTATACTGTGTCTACTTCATCGGCTTCTCAGCGTGGACGCCCAATCAGCGCCTTGCATCATAGGTAAAGCACCTTTCTCATCATAATAACATCAAAAGGTCTCACTTATCTAGCACCATAGCTGTACCCAAAAGTAGAACAAAAAACGTTATCAAACTCCTCTGTTGCTGTTGTATGCCTATGAAAAACATCTTGCACTCTACACACAAGGAAATACACTGTTACCTTTACGAAAACGTTGAAGCACTTCCTTTTGTAGCCTTAATAATTTTTCCCTCCAAATTAATGACTGTTCTTCTCTTCCAAACAATGGAGAAATATCTTACTTCTCCGTCCAGTTACTCATCTCCCTCTATTCAGTTTTCAGCCAGCTAGCTCAGTTTTTCCTTGTTTCTTCATTGTTTGTTTTCTACCTCTTCTCTTTTGCTCCATCTCTTCTATCTGCACCTGCATGAGCACTCTGCAGTTCACAAACAAATGCCTGGAAGAAGGCTCATCGAACCGCCTTCAGACTATTTCTCTACCATTCTCGAACATCGAACGGGAAAAACGAACACTTAAATCTTATCGCGCTAGCTCTGATTTCTCTTATTTTATTATGAAGATCATTTCTCCCTATGTTGGTGGACATCAACAAAATATTTTCGCTTTCAGTGGAGAAAGTCGGTGATTGAAATTTCGTGGAAACATTTCGCCGCAGCGAATAACGTCTTTTCTTAATGACAGCCATCCCAACTCGTGTATCGTATCTGTGTCACCCTCTCCCCTACTTCGCGATAATACAAAACGAGTTGCCCTTCTTTGAACTTTTTAGATGCCACGCCGTGCAGCAGTACTTCGCGTGAGGTCGGACAAGCGTAGCCTAGGCAATCTCTTCAGTATAATTGTTGCATCTTACAAGTGTTCTGCTAATAATGTTCAGTCTTTGGTTCGTCTTTCCCAACAACATTATCGAAGTGATCGTTCCAGTTTAAGGTGTTCGTAATTATAATGCCTTGGTATTAATCGAAAGGCCGGCCGGTGTGGCCGAGCGGTTCTAGGCGCTTCAGTCTGGAACCGCGCGACCGCTACGGTCGCAGGTTCGAATCCTGCCTCGGGCATGGATGTGTGTGATGTCCTTAGGTTAGTTAGGTTTAAGTAGTTCTAAGTTCTAGGGGACTGATGACCTCAGATGTTAAGTCCCATAGTGCTCAGAGCCATTTGAACCATATTAATCGAAAACAGCTTTTAGATTTGTGTGATTTAACAAGTAACCGAAATTTAACGGATTCCTATAAGCACTCATATGGATGATACAGACCATTCATTATTTACAATAAATTGCCACGTTTCTTGTCTAAATCATTTTGGAATGGTTTTGATCTTCTGATAACCTTACCAGACCGTAAATGAGAGCATCATCAGCAAAAAATTTAAGAGGGCTCCTAAGGCTGTCTCCTATATCATTTATATAGATCACAAACAGCAGTAAACCTAAATATTTCCTCTAGTACGCCAGACATACCTTCTGTATTACTACATGACCACGTAGTGTGACCGTTCTGAAAGTATGAAAGTAACGAATCCAGTCGCACAATTTTTTTCTTCTGTGCCAAACTTTGTGACTAAGAGTAGCAACTACACTGTACATCCTCAATTATTTGCTGGATCTATTCTAATCTCTGTCTTCCTTTGCAGTTTTTACCATCTGCAGCTCCCTCTAGTACCCTGGTAATATGGAAGTTACCCCTGATGCCTTAACAGATGTCCTGCCATCATGTCCCTTCCTCTCAGTGTTTTCCACATGTTCCTTTCCTCTCCGATTCTGCGGAGAACCTCCTCATTCCCACCATATCAGTCCAGCTAATTTTCAACATTCATCTGAAACACCACATCTCTTCCGTTCTGGTTTTCCCACAGTCCATGTATCACTAACATACAATACTTTGATCCAAAAGTACATTTCAGAAATTTCTTCCTAAGCATTACGACTTATGTTTGATACCAGCAGAATTCTCCTGCCCAGGAATACCTTTTTCGCTGGTGCTAGTCTGCTTTTTATATCCTCCCTGCTCCGTCCGTATCAAGTTATTTTGCTGCTTAGGTAGCAGATTTTCTTAACTTCGCCTGCTTCGTGATGCCCAATTGTAATGTTAACTTTTTCACTGTTCTCATTTCTGCTACTTTTCATTACCGTGGTCTTTCTTCGATTTACTCTCAATCGATGTTTTTTTCACATTAGACTGTTTACACGTCCTGTATTCTTCTTCACTTTCATTGAAGATAGCAATGTCATCAACAAATCCTATCACTGACATCATTTCACTTTGAATTTTAGTCCCAGTCTGGAACCTTCCTTTTATTTCCGCCACTGCTTCTTAGATGTACAGAATGAACAATAGCGGTGGAAGACTACGTCACTGTCTTATGTCCTTTCTAATCCGAGCACTTCGTATTGTTCCCTGTTGGTTCTTGTACATATTGTAAACACCCGTATTTCAGTATGGCTTAACCTTTTTTTTTTTTTTTTTTTTTTTTTTTTTTGAGAAGTTCGAACATCTTTTACGATTTTAGATTGGCGAACTCTTTCTCCAGGTCGACAAAGCCTATGAACGTATCTCGATTTCTCTTCAGTCTAGCTTCCATTCATTCATAGAACGCAATTTGATTAGTAGTCGTTTGTGACGAACGCTATCAAAAGCTTTCTGTAAATTTAGAAAACTGAATAAATTTGAGATCCGCTGTGGAGAGTAATCACTTCGTGCGTTTCAGAAGACCGATATTTTCCGATGTGTGCTATGTGTCAACAGATCGTTTTGTTCGAGATTATTCACAATGTGTGAAAATACTCGTATATGTTCCAAAATCCTACTGAAAATCGATATCAGTTATAATGGTTTGTAATTCAGCGAGTTACTCTTATTTTCTTTCTTGAGTACCGGTGTGACTTGTGCAGTTTTCCAGTCTTTGGGTACGGAGCTTTCATCGAACGAGCGGTTGTATTACCATATGATTGCTAATATAATTATAGCTAGGTATTATACCAGCGTACTCTGAATGCAAGCTAATTGGTATACAGTCCGGACTGAAAGACTTGCCTTCGTTAAGTGATTTAAGTGCATTCACTACATCGAGGATATCTACTTTTAAGCTAAGTCATGTTGGCAGCTGTTCTTGGTGTGAATTCTGGAATATTTTCTTCTACTTCATTGCTGACAGAGTTTCGGGAAACCGTTTTTAGTAACGCTACTTAAGTGGCTCCGACATCGGTAACATTACCATCTCGATCGTGCAGTGAAGATATTCATTGTCGTGCTGCTGGTGTACTTTACATACGATCAAAATCTCTCTGGTTTTCGGCCAGTTTTTGAGAGAGAATTTCGTTGTGGGAACTATTAAAACATTTCGGACTGACGTAAATGCTAAGTATCGAGCTTCAGTGAAACTTCGCCAATCTTCCAGCCTTTGCGTTCTTCCAAATTTGTCATACTACTTTCGTTGCTTCTGCAGCATATATCGGAGCTGTTTTGTGCACCCTGAGGGATCAGTTCCATCTCTTACTAATTTATTTGGTATAATTCTCTCAAAACCCGTCGATTTATTCAATCAAGAATAGGGTCATAAGGCTCTACGTCACATCTAACCAATCATACTGCGCATTTTAAATTTATTACGACGTCATGCTGTAACCGGGCTTACTTTTAAGTCAGTTCCACAACATAAACTGTGGTTTTCCTGCTGTGACTGACTTCATCATTTCTTCTATAAATATTTACAAAGTGTTACACAGCATATTAAACATGAGACTGATTAGAGCATGGCGTCGTAATGTGTTTAAAGTATGGAGAATGCTTGATTACATGTAACATTTTTAGCAGGTTAAATTGATCGATAAACAAACGAAACATGTAAAACACCTTATGTCTTTCTTTTTAGCCAACAACGACGAATATGACATAAGACGAGTGCTTCTACTGATCAGGAAAGTCATATTTATGCTGGAGTCATCGCCATTGTTAATCCCAACTCACGATGTAGCGGCTGGGAATCGCTCTCAAACTGCTCTGCATCACACCGAGAAGATACTTTTCTATAGACGGCAGCGTCGTTAGCGAATAGCCTCACTGTGCTGCTTGCCTTACCAGAGACACCGGTACCTTTAATTAAACTGCCGAAAAAAATGTGACACCCTCAAGAACTGTTTTCAGTAGCACCAGAGTATAATACGCGGATGCTGAGAGGTTTCAGTGTTAGTAATTCGTTTGTCACGGCCATCTAAGATCAGATGGCGATCAGGAGGCCTGCTAGTGCATCCAAAGTTTTGACTAGTAAGATTCATTCTAGGATACAACCACGCCCCATCGACGAGTGCGTACTCCTGTTGAACAGCTTCAGCCCATTGAACACGGTCGCATTGTGAGCCTGCAGGAAGCTGAATGGACGTATCGATGGACAGCTGTACATGCTGCGCACAGTTTATCAGTGGTGTGACGTTGCTTTCAGAAGTGGTCTGTGGAACGATTTTTGTAAAATTTCTGTCCCTTTCATCCTTCTAACACGGAACTCCGGGCTCCAAGACAACAGAGGGGCGAGGATGACCTCAGATGGTTAAGTGATTTTAATTTTTACACCAAAGGATGGAACATTCAGTTTTCTGAAACCGGTCGTGTACACAATAAAAGATTTTGACTTAGTCATGTTGTGCGGTTTCTTCGTTTTAAAAATGCTTCTTCAAAACATTGGAAGAAAGGAATTTCATGTCGCTCGTCCGAGACAGTGCAGAAGCGCGATTCATCGATAAACACAGTGCGACGCCATTCATCAACAGTCCATGATTCCTGCTCAGGGCACCACTCCAAACGCAGCTGTTTGTATTGTGGAGGTTACGGCAGCCTACGCATGGGACATTATTCCCTAGTTCGGCTGCAATTAGTCTCCGCCCAGTGGTGTCGGCTGACACAGAATACTGCAGTGAGTCCATTTCTTGTTCGCAGATGTGATGGTGCTATGATCTGGTTAGTACACAATAAGGCGATCCTCCGTTGTGATGATCAGACATGGTCGACCAGAGTCTTGACAACAACTGCGCCTGCCCTCACGATCCCGTGTAGTCCAACAGAGACTTACTGCCACATTTGAATCTCTCAAAAATCTGGATTTTGTACGATTCGACCAGCCGACCAAATGGAGACTCATGTTGAGGTCGCTTTCATCCTCTGATAGCTCTGACACTAGTACACGGCATGTCCGTACATGTCCGAAAGAACAGACACCATGCATTCATGGAATCTGATTGGCCTAGCTGGGCAATGGATTCACCTTCTTCAGTGCGGATGCGCAAGGATGTCAGACCTCATGTGGGAATCTCAAGGCAGCGAATATGGAGGAAATGGACAGGGCCTACTGATAGGTGGCGCTCAATGGGAATGTAGAAGGGTCGTGAGGTATGCCCAGACAGTCCGCGCAGTTGCGATAACGCTGTGTCTCGGATGGCGCATCGTTACCGCACCTGCCTAGTAGGGAGGATATTCCGCGCTCGAATCCCGGTCCGCTCCAAATTTTCGCTCTTCGTCGCTGATTCCGATCTCTCGATGCAACTGACGGCGGAACCCCTCTCTTTCCTTTCCTTTCTTCCCCTCTCCACCCTCAGTTTACATCTCAATATCCTTCACAGTGATCACTCAAAATCACGACACCGGGGCCGTTACAGATGTCAGAGAGAATTGCAGCACTATTCATTTACATACCCGCCGATGGTGTGTGCGAAGTTACATTGACACCCGACTATTTCTTCTGGGTGCTTCAGTGTTTTTGGCAGGTACCTCATCCCCAGATGTCGTGATCCAAATCAGGGTTCTGAATGGCTGCCCATGTGGAATATCAGGTGCCTTCACGGTATTGTCTTTCAGTAATTCACACCAAGAACTAGAACTGCGTTTCCTTCTACAAAGCAGAGGTGACTAAATATAAAGTAACAATTAGTGCAGAATGTAGTTACATAATATCCTTTTTTTTTTTTTTTTTTTTTTTTTTTTTTTTTTTTTTTTTTTTTGTTCCCAGTCTTGTGACTGGTTTGATGCGGCCCGCCACGAATTCCTCTCCTGTGCCAACCTTTTCATCTCAGAGTAGCACTTGCACCCTACAGCCACAATTATTAGCTTCATATATTCCAATCTCTGCCAACAGTCTTTATGCTCTGCAGCTCCTAATAATATGGAAGTTATTCGCTGATGTTTTAATAGATGCTCTACAGATAGATTATATAATGGTAAGACAGAGATTTAGGAACCAGGTTTTAAATTGTAAGACATTTCCAGGGGCAGATGTGGACTCTGACCACAATCTATTGGTTATGAACTGTAGATTAAAACTGAAGAAACTGCAAAAAGGTGGGAATTTAAGGAGATGGGACCTGGATAAACTGAAAGAACCAGAGGTTGTACAGAGTTTCAGGGAGAGCATAAGGGAACAATTGACAGGAATGGGGGAAAGAAATACAGTAGAAGAAGAATGGGTAGCTTTGAGGGATGAAATAGTGAAGGCAACAGAGGATTAAATTGGTAAAAAGACGAGGATGGGTAGAAACCCTCGGGTAACAGAAGAAATATTGAATTTAATTGATGAAAGGAGAAAAAATAAAAATGCATTAAATGAAGAAGGCAAAAAGGAATACAAAGTTCTCAAAAATGAGATCGAAGGAAGTGCAGAATGCCTAAGCACGGATGGCTAGAGGACAAATGTAAGGATGTAGCGGCGCATATCACCAGGGGTAAGACACGTACTGCCTACAGGAAAATTAGAGAGACCTTTGGACAAAGGAAAACCACTTGCATGAATATCAAGAGCTTTGATGGAAACCCAGTTCTAAGCAAAGAAGGGAAAGCAGAAAGGTGGAAGGAGTATATAGAGTGTCTATACAGGGGCGATGTTCTTGAGGACAATATTATGGAAATGGAAGAGGAGGTAGATGAAGATGAAATAGCAGATACGATACTGCGTGAAGAGTTTGACAGAGCACTGAAAGACCTGAGTCGAAACAAGGCCCCGGGAGTAGACAACATTCCATTGGAACTACTGACGGCCTTGGGAGAGCCAGTCCTGACAAACTCTACCATCTGGTGAGCAAGATGTATCAGTCAGGTGAAATTCCCTCAGACTTCAAGAAGAATATAATAATTGCAATCCCAAACAAGCAGGTGTTGACAGATGTGAAAATTACCGAACTACCAGTTTAATAAGTCGCAGATGCAAAATACTAACACGAATTCTTTACAGACGAATGGAAAAACTAGTAGACGCCGACCTTGAGGAAGGTCAGTTTGGACTCCGTAGAAATGTTGGAACACGTGAGGCAATACTGACCCTACGACTTATCTTAGAAGCTAGATTAAGGGAAGGCAAACCTACGTTTCTAGCATTTGTAGACTTAGAGAAAGCGTTTGACAATGTTGACTGGAATACTCTCTTTCAAATTCTGAAGGTGGCAGGGGTAAAATACAGGGAGCGAAAGTCTATTTACAATTTGTACAGAAACCAGATGGCAGTTATAAGAGTCGAGGGACATGAAAGGGAAGCAGTGGTTGGGAAGGGACTGAGACAGGTTTGTAGCCTCTCCCCGATGTTATTCAATCTGTATATTGAGCAAGTAGTAAACGAAACAAAAGGAAAGTTCGGAGTAGGTATTAAAATGCATGGAGAAGAAATAAAAGCTTTGAGGTTCGCCGATGACATTGTAATTCTGTCAGAGACAGCAAAGGACTTGGAACAGCAACTGAACGGAATGGACAGTGTCTTGAAAGGAGGGTATAAGATGAACATCAACAAAAGTAAAACGAGGATAATGGAATGTAGTCAAATTAAGTCGGGTGATGCTGAGAGAATTAGATTAGGAAATGAGACACTTAAAGTAGTAAAGGAGTTTTGCTATTTGGTGAGCAAAATAACTGATGATGGTCGAAGTAGAGAGGATATAAAGTGTAGAATGGCAATTGCAAGGAAAGCGTTTCTGAAGAAAAATTTGTTAACATCGAGTATAGATTTAAATGTTAGAAGGTCGTTTCTGTAAGTATTTGTATGGAGTGTAGCCATGTATCGAAGTGAAACGTGCACGATAAATAGTTTAGACAAGAAGAGAATAGAAGCTTTTGAAATGTGGTGCTACAGAAGAATGCTGAAGATTAGATGAGTAGATCACATAACTAATGAGGAGGTATTGAATAGAATTGGGGAAAAGAGGAGCCTGTGGCACAACCTGACTAGAAGAAGGGATCGGTTAGTAGGACATGTTCTGAGACATCGAGGGATCACCAATTTAGTATTGGAGGGAAGCGTGGAGGGTAAAAATCGTAGAGGGAGACCAAGAGATGAATACACTAAGCAGATTCAGAAGGATGTAGGCTGCAGTAGGTACTGGGAGATGAAGAAGCTTGCACAGGATAGAGTAGCATGGAGAGCTGCATCAAACCAGTCTCAGGACTGAAGACCACAACAACAACATCATCCAGTCCCTTCTTCTCCTCAACGTTTTCAACATATTCCTTTCCTCGCCAGTTCTCCGGAGAACCTTCTCATTCCTTACCTTAGCAGTCCATCTAATTTTCAGCATTCATCTGTATCGCTGCATCTCAAGTGCTTCGATTCTCTTCTGTTACGGTTTTCACTACCATACAATGCTGTGCTGCAAACGTACAGTCTCAGAAATGTCTTCCTCAAATTAAGATATATGTTTGATAATAGCAGATTACTCTTGTCCAGGAATGACCTATTTGCTAGGGCTAATCTGCTTTCAAAAATGGTTCAAATGAGTCTGAGCACTATGCGACTTAACTTCTGAGGTCATCAGTCGCCTAGAACTTAGAACTACTTAAACCTAACTAACCTAAGGACATCACACACATCCATGCCCGAGGCAGGATTCGAACCTGCGACCGTAGCGGTCGCTCGGTTCCAGACTTCAGCGCCTAGAACCGCACGGCCACTCCGGCCAGCTAATCTGCTTTCGATGTCCTCCTTGCTCCGTCTGTCATTGGATATTTCCCTGCCTCGGTAGGAGAATTCCTTAACTTCATCCATTCCGTGACCGTCAATCCCGATCTTAAGTGTCTCGCTTTTCTCATTTCTGCTGCTTCTCATTACTTGTCTCTTTCTTCGATTTACTCTCAGTCCACATTCTGTACTCATTAGACTGTTCATTCCATTCAGCAAATCATGTAACACTTTTTCACTTTGAGTGAGGATAGTAATATCATCAGCGAATTGTATCATTGATATCCATTCACCTTGCATTTTAATTTCACTCTTGTAACTTCCGTTTAATTCCGTCATTACATCTTCGATTTTTAGATTGAACAGTAGGGGCAAACGAGTACATTCCCGTCTTACACCCTTTTTAATCTTAGCACTTCGTTCTTGATCTCCCTCCCTTTTCTTCGCTCTTGGCTCATGTGCATGTTGTATAATACCCGTGTTTCCCTGTAGCTTATCTTTTTTCTTCTCAGAAGTTTGAACATCTTCCACCATTTGACATTGTCGAACGCTTTGTCCAGGTCGACAAATCCTATGAACGTGTCTTGATTTTGCCTTAGTCTTGCTCCTATTAATTATCAACCGCAACGTACCTGTTTAGCAAATTAAAAGTTTGTAACTCGATTATACTTGAAACAGGTGGTCAAAATGGGTTCCGCTTGGTTTGCTGAATCCTGCGATGACATATCGTTTGTGTGACTGCTTTCGAAACACACAGACTGGACTACAGAGTGCTAACTGCGTATTTCTACAGTTTCCGCTTATTTGCAATGATTTTACACACTGACGTCTTATTATGAGTCCAGCATATGTCTTGTAGTGCACAAAAATTGTTGACTCAACGTCTTGATATTCTCTTATATTGTTTAATTATTTACTGCCTGTTTATTTGTACAGTTCATGCTTCATGGAATTCCAGTCATTCTAATCTCTTTCCTTGGAAGGCAAATCTGCAGCTCTCTCCTGGACACATCTTCGTCTGCTTTATTTAGCTATTACCAGTGTTTATTAATTATGAAGTAAAAGCCACCCCGTCTCCGCAAAACGAATCCCACTTCTCTTGCCAGTTAATTCCTGATGAGGTGTTTCACAACCACGATTCGAACCAGTTACCTTCGGATTTTCGTGCAACACCAAACGAGAGAGGTGAATTAATGTCTCGATCTTCTACAGCATGTTATTGACGATGGACCATAGGTATGAAGAGTCACTCGATGAAGGCTTTCACGAGAGGTTGTGTTAACCGCTAGTTAATCTTTCAGGTTGTAAGGTCGTAGTCCATGAAGTTTTATCGTTGCTGACGTTTCGCCCCGAGGTACGCTGGACATCCGAAGTGCTCCTGGTTTCACAGACTCTTGTTGACTGACGGCTCGGACTCGGTTGAGGCGACATACCGTGAAAAAGGGCCTCGTAGAAGTTCATACAAAATCGCAGAGATAATGTGTGTCAAAGATAAAAACTGAACAATCGAACTGTCATCTACATAATCAGTAGAGTTACTGCCCATATATCGCTAAGTTTCGTGGCTTCTTCTCGTCCGTTGAAGTAGTCCCCACGTTTAAATATTTCGGTGGCTTCTCTGTATAGCCGTGGGTCACTGTAAATAAAATCGTGCTTTCGGAAAACATCACTCAACAATTTTCTGCCCTGCTACAGTTGATTTGTCTACTTTCTCTACACGGCAAAGAATGTGTCTCTGATGACATCGATGTCGACAGGACACTAAACCCTAATCTTCCTTCGGAAAAGGCTTCCGTGTTCCTTCAGGCGTGTATTCAAGTTTCTCTTTGCAGTTCCAATTTACACGAATTTTATATATCCCCCCCCCCCCCCCATTCCCCAAGGGAGACAGAACATTGCGTTATCCTTCACAGAATCGAGGTCTTCGCACATTATCTTTGTTGGTCTAAAAAACCTGTCTGAACTTATGTTTCTCTAAAATCTTACCGATCTAATCAATATCAATTCTCTTTTTTCTTTTTTTTTTTAATAGAAGGAAGAAAGACTCCACCGTTGTTTTTTATCCTTTCTTTCGGTCTGTTGTCATTTTGTCATAGAACTGCATTTACTTATTTTCTTGAACATCCGTTTTTTTCGAAAGTCTGCTTCTGATGTTTTAATTCGGCGTGCCGGTGTTCCGGTCTGCAACTTCTTTTGGCTCTGTCGACAAGGCTTTCAATGACACCCATCAAAGGTAATTACCAACAATACAGTCGAACATGAAGCAGATATTATTTATCCGAGCTTGATGACTAAGTAAAATAACTATGACTACAATAATTTGTGTGATTGAAAAAAAGTGTAGCCTTCTAAAAACAACAAATTGTGGAAAATAATCGATAGCACAGACACTGCCACCTGTGGCGCAGTTCTATCTTTCGTCTGTTCTTAACGATATGGAAAAGTAATGGTCTGAATAGTGGGGAATTATACGAGTAAGATTTCAGTCTATGTCGAGACCTGACACGTACATTTTCTGCCTTATCTCATTCGTACGAGAGCTGAAGACCTCTCATCTAATCCCCTCACACGTATTGAGAAGATAGCTTTAGCGGCTCCAAACAGAACAAAGAGATATTACACACGCGTCCAATTTTCTCCGGATGGCATTGCCTGTCAGGTAGAACAACAGCGCTAAGAGTAAGCCGGGGAACGACTGCGAATTTCGCCGCTGCCCAGATCGGACCTCGTTACCGCGCCGCTGGCCACTAATGCAGTGCTCGTAAATTAATAGCTTATTTCCCGCTATCGTATTAGCGTCAGCACTCTCGGCCGGGGAAGAGGATATAAATATAGATATTTGAGGCCTAATGACGAGAAATGAGCGGCCCGGGGGCGTGTCCGTAGTGGAGGTGCGGTCGGCACGTACCGAGCAGAGGCGCGCGTGACGTCGGCGCTGAGCCGCAGCGTGGCGCTATGCGGTGTCGGGGCAGAGGGGGCCAGAGGAGGCACGCTGCCGTGACGTCATCTGGTGCACTCGGCGCGACGGCGCTCTGCCTAGAGTGTATGAGCGCTCACAAGGAACCCCTTGAATTCGAGGTCACAAGTTCAGTCTTTAGTAACGCTCATTTGAAAGTGCTGAAAGGAAAAATATTAGCGCCTAAGGACTCACCATGTGCATCAAGAGTGCGACAGAAAATGAGTCTTCGGGAAGTGCATCTACATCTACATCTACATGATTACTCTGCAATTCACATTTAAGTGCTTGGCAGAGAGGGTTCATCGAACCACAATCATACTATCTCTCTACCATTCCACTCCCGAACAGCGCACGGGAAAAACGAACACCTAATCTTTTCTGTTCGAGCTCTGATTTCTCTTATTTTATTTTGATGATCATTCCTACCTTTGTAGGATGAGCTCAACAAAATATTTTCGCATTCGGAAGAGAAAGTTGCTGACGTCTTTGCTTTAATGAGTTCCATCCCAACTCGCGTATCATATCTGCCACACTCTCTCCCCTATTACGTGATAATACAAAACGAACTGCCCTTTTTTGCACCCTTTCGATGTCCTCCGTCAATCCTACCTGGTAAGGATCCCACACTGCGCAGCAATATTCTATCAGAGGACGAACGAGTGTTGTGTAAGCTGTCTCTTTAGTGGACTTGTTGCATCTTCTAAGTGTCCTGCCAATGAAACGCAACCTTTGGCTCGCCTTCCCCAAAATATTATCTATGTGGTCTTTCCAACTGAAGTTGTTCGTAATTTTAACACCCAGGTACTTAGTTGAATTCACAGCCTTCAGAATTGTACTATTTATCGAGTAATCGAATTGCAACGTATTTCTTTTGGAACTCATGTGGATCACCTCACACTTTTCGTTATTTAGCGTCAACTGCCATCTGCCACACCATAAGGCAATCTTTTCTAAATCGCTTTGCAACTGATACTGGTCTTCGGATGACCTTACTAGACGGTAAATTACAGCATCATCTGCGAACAACCTAAGAGAACTGCTCAGATTGTCACCCAGGTCATTTATATAGATCAGGAACAGCAGAGGTGCCAGGACGCTTCCCTTGGGAACACCTGATATTACTTCAATTTTACTCGACGATTTGCCGTCTATTACTACGAACTGCGACCTTCCTGACAGGAAATCACGAATCCAGTCGCACAACTGAGACGATACCCCATAGGCCCGCAGCTTGATTAGAAGTCGCTTGTGAGGAACGGTGTCAAAAGCTTTCCGGAAATCTAGAAATACGGAATCAACTTGAGATCCCCTGTCGATAGCGGCCATTACTTCGTGCGAATAAAGAGCTAGCTGCGTTGCACAAGAACGATGTTTTCTGAAACCATGCTGATTACGTATCAATAGATCGTTCGCTTCGAGGTGATTCATAATGTTTGAATACAGTATATGCTCCAAAACCCCACTGCAAACCGACGTCAATGATATAGGTCTGTAGTTCGATGGATTACTCCTACTACCCTTCTTAAACACTGGTGCGACCTGCGCAATTTTCCAATCTGTAGGTACAGATCTATCGGTGAGCGAGCGGTTGTATATTATTGATAAGTAGGGAGCTATTGTACCAGCGTAATCTGAAAGGAACCTAATCGGTATACAATGTGTACCTGAAGACTTGCCCGTATCAGGCGATTTGAGTTGCTTCGCAACCCCTAAGGTATCTCCTTCTAAGAAACTCATCCTAGCTGCTGTTCGTGTTCCAAATTCTGGAATATTCCATTCGTCTTCCCTGGTGAAGGAATTTCGGAAAACTGCGTTCAATAACTCCGCTTTAGCGGCACAGACGTCAGTAACAGTACCATCGGCACTGCGCAGCGAAGGCATTGACTGAGTCTTGCCGCTTGTGTACTTTACATACGACCAGAATTTCTTCGGATTTTCTACCAAATTTCGAGACAATGTTTCGTTGTGGAACCTATTAAAGGCATCTCGCATTGAAGTCCGAGCCAAATTTCGCGCATCTGTAAATTTTAGCCAATCTTCGGGATTTCGCGTTCTTCGCATGCTTTTTCCGTTGCCTCTGCAAGTGCAGAAATCAACCTTCTACCGGATGCCTGTACAGGGTGACAATTTTTGAACTATGTGAAATAGAATTCTCATAACTTCTGAACAATTTGCTTCAGAACGTTCAAACTGCACGGTTGGCAGCGGGGCAGGATGCGCATGCGTATTAGCGACGAAGCTTACTTTCATTGGGATGGGGCCGTCAATAAGTCAAATTGGCGCATTTGGAGGACTGAGAATCTGCATTTCGCGATCGACAAGCCTCTTCACCCTCAACAGGTGACTGTGTGGTGTGTAATGTCCAGTCACGGAATAATCGGTGCGGTACTCCTTGATGGCACAGTGACTACCGAACGGTACGTGAAGGTTTTGGAACATGATTTCATCCCCATTATCCAAAGTGACCCTGATTTCGACAAGATGTGGTTCATGCAAGACGGAGCTCGACGAAATCAAATGGTTCAAATGGCTCTGAGCACTATGGGACTTAATATCTGAGGTCATCAGTTCCCTAGAACTTAGAACTACTTAAACCTAACCAACCTAAGGACATCACACACATCCATGCCCAAGGCAGGATTCGAACCTGCGGCCGGCTCGTATGGCCGAGCGGTTCTAGGCACTACATTCTGGAACCGCGAGACCGCTACGGTCGCAGGTTCGAATCCTGCCTCGGGCATGGATGTGTGTGATGTCCTTAGGTTATCTAGGTTTAAGTAGTTCTAGGTTCTAGGGGACTGATGACCTCAGAAGTTAAGTCCCATAGTGCTTAAAGGCATTCGAACCTGCGACCGTAGCGGTCGCGTGATTCCAGACTGAAGCGCCTAGAACCGTTCGGCCGCAACGACCTGCTTGACGACATCTCAGCAAGAGACTGATGTCCAGGAGGATGAACACATGCGACTGCTTTTTGTGGGGCTATATAAAAGACAAGGTGTACAGCAATAACCCCAAAACCATTACTGAGTTGAAAACAGCCATTCAGGAGGCCACCGATGACATCGATGTTCCGACACTTCAGCGGGTCATGCAGAATTTCGTTATTCGTCTGCGCCACATCATCGCCCATTATGGCAGGCATATCGAAGATGCAAACTAAATCCGAATATCTGTAGTGACATTTAAATTTTGACTAAAGCGTGTGAATGTCGTAATTTTTAACTAATTTATGTCTTTTTTCATATACAATAGTAGTCACGCTCTATTACACTTCACAAAATGAACATCGTCGACATTAAAGAACTGTTCAAAACAAACGATTAACTTGCACTGTGAACACGGAATGAAAGCTGGCGCGCCTCAGTGATGACTAAGGTTCGCACCATCAAGATCGAAGGCGAACATTCCTTGGGAGTTACAGACCGTGCGGGACGTTCAGATAGGTATCCACTCTTAAAGAATTCACATAGTATCCTATTGGTGTAACGGGGTTACGAGTGCTAATGGGATGTGTTAGCAAGCAACCGAATGCGAAACAGTCTGTCGTGAAGCTTATCGTGAAACTGGCTGTCCTTTAAGGCTTAGCTGCAGACAGATAAATGGTTTATAGGCGCGGAAAAAACAAACATCCTGAGGGTGAAGTTGTCCAGTGCTTCCAGATGGTATGTACTGCAAAGACACACACTTTTTAGGAGGAATAGTTTGCTCTAAAGGAGTATGATGTTTATACGCAGACCAGGAATCTAGCAAAAGCAAGTTATTTTTACCAGCTATTGGTCAAAAGCAGTGATCATACCGTAGTCGTAGTTCTCTTACGCCCGTTTTCCCAGTCTTGCTTGCTGTGACGCAAATACTCCTTACTGCCCCTACAAGATTACGCACACGAAAAAGAATTGTTGGTGACAGAACAACTCCAACTTCTCACAGCACAATAAATAACTTTCTATCCAAATTACCATCTAGATTAACAGTCGGAATAATTGTAAATTAATGCTTTAAGGAACTGATCTAGTTAATCTGATTTCTAAGGCTCCTGTCATATACACTTCCTCTTCAAATACCGTTTGGTCGGAGTTGAAAGCAAATTCCTTACTGAAGGATTGGATAACTGTTTCTCTCATCTATAAATTTTTGGACCCATTTCGCAGTTGGCTGCACATCGTCAAGTTGACGCTTTGTGTGAAATTTCATTATCTCACGTCTTCTTATCCTGTAGCAGTGTTTGAAATTGTGCAATCATCCACTGCTTCCCTCGAAATCATTGTAAACTATGTCGGGCGCAGTCTGGTGTGCATGACGTTGTATGTGACTATCATACGCGTCCGTAAACTGTATCGTGCATCCATGAAACGGGCAAAACACCAGTGTTTATATATGGTTCAAATGGCTCTGAGCACTGTGGGACCTTCGCTTCCCGCGTCCGGGTTCCCGGGTTCGATTCCCGGCGGGGTCAGGGATTTTCTCTGCCTCGTGATGACTGGGTGTTGTGTGATGTCCTTAGGTTAGTTAGGTTTAAGTAGTTCTAAGTTCTAGGGGACTGATGACCATAGATGTTAAGTCCCATAGTGCTCAGAGCCATTTGAACCATTTGAACCACTATGGGACTTACCATCTGAGGTCATTAGTCCCCTAGAACTTAGAACTACTTAAACCTAGCTAACCTAAGGACGTCACACACATCCATGCCCGACGCAGGATTCGAACCTGTGACCGTAGCGGTCGCGAGGCTCCAGACTGAAGCGCCTAGAACCGCTCGGCCACACCGGACGGCACCAGTTATTATAGCAAGTGCGCTTGTCCCCCTTGAATATCCATGGTTTTTGTTATGCACTACATGCTCATACTGCTGTGGACTTATTCGAAACCTGTTCATAAATGGTTTTTTTTTTTTTTACTATGCTGCGGATGATCTTCCATGTACGTAATTATGTTTAGTACCCAGCTCTTTGGACAACGATTGTCCGACACCACGTTTCACTGGTGACGTGATTTGTGGCTACTTGCCCGACAAGGATGATGAACTGCATGACTCGACACTTTTTTTAATATCACTTACACTTTTAAGCACGTACCGTCATCACCGTACTCCTCTTGTACATTATCCGCACAATCGAGCACATCCGACGCCACACACCTCACTCACTCATCTTGCAGAAATGCTAATATTTCACCCACTACTTCTTTCTCGCTCAGCGAAATTCTTTGGGTTCTTTTCTGACGATATTTCAACTTCGGCAACCGTTGCTGTAGATACAACGCAATATTATTTGCTTCGTTTGTCATTGTCATTGCTCTGTTATGTATCCTCTCCGCTCGCACTGTAGACTGTTGTGAGTTCCTCGTCGAGTAAGCGGTTCAACTACGCTCCGTAGCCTCATGCTGTGCTCACCATTAGTTACCTCCAGCCCCGCCCCCTGTTGCCATTAACACCCGGTATTGACGTTACATGGTAAGCAATGTGTGGGGCGTCGAATGCCGTAAACATCATTGGCATTTTGCGACCTCGCGCTCAAGGGGCCCCTTGTCAGAGTTTATTTCTGCTCTTTCTTTGGTTCAAATGGTTGAAATGGTTCTGAGCACTATGGGACTCAACGTCTGAGGTCATCAGTCCTCTAGAACTACTTAAACCTAACTAACCTAAGGACAACACACACACCCCTGCCCGAGGCAGGATTCGAATCTGCTCTTTCTTTGTGAGAATAGAGCTATGTTTTTTTCAGTGTGGAAATGTATCGCAACGTCCTGCGGAACGCGCTTACATCTTCCGCTGCCCGATGAGGATCGCAGGGCGCTGCGTGAAACGTTTTCCTAGGAGAGGGACGGTGTGCGTAAAAACGTAAAAGCTTTTATAATTTGACAACTGTATATGATAGAGTGACACAAGAACTACCTTATGACTTTTTAATTCAATGAAAATTTTGTGCTATTGAAACAGAGAAAGATTTAAGTTTTTTTAAGAAAAGTTGATTTTTCGCGCTACTCAATATTTAGCTCGTCATGCCTCTCAGACTACGTGCCGTACAACAACATAATTTTACAGTTCCCCTTCAGTAGTATACGTCGATAATTTCACGTCAGTTATAGTGAAGAAATAAATTAAAATCTCACGTCTGAAATGGAACTTTTACCAAACCAACATCACAAATATAGTAAGCGACAAACATTTTCCCTTCACAGTTTTTTTGGGGGGTTAAAGCGAGAAAATGTTTCGGAAGGGTTTCCATTTATTTTTACAGTTTGTTGGAACTGAGTGGGTGCTACAGTTTCTCCTAGGCGAGAGCAGCATAGTGAGGTTCATTGGCTTGATGCGAGATCCAGCGCGCTGCGAGGAACATTCTGCAAGGCGCCGGGCAGCAGTAGTGGGGAGGCAGCGAAGGCAAAACACGCAGCGCCGTGATCGACCTAAAAGCCTATTAATTTTGGCACTCCGAAAGTACATGGAAGTTGGTGAACACGAGGAAGGCTGCATATTACTGTGAAGAGACTCAGGAAGCGCAAAGTAGACAAATGATCTTACATCGTGGAGAAGAGGAAGGCGCGTACAACATTTTAGTAACAAAATATTTAGTCGACGATGCAGAGGAATACCAGTTCCCTTTGCCTTATAACGCAGACGCATCAGTAGTTAATGAACTGCCCAAGGACTAGAATTTAGGTTCAATTTAATTCTATTGCTACGAATTTTTGATGTGTTATCTGGAAACTCTAAACAGATTGTACATATTCGTTAATCGTGGTAACGTACAATGTTTGATATTTTGTATGTAGCAGTAAATCATATTAACTGCAAACATGTAGAAATAAAACAGAACATTTGAAAAATAAGAACCAATTAAAAATAACATAAAATACAGGGAATTTACTCAAATTCCAAGTGAATAACTTCCATTTTACATACCTAAATATGTTACTGGCAGTCTCGGAAAGACTCTAGGTTTGCCGACTAAGTACAAATGCACTTACTTCTAAACCTGTTGTTATTTTTATGTTCATAGCGTCCACTGGACAGAAAGTTAAGCTGTTGCCTTTTAGGTATCCTATGTGATATCGTACTGACTTTAGTCCACAAGTTTTGGTCACTTACAATTGTTTGGAGATCGCTGTCTAATTGTCTGCAGTCTCTCTCTACCTGAAAATGGGAGCATCTGAACGACATGATCAGCGGAACCTTCCTCTCCACATTCACAGATTGTTATGTTACTACATCCCACTCGATGCAGATGGTCGGGATACGGACCGTGACCTGTCAGGTACACCATACCTCGAGTTGGGACAATGTTGCTCCGCTGAACCTGCTCCTCATCCTTGGGAATATGCTGCAAACGCACCTTGCAGTGTTCCTAGTGTCCCAGTCTGACTACCATTCATCTAACTTCCAGGCTTCTAAATATCTTTTATCAGTAGTATGCGTTCCTTTTATCTCGTACATTCGACCATATTGTTCACGCTCCAAACAATACAGCGCTGCCCTGTAACGTATGACGACATCCATCGGATATCTCCCGAGGTGTAGGGCGAATGGCGCCGGTGACACTCAGAAATACGCTCCGCTGAATTCGTAGCAATATTGTTCTTTAGTTGCCTAGTCTAAGGCGATGCGCCCAGACACTGGCAGCGAAGCCCACATTGGCGCTGAAGATAGCTTCGTGATATGACCGCACCACATGCAACGGTAATTTATAGTCAGCAGTGCCAGCACGGGCAATCTTATGCATAATTTTTGCTACTTTTTGAATAACAGACTTTATATGTTCTAGAAAGTTTCTTTTCTCGTCTAGAAGAATTCCTAAATATATACGCAAACAGTGCTGCACCCTTCAGGTATTCCGTCAACCCTCAGGGAAGGATTTCTGGGAAGAGAAAGTCTTCCCTTCAGAGGTATGTATGAGCAATTTTGTCATATGATGACATGGTTGGAGACCGTGACTGTTATTTGAAGACAAATATTGATGGTGTTGGGACAGCAACCAGCCAAAAAATTTACTTTCACTTCCTTTATTCAAAGGGTACCATTACCGGTTTCGAATCGTTATATTCATCTTCAGACGGTTTACATGCTTTCCTTATGTATGTACTTTTATGAATTGCTATAATCAGTTTGTTGTTCTTGCGCCAATGCTGCATCTGAGCAAGCACACCAGTCGCCGTTTCCTCAAGCCTCCTCCTGGAATCTACAGAAACAACTATAATTATGTTACCTGTGTATGCAACAACACCATCTATAACATCTTCCCCGTCAAACACAAGTAATAAGGGTTCATACTAAGATACCAGCCCCGCACGCCACTGGACGATACATCCACTACAATGATCTACAAAGCTCTCATACAGATATTTGGGGACTGAGACTTCGAGGCGTGCGAACAGCGCGGGCCACCAAAGATTTTCGAATTCGCCTATGATGTCATTCATGAGCGCGATTGCATGCTTAGTTGTTGAATTTTCTACAATCTGAAGAGCTCTATCAACCGTATCGTCTATACACTTCCCTTTTTTTAAATCCATATTGACACTGGTTCAGTCGACGTGAATATTCGTTTTGTTGCCACTTCCCCTCAACGATTTTCGAAATTCCGATGGAATGTTATTATCCCTTCTCCATTATTTGATCTTAAGTCTACCAAGGCTCTTTTACATTCTGATTCTAATACTGGGTGCCCTGTCTCTCCCCTGTCAACTCCTGTCTTTTCATCTATCATGTCATCAGACAAGTCTTCCCTCTCATAGAGGCCTTCAATGCCCTCTTTCCATCTATCCGCTCTCTCCTCTACATTTAACAGTGGAAGTACCACTGAACTCTTAATGTTGCCACGCTTGCTTTTATTGTGACCGAAGGTTGTTTTGACTTTCCTACATGCTGAACCCTTCCTTCCGACAATCATTTCTTTTTTGACGTCTTCGCATTCTTCATGCAACCATTTTGCCTTAGCTTCCCTGCTCTTCCTACTTATTTCGTTTCTAGTATTTCCGTGTTTCTGAATTTCCCTGGACATTTTTGTATTTCCTTCTTTCATCAATCAAGTATTTTTCTGTCACCCATAGTTTCTTCGCAGTTACCTTCTTTGCACCTATATTTTTCTTTCCAACGTCTGTGGTGCGCTTTTCACAGATGTCCATTCCTCTTCAACTGAACTGCCTATTGAGCTGTTTCTTAACGCAGTTGGACAACTTCAGACGTATCTCGTCATTCCTTAGTATTTTCGTATTGCACTTCTTTGTGCGCTGTTTCTTCCTGACTAGTCTCTTGAGCTTCAGCCTACTCTTAATCATTCCTAAATTGTGATCTGAGTTTATATCTGCCCCTCGGTACGCGTTACAATCTAATATCTTATTTCGGATTCTCTGCTCGATCACAATATATTCTAACTGAAAGCTTCCCGTATCTCCCGGCCATTTCCATGTATATCTCCTCCTCCTGTGATTCTTGAAAAGATTATTCGCTATCGCTGACTGATACTTATTGTAGAACTCAACTAGTTTTCTACCACCAAGTCCGTATTGTCCCGTAATCCATACTTCTACTCCCTCCCATATAATATTATTCCAATCCGCCACGACTATCAGATTTTCACATCCCGATGTCGCCATGTACACCTGAATTATTGTTGTCGGTGTTGGTTCAATGTTGATTCTGATGAGAATAACCCTATTACTGAACTGTCCACAGTAACTCACTCATTGTGTTGCATTCCTATTCATAACGAATGCTACTCCTGTGATATCAGCTGCTGCTGACATTACCCTACATTCGTCTGACCAGAAAACATTGCCTTTCTTCCATTTCACTTCACTTACCCCAACTATGTCTAGACTGAGCCTTCCGTTTCCCTTTTCATAATTTCTAGCTTCCCTATCATGTCCAAACCTCTGACATTCCACGCCCCCACCCGTAGAACGTCGTCCTTTCGTTGTTTATTCAATCTTTTTCTCATCTCACCTCCCCCTTGGCAGTCCTCACCCGGCGATCCGAATGGGGGACTATTCAGGAATTTTTCACAAGTGAAGAGATTATCAAGACACTTTTTCAATTTCTGGCCACATATACTTTGGATACAATTATGTCTGTAATGTAATGGTTTCCATTGTCTTCTGTATCCTAATGCCGTTGGTCATTGATGATCCTTCCGTCTTTAGGGGCAGTTTCCTACCGCAAGGGCGAGAGAGTGCCCTCTGAGTCTGCCGCTCCTCGTCACCACACATACACAGGCTATATGTTGCAGACACCACGGATGTTTACACCATGACTTGGGCCCAATCATTCAAACTGCCACACTGTCATTCAGGATGCTTTATCCTTCATTCTCAGTGACGGCGTGTTGCCGTTTCCTCTACATCTTAGTGATCAGTACACTCTAGACACTGTTGTCTTCCAATATGACAACATCCGTGTTCAGGAAGTTGTATTCATACGTTCCTGGTTTGATGGACACTCACATGCCCTACCGCATCGCGACTGGGCCGCTAAATCAGTCAATCTTAATCCCACAGAAAATTCCTAAGACTTTTTGGAACGGCGGGTGAAACATAGCAGCCGGCATCCCTGAAATTTTGCAGCTTCAACTGGAATCTGGCGAACTCCATTGCTCGGCGGATTGAGGCTAGAGATGGTTTTACACGATATTAGTGTGACGCATCCTGCGGTGACGGATACTTTGTCAGGTAAGCTTATTCCTCCTCGACATTTCTGCGGAGGATTCTTCTTCCTTCTGTACCACTACATCTCATACGCTTCTGTTCTATCCCTTATTGGTTTTCCCGCGTTCCACAACAGCCTCCTACACCATAAATTCTGTGCCTGAGACGTCAATTCTCAGAAATTTATTCCTAAAATTAAAACGTATGATCTTTTAGCGATGACTGCCCACATTATCTGTGCTAACTTTTTTCTTACATTCACCCGCGTTATTTTGCTTACAAGATGGCAGAATTACTTCGCTTCGTTGCCTGCATGGTCCTCAATTTTGGTCTTAAGTTTATCTGATTTCTGCTATAACTCATTATTTCTTCTACCTTCAATTTCCTCTCTGTACATATTGGATATTTAATAGACTGTTCATATTTGTCCAACAAGTCCTGTATTCTCCCTCATTTTCTGGTTGCATATGAAACAATGACATTCTTGGCCAAAGTTTGAAGGTAACGAGGAATTTAAAAATCTCAGTAACTAACTGGTTCAATCCGCAGGCAGAGAACTTCTTTCCAGAGTGACTGAAGACGTTAGTGCAACGATATTAGAAATGCTTAGGAATGGAGAGTGATTATATGTAAAAGTGAAGTAGGCTTCTAGGGAACTACAGCTCCCAATTATTTTTCTTGCAATTTCCTTTTATTTTATGACCGAACAGATCTTAATTTTCGAATACGTCTCCTAGCTAACATTCCAAATTACTTCAAACTAATTTTTAATCACTAACTACTCACTGACTATCCAATATAAAATCTACAATAAATTAAAATTGCCAGAACTAATAATCGACCGAATTTGAGAATTTGACACCTATCAGCATACGTTCCAACACACCCTTTGAAGTATCTGCTCTAGCAGAATGGAAATGCGAAAAATAAACAAGTCCGAAAGCAATTTATTGGACTCACCAAAACGAAACAATAACACAATATCCAAAAGAACAACCGACTCGATGCCAACTGCGGATCGACCCAAATAGAAAATAACAAATAATAATAATAATAAAAGACCCGACTCTTGACGGGGAGCGAACACAAACAGTTCTACAACGTCAAGAGATTCATCGACTATACCAAGAGATCGGCCAGCTAGAAGAGGTGTCTGGGCGTGGCTGCGGGGGTAGCTGCCTGTTGCCGGCAGTGCGCCGCCTTATAAAGCCCGTTGGCGGATGTATCTGCCGGAACTACTTGCGATCAAGTGCCTGGGGCAGCAAAGTAGTTCCTAGGCTAGCTGCGACCTCTGGTAATGCTGCTCTGCAGGCTCCGTGAACGGGTAGCGGTCCCTGGCGCCGTTGGTGGAGACCTGGTGGAGTGTTGTGCTGTGGCCGCCGGTAAGTCTTTGTTTTGACAACACAGACGACGTAGGTTTTCCTAGTGAATATACACCCTGTGATGCAGGCATCCAGTGATGGTTCAACGTAAAGTGGGATGCCGATGCAATAGGCGCTACGATGTCCGAAGTGTGCGGCCACAGCACCTTTGATCTTACCTGTCCTGGCCTACGGTAACATCTCCTGGACACTTGCCCCACCGTATCGATCACTCCCACAACCACCTTCAACACTTTGCAGTTCGCTGCTTCTATATCCCGCGAGGGGTAAGCCTGTTATCGGTCGAAACAATGTCTTGTGGTACAGGCAACCATCTCGGAGCGAAAGAAATTACTTTATAAGATTAATGAACATTAAAAAACACAATGAAGTAGCTGAGACCCAAAATATCTCCGTAACTGTTAAATACATCTATATGTGATTTTCGCTAAGTTATGGACGACAATGTGGTGAATTTCTTGACGTATGATAGCAATTTTTAATTTTTACAGCTGCCATATTAGGTGGTATACTCAGTGATAAAACAAAGCAGTAGGCTTTTACCAAAAATATTTACCCTTAGACAATGTGTCTAATAGTATATTTTAAATACGACAGTATGCCATCTTAGGCACTGTATAACATTAAAACACTTGATGATGGCAACTTAAAGCCGAAATCATGATAGTGTAAATGTAACACTGCAAATAAAAAAAAAACAGTCTAATGGCGGTACTGACTTCAAAGAAATATATTATGACTGTGGCCCCAATTTATGAAAAAAATTATTATATATATATATTAGGAGTTTGTTTATTTTTGCAATGGAACTACATAGCTTTGGTGGAAAGAGTCTTCGAATGGTAGATCAACGAATTAAAGCTTGGCACTTGATCAAATAACAATAAATCGACATAATCTCCTTGATGGAAGTCCGCAATCATTGGTTTTAAAAGAGATATTTTTACTGTCTGTCTTGATTGCATTAATTTTTTAAAAAGGGAACGGTTTCAGTTTAACATGAATCATCCTCAGATTTGTAGACAACAGTAAATAGCTGAACTTTTTGGAACATTCTTCAAGGAAAAAGCGACCTATTAGTATGATAACTTATTGGGTACAGACAGTGGTGGTCGCATTTAAGTTGTTACTTTTCATTTGTGGATGACCGACTTTGATCTTCTGAAGAAATAATCATTAGACCTACATTCCTCGGTGATTGTAGTAATGTGTGGCGTGGAGCGGGTTCGTCCACGCTGTCGTGGAGGACACTGCTTTAAGCGAGAACACTGCTGTGAGTCGTGTTCTGTACGCCAGCACTGACGGACCTGCCCCACGCCAGCATTACTACAGCAGTAAAGTATTGTAGATCTCATCGAAACGGATCATCCAAAAATAAAAATTAACAACCTAAATGGGACTACGACTATGGTTACTTAATAGATATAATCTTCCAACTATCAGCAAAACTTACTCTACATCCTGAGATGCAGCATGTAGATTTTGCTGACAGCTGCACCGGTCACTCTTGCAACCGAAGCAACCAGTTATTTTACCGTTGTCTGCAGCTCTGAAGATTGTTCATGTTCACCAGAAACCAGAAACTGAAAAATATGTTTTAAAAAACAGTAAGACAACTGCCGTGGCGTCAGAAAAAGAAGTCCAATAAATGTCTGCCCGGCTGTATCAAATATACGCAAGAACGCAAATCAGGTACCGTTCGTGTGTAAAAAATTATGTTGACCTTGAACATCGCTACGTGCTGTAAAGTATCCCAGATAGAAAATATTGCGTGTTAAATTTCATCTCGACGGATCAATGTTATACGGAATTCAGTGTCTTCGAGAGTCCGACAACGGCTCGATCTTCTTACCGAGCCATTCTCCCAGAAACAGGCTCTACACAGCGACGCGCTGACAAACTTGCTCTAATTTAACGTCAGTATTTCCCGAGCTTAATGCTGTAGATGTTGATGACTGGCTGTTGAATAAAGTTGACCTGATTGTTGAATGTGTTCACCGATGTTTTAGTGCTTGGAGGGGGTGGGGGTGTTTGATATAGACACCACTTTAATTAAGGATACCCATATAGTCGAAAGACTTATTACTAAACAGATACTTCTACTGGAAGTGTCCCAGCACCAGTCTCGATTACCTGTCCATTTTGTATTGGCCGTGTTTGCAGTTAAAATTGTTGGATGTGAGGTCCACCAGTTGTGCAAAACACCGTTTTCCTCAGTACCCAAACATGTTTCGACACCACTGTGCCATCATCAGTGGGTTTTCGTTTTTATTTATTCTGCGATGTGAACATTTTTGTTAAATGATTATAAATTATGTGCATTTTTAGTTCAAACAACAGATCGTTTCCTTTTGTAAATACCTTTACATTCCATGAATTTTCAGGATCACTTTTTTGTTAATTACTACAGGTAGCTTGTCATCTGCAACCAAACGATGTTGACGAGAAAGTTTTTTGCTGGGAGTTAACCCATCTTCTACAATGTAATTTAGTTTTTCGCGATGTTTTTGCACCTATTTTCGTATTTGCTTACGTTTTCGTGTGACAAGCACTTCCATTCTCCGCATCATGCTGAGATGTTGGGATGCACACGTAACTATAACAAGTATTTTCCACAAATAACGTAGTAAAACACTTTTCACTACACCAGAACACAGTGTGATTGTGGTTTGTTATGTGTCCCAGCCCAGTCAGTATTCATTTGTTCACCAGAGAGTTCGGCGCCAAATTTGAATTTTGTTTGCATTTTATCTTTGTGTGTGTATGTGTGTGTGTGTGTGTGTGTGTGTGTGTGTGTGTGTGTGTGTGTGTGTGCGTGTGCGTGTAGACTTTACCTGTTTGTGCTGTTTTTATTTGTAAAGTTCCTTCAATGTGTTAAGTAGTGTGCCCTTGCAGAGTGTAGTGTATTCGTTTAAGACCTGTTTTCCTTCTGCTATTGCCTTCTGTATATGGAAGTTTCCCTCAATGGTCAGTTTTCTGTATAGGTTTTTGCTGGGTTTAGTATTCTTAAGTCTGTTTCTGTTGTGGTTGGGTGGTGATTGTTGCCTACAAGGTGGTCAGGAAATGTGCTATGGGAGCTGTTGCTTTTGAAAGCTCTGAGATGTTCTGAATATCTTGTTTTGAAGTTTCTGCCTGTTTGTCCTATGTACACTGACTGGATTATCTGGTTTGCAAGTCGGTGTAACATTAAAAGCACGCTATCATCTTCAACACTAGAAACTATGGAAAGTACAGCACTGTTGTTATCTTACCAACTCCTGATTGTTGACAATGTTACCTTAATATTTACCTCTTAGCCATAATTCCACCAGTTACGCAAGAAAATGAACACCTAATTTCTGAAGCCATTTACTAGGCGAATCCACCACTAATTTGGAAATCAACAAGTGCATCGGCAACTTCTATTTGGCGCTGTTTATTGTGGCCTGCTTAAATATGTGTGACGTACACCTGCGTTCGGTCCGATGCACTGCCAGCTGATGGTATCGCGGCTGTGACGGCCGCGCCACTGGAAGCATAGTTTGCCGGCGCTTGGCGGCTGCCCGCTAACGAGCCAGCGGTAGCCAGGCGGGCCGCGGAGCAAACAGAGACGGACAGGTGTTTGGTCGTCTCTGGAGCCGCAGCTAGCTGGCGGTGAGGGAGGTACAGCTGTGCTGCCGGCGCAACTGCTGCACTCACTATAATACAGCCATACGCGTGGAAGTTACCACCGGTTATGCAGCACTCGCACTTCCATGTAACAGCGGAGGATCACCTGTCTGTGGGCTTTTATAAGTCTGCATCTTACAGTATCACAGCTGCTGTTCTCCTCTATAGGAATTTAATAATTATAGAAACATTTGCTCTGTAACATAGCCTTAATTGGCAGGTTTAATGTAATTAATTTCTAATACTACCGGACAACTGAGTTTTTCGTGTTTGGGGTCTAAAAACTTTTCAAGGTGCCTATCATAGCTACAAGTTTTTTATACTTGCTAGTTTAGAAAGAAACGTTGTAAGTAGGCTGTTTAGGTTTTTATGTTGGTAAGCCACGTAGCGCTCTGTATGAAAATCACTGGCTGTGCTGTGTGCAGTCTGTGGCTGGTTGGCATTGTTGTAATATTCGCTGTTGTAGTGTTGGGAAGTTGGCTGTTAACAGCGCGTAGCGTTGCGCAGTTGGAGGTGAGCCGCCAGCAGTGGTGGATGTGGGGAGAGAGATGGCGGAGTTTTGAGAGCGGATGATCTGGACGTGTGTCCATCAGAGACAGTAAATTTGTAAGACTGGATGCCATGAACTGGTATCTATATTATGTCTTTTGAACACTATTAAGGTAAATACATTGCTTGTTCTCTATCAAAATCTTTCATTTGCTAACTATGCCTATCAGTAGTTAGTGCCTTCAGTAGTTTGAATCTTTTATTTAGCTGGCAGTAGTGGCGCTTGCTGTATTGCAGTAGTTCGAGTAACGAAGATTTTTGTGAGGTAAGTCATTTGTGAAAGGTATAGGTTAATGTTAGTCAGGGCCATTCTTTTGTAGGGATTATTGAAAGTCAGATTGCGTTCCGCTAAAAATATTGACTGTCAGTTTAGTGTTGATCAGAATAGGTAAAGAGCGAAATGTCTGAGTACGTTCAGTTCTGCTCAGCTGTTTGAAAATCAAATAATGTAAGAGGTTTATCAGCACAGTAATTCATTAATTTTTCTAAGGGGACGTTCCAACGTAAGTTGTCTATTAGCAGCTTGCCAGGTCATATACTAAAGCTCTTATCAGTACTGCTGTATGCTGTCGTAACGCTCTTATTGAAGCAAACATCCTCGGTGTTGAGAAGCTGCAAAAAGGGTTATTCGAAAAGTAAGGAACTATCGGTCGCGAAGTAGAAACCACAGTGAAAATCCGATGAAGTTTTGTACGTCGTTCTTTTTAGTTCTGAGCACACTGGGAGCACATAAAGATACCTAGAACAATAGTGTCTTCCGCCAAGTACGAGGGCCTGGTGACAAATTTTGCCTGAAACTATGTAGCCAACAATACATAACTGTCGTGCGTTTTCTTCTTCAAGACAATTCTCAGCCGCATTCTGCAGGGGCAATGACGATGCTCCTGCAGCGTTTTCAATTGAAAATGTTAGATTACCCACAATGCATCCCGTAATTGTCTCCCTCTGAGTTTCATCTCTGCTCACGTGAACCGATGGCTTTGGAGACAACATTTTGGCACAGACAACGAGCTGTAGGCCAGCGTAGGGAATTGGCGGAAAGCACTGGCGGCTGCCTTCTATAACGAGGGTATTGGAAATTTGGTACAACGCTACGACAAACGTCTAAGTCGGATCGGCGACTATGAAGGTAAGTAGATGGAAGTTGTAGCTAACTGTTGCAAACGAAAGAGTTTTGGTTTTCACTGTGGTTTCCATTTCGCGACCTGTCGTTCCTTACTTTCCGAATAGCCCTCGTACTTAAGAAAGGCAACGCCACCGATCCAGATCATATATCGGTCAGGTTCCTTTCAGAGTACGCTTATACAATAGTTCCATACTTAGCAATCATACAGAACCGTAAAAGATCGGTACCCTAATACCGGAAACTTCGCCGCGCGGGGCGTTAGCCGAGCGGTCTAAGGCGCTGCTGTCATGGACTGTGTGGCTGATCCCGGCGGAGGTTCGACTCCTCCCTCGGGCATGGGCGTGTGTGTTTGTCCTTAGGATAATTTAGGTTAAGTTGTGTGTAAGCTTAGGGACTGATGACCTTAGCAGTTAAGTCCCATAAGATTTCACACACATTTGAACATTTTTGAACCGGAAAGTTCCTCAAGTCATACCAATACCCAAGAAAGAAAATAGGAGTAATCTGCTGAATTACAGACCCATATCACTAACGTCGATTTTCACTACGATTTTGGAACACACCCTGTATCCGAACATTATGAATTACCTCGAAGAAAACGATTTATTGACAAATAGCCAACACGGATTCACAAAATTTCGTTCTTGAGAAACGTGAACTCTTTACTCTCACGAAGTAATGAGTGCTATCGATAAGGGACGTCAATTTGATTGCACATTTTTAGATTTCGAGAACGTTTTTGACACAGCATCTCATAAGCGATTACTAATTAAATGCCATGCTTATGTTGTTACCCTCAGTTGTGTAACATGATTCATGATTTCCTATCAGAAACATCAGAGTTCATATTAAACTGACGGAAAGTCATCAAGTGAAATAGAAGTAACATCTGTTTTTCGCCAAGGAAGTGTTACAGGCCCTTTATTGTTGCTGATCTACATAAACGAGTTAGGAGACAAACTAAGTAGCCCTCTTTGGTTGTTTGCAAACTGTGCTGTCATTTATCATCTCGTAAAGTGATGATCAAAACCAATAGCAAAAAGTAGCACTTGATTCGAAATCGTGAAAACTGTCAAATCATCCACATGAGTATTAAAAGGCACCCGCTACATTTCAGTTACACCATAAATCACACAAATCTAAAAGCTGTAAACTCACGTGAATACTTGGGGAATACAATTTCGAATAACTTAAATTGGAACGATCACATAGATAATGTTGTGGGGAACGCAAACGAAAGTCTGTGATTTATTCGCAGAACACTTACATCTACATCTACATCATACTCTGCAAGCCACCTATTGGTGCGTGGCGGAGGATACTTTCGGTACCACTATCTGATCCCTCCAACCCTGTTTCACTAGCAAAAAGTGCGTGGGAAGAATGTCGGTAAGCCTCTATATTTGCTCTAATTTCTCGAATTTTCCTCTCGTGGTCAATACGCGATATGTATGTGGGGGGAAATAATATGTTGTCTGACTCTTTCTGAAAAGCGCTGTCCAGAAATTTCAATAGTAAATCTCTCCGTCGTGCACAACGCCTCACTTGTAACGTCTGTCAGTGGAGTTTGTTTAGCATCTCCGTGTCGCTCTCTCGCCAGCTAATCGATCCCGTTGTAACCTCCCCGTCAAAGTTTTTTTTTTAAATGACAATAATTGAATATAAATGCAAATAGTGCCAAATGTTAGCCTCCCACAGTAATAAAACTCAATGATAATAAAAATGTGCAAGGTTAAGTCCCCACAAAATTAATGTTAAGATGAAGCTGATAAATTTTATAAGGCCAGCTGCGCTGACCTTCGGCCCTGTGCAATAATTAAACCTGAACACAAAAACCAAAATTCTTACCTCAGTAAAACTGCATCTATATCTGCTCTTATTTTTCGGCACAGCCCCGTGCAATGCTGGCCCACATTTAATTTTGATTCTTGGAGGGAATGCATGGGAAATATTATTTAACTTGAAATGAATCTTTTTGTTTAAAAAAGTTACTTTAAAAGAAAAATTATTATTGGGGCAATTCTTGAACAAATTAATTACAATTAACATATGTTATTAGCTGAGCGCAATGCTGCTTCATTACCTTCGGTAACAATATACCTGTGACCAGAACCGTGACCAGAGACCCATGTCGACGCCCGCTCAGTACAACCGTCCACTCGCTACTGCTACTGCCGACTCCTCACACACAACTTCCGACTCGCTACACGCAACTCAACTCTCGCGCGGTCAAGCGCAGACTAGCAACGATAAATAACTCTCTGGTCAGAGATTCTGTCATGCCTCGCCATCGCTGTTAATAGATATGTGTTTCATAACCCTCCACTGGGGGGGGGAGGGGGGGGCAAAAATTTGGCAGCGATGGTGAGTCATTTGGACTTACCATGAGCAATAAATTTTTTCTTAACTAATTGACTTTACAAACAGAGAATATACAGATGTAGAACATGAAGTAAATATGGTGCACACGCACCGAGTACAAAACATATTAGGCAATAACAAAACTGTGAGTACAAAACATATTAACAAATGACATAAGTGCACATGCACTGTAGTTCAGAACATATCAGCAAATGAAAAAAATGTACATACAATGAGTAGAAATCATGTTAGAAAAATGACAAAAGTGCACACGCACTATAATTCAGAATATATCAGTAAATCAAACAAATGTATTGGTCATGAATACAAATCATATCAGCAAAAAATGATTTTCACTATGTTACAAGAATTAGGATAGGAAAGGGAAGGATTGCGTCATCGTTGTAGCACTTTAGGTTGCACGCAGCTGCACTGAAAGTCCATATCTTTCTATTGTAGCACAACACCAAGTGAAACAATCTGTAGTTCTTTTCCCAGAAGTATTTGTCAGCGTAGCCAAGACACTGAAATGTCGTAGTAATATTCCGTGTTATCATTTTAGCAGTACATTAGGTACACCAAACAGTGGGACCATAATAGCATCTCCATCGCTCAAGGTGGTGGACAGCATGTCGTGTCAACACCACGTTCTTGTAAGGTACACCAACGTAGAATTAGTGCAAAAACCAAATATAGTGCTCCATGATCAAGAGGATATACAGGATAAACGGATATTGCAGTAGTTCAGGGTAGTTAGGCCAGAAGGTGAAGGACATTAAGTCACATACTAGTCTTCACTGAGAATTACATTAGCAGTTTGCGGCATTCATTGCCCAGTTATTGAACATTTCTGTACCATGTATGTAGTATTACAGAATAATGTTCATAAATTGGCGTTTTACACAGAACATTGGCACTCATTGCCTAATTATAAATCATCAGAAGTCCAAATATTCATATGGTGTTTTACAGAGAACATTGGCACTCATTTCCTAATTACAAATCATCAGAAGTCATTATATTCATGGGGTGTTTTATAGAGAACATTGGTACTCATTTCCTAATTACAAATGATCAGAAGTCATTACATAATAATATTCATATAATGATTTACAGAGAACATAGGCACTCATTTCCTAATTACAAATCATCAGAAGTCATTATATACATGTGGTGCTTTACAGAGAACATTGGCATTCATAGACTAATTACAAATCATCAAAAGTCATTTACAGAGAACATTGGCATTCATTGCCTAATTACAATCATCAGAAGTAATTTACACAGAACATGAGTTAATAAATGGCATAATTAATCTAATTATAGTAAACATTGTCTTCATAGTTCATCTTATTACATTAATCAGTGGCATTCATTTGCCATTTACAAAGCTTTTTTTTTCTTTTTTTTGTGCTAGCAATGCATTGCGTTGGGTTCGATAATTAATAACAATAGTTGATTTTGAGTTATTACTGCAAATGAAGATGTGTAACGTCATGAGTCATGAGTCAGCTGTATCAAGATTATGAAACAAATAGAGTATATGTGATCACATTCATAAATGACATAGACTTAATGAACAACTGCTTATAGCACATTAATTTCATAAATTTGATATAATCCCTTATGGAGTCGAGGTAGCAGTTGTCGTTATACTGGTTATCACTGTTAGCATTCAACCGCGATTCTTATACATATTTTAACAACGCGTTTCAAGAGACAATGCTCTCATCATCAGGTTGTAAAATCTATGTCATGAAGTTAAACGGACTAAAAAGACAAAATTGGTGATGGTATTTTGTCTTTTTAGTCCGTTTAACTTCATGACATAGATTTTACAACCTGATGATGACAGCATTGTCTCTTGAAACGCGTTTTTAAAATATGTATAAGAATCGCGGTTGAATGCTAACAGTGATAACCAATTTCATAAATAATTTCTCCTGCAAAAAAAATACAAAAATGGATTATTAAGCTGAAAGAAGAAACGCATATTATGTTGAAAAGTAGTGAACTTCGAGTTAACAGGTAGTGAAATGTGTATAAAATGTGTTCCATAGCTGTCCTTTCCAAAACCTTCAGTCATCCTACTATGCAATAGAACACATACTGTCAAAACGAACTGCAACAAATACTTAAATAACCACATAGCATAAATACATAACTTCAATATTATCCTCATCTGTAAAGAAAAAACTTCATTATCCATCACTTCATTATCCATATTATCGTAACTCCATTATTATCAACACCTGTAAAGAAAAACTTCATTATCCATAGTAGCATATTCTTCATCATTATTCATCAGCATTCATTATCATCTGCAAAAAAAAATCACTTCATTACTCATTATACAACTATTCCTTATTTCTATCATATTTCATCATCAAAACTAAGATGTGTAGTCCTGTCTGACAGCCTGCATCAGTCGCCTTGTATCCTGAAAGAAAAAATTAGTTAAGACTGCTATTCTACGATGTGTATAGTATTTTCTTGTTAATGCTTGTTAATCCTGATCCATTTACTCTTCATCACGAGGTTTGCATCTTCTTTCCTTCATTCCGAAGGTGAAATTCCCATTTCTGTTTAATTTATTTCTTTTACGCATCATTTCTTTCTGAAATTGATGAACAAAGATTAATGTCTTGCATTTACATCATATACTCACTAAATAATGATTGGTTTATGGTAACATAATTAAGCATACAGCATACCATGACAGAAAACGTAATATGAAAAAAAATAGACAGTGTTCAAATGCAAAAAAATGTACACAGAATATCACAATGCAGCAGCAAAAAATGTAAAACAGTCACGATGTTGAGATATCATAGGGCAAAAATGTCCAAGTCAACTGGTGTGTGTTATACCTTAACTATTTCACAGTGCATACAAACAAAATATGAAAACAATTGTACATAAAAAAAATGATGACAAGAAATGTGACCTTCTTTGTGTTCAGCTTGTATGTTGTGTAGTTAATAGAGGCGAGAATTAAAGACTTTAATGGAGAGAGAATTTAATAAAATTAATATGTCACTAGATAAAATTGCTTAATTATTCATAGCATACGTAATTTTATCTGGAAAAAGGTACACAGCCTGATATGTAACGACAAGAAGAATGACCTGCTAACATTACATTGCCGGGCACTTGCCAAGAAAAAATACGATAATCATCAGAAAGTAGTCATGAGAATATAATTGCATAAGTGATCATAAAATTAGCAAATGGCACTATAGCATGTTAAATCATAAAGTATCTTTGTTCAATAAAAGGTTTGATGTTTGACCAGTGGTGGTTTCCTTTCGATTTTCTGGTTCTCAAAGTTTCGACGTGTACAACATTGGGGTGAGGAATGCTGCGAATCCGATATGGTCCTGCGTATAGAAGTTCAAATTTACTGCACCTACCTTTTCCTTTATTAGATAAATGGTGTGTACGTACTAATATCTTCTGTCCAATGTGAAAGTCACGGCGTATACAAACCCGTTTTTGCTGTCTTCTCCGGCGCTCTGCGGCACGTTTGATGTTGTTCAGTGCAATGTCAATTATTTCATGGTGTCGTAGTCGACGAGATGTAGGAAATGTTACTAATTCTTTAATTTTGTTAGGTGGTTCAACATTTTTCAGTATAACGGAGATAGCATAGTAGATTCATTTGGTATGGAATTAATTACATCCTGGAATGAGAGTATGTGTGTGTCCCAATCAATACGTCTTTTATGGCAGTATATTCTACACAGTTTACCAATTTCTTTCATTAATCGTTCACAAGGGTTCGAAGAAGCATGGTACCTAGATATATAGATCGGAGAAATGTTTCTAGCTCGTAACATACGTGTCCATATAGCAGATCGAAATTGTGGTCCATTGTCGGAAATTACTTTCATCACATGCCTTACATGAAATAAAAAATGTTTTACAAATGCTTTCGAAACAGTTTTAGCAGTAGCTTTGCGTAACGGAGTGAAGGTAACAAATTTCGAAGTGAGTTCAACAGCGACAAAGATGTAACAAAAACCTCTATTAGTTCTGGGAATCGGACCAAAAATGTCTACAGCGGCCATGTGTCTCAATTTAACAGGTACAATGGGATATAATGGAGGAATATGTGAAGTTGTGTCTGACTTAGCTTTCTGGCAGATTTTACATGACGCTAAAACTCGTCGTATACGTTTCTCCATGTTGGCAAAATAACAGTTCTGTCTCAGTATAAGAAAACATTTTCTAGCTCCGTAATGTGCGTAACTTAAATGAGTATACCGGATTAATTTGTTAACAAGTTCGTCAGGAATGCATAATAACCAATTGTTGTTGTCAGGATGCGAGCGGCGAAACAGAATGTCATTGCATACAGTGTAATGGTTTCTAATCGTAACATTATTCCTATCTTGCCAGAGGTGTTTAATCTCTTTCCATTCGTTGTCTTTACTCTGCTCTTGTGCTATGTCCTGTAATGACGACGAAATGAAATTTTCAAATGCAACTTGCTGAATGTACATGACGCTGAAATTTGCTTTGCAGAAGTTGGTTGCGATGTCTTGCTGATTGTTGCTGAGAGAACGGGATAGAGCGTCTGCTACAATATTTTGTGTGCCGGGAATGTGAACTATTGTAAAATTAAATTCTTGTAAATAAAGCTTCCATCTACTTAACCCGTCGTGAGTAAATTTAGCTGAAAGTAAAAATTGTATCGCTCTGTGGTCTGTGTAGACGGTGGTGTGTCTTCCATAAAGAAAATGTCGAAATCTTGTAAAAGCCCAAACAACACATAATGTTTCCAGTTCTGTAACAGAATAATTTCGTTCAGCAGGTGACAGAATGCGACTTGCAAATGCTATGTTTTTAATTACAGTACAGCCATCTTCTTCAATTTCCTGAAAAATATGTACGCCTAAAGCGGTGTTAGAACTGTCGGTGGCAATTTCTAGTAAGATCTGGGTGCGATAAAAGTAGTGCATTCAACAAAGCATGTTTCAGATAACGTTTTCGTGAACAAGATTCTGCGTGTCAAAATTATTGCTTGCGTTACTGGAATATACAACCTGTACTGTATTTAATCAAATTCTTTCTGTCGTGTTCTTATTTTCAGGAGGATTCTGTGGCATTTCAACTATATGTACTGTTCTATGTTTCTTCCTGACGTATTACGCTCTGGATGATACCTACTGTCTGGTTCATTCATGATAATATGTTGCTGCTGATGTTCTTGCTGCTGACGAGATCGACTGTTATTAAATGTACGCTGAAAATTGTGCTCATTATTTTTACGTCTGTCATGATAGTCATTTCTATACGGTGTATTGCGATAGGAATTGAAATATTGTGTTTTCTGTACGTAGTTATTTCCTTGCTGGCGTGCGTTACTATTTGTTGTAGCTGGGACTATACGTGCACGCGGCGAAACATTAAAGCTTGTTTGACCTTGTGCATTACATTGTTGGTTAGGTATGCTAACCGGCTGACTTTCATGCTGTTGCGGTGAAAAAAGTCTATTGCAACCAAAATGCGTTCGATGTTGCTGATGATTTTGACGATTGCTGAAAATGCTATACATACTGATGATTACAAAAACAATTTTTTTGTTATAAAAATTATCGTGGTTGTCATTTCTGGAGCGTCTAATGAAAAAAAATGTTACTTTCGGTATAACTTGTCGTATCAGGTTTTCTTTACTCATTTCTCTTAATACTAGGTAGAGCAATAGTTAAAGAGCTGTTTTGATAGATATAAAGGATAGTAGAAGAGAAGGCAGCAGTGCAGAAAACTAAAGATGAAACAGCACTACTACAGCTCGGGGCCCTATGCACGCTATGGCACATATTCATTAAAGCGTAATGAATCCCCTGAGGTCGATTACACGCTGCAGATAAACTTCGGCTTTTGCGTTACAGGCAATGCCGGTAAAAATTCAGAAATAAATTGCTGTATTCATGCTAATTGTTGTTTCTTCATTACAGGCAATGCTATTGAAAGTACAAAAATAAATTGTCGTATACAGTTCAAAGCGTGTACCTGTGCTCCGTCATTTACAAATACCTTAGATTTTTTTACACATACAAATTGCTTATAATCAACGTTCTCGTCACTGAATGTGTGAACAGATTCACGATTGCATAAGAATCTGTTTGTCTGTGTCTGTTCGGAATCTAAGTCGCGTACTCTCTGTAGATTACCCAAATTATACGCGCTGCGTGAGTCTGACAAATGTTCGCAAAGTGGCGTCTGCTGTGAAGTGTTATTAACTGAAATATTTTTTATCTCTGTTACCTCTTGCTGTAAACTTAACAACTTTCTACGTAATGTATTATTAGATGAATCGATCTCATTGATTGTCTGCTGTAAATTTTGGAATTCAGGTGTTTGGTTAAACGAAATCGGTGCCGTATCGTCTGATTTGTTGTCATTATTACTTTTAATTACATCAATACGACTGGCCAATTCATCATATTTTTCAGTCAGTATTTTTGCCTGATCATCGTTTTTACTGTCAGAAGCATTAATCTGTTTTTGTAATTTACGTGTGGTTTCGTTCAATTTTTTAACATCAGCTTTGACGACATCGGAATTCTGTGTTAGTTCTAATTGTTCGAATCTGTCTGTCACTGTCTGAATATCTGATGTGTGTGTATCTGTTTTTGATTTAAGATCAGAAATTTCATCACGTAATTCTATGTTCAACTGTTTGATGGTATTAATTTCGTCAGACACTGTAGTAATATTGTTGTCTACGTATGTTTTTGCTTTCGTGAACAATTTACGTTTGTCTTCTTGTCTCTGTGCTGTGATTGTTTCCATTACTTGTCGTTTTACTTTATTCTGTTCCTGTATAAATTCACGGAAACGCGTATCACTGTTTTGTAGGTGTTGACTAAAACGTTCGTCAATTTGAGTGTTCTGTTGATCGAATTTCGCGTCTATCTTTGCATCCATTGTGTGCGAAAGTTCTCCTGTCATTAGTTTAAACTCGTCGCGTAATTGTGTAGCTTTTTCAGAGCATTGTCTACCGACTGTACTAATTTCGTCTCTGAGTGATTCTGTTGCAGCTGTTTGCATATCCCTTAATTCTTGAGCAACAGACCTAATTTCTTCACTAATTTTCCTAGCACACGTCTCAATTTCCTCGCGTAACTGTTCCTTAGTATCATGACACTGCGCGGCAATGGCTCTAATCTGTTCACTAAGCTGTTCAGAATTGTTGTCTAATTTTTCATTTAACTGTCTGGAATTGTTGTCTAATTTTTCATTAAGTTGTTGTTTGAGATTTTCGTTATTTTCATTAAGTTGTTGTTTGAGATTTTCACTAAGTTGTTTGTGATTGTCGTCTTTCATTCTGTTGTTTGGAATTTTCATTAAGTTGTTGTTTAAAATCTTCTTTAAGGTCGTCTTGTTTTTTATTAATTTCATCAAGTTGTTTGAATTTTTCACTATATTGTAGCAATACTGCCATGATTTGATCCAAGCCAAAATTAGCATTTCTATTCTCTGTGTTGTTTAGTGGCGTACCTGCAATTGTCACGTTTTGTGTGACCATTTGGTCATTCTGTGATTCTTGAAAAGGTTTGCTAATCAGATGTGCACTATTAGTCGCTACACCGGGATCAAATGAATCTATCGTACTTTCAGTACATTGTTCATTTTCATTACAAAAATTTGTCTGTTCGTCACGTGAATTTTGCAAACCCGTTCTGCTAAGCTGGGCAGCGCTCATTGCAACAGAACGCCCCGCGTCATCAATTGTCGTTAAATTAACAGACGACGCAATTGAATTTGTCTGTTCATCACTAGGATCAAAATCATTATTAGTGGTCGGTACGTATTGATTGTCAGTAAACGGAGGATTGTCATCAAGACATTGTGTGTCACAAGTACTGTCGGTGAAGTTATTTAAATCAGTTATTTCGCTCATTATACCTCGCGATGCACTATTATCAGTCTTTCGCGGCATTTTACACAAATGACAATTATTCAGTAATGAAACAAAGACAATACAAAATGCAACAAACACAAATACAACAAAGAGCAACAAATTGCCGATGACCTGTGGGAGAAAGTCAAAAAATTAGTAAAAGCGTTGCGCCAAATGCTAATTATATTTAAATAAATAAGAGCAGATATCTAACTACTTCTCAGAAGATTCTCAACGAAATACGATCCTGGCCCGGATGTCGCCAAGTGTAACCTCCCCGTGAAAGTTCTTTTAAATGACAATAATTGAATATAAATGCAAATAGTGCCAAATGTTAGCCTCCCACAGTAATAAAACTCAATGATAATAAAAATGTGCAAGGTTAAGTCCCCACAAAATTAATGTTAAGATGAAGCTGATAAATTTTATAAGGCCAGCTGCGCTGACCTTCGGCCCTGTGCAATAATTAAACCTGAACACAAAAACCAAAATTCTTACCTCAGTAAAACTGCATCTATATCTGCTCTTATTTTTCGGCACAGCCCCGTGCAATGCTGGCCCACATTTAATTTTGATTCTTGGAGGGAATGCTTGGGAAATATTATTTAACTTGAAATGAATCTTTTTGTTTAAAAAAGTTACTTTAAAAGAAAAATTATTATTGGGGCAATTCTTGAACAAATTAATTACAATTAACATATGTTATTAGCTGAGCGCAATGCTGCTTCATTACCTTCGGTAACAATATACCTGTGACCAGAACCGTGACCAGAGACCCATGTCGACGCCCGCTCAGTACAACCGTCCACTCGCTACTGCTACTGCCGACTCCTCACACACAACTTCCGACTCGCTACACGCAACTCAACTCTCGCGCGGTCAAGCGCAGACTAGCAACGATAAATAACTCTCTGGTCAGAGATTCTGTCATGCCTCGCCATCGCTGTTAATACATACGTGTTTCACCGTGACGCAACGCGCCGCTCTTCGTTGGATCTTCTCTATCTCCTCTATCAGTCTATCTGATAGAGATCCCAAATAGATGTAAAATACTCAAGAATCGGGCGAACAAGCGCCTTATAAGCTAAAACTGAAACAAATGAGCCTTCGGTCACAATTATTTTTAGCCTTATTGACCAGGTTTCAACACTTCTAAGAGTGCCTTCATCAGAATTAAAACAATAAAAATTGCCTATAACATAGTTAAAAATTTATAGGAAAAGATATTTTTTATATAAAAAGTGTAAGTACTGACTAACAATAAAAGACAGAGGCAGTACTTACATGTCACATATAAAATAATTAACAGGCCAGAAATGCTTTAGTCACAAAATATATAAAAAGGAATGCGTGAAAGCGACCTACTATGGGCCGCTCGTACCTATACAACCTGTGGCTGTACAGGTACGAACATTAATTGTTGATTTGTTTCACTGAACCAAAAACACCAAACTAATACAACAAAATATAGAGTTCAACAGTTATCTGTATCTAGTATTTCGCTGTTCATACTTCAGATAAAACACAAGTAAATACAATAAGCACAAATCCGATAGAATATCAGAATCAAAGAGAGACAACTGTAAAACTGGGAATTCCTTTACCTACAAGTGTTGCGAGCCTTGGTTGAAAGCTGAAAATGTGTGTCTACATCACAGGATATTTACATGAAACGGAAATTCATCTGTAAATTACAAGGTGGGAAATCACTGAGGCACACGCAGATGTACCATTTTATTAAACCCAAGACAGGTGGACGCTGGTCATCTAATGTAATAAGAAAAAGAAATGTCTGCAGCCATTTATGCATAGCTGCTTGGTTATATTCATAGTGTTAATTCGTAGCCCGTACTATTTATCTCCATGGAGCGCATAAAACCTGCTAAAAAGGCCATACAACTGTCATTTACGGACATCCTCAGCACAGTCCACCCCCTTGGCTGAGTAGCCAGCACATCTGATTTGGTCAATAAGCGTCGAGATTTTTTGTTAATTCTATTTTTACACGGCCACTCATTAAGCTGCTACGTTGTTATTTGTTACATACACAAATTACATAATTAATTGGTATATTTACAGGAAATTTTCGATATACAGTGTGGTCCATTGATCGTGACCGGGCCAAATATCTCACGAAATAAGCGTCAAACGAAAAAACTACAAAGAACTAAACTTGTCTAGCTTGAAACCAGATGGCGCTATGGCTGGCCCGCTCAATGGCGCTGCCATAGGTCAAACGGATATCAACTGCGTTTTTTTAAGTAGGAACCCCCATTTTTTATTACATATTCGATGTAGTACGTAAATAAATATGAATGTTTTAGTTGGAACACTTTTCGCGCCGGCCGGAGTGGCCTTGCGGTTCTAGGCGCTACAGTCTGGAACCGAGCGACCGCTACGGTCGCAGGTTCGAATCCTGCCTCGTGCATGGATGTGTGTGATGTCCTTAGGTTAATTAGGTTTAATTAGTTCTAAGTTCTAGGCGACTAATGATCTCAGAAGTTAAGTCGCATAGTGCTCAGAGCCATTTGAACCATTTGAACTTTTTTCGCTTTGTGATAGATGGTGGATACAGTCACAAACGTATAAGTACGTGGTATCACGTATAACATTCCGCGGACGGTATTTGCTTCGTGACACATTACTCGTGTTAAAATGGACCGTTTACCAATTGCGGAAAAGGTCGGTATGGTGTTGATGTATGGCTATTGTGATCAAAATGCCCAACGGGCGTGTGCTATGTATGCTGCTCGGTATCCTGGACGACATCATCCAAGCGTCCGGACCTTTCGCCGGATAGTTACGTTATTTAAGGAAACAGAAAGTGTTCAGCCACATGTGAGACGTCAACCACGACCTGCAACAAATGATGATGCTCACGTAGGTGTTTTAGCTGCTGTCGCGGCTAATCTACACATCAGTAGTGGGCCAACCATAGCGCCATCTGGTTTCCCCCTTCAAGCTAGACGAGTTTCGTTCTTTGTAGGTCTTTCGTTTGATGCTTATTTCGTGAGATATTTGGCCCAGTCACTATCAATGGACCACCCTGAATAGCCATCTTTGTTCTTAGTCGCATATTAGCACTAACGTACATACTTTCTTATTTTTTTCTTTAACAATGAAAATAACAGTCATGTGCTGAGGATGAGGGTGATGATGATGATGATGATGATGATCGTTTGGTATTTTGACTGGGAGTCACCACCTGGGGAAGTTCGGCCGCCAAGTTGCAGGTCTTTTGAGTTGACGGCTTATTGGGTGATTTGCGTGTCGATGATAATGAAATGATGAGGACAACGCAACACTCAGTCTCCGAGTGCAGAAAATCTCTGATCCTGTCGGGAAACGATGATGACCTGCTGCATGGCAGTCAATTGTGCTGGCCACTTTGCCAAGGGGGTGGACTGTGCTGGCATACCCATAACTGAAAGCTGTATGGCCTTCTTGTCAGGCTTTATGCGCTTCATGGGGATAAGTAGCAGGGCCTAGGAATTAACACTATAAGACAGCTGTGAATAACTGCAGATCTATTTTTTTCCTTCTCGCATTAGATGACCAGCGTGGACTTGTCTTGATTCAATAAAGTAATGCATTTACGTGTGCCTCGGTGTCTTCCCACCTCGGAATTTACAGATGAATGTCCGATTCATGTAAATATCCTTTGATGCAGACACACAGTTTCAGCTTTCAACCAAGGCTCGCAACATAAAGGAATTCATAGTTTTACGGTCGTCTTATCGATTTTCACCTTCATAACTGGAAGTGGGTGATTTAGGAATGAAGATTATAGTCCCACCGAAGGCAAGGTCACTAGAGAAGGAGCGCACACTTGGCTTGGGGAAATATATGCAAGAAAATCAGCCATGTCCTATTGGAAGGAACCATCCCGGCATTTTCCTTAAGTGCTTTAGCGAAGCCATAGAAAATCTACGTCTGGATAGGTAGGTGGTTAGGCAAGTCACATTTAAAGGAGGATCTTAGCATGATGATGCGCTTAAAATTTCGTTATTGTGGAGATTTTGGAGAGGTGTGGGAGATGGGGGAGTGGGGAGGGGTACAATGAGGGAAACCTCTTTGCTGGTGTGAGTGATGCCTTAGTGTAGGTGCTTTGCCACTGTTCTCTTCCAGCTTGTCATCAAGTGCCAAGCACTTTTCTGTGGAAGACTTGCGAGGAGTACTTGTGCTTCACAGTGTTATCCTGTTACAGTAGAGAATGTAATGAAAAGAATAAAGATGGTGAGTCTTGCCGCCAGTAAATAGTAAACAGAATGTTGTAATTGAGTTGTTACATTGCAAAAATAAATTTAAGTGATTAATTTTTTATTTTTTGCAGGTGCATATCTGTAGTCTGGAACAATCTGAAATCCAATCCAAACAGTAATGTAGGACGCTGTTAGAACACTCGAAATAAAGTTGCAGAGCCCATTTACACTTTATTAATGGATTGCTCTTTTGGTTTGATGGTATGTGTCTACTGTAGATGCGGTATGAGAAGAATAAAATTATCGCTGGTATGAACGTCCGAAACCTCAGAGTACCAGTAAGATTCCCTTGCATATTTTAAGCAGTATGATGTACTCCCTCATCCCCCCCCCCCCCCCCCCCCCCGCTATTCATAACATCTATGGACCAGTCAAATGACCTCAATACCTCTTGGTGCTTACATCTGTTGACATTTGCTTTTCACACACTTGGAAGAAGATACCTCCAGAGAAGATATGGGAGGTGAAGCGCCTCTAGTGTCTCAGAGGACAAGATGGCGAAACAAACTCTGTTTTCAATGTGAATGTACTTTGCAGATTTCGTGATTACGTGAGAGACTGGTTGAGCTGTTTAGCATTGCCCTAAGATGCTACAGATCCGATCCCTGGTGATTATTTTATTTGGTAAGCGTGATAGCGTTACGGAGATTTTTAGCAAACTCAAGTGGCAGACTCTGCAAGAGAGGCGCTCTGCATCGCGGTGTAGCTTGCTGTCCAGGTTTCGAGAGGGTGCGTTTCTGGATGAGGTATCGAATATATCGCTTCCCCCTACTTATATCTCCCGAGGAGATCACGAATGTAAAATTAGAGAGATTCGAACGCGCACGGAGGCTTTCCGGCAGTCGTTCTTCCCGCGAACCATACGCGACTGGAACAGGAAAGGGAGGGAATGACAGTGGCACGTAAAGTGCCCTCCGCCACACACCGTTGGGTGACTTACGGAGTATAAATGTAGATGTAGATGTAGATCTACAAAAAAGGAAGCTTCCCATAAGATCTAGCAAATTTAATGGATAATGCAGGATGGCAGCAGACCGTATTATTCGTTTCGGACCTCTTGATAAGTATGGAAGTGTGATTACGCATGTCAATCACATCGCGATTACGGGCAGCATGGGGTTCACGCCTGAGCCTCAGGGCGTGCGCTAGCAGCGCATGTCGGGTGTTTAAAGCGTCAACTTCGCGTCTCAATATCTCGGGATGTAATGGGAATATTGCGATGCAATCAACGCCATTGTGTATGTGCTTTGTCATGCTATGGATTGCTGAAGAAAAAATATAGGAGGTCCATTTAAAAAAACATAAGTTTGTGTTAAAAAACACATATTCTTTCGTTTTAGAATGTTTCCAAATATGTACATTCATGGGCCCCAGCCCTACATTGATACCGGCGAAAGTCGTTTTCCAATAGCTGTTATTGTTCCAGAGATAAGATAGCTGGGACACCCTCCATATCGACCTCCATGCGAGGACATTGCTGAGAGAGAGGGCGTGTGTTCTTTAGCATCTCCCATTCGACGTCGTAGATTGCAGCCAGACATCGCTAGTGTCTGTAGTGTTGATGTGTGTTGCCGACTTCATTGCGGCACTGCGGTCTCTGGACGATACCACACTACGTGGGTTAGGAAAATGCCTAGAAATCTAGAAAAATTTAGCACTAATAAGCGACAAATTGAAGGCAAATCAAAATGAAGAAGAAAACTAAGAAGTAGGGAAGTTTTTCTAGTGAAAAAATGTTTCAAGTCCGCGGGGAAGAAAATGAACCCAGAAGAAAGAGAAAAGACCATCAGATTAAGGAGCGTTGGAATAAAGCAGCTTAGAGCCTTACGCTGAGGTGGCAAGTCATGGGATAGCGATATGCACATATACGGATGGCGGTAGTATCGCATACACAAGGTATAAAAGGGCAGTGTATTGACGGAACTCTCATTTGTACTCAGGTGATTCATGTGAAAAAGTTTCCAATGGGATTATGGCCGCACGACGGGATTAACAGACTTCGGGCGCGGAATAGTTGGAGCTGGACTAGTGGGACATTCCATTTCGGAAATAGTTAGGAAAGTCAATATTCCGAGATCCATAGTGCCAAGAGTGTGCCGAAATACCAATTTCTGCCATTACCTCTCACCACAAAATACGTAGAGACCGACGGCCTTCATTTAACGACCGAGTGCAGTGGTATTTGCATTGAGTTGTCAGTACTAACAGAGGGGGGGGGGGGGGAAGGGGGGGGGAGATGCCCCAGGGATCAGTGCTGCGGCCATTCCTGTTCCTTACTTATATAAATGATATGCCCAATAGTAATACATGTGGTTATGAAATCTTTCCGTTTGCTGATGGCACTAACTTGGTAGTAAAGGATGTTGGAACTGTTTGAAATGGTGCAGTTCATGATGTTAGTTCATGGCTTGTAGAAAATAAACTAACGCTAAATCACAATAAGACTCAGTTTTTACAGTTTCTAACACAGAATTCAACAAAACCCGGCGTTTTAATTTCACAGAATGGGCATATGATTAGAGAAACTGAACAGTTCAAATTTCTTGGTGTTCAGATAGTAAACTGTCGTGGAAAGGCCACGTTCAGGATCTTGTTCAAAGACTTAATGCTGTCATTTTTGCTATTCGTACAGTACCTGAAGTAAATGATAATTAGACACTTTGCTTATTTTCATTCGCTTATGATTTATGGTATCTTATTTTGGGGTAACTCTTCCCATTCTCAAAGGATATTTTTGGCTCATAAACGGGCGGCGTGGACAATAAGTACTGTAAGTTCGCGAAGTTTTTTCCGACTCCTATTCATTAGTCTGGCTTTTCTCACATTGACATCTCAATATATATATTCTTCCTTGTTAAAATATCACCTTATTCCCAAGAAGTACTAGGCAGAAATCCAATCAGCGTTTGGATCGCACTTGCTTGACTCTTGTGCAGAAAGGTGTGCAGTGTACTGCTGCATCCATTTTCAACAAGCTACCACAAGAATTAAAAGATATCAGCAGTAATCCACGCGGTTTCAAATCGAAACTGAAGAGTTTCCCCGTGGGTCACTCCTATTCCATCGAGGAATTCTTGGAAAACTAAGCTGTGTTATATTGTCGATTGCGTTTAGATAACTTTATGTCTTGTCTTTTTTTCGGTACATAAACATTTTATTTTATCTGTTATTACTTTTATGTTGTAATTTCATGTAGTGACACGTTGCATGACCTTGGAGGTTTGCTCCTCGATTTGGTCCTGCGGAACTCACTCACTCACTCACTGGTCATAACGACTCGAGAGTCCATTACCGCAGCAACTTATTTTCGCCATCTGTCCCTGTCTTGGGCTATTTCCTTCCATTCACCTTCAATACCTAGGCTCCTCAAATCAGCCTTCACATTGTCCTCCCATCTACGCCTCGGTCTCCCCACAGAACTTTTTCCCTCTAAGTGCCCTACCAGTACTCTGCGCGCTGCCCTGCCCTCATCCATTCGAGCTACGTGACCCACCCATCGCAGCCTACGTGATTTAATAATACAGATTACGTCAGGGCTTGAATAGAGTTCGTGAACCTCTTCGTTATGCAGTTTTCGCCACTCTCCGCTAATGTCATCCCTTTTTGCTCCGAAAATTTTCCTCAAAATTTTGTTTTCAAATACTCGAAACGGCTTTTCATTTTGCATAGTGAGAGACCATGTCTCACACCCATACAGCATAACTGGTTCAATAATAGTTTTGTATATTCTAAACTTCAAATTCCTAGACAATATCTGTGATGAAAGTAATCTATTCAGTGAGAAGTAGCACGCATTTCCCGCCCGTAATCTCTTCTTCAGTTCGGATTCAATCTCATTTCTCGAAGTGATGTCCACGTCTCGTGTGGTGTGCGTACTGTAAGGCCTTCGGTACACACACCATCAGATTATCTGACTTGTCGCTCTAACGAAGTAGGCGAGTGTCAGCAATATGTCTCATGGTGTTATTGTGGCATGTTTACCTTCTGCCGTTAGGTCAGACGATCGAAATGCCACTTGCACGCTTAGAGTATCAGATTGACGGTGACCAACTTTAAACAGAACTTGATTAATTTTCACACACATTTATTAAAATAATAACAAGCATAAAATTACTTAACTTGGTTCTGGATGCTATTTACAATTGACATTCTGAAGTTCCCTTGGTATTGGTATGTTAATCTTATTCTCACATATCTCTGATACCTGACAAAAGTGTCTATACATTTATCTTCATGGCTAAGTACAGGAATATGATAATCTTCTTAGGTGCAGACTGAAACTTGACTATAGACTGGTACAGACAAATGCAGACAAATACAGACTGGTGCAGACAAATGCAGACTGTTACAGACTGGTGCAGACAAATGCAGACTGACTAATTGGAGGTCTGTACACTCATTATAATACCTCGTGCGTTCATGTATCACTGCGCGAGTGTGATCCACGAGAAGAAAAGGTTCTACGTTAGCAGCAATCTCATTGGCTGCGTTACATGATAATCTGCGGATCGGCGGAAGCAGAATTTGGTCCGTCTCTAAGGCAGCGCCATCTCGTAGTGCGGAGACGGACGAGCGCTGCGCCTGCGCTGTTGTGCTTAGCGGGGCGCGCTCTATTGGGAAAGTTGTGTATGCGCTGACTACGCGGAACTATGTACACAACACCTAGATACTTAAATGTGTTCACTTTTTCAAACCGCATGTCTCCAACTCTTAACATTTCCTGATCTACTGCTGTTTTAGTTTTATGGAACTAGAGATGTAAAATATAAAAAGTAAAAAGCAATGAATTCGGAATAGAAGCATTCAACAGCTTTACGGTCGGAGCGGTTGCTCAGGCTTCTGACGATCCAAAGGGCAGCTGGAGCCCTGCTGGGCAGAGACGGGGAGCCGCTGTGTTGACGAGTTGGTCGCGTGTCTGGCAGCAGGCGGAAGCCATCCATCGGGGCGCGCCTGAGTGGGGCGACGGCAGAGGCGACGGCGACGCACAATTACAAGGAGGGCAGACACAGCCGGAGCGACACGCGCACAGTAATTGGATCAACGCATCCGCGCCCGCCATCACTGTCTCTCCACTTCCCGCCGCTGGCTGACTGGTGGCGGAGAGTACAGGTCGCGCTGCAGCAGCTGCGCGACGCAACTCGGATCAGCCTTTTTCCACAACAGACGTTTCCCTGTCGATACCCTGAAAAGCCGCCCAGAGTGGCCGAGCCGTTCTAGGCCCTTCAGTCTGTAACCGCGCGGCTGCTACGGTCACAGGTTCGTATCCTGCCTTGGGCATGGCTGTGTGTGATGTCCTTAGGTTAGTTAGGTTTAAGTAGTTCTAAGTTCTAGGGGACTGGTGACTTCAGATGTTGAGTCCCAAAGTGCTCAGAGCCATTTGAACCATTTTGAACCATACCCTGCTCGGACAGCACGCTGTTGTTGTTGTTGTCGTCTTCAGTACAGAGACTGGTTTGATGCAGCTCTCCATGCTACTCTATCCTGTGCAAACTTCTTCATCTCCCAATACGTACTGCAGCCTACATCCTTCTGAATCTGCTTAGTGTATTCATCTCTTGGTTTCCCTCTACGATTTTTACCCTCCACGCTGCACTCCAGTACTAAATTGGTGATCGCTTGATGCCTCAGAACATGTCCTACCAACCGATCCCTTCTTCTTGTCAAGTCGTACCACAAACTCCTCTTCTCCCCAATCCTTATCAATACCTCCTCATTAGTTATGTGATCTACCCATTTAATCTTCAGCATTCTTCTGTAGCACCACATTTCAAAAGCTTCTATTCTCTTCTTGTCCAAACTATTTATTGTCCACGTCTCACTTCCATACATGGCTACACTCCATACAAATACTTTCAGAAGCGACTTCCTGACACTTAAATCTATACTCGATGTTAACAAATTTCTCTTCTTCAGAAACGCTTTCCTTGCCATTGCCAGTCTACATTTTATATCCTCTCTACTTCGACCATCATCAGTTATTTTGCTCCCCAAATAGCAAAACTCCTTTACTACTTTAAGTGTCTCATTTCCTAATCTAATTCCCTCAGCATCACCCGACTTAATTCGACTACATTCCATTATCCTCCTTGTTGCTGTTCATCTTATATCCTCCCTTCAACACACTATCCATTCCGTTCAACTGCTCTTCCAAGTCTTTTTCTGTCTCTGACAGAATTACAATGTCATCGGCGAACCTTAAAGTTTTTATTTCTTCTCCATGGATTTTAATACCTACTCCGAGTTTTTCTTTTGTTTCCTTTCCTGCTTGCTCAATATACAGATTGGTTAACATCGGGGAGAGGCTACAACCCTGTCTCACTCCCTTCCCAACCACTGCTTCCCTTTCATGTCCCTCGACTCTTATAACTGCCATCTGGTTTCTGTAGAAATTGTAAATAGCCTTTCGCTCCCTGTAGTTTACCCCTGCCACCTTCAGAATATGAAAGAGAGTATTCCAGTCAACATTGTCAAAAGCCTTCTCCAAGTCTACAAATGCTAGAAACGTAGGTTTGCCTTTTCTTAACCTAGGGTCAGTATTGCTTTACGTGTTCCCATATTTCTACGGAATCCAAACTGAGGAACACGCTAGAAAACTCAAAATTCGGCTGACAAGAATAACATACCAAAGAATAGAAAATAAAATCGAGTTGACGTTAAATGATCGATTTGGCTTTCGGAAAGGTAAAGGGCATCAGACAGTAAGTTCTGGCGTCGCTAAAGTTGTAGACTTCCACAGACTATGATAACTAAGCGCAGAGTACGGTAGTTTTCCAAGTAGCTTCGGTTAGTTAAGATCGTGCCGGCGGTTCCTGTACTTTAGGTGTGTTGCAAACCAATCAGGCTTTACTTCGTGTCGATACTTTTCTTGACGTGTGCGATCAGTGTCTTACTAGAGTCCTCTACAAACCAGAAGCTGTGAATCGTCTAGAAACTGAGTGAGGTTACATGAAGGGCCGCATAACCTACGGAACATTTTTGTTCTACATAATTATCCTCCTATCTACTACTTAAAAACAAACAGTATCTAACAGTATTTATAGCAAAACTGAAATTTTCAATGTTTAATTCAGGTTTTATTCAAAAATTGTTGATTTATTACGAGAAACATGTAATAAAAATTTAAAAAAACAATACAGATTAATCATATAGCGCTTGAGAAAGCAATTTGCTCAAAAAAAGATAAAATAAAAGACAACAAAACAAAAAATATTAAACATCGCTTCAATACTTCGTCGAGCTTATACTAAACATGTTTCTGTTATTCATAAACAACTTTCACATTTAACGATAACAATAGTAAACTCTTGCCGCTGATCATGATCAAGAACGCTCTACTGAGTACAAAACAACAACAATAATCATACAGACTTCTTTGCATGTAAACTATACTTGCACCAATAGTAATTGCTTTAATTATATAAAAATGCTGAAGTTATCCAATCAAACTAATTCTTATTACTTATAAAATGCCATTTATATGTGTAAGGATGTAAAATACATAGTGGACAAACACTTAATGATGTGCCGTCTAATTGTGTGCAAAAGAAAAAAAAAAAACAAAAAACGAAGAGAAGTCGTCGTTTCCCGCTACCTCTCTTACCCACTTATTTACGTTTCTTTCCCTATCAGTGCCACCAATACTACCGGTAATCCTACCATTTACTACGTCATTTATGCACCAAAACTACCGAACCGAAGTTTTGGCAGAGTGCAGCTCTAGACGTCGAGTGTGGTAATGCAAACAAGACTTACGATGAATCAAGACACGTTAGTTGGGTCTGTCGACCTAGAAGAAGCGTACCACACTCATATTGATATTTTGGCCAAAACAAAAAAGTAAATGAAACAAACGACAGTCGACATTGCATCAGAATCGTAAGTTGTGCAGTGAAGTGCATGGACAAGTTACAGAAACATAACAAGACTCATGTTTCACAACTGTTGAGGAGAAAACGTGAGTCAGAATATGATACATAGTCCAATCAACAACAAACCACACCTAATGGTTCTCTACATCAAAGCTTTAAACAAATTTTACCCCTGCTGCTAATAAGCCGATTACACAGTTCGTTAGTTACAGATTTTTGCGAGCTTCAAACAGGAGCAACTTCAGTAATGGATAGGATCTGTGATTGCTGTGTACAGATGTGAGCTGAGTTGGCCATCCTTCGCTCACAGCTCCATGTTGCTTTGGCTTCCGTCACACAGCTTGAGGCTGCTCTCAAGGGGAATCACTGTGGGGGGTCAGACGCAGGGTTGCGAGGGACGTCGACCACATCCCACGTCACAAATATGTTACTCTGTGCCCACGTGTTCCGCGATCAGTCGTCTGCTGTGGCCGCCCCAGGCATTGCGTGCACTGAAGTTACTCCTCACCCGTGGTCGAGTGGGATATCATTCCAAAGTCTGGCAGGCAGCGAAAAACATTCTGAGGGGCTGATCGTAGGGCCTCCCCAGTTTGTTTGACGAACAGGTTCGGGCGTTATCTGTGGCTGACGGAGTCTCTGAGCCGGATGCAGTCGTCCACCCTGTTACAAAGGAAGCTTCTCGGCCCGCAAGGTCTGGGCATTCACAGAGGGTGGGTTTTCTGGTAGTTGGGAGCTCCAGTATTACGCGCGTAATCGGGCCCCTTAGGAACATGGCTGCCGAGGAGGGGAAGGAGGCCAGTGTGCACTCCGTGTGTATACCGGGGGGAGTCATTCCTGAGGTGGAAATGGTGCAGCCAACTGCAGGTGGTGGCCCATGTCGGTACCAATGACGTGTGTCACTTTGGATCGGAGGAGATCCTCTCTGGTTTCGGGTGGTTAGCTTCCGAGATTAAGCCGGAGCTCACCATCTGCAGCATCGTCGATAGAACCGACTGTGGTCCTTTGGTGCAGAGCCGAGTGGAGGGTCTGAATCAGGCGGTTCCGTGCCCGTATAGGCTGCAGGTTCCTTGACTTGGGCCATCGGGTGGTAGGTTTCTGTGTTCCACTTAATAGGTCAGGAGTCCACTACACACAGGAGGCGGCTACACGGGTAGCGGGGTTGTGTCGAAGGGACCGGTCGGTTTTTTAGGTTAGAGGGTCTCAGGGAACCACAGAAAGACGTCCGTCCGAAAGGGGGCAGGTAAAAGACAGTAAGGCAATTGTACAAACAATCGCTATTGTAGTTGTAAACTGTTGTAGCTGTGTTGGGAAAGAACCAGAGCCCCAAGCCCTAAGAGAAAGCACTGAAGCTCAAATAGTTATAGGTACAGAAAGCTAGCTAAAGCCGGAAATAAGTTCATCCGGAATTTTTTCAAACGATCCAACAGTGTTCAGAAAGGATAGATTAAATACAGTTGCTGGGGGAGTATTTATTGCTGTCAGAAGTAGTTTGCCTTGCAGTGTAACTGAAGTAGATAGTTCCTGCGAATTAGTATGGGCAGAGATTATACCTGACAATCGGACTTAACTATTAACTGGATCGTTTTATCGAACCCCCGACAGAAGATATAGTTGCTGAACAGTTCAAAGAAAACTTGAGTCTCATTTCAAATAGGTACCCCACTCATACAATTATAGTCAGTGGTCACTTCAATCTACCCTCGATATGCTGGAAAAATTATACGTCTAAGGCTGCTCCCGTCGGAGGTTCGAGTCCTCCCTCGCGCATGGGTGTGTGTGTTGTCCTTAACGTAAGTTAGTTTAAGTTAGATTAAGTAGTGTGTAAGCCTAGGGACCAATGACCTCAGCAGTTGGGTCTCACAGTACCTTACCACAAATCTCCAAAACATTTATACGTTTAAAGCCTGCGGCAGGCATAAAAGTCATCCGGGATTGTACTGAATGCTTTCTCAGAAAATTATTTTGAATAATTACTTCATGAGCCCCCTCGAAGCTTGAATGCTTGCGAAAGCATACTCGACCTCTTAGCAACAAATGATCCCGGACACACAGCGAGTATCGTCACGAATACAGGAATTAACGACCACAAGGCAGTTGCTGAGTTGCTGCTAGGTCGATTATCGGAGCACCTACAACCACCAAAAAGAAACGTAAAGTATATCTATTTAAAAAAGGTTATATAAATGTTCTTAACGCCTTTTTTAAGAGACAGTCTTCACTTCTTCCGATCTGATCACGTAAGCGTAGAGAAGTTGTGGAATGATTTCAGAGAGATAGTATCGACAGCAATTAAGACATATATACAACATAAATTAATATGGTACTGATCTCCTGTAGTACACAAAACGAGTCAAATAGCTGTTGGAGAAGCAGCGAGTAAAGCATGACAAATTTAAAAGGACGCAAAATAACCAAGACTGGCAAAGTTTTGCAGAAGTTTGAAATATAGCGCGCACTTCAATGCTATACGCTTTTAATAATTTCCACAACGAAATTCCGTCTCTAAATCTGGCAGAAAACCCAAAGAGATTCTGGTCATACATAAAGCACATCAGCGGCAAGACGCAATCAATACCTTTGCCGCGGGAGATTGCTGCGGGGTCTTCGGCGCCTTGTCAAGGTTCGCGCGGCTCTCCCCATCGGAGGTTCGAGTCCACCCTCGAGCAGGTGTGTATGTATTGCCCTTAGCTTAAGTTAGTTTAAGTTAGATTAAGCAGTGTGTAAGCTTAGGGACCGATGACCTCAGCAGTTTGGTCCCATAAGATCTTACCAAAAATTTCCAACTTTTTCAATACCTTCACTGCGCGATAACAACTGTGAAGTCGCTGATGACAGTACCACTAAAGCAGAGTTATTAAACACGGTTTTACCGAAACTCCTTCACCAAAGAAGACGAAGTAAATATTCCTGAATTCCAATCAAAAATAACTGCCAAGATGAGAAAGATAGTAGATATCCTCATGGTAACAAAGCAGCTTAAGTCACTTAATAAAGCCTAGGCCTCCGTTCCAGTTAATATACCAGTCAGGTTCCTCTCAGAATACTCTAATACAATAGCTCCATATTTAGCAATTATATACAATCGCTCGCTGAGAGAAAGATTCTGACCTGAAGACTTGAAAATAGCTCAAGTCACATCAATACCCAAAAAGAGAAGTAGGAGTAATCTGCTGAATTACAGGCCCATATCATTAACGTGGATCTGCAGTATGGTATTAGAACATATACTGTAGTCGAGCATTATGCAGTGCCTCGAAGAAAACGATTTATTGACACATAGTCAGCACGGATTCAGAAAATATCGTTTTTGCGAAACACAACTAGCTCTTTATACTCATGAAGTAATGACTGCTATCGACAGGGGATGTCAAATTGATTCCATATTCTTAGATTTCCAGAAGGCTTTCGACACCGTTTCTCATAAGCGTTTTCTAACCAAACAGTGTGCCTATGAAATATCTCCTTAGTTGTGCGACTGGTTTCGTGATTTCATATCAGAAAGGTCACAGTCCGTAGTAACAGACGTTAAGTCATCCCCAGGGATGTGTCACAGGACCTCTATTGTTCCTGATCTGTATTAACGACATAGGAGACAATCTGAGTAGCCGTCTTAGGTTGTTTGCAGATGATGCTGTCATGTACCGTCTTGTAAACTCATCAGATGATCAAAACGAGTTGCAAAATGATTTAGATAAGATATCTGTATGGTGCGAAAAGTGGCAGTTGACTCTGAGTAAAGAAAAGTGTGAAATTATTCACATGAGTACTAAAAGAAATCCGCTAAATTTCGATTACGCGATAAGTCACACTAACATGAAGGCTGTAAAGTCAACTAAATACTTAGGGATTACAACTACAAATAAACTAAATTGGAACGATCACATAGATAATGTTGTAGGTAGAGCAAGGGAAAGACTGCGATTCATTGGCAGAACACTTAGAAGATGCAACAGGTCTACTAAAGAGACTGCTTACACCACGCTTGTCCGCCCTATTCGGGGGCATTGATGTGCAGTGTGCGATCCGCATCAGATGGGACTGACGGATTACATAAAAATGTACAAAGAAGAGCAGCTCGTTTTCTATTATCGCGAAACAGGGGAAATACTGTCACAGACATGATACGTTAATAGGATTGTCAATCATTAAAACAAAGGCGGTTTTCGTGGCGACGGGATCTTCTCATGAAATTTCAATCTCCAGTTTTCTCCTTCGATTGCGAAAATATTCTGTTGGCAGCCACCTACATAGGGAGATGTGATCATCACGATAAAATAAGAGAAATCAGGGCTCGCACAGAAAAAGTGCGTTCGAGAGTGGAACGGTAGAGAGACAGCATGAAGGTGGTTCACTGAACCCTCTGCCACAAACTTTATTGTGAATAGCAGAGTAATCAGAAGATGTAGACGTCCACAGGGCAGTCCAACTACACAACACAACAAAAACACGTTGGCACACCACACACACACACACACACACACACACCCAATCACTCACTCACAACTCAACCACAGGTCAGGACAAAACAAATACAGCACTGGTAAGGTTAAAAAGAGGAATAAACAACGCTTTTTTGTCGGAATGTGTATTATGTATTATAAACAAAAATTCAATGCAGACGACATCCTAACATCTCCTATGTTTGCAGGCGACATGTTGTACTTATTTAGACCTGTGGCTGATTTCGGTTGGCAGCCACAGTACACATATCATGTAACATGAAAGGTAAAGTTCACACGTAATTTAGGTAACACCAAACTCAGATGTAACATATTGCCTAACCTAACTATAATTTGTATGTATGTACTTCAGAAAAATAAAAGATAAAAGTCTAGGGCGGATACCACAATTGAGGTGAAGCGTGTTTGGGTATTGAAGCAAAATAACAAATTGTGTACTTGCAAAAAAGGCGGACCCATCCGCAATTCATTATTGTATTCGACAATGTTAAATCGCACAGGATGTTCGAACTTCTCAGGAGAATAGGAGTAAATTATAGGAAATGATGGCTAATATACACTATTTACCAGAAACAAGAAGGAACAGCAACAGTGGAAGACGAAGGACAAAGTGTTCGGATCGAAAAGGATGGAAGACAGGGATACAGTCTTCAGTCTGTGCATCAAAGAAGCAATGACGTAATTAGCAGAACGTTTCAAGAGTGGTGCTAAACTTCAGGTTGAGACGATATGAGTGGTAAGACTAGCTAATGACATTTTTAGCCATATTGAATGTGAAGGACACTTAAAGGACCTGTCAAAAGAATGACTAGTATAACGAGTACAGATAACCGAAGAAAGACGGAATTGCTGAAGGGTAGCAGAAATGAGATTAGCGATAAATTTTATATCGAAATTGAAGACCACAACGTATACGAAGTGAAGAAATTCTGATACCTTGAAAGTAAAATAACAAATGACGAACAAAGCAAGTAGAATGTAAGCAGCAGACTAGCATAGGCATAGACGACATTCGTGCCCAAGTGAAGTCTGCTGATATCGAGCATATTCACTGGGAAGATACACTAGGAGCACAGCTTTGTATGGTAGTAAATCACTAATTGTCGATAACCAGAAAAGAAGAGAATCGAAGCATTTGAGATTTGGTGCTGCAGCAGAATGTTGAAAACTAGGTGGGCTGATGTGAGGAATGAGGAGGTTCTCTGCAGAATCGGCTAAAAGGCACGTATGGACAACACTCACGAGAAGACGGGACAGGATGATATCACATGCGTTAAGACATTAAGAATAACTTCCCAGGTACTAGAGGGAGCAACAGAGGATAAAAACTGCAGGGGAAGCCAGAGGTTGGACTACATCGAACAGATGATTGAAGATGTTGGATGTTAGTGCTACTCATATAATAGTACGAGAGAGGAGTTCGTGGCGGTCAGCATCAAACCAGCCAGAAGACTGATGACTCAGAAAAAGCACTTAGGCGAACAGCCCACTGCAGAGTCAAAGATTCGTTCTCGAAACTATCCTCTAGGCTAGGCTACACCATTTCTACGCAATATATAACTTACGTGCTACGATTATTTACTGCTTCAAACCAATGGCACGTTGAGGGGCTCTCGAAAGGAATATATCGGTGGCTAACGACATTTTGAATTTGGTTCTTATCTTATCCCAACTTTCGTGTTGTGATAGTATGCCGTTTCAAGGCATCACCTCATTCAACGCGTCGCAGTGGTACAATTTGTTATAATTAATTGCGAGGTAATGGCATATCGGCAGTTAAGGATTTTAGGAGTGCATTAGCTTAAAGACACGGACTTTTTTTCAAGTGCTGCACAATGATTTCACTTATATCTTACATCTCGCCAACAGTGTGTAATGATTGGAATTGAAATGACGCAATGGAGGGATGTGGTATCATGGGTCCCACAATGAACAGTATTGGGCCCATTACTTTTCTCATTACTTGTAAATGGTGTGTCAACTGTTCTCTCTCACTGCAAATATCACACATACGCTGAAGACCTTCAGTTACATCTAAGTGCAAGTCCAACAAATTTGTGCGCAAATATCCGTCATGTTAATACTGATTTACTTGCATTATGCGAGTGTGCGCAGAGCATAGGTTTGAAACTTAACCCATCTAAGACGCAATCAATCTAAGTTGCTCACAAAGGACTTATTGCGCCGCAGGTCAGAGAATCTGTTCCACACTTAATCCTAAACGGCACAGAAATGACCTCTTCCTCTTCTACAAAGCATTTGAGGTTAATTCTGGACCATAATTTAGACTGCACTGAAAACACAGCTGCAGTCTGTAAGAAGGTGTCAGCGTCATTTCATTCACTACAGAAATATAAAAAATTACGAGGGTGGTTTGAAAAGTTCGCCACGAGTGGTGAGCGCTAGCGCAACGAGTTGCTCACGTGATATTCATTGGACTGTTGCCTGTAAACACGTGCCACGTCAGTGCTCTTGCAAGAGAGCTGTGACGTAGCTCTGTAGTTGTTCCCGCGTACTGATTTGTGAAGATGGAAAAAATCGAGAGTCGAGCGGTGATTAAGTACTTCGTAAAGAAATATATGAAAGCAAAGGACATTCGTGCCGATTTCCAGAATACACTGGGGGACTATGCTCCTTCATATTCAGCTGCTGCCAAGTGGACAAATGAATTTAAATTTAGTAGGAGAGCTTAGATGATGATACGCGCAGTGGTCGGCCGAGATGTGTCACTACTCCAGAAAACACTGCAAAAGTGCGCAGAATGGTCATGGAGGATCGCCGATTGAAAGTGTGTGAAATTGCTCACGCTAGCCAGATGCCATCTGAAAGGGACTTTCGCATTTTAAGTGAAGAATTAGAAATGTGAAAAATCTGCAAGATTGGTGCCGCGACTCTTGACGCTGGATCAAAAACACGTGCCGTCGCCATGGCAAAAATACACGAACTAAGGTATGAATTGTTGCCACCTCATATGGCTCTGTCAGACTTCCATCTCTTCCCAAAACTGAATATCTTTCTTGGTGGACGAAGATTCACTTCAAACTAAGAACTGATAGCCGAAGTTGACAACTATTTTGCAGGCCTGGAGGAAACTCATTTTGGAGATGGGATCAAGGCACTGGAACATCGTTGGACCAAGCGCATTAATCTACAAGGAGACCACATTGAAAAATAAAAAAAAGTTTCAGTGATGTAAGTACTTTTTTTCTTTTCCGTTCCGAGAACTTTTCAAACCACCCTCGTATTTCCTTTCGAGCTTAGAAAGAAGCTCCCCATATTTGACTATGGTGATGCTATTCTCCAAGGGAAGCTCACGTTGGCTACGATCGGCGATGAATGCTTGTGTGCTATACATTTGTGTCGTACGCCGTTTCGACCACAACACTTCTGCCTACGAACAGTTAGCATGGCTGCTTGCCAATAAGCGTAGGGACTATGATACTCTGTACGAAGATGGTATTTGTTCTTTTGGACTGGCCCCATTGATATTCATCAACGCCTTTAAGCAACTAAAGGTCTGGATTTAATTGTAATTTCATTATAATACTCTGTGTGAGCGGCATCCTCTTCTCAATCATTGCACTCTCTTTTATTTAACATCAACTCTTACTCTAGGCCTACCACCTGAATAGCACAACATAAATACTCGTTCCCAACAAACTGAAATCCTCCCTGTACCATCACATAACACTGCCAAATTCTCTAAATCATGCAGGCAGGGCAGCGGACGAAGAAGTGCAATGTGAACTGGTAACTTTGCTGTTCACATCCTGATTTTTTTCAAATATTTTTAGTATAATTTTATGTTTTGTAATAGATTATGGGGAGTTTCTAGTTAATTTAACAGAAATATGTTTTGGCATATTCGATGTCATGTATAAATCATCTTCGACAATCGATAACAGAGCTACTGTAACTATTTTACGAGAGTCAATTTTCGTAAACGAACTATACTGTGTACACTCCAGATGTAGCTGGCAACTACCACTAGAGAGGGGTGAAGCCACAAAGAACGTTCCGTGTGATGTAGTAGTTCATTTCTAGCTGTGCGCCAACCACGGTGGAAACCACGTTTGACTCACTCACCCTGAGAGACACGTCCCGTGTAAAGTAAATCACTAAAGACTAAGGACTCTCGTGAATCTGACCGGGTATCTAACAGAATACTTAAGTACTGTTTTGCCTATGTTATCTCATTACTTAGTCAAATCCGTAACTTTTCCTTTCGGAATTATCAGTTTGCTGACCGATTCAAATATTCAGTAATTAATAAAAAAGAAGAAAAGGACAACATAAACAATTTTAGGCTTATTTCTATGCCATCAGTGTTTGCTAAAGTTACTGAAAAGGCTGTATGTACAAGGTTAATTGCTATCAAATGTACACTTTGCTTTTAGAGGTGGTTTCACAACTCAAACTGCTGTATTCTCTTTCCTCTGTGAGGCTGTAGACGAATTAAATAAAAGATTGCAAACACTAGGGGTCTTCTTTGATTTAACTAAGGCGTTTGGTTGTGTTGATCACAGGATGTTATTGCAGAAGTTGGACCATTATGGAATAAGGGGTGGAGATTACAATTGGTTCACCTCTTACAGAGACAGCAGAAAGTCGTTCTCTGCAGCAGTCCCAACGGGGCACAAATAAGTGGGGGTGTCCCAAGGGCTGGTGCTTAAGTCGCCTCTGTTTTTTATTTATATAAATGACATGCTTTCTAGTATTACGGATGATTCTAAAATATTTCTGTTTGCTGATGACACCACCTTGGTAGTGAAGGATGGTCGGTACAATATTGACACAGTACCAAATAATGTAGTTCGTGACGTAAGTCCATGATTTGTAGAAAATAAATTGATGCTAAATCCCAGTAAGACTCATTTTTTTACAGTTTCTAACACAAAATTCAACAAAACTGATATTTTGATTACACAGACTGGACACGTGATTAGTGAGACTGAACAGCTCAAATTCCTATGCGTTCAGCTAGGCAGTAAGCTGCCGTGGAAAGCCAATATTCAGGATCTTGTTCAAAAACTGAATGCTGCTTTATTTACCATTACAACAGTATCTGAAATAAGTGATAGTTCAACACGAAAAGTAGACTTCTTTGCTTATTTTCATTCCCTTGTGACGTGTGGTATTATTCGTTGGAGTAACTCTTATGACTCAAAAAGGCTATTTTTGGCTCAGAAACTGACGGTTCGAGCAATATGTGATGTAAGTTCGAAAACCTCTTGCCTACCCCTTTTACTCCGGGAATTCTGACATTGGCTTCTCAACGCATATTTTTCTTAATGTCGTTTGTTATTAACAATACCAGCTTATCCCAAAGAGTTAGCAGCTTTCGCCCAGTTAATATTAGGCTGAAATATAATCTGCATTTGGAACTCACCTACTTGAATCTTTTACAGAAAGGCGTGCAGTGTTCTGCCACAAGAATTTAAAAACCTTAGCAGTAATCCACGCACTTCCAAGTCTAAAATGAGGAGTTTCATCATGACTCACTCCATATATGAAGATAGTAACTGTTCTCCAAAGAACAGATACCATTGATGACCGTGCAGCTTCCCTAGAATAAATGATAAATAATTGAAACCCACAGCTGCTGACAGATGTTGACATATCTTGATGAGGTCAGCTGAAAATGTATGCCCCGATCGGGACTCGAACCCGGGATCTCCAGCTTATCTTTTTTTTTATGTGCTCGGGGCGGACGTCGCCGTTTCAGTTCGTCGCTGATCCATTACCTCAGTTTTTTTTATTACAGAGGGCAGCTAACTCTCTGACCGAACACGCTGAGTTACCATGCCGGCAACCATCTGAGCCACCGAGTACACAGATGAATAGCGCGACTGCAGGGACTTTTCCCTATGCACGCTATCTTCATGTATAGTTAAATGGCTACCGGGCCATTGACCTTCATCTGTGAGAGTGCGCACAGGTTGCCCGAACTCTTACGGGAATCGTCAATTTATGTGGGCGCGAGTAACGAGTGGATGGGCAAAGTATCTATTAGGAACATTACGTATGTAGATAGTGGAGAGTTGGGAATGTGGGTTTCACGGGAAGCGTGCAAGGGATAAGTCCCTGCAGTCAGGTTATTCATCTGTGTCCTCGGTGGCTCAGATGGATAGAGCGTCTGCGATGTAAGCAGGAAATCCCGGGTTCGAGACCCGGTCGGGGCGCACATTTTCAGCTGTCCCCATCAAACTATGTCAACAACACCACCTGAGGGTTTCAGTGAATTATCATTCTTTCTATTCTGTCAAGGAACTCCTGCAAAAGTTAAGAAATTCAGTTAATTCCTGTGCTACGTTGTTAATTATGTTTATTTAAGATTACGGCCTGTCGTCTGCATAGGATTCATATATATTTCAGTTAATATATGATTACTGATTTCATGTTCTGGCTCGTCCCATTACCATCGAGACTTGTTCCTCAATTTGGTCCTGCGGAACATGACATGTGTGTGTGTGTTGTGGTGGTCTTCAGTCCTGAGACTGGTTTGATGCAGCTCTCCATGCTACTCTATCCTGTGCAAGCTTCTTCATCTCCCAGTACCTACTGCACCCTACATCCTGAATCTGCTTAGTGTATCCATCTCTTGGTTTCCCTCTACGATTTTTACCCTCCACGCTTCCCTCCAATACTAAATTGGTGATCCCTCGATGTCTCAGAACATGTCCTACCAACCGATCCCTTCTTCTAGTCAAGTTGTCCCACAAGCTCCTCTTCTCCCCAGTTCTGTTCAATACCTCCACATTAGTTATGTGATCTACCCATCTAATCTTCAGCATTCTTCTGTAGCACCACATTTCGAAAGCTTCTATTCTCTTCTTGTCCAAACAATTTATCGTCCACGTTTCACTTCCATAAATGGCTACACTCCATACAAATACTTTCAGAAATGACATTTAAATCTATACTCGATGTTAACAATTTTTTCTTCTTCAGAAACGCTTTCCTTGCCATTGCCAGTCTACATTTTATATCCTCTTTGCTTCGATCATCATCAGTTATTTTGCTCCCCAAATAGCAAAACTCCTTTACTACTTTAAGTGTCTCATTTCCTAATCTAATTCCCTCAGCATCACCCGACTTAATTCGACTACATTCCATTATCCTCGTTTTGCTTTTTTTGATGTTCATCTTATACCCTCCTTTCAAGACACTGTCCATTCCGTTCAACTGCTCTTCCAAGTCCTTTGCTGTCTCTGACAGAATTACAATGTCATCGGCGAACCTCAAAGTTTTTATTTCTTCTCCATGGTTTTTAATACCTACTCCGAACTTTTCTTTTGTTTCTTTAGTGCTTGCTCATTATACAGATTGGATAACATCGGGGATAGGCAACAACCCTATCTCACTCCCTTCCCAAACCACTGCTTCCCTTTCATACCCCTCGACTCTTATAACTGCCGTCTGGTTTCTGTACAAATTGTAAATAGCCTTTCGCTCCCTCTATTTTATCCCTGCCACCTTCAGAATTTGCAAGAGAGTATTCCAGTCAATACTGTCAAAAGCTTTCTCTAAGTCTACAAATGCTAGAAACGTAGGTTTGCCTTTCCTTAATCTTTCTTCTAAGATAAGTCGTAGGGTCAGTATTTCCTCACGTGTTCCAACATTTCTACGGAATCCAAACTGATCTTCCCCGAGGTCGGCTTCTATTAGTTTTTCCATTCGTCTGTAAAGAATTCGCGTTAGTATTTTGCAGCTGTGACTTATTAAACTGATAGTTCGGTAATTTTCACGTTTGTCAACACCTGCTATGTTTGGGATTGGAATTATTATATTCTTCTTGAAGTCTTAGGGTATTTCGCCTGTCTCGTACATCTTGCTCACCAGATGGTAGAGTTTTGTCAGGACTGGCTCTCCCAAGGCTTTCAGTAGTTCTGATGGAATGTTGTCTAGTCCGGGAGTCTTGACATGACATACAAAGCAAATAAAAAATGCGTTCAGGAGCCTTCCCTCTCACCGTGCCCCTCAGCGGACATCTCGAGGTGCGAGCATGGTACGATCGTGAAAATGACGGAGCGAGGCCACAGGTCTTTTCTGGTACGTGCGCTCTCCCGGTGACAGTCACCGGGTGTTTTCGCCTCGCTGCGAGGCCGTGTTTTGTCGGACGAGGGAGGGAATCTGGCCTGAGAGCGGCACCTCCGCCTCCACCTCAGGCGGGGCCTGGCCTGCGCGGGCTAGTTACCGGCAAGTGGGCGCACGTAGCGGCTAATGGCGGGCCTAAGCAGTGGCCGTCATCAGCGGGCGGACACGTCGGCGCACCTCGTGCCGTGCCTTACCAAATTAATTCCCCGGGCCGGCCGCTGTCATTAGAAGCCGCGCGGCGACGTGATGGGGCGGCGGCGGGCCCGCGCCTCCGCAGGGGCACCAACTGTGCGGGTCGGTCGCTGAACCCCGCGCCCGCAACCACAATCCCGCCGCTGCCTGCCGAGGAATTCGCCTCCGCTCCTGTACTCATAATAAAACTAGTACGAGAGGACTTCAGCACGTAAGTTACACACGACATTGAGGTTCAAATGGTTCAAATGGCTCGGAGCACTACGGGACTTAACTTCTGAGGTCATCAGTCCCCTAGAACTTAGAACTAATTAAACCTAACTAACCTAAGGACATCACACACATCCATGCCCGAGGCAGGATTCGAACCTGCGACCGTAGCGGTCGCGCGGTTCCAGACTGTAGCGCCTAGAACCTCTCGGCCACCCCGGCTGGCTGACACTGAGGCGACGAAAGTTATGGGATACCTCCTAATATCGTGTCGGACCTGCTTTTGCCCAGCGCAGTGCTGCAGCTGCACGCGTCATGGACTCAACAAGTCGTTGGAACTCCCCCGCACAAATATTGAGCCATGATGCCCCTATAGCCGTCCGCAGTTGCGAAAGAGTTGCCAATGCAGGATTTTGTCCACGAACTGACCTCTCGATTATGTCCCATAAATGTTCGATGGGATTCATGTCGGACGAGCTAGGTGGCGAGATCATTCGCTCAAATTGTCCACAGTGACCTTCAAACCAATCGCAAACAGTTGTGGCCAGGTGACACGACATGAACTCCATGCGGCTTTTCGCGGATGATGCTGTAGTATACAGAGAAGTTGCAGTATTAGAAAATTGTAGCGAAATGCAGGAAGATCTGCAGCGGATAGGCACTTGGTGCAGGGAGTGGCAACTGACCCTTAACATAGACATATGTAATGTATTGCGAATACATAGAAAGAAGGATCCTTTATTGTATGATTATATTATAGCGGAACAAACACTGGTAGCAGTTACTTCTGTAAAATATCTGGGAGTATGCGTGCGGAACGATTTGAAGTGGAATGATCATATAAAATTAATTGTTGATAAGGCGGGTACCAGGTTGAGATTCATTGGGAGAGTCCTTAGAAAACGTAGTCCATCAACAAAGGAGGTGGCTTACAAAACACTCGTTCGACCTTTACTTGAGTATTGCTCATCAGTGTGGGATCCGTACCAGGTCGGGTTGACAGAGGAGATAGAGAAGATCCAAAGAAGAGCGGTGCGTTTCGTCACAGGGTTATTTGGTAAGCGTGATAGCGTTACGGAGATGTTTAGCAAACTCAAGTGGCAGACTCTGCAAGAGAGGCGCTCTGCATCGCGGTGTAGCTTGCTGTCCAGGTTTCGGGAGGGTGCGTTTCTGGATGAGGTATCGAATATATTGCTTCCCTCTTCTTATACCTCCCGAAGAGATCACGAATATAAAATCAGAGAGATTCGAGCGCGCACGGAGGCTTTCCGGCATTCGTTCCTCCCGCGAACCATACGCCACTGGAACAGGAAAGTGCCCTCCGCCACACACCGTTGGGTGCCTTGCGGAGTATAAATGTAGATGTATGGCTGCAACTGGTCTCCAAGTAGGCGAACGTGACCATTTCCAGTCAGTGATCGGTTCAGCTGGTCCAGAGGAACCAGTCCGTTCCACGTCAACAGAGACCACACCATTATCGAGCCACCACCAGCTTGCATAGTGCCTTGTTGAGAACTTGGGTCCATGCCTTCGTGATGTCCCTACCATCAGCTTTAACCAACTGAAATCAGGACTCATCTCATCAGGCCACGGTTTTCCAGTCCTCTAGGGTCAACAGATGTGGCCAGGCGATGTCGTGCTGTTAGCAAAGGCACTCCCATAGATCATCTGCTGCAGTAGCCCTATAACGCCAAATTCCGCCGCACTGTCCTAACGTGTACATACGTCGTACGTCCCACATTCACTTCTGCGGTTATCTGACGCAGTGTTCCTTGTTTTTAGCACTGAAAACTCTGTGCAAACGCCGCTGCTTTCGGTTGTAAAATGAAGGCCGTCGGCCATTGCGTAGAGAGTGATGAGAGGTAATCCCTGAAATTTGCTATCCTCAGCACGCTCTTGAGACTGTGGCTCTCGGAATATTGAGTTCCCTAACGATTTCCGAAACGGAATGACCCATGCATCTAGTTCCAACTACCATTCCGCGTTCAAAGTCTGCGGCCATAGTCACGTAGGATACCTTTTTACATGAATCACCTTCGTACAAGTAACAGCTTCACCAATGCAGTGTTTATACCTTGTCTACACGATACTGCCGCCATCCACATAAGTGACTATCGCTGTCCCATAACTTTTATCAGCTCAGTGTTTTATGGCAGGCCAGTTGGCTTATATTCGATGCTGCACTACACTTTGGAGACACGGAAACATACGACTACTGCGCTGGTGCATGAGTTCGCATACTTTTTCACATGTTTAATAAACACAACGGATACACATAACAGAGACTTCAGTCATCAATCACATATTCTCACTATTTACAACCGTTTGCTAACACTGGGGTGACTTTTCGATTCTGAGACTGTAGAAATCACGTGGTTTTGAGACAAAGAACTCGTCGAGCCAGGTTGGGAGCGCATTTTCATCCGGAAAGGAAGTTCCTTAAAGGCTGTTCGATAAATAGCGCAGAAGGTGAAAATCTGAGGGCGCAAGATCAGGTGAATAAGGTGCGTGCGGAATGACTTCCCTACCCAACTCCTGTACAGTGTTTTTTGTCAGTCTAACAGAATGCGTGTAGCGTTGTTATGGAGCAGCATCACTTCACGCAATCTTAGCGGTCGTTATTTACGGACAGCGTCTGCTTGACGTTCCAGCTGCCCGCTGTGACCGAGCGGTTCTAAGCGCTTCAGTCTGGAACTGCGCTGCTGCTACGGTCGCAGGTTCGAATCCTGCCTCGGGTATGGATGTGTGTGATGTCCTTAGGTTAGTTAGGTTTAAGAAGTTTCAAGTCTAGGGGACTGATGACCTCAGATGTTAAGTCCCGTAGATATTAGAGCTATTTGAACCATTTTTGACGTTCCAGTCGATGACAATAAATGCTAACAGTGATAATTACACCTTGGGGAAGCAATTCTTGAAGACCACACCGTCACTGTTCTACCAGACTCTAACATTATCTTTTGTGGATGCGCGCAGGTCTTTGTAAGGGGAGTTGCTGCTTTGTTTGCGCTCAGCCATTCCTTTCTATTAGCATAAAGACACCATTTCTCGACACCAGTATAGGCATGGTCGTTGTTGCTCACGAGCCAATTGATGATGAGCAGACAGAGATACACACATGACAACGACCTGATTTTTTTGATTTTGGCTTAGAGCGTGCGGTATCAATACACTCGATTTTTTAACCTTCCCCATTGCATGCAGACGTCGCACGGTGGTACAATGATCAGAGTTCATTACATCTGTCAGTTCTCGAGTACACTGGCGTCAGTCATTGTGGATTAATGCGGTTAAACGATCTTCATCAAACCCTGAAGGTCTTCTTACATGTGGAGAGTCTCTAATGTCAAAACGATACTCCTTAAAACAACAAAATTATTTTCTTGGCGTGCTCTGTCCAGTGACATTGTCCCCACACACGACGCAAATTTTTCCGGCTGCTTCCACTATTGTTACCCCTCTATTGATCTGAAACAGAAGAGTACGTCGGAAATGTTCCGATTTCTCCGCTTTGCACACCATTTTCTAGCGTCCATAACTCCACTCACCATCTGCAAATGACAAAATGACAATATGTGAAATCAAATAGCAACATCGAAATATAAACAAAAAATGACAACCTATAAATAAACCCATAGCGAGCGGAATACCAACATGAAAAACAAAAACGCTTCGAACTTATGCACCAACTTAGTCACGAGCTTTCTGCAAACAACGGTCAGAACGTCCTGCAAGTCGTTTAATACCTCATCAACCTCGGTTATGGCAATCTGCCCTTTGGTCATGGAGCCATTATAGAACCGCTGTGCGAACGTCGTCATCGTTGGAAAATCGCTTCCCCCGCCCCCCCCCCTTCTCCCCTTCCTCTCCCCATCCCCAGATGTTCTTTCAAATTGCCAAAAAGATGGCAGTAGCACGATGCAAGATCTGGACTTCCCATTCCGCTTCACCCGCATCTGTGCGGTCTTGGTCATGTTGTTATTACATTCTAGCTAGGGCTAGACGCGGCATTGCATTTGGTCTGTATACCGCCAGAACATCACGGTGAATATGTCTGCAATTTAGACGTTTTGCCATGAATAATCAGACTGTCCCGTGCACTTCAACTTTGGGTTACGTTTATAGTTACCGCTCCATTTCATCGAATCACTGTGGTGCACCTGTTGTGCATACAGCAACACAACTGTGTCTGCATCAAACTCGCAACACGTACTTCCTTCTTAGTTGCGCAACGATCTTAGCGTCGGAAGACACCTGTGTATCTTACATTCTGTAGTTTTATTCATACGTGGATTACTTCTACAAGGATATAGCACATGTCATGATGTTATAACTTAACAACTGCAAAAATAATGTAGTTCATATACAGGAGCAGGATAAAAATATGGAAACACTGCGAGAAATGCGTGCTTGAACATAAAAGCAGATTGTAGCCAAGCTTGCAGGTTGCGCTGTTGTTTTGGCCACGAACGGCACGTGTGCTGTGTCCTCAGTGCGTTGCTGGCGTCAGTCGTGATCAGAACAGTGTTTTGTTCAGTTGTGAGTGCTTTACGTAGAAGGTATAAGTTCCAACGTGGGCAAATCGTTGGTGCACGTATGGTGAGTGCTTCAACAACGAAGGTAGGCAAAGTGCTTGCTCTTTCAAGAGGCGCTGTATCGAAGATTTCTACCACATACAGGGAAAGCGAAAAGCATCATCCGCTAAGTCAAAACGCGAACTAAAGTGTGCGTCGAGTGATCGTGGCCGACGGTCATTGAAGAGGATTGTGACAAAAAATAAGCCGACGACAGCTGCAAAACCCACTGCTGAACTCAATGTCACACTCATGAATCGTGTCGGCACCAAATAATGCGACGGGAGCCCCATAAGCAGAGATTTGCAGAGCAAGCCTAAATTCCAAAACCACTTACCACCGATGAAAATGCCAGAAACAGAAAAACGAAGTCACGAAGTGTAAAAATTGAAGTAAGGAAGAATGGAAAAAAGTAATTTGGTGAGATGAATCTTGTTTCACACATTTTGCAACTTCTGGCTGAATTTACGTTGCAAAAGTCAAACATTGCTAGAGTTCAGCCATACGTGCAGCCATATCGTGGTATTCCATAGGCTACATGCAAGACTGCGTTACTGCCAAGGATTACACTATGTGATCAAAAGTATCCGGACACCTGGCTGAAAATGAGTAATAAGTTCTTGGCGCCCTCCATCGGTAATGCTGGAATTCAATATGGTGTTGGCCCACCCTTAGCCTTGATGACAGCTTCCACTCTGGCAGGCATACGTGCAATCAGATGTTGGAAGGTTTCTTGGGGAATGGCAGCCTTGCAGTGAGGAGAGTTATCGATGTCGGTCGGTGACGCCTGGCACGAAGTCAGCGTTCCAAAACATCCCAAAGGTGTTCTGTAAGGTTCAGGCCAGGACTCTGTGCACGCCAGTCCATTACAGGGATGTTACTGTCGTGTAAGCACTCCGCCGCAGGTGCTCGAAGGTGTTGAAAGATGCAATCGGGATTCCCGAGTTGCTGTTCAACATTTAATTATTTTTTTTTTTTTGTAGTATTCAAAAATTTTAAAAACCTCTCTCTCACCGGCCTGATTTAGCTTCACTGATCAGGATAGTAAAAACATGCGTATGTTAAGGGAATTTTCATTGACAAAGCAGGCTTATCACATTCACACAGTTCAATACTGTTCTGTCCTGATTAAATTGAGCTTAACTTAAATTCCATAAGGCAGTGAAGCAATTTCGAAGTCTCGGTGCGACGAAAATTGTCAGTCGATCTCCTGAAAACATTTGTAATAATTATTAACTTTCGGTGATCACATGGGGAAGACCGGAGATCTGCTGGTAAGACCGTGTTAGCCTATTTATTTTAAGTAACTGGATATCTTGAGCATACAAAACGTCAGGTTCGTCCAGTGTAAATCAGACGTTCCCCACTGATCCCGTGCAACACAGCGTAGTAAGCAGACACTGTCAATAATAATCAGTTAAATAATACGCGAACACACTTACTTTAGTTTAGTTCATGTGTTAAATTCCTTCTCATACAGAATCTCATCAAGATGGCGACTAGCTCAACAATACATACATACTCGTATACATCCTCCTTCTTTCACGGCTAATCGGCAAGATCCTTCATTCTTTTCATAAGAGAAAACAGAGAGCAGAGAAGCTATTCCATGGAGTAAATGGACGCTCCAAGGAATAATAGGGCTTGGAACTACTTTGAATTGGAAATTATCTTATATTAAAGTTTAGGAATCGGTAAGATAAGAAGAGATATTTCGAGATATGTACTGAGTTATATAATTTATAAAATTTCTGAAAATATCGCGGAGAGACCGCTGCAAGAGACATTACAAACAGTGAGAAGCAAGAAGGGGCTTAAAACATCGATGTAGGCATGCGCTGTGATAATGCCACGCAAAACAACAAAGGGTGCAATCCCCCTCCATAGGAAACACGACCACACCATAGCACCACCGCCTCCGAATTTTACTGTTGGCACTACGCACGCTGGCAGATGACGTTCACCGGGCATTCACCACACCCACACCCTGCCATCGGATCGCCACATTGTGTACTGTGATTCGTCACTCCACACAACGTTTTTCCACTGTTCAATCGTCCACTGTTTACGTTCCTTACACTAAGCGACGCGTCGTTTGGCATTTACCGGCGTGATGTGTGCTTTATGAGCAGCCGCTCGACCATGAAATCTAAGTTTTCTCACCTCCAGCCTAACTGTCATAGTATTTGCAGTGGATCCTGATGCAGTCTGGAATTCTTGTGTGATGGTCTGGATAGATGTCTGCCTATTAGACAATACGAGTCTCTTCAACTGTCGGCGTTCTCCGTCAGTCAACAGGCGAGGTCGGCCTGTACGCTTTTGTGCTGTACGTGTCCTTTCACGTTTCCACTTCACTATCACATCGGAGACAGTGGACCTAGGTATTTTTAGGAGTCTGGAGATGTCGTGTACAGACGTATGACACAAGTGACTCCCAATCACATGACGACGTTCGAAGTCCGTGAGTTACGTGGAACGCCCCGTTCTGCTCTTTCACGATGTCTAATGACTACTGAGGTCGCTGATATGGAGTACCTGGCAGTAAGTGGCAGCACAATGCACCTAATATGGAAAACGTATGTTTTTGGGGGTGTCCGGATAATTTTGATCACATAGTGTATGTTACCATCTTCGGTGAACAGGTCCATCCCATTGTACACTGTGTGTTTCTCAATGGTGAAGCTGTGTTCCAAGACGAAAGAGTCTCTCATCGTCCAGGACTGGTTTTGTGTGTTTGAGGATGAGTTGTCGCATCTCCGCTGGTCACATCAGCCAACGTATCTCAATACTATTGAGCTTTTGTGGTCTAATTTGGAGAAAAGGGTGCCTGATAGCTATCCATCCCTGTCATCGTTACCTGAACTTGCCACTATTTTGCAGGAAGTATGGTATAAGATTATTGTCAAAACTATGCAGCACCTGTATTTATCCATCCAGAGGCGACTGGAAACTGCTCTGAATTCCAACGATTTTCCTAGACCGAATTAGACATCGTAATTTGTCGTGTTTTTGATATTTCCATATTTTTGTCGAACCCCTGTGTATACGTAGTCTCTCTCCTAAGAGACGTCAGACGCATTTTCTCTGGCGTTCCGACAGATATGTGCCATTTTCTTTTTTGAAATTTTGTAGCTGGGGCCAGCCCAAACAATCACAGCTCCTCAAGCGAAGCCCAGTGTCAACAGGAAGTGTCGGTTTGTTTCTCATTACAACCAAAATTTATTTTTAAATCTCAATTTTTCATACGCAGTCGATAGAGCGCTCCAAAATTAGTCTAGTGCGATGTTCGATTTATCGATATGTGTTACCAGTGACAGTAAAACATGAAAAATAAGCAGCACTCCTGCAACCACTCACTGCCTGCTTGGCGGTAGCAGTAGGGGTGGGTTACAGCAGTGCTGTCGCTCCCTCATTCTTCGTGTTTTACTATCACTGTTAAAATATATCGTAAAACGAATACCGCACTAGGCTAATCTCGGACCACTCTATCGAAAGGGCACATCAGATTCCACTATGAAAATCATTTTGTTTGTGATGGGGACCAAACCAACGCTTTTGATTGGCGCTGGTAATACGTGACGAGCAGTAATTGTTTGGGCTGACTTCAGCTACACACTGAAAAAACGAAATTAGAAACAGTTGCTGAAATACCCAAGAAAATGTGCCTGACGACATTTGAGAGACACCCTGTATCCGGTTATTGACTCCGATTGGTGGCCGCTTCGGACATCAGGTTGAAAACTCTCAGATGTTCGTTGAGAAAATTAAAGAGATTAAAGAGCCAGCCATGACAAAACTCGAACATCTTGTGAGAGAGATGAATGAAACAGGCGAAATACCCTCTGACTTCAAGAATGACTTCAAGAAAAATATAATAATTCCAATCCCAAAGAAAGAATGAGTCGACAGGTGTAAAAATTACCGAACTATCAGTTTAATAAGTCATTGCTGCAAAATACTAACACGAATTCTTTACAGACGAGTGGAAAAACTGGTAGAAGCAGACCTCGGGGAACATCGCCGCGCGGGATTAGCCGAGCGGTCTAAGTCGCTGCAGTCATGGACTGTTCGGCTGCTCCCGGCGAAGATTCGAGTCCTCCCTCGGGCATGGGTGTGTGTGGTTGTCCTTAGGATAATTTAGGTTAAGTAGTATGTAAGCTTAGGGACTGATGACCTTAGCAGTTAAGTCCCATAAGATTTCTCACACATTTGAACTTTTTTTTTTTTTAACATCAGTTTGGATTCAGTAGAAATGTTGGAACACGCCAGGCAACACTGACCCTACGACTTATCTTTGAAGATAGATTAAGGAAAGGCAAACCTACGTTTCTAGCATTTGTAGACTTAGAGAAAGCCTGTGATAATATTGACTGGAATACTCTCTTTCAAATTCTGAAGGTGGCAGAGGTCAAATACAGGGAGCGGAAGGTTACTTACAATTTGTACAGAAACCAGATGGCAGTTATAAGAGTGGAGGGGCAGGAAAGGGAAGCTATGGTTGGGAAGGGAGTGAGACAGGGTTGCAGCCTATCCCATATGTTATTCAATCTATACATTGCGCAAGCAGTAAAGGAAACAAAAGAAAAGTTTGGAGTAGGAATTTAAATCCATGGTGAAGAAATAAAATTTTTTAGGTTTGCCGATGACATTGTAATTCTGTCAGAGACAGCAAAGGACCTGGAAGAGCAGTTGAAGGGAGTGGACAGTGTCTTGAAAGAAGGATACAAAATTAACATCAACAAGAGTAAAACGAGTATAATGGAATGTAGGCGAATTAAATCGGGTGATGCTGAGGGAATTAGATTAGGAAATGAAACACTTAAAGTAGTGGATGAGTTTTGCTATTTGGGAATCAAAATAACTGATGATAGTCGAAGTAGACAGCATACAAAATGTAGTCTGGCTATGGCAAGGAAAGCGTTTCTGAAGAAGAGAAATTTGTTAACATCGAGTATAGATTTAAGTGTCAGGAAGTCCTTTCTGAAAGTATTTGTTGGGAATGTAGCCATGTATGGAAGTGAAACATGGACATAAAAAGTTTAGACGAGAAGGGAATAGAAGCTTTCGAAATGGAGTGTTACAGAAGAATGCTGAAGATAAAATGGGTAGATGACGTAACTAATGAGGTGGTATTGAATAGAATTGGTAAGAAGAGGAATTTGTGGCACAGTTTGACTAGAAGAAGGAATCGGTTGGTAGGACACGTTCTGAGGCACCAAGAGATCATCAATTTAGTGGAGGGTAAAAATCGTAGAGAGAGACTAAGAGATGAGTACAACAAGGAGTTTCAGAAGGATGTAGGTTGCAGTAGTTACTCGGAGATGAAGAAGCTTGTACAGAATAGAGTAGCATGGAAAGCTGCATCCAACCAGTCTCTGGACTGAAGACCACAACAGCAACAAAGTTGACCCTAAGACTATCTTAGTCAGCCTGCGTGTGGACTCACTTTTTACAAGAGTTCGTGTGGAGGACACACTGAAACTGTTTGCAGAACATTTTCCCCCAGAAAAGATGAAGTTGTTTTGCGGACCACCTGCTTCTGGTTGGCGGTAAATTTTATGAAATGTCGGACGGAATGGCTATGTGTTCTCCTGTATCTCCCGCAGTAGCCAAGTTTTTTGTGGAACATTTAGAAGAGCGCGCATTAAATTTGACTGCCCTTCGTCCATCATCATTTTATCTTTATGTTGACGACTGTTTATGGACTGGCCACACGCCTCTTTAGCACTTCCATGCATACAGTAACAGTATGCACCCAAACATCCAGTTCACTTTCGAGACGGAGAAAGAAGGAAGGCCGCTATTTTTAGATGTTTCGGTACTTCGTAAGTCGAAAACACGTCTCCATCACTCATTGTACCGCAACCGAGGCACACCGACTTATATCTTAGGGCCCAGAGTTTTCACCATCAAGTCCAGCAGCGTTTTTAATTCAATGGTACACAGAGCAAAATCTGTTTCTGACGAGGACGACTTGGACTCCGAAATTACTCATCTGAAGTACGTGCTCCGAAAGAACTGATATGGGTCACGTGACATGAGGTTCACATGACATGAAGTCAGCTTTCTGCAAGAAAAGGAAACATGAAAATGTTGAATATTCACGTGATGAGCCACCGATTGAGTTCCTTCCTTTCTGTGGTCCTACATCCTGCAAAATAGGCAGATTTCTCGGAACATGAGTTATAAAATCTGTCCTCCGAACTCCTAAGAAGATAAAGGAGATACTAAGCCCTGTTAAGGACAGTCTCGGCCTCAGGATCCCTCAGATTTATAAGCCCTTGTGAGTGCGGAAGCAGTTACATCGGTCAGTCCACCCGTATCGTTTCCGAACGCAGCGCAGAACATCAACGGCACATTTAAAAACTGAAAACTGAGAAATCTGCCGTTGCTGAGCACAGCCTTACAAACACAAAATATTGTTTGACGAAATCATTGTCTCAGGCTCCTATATACTGGGATTCTGTATTTAAAGAGGGTGTAGAAAGAAGAATGCACGAGAAGAACTTCAACTGTGACAATAAATCTCTCAAAACATTTTGAAGGGAAACCGTTTGTATAGTGTAAATGATTTACGTCACTACATCATAAGACAAACTGCAATATTGCAACGTAATACTCTATACAATAAATGAGATGTTGCTTACATAACCCCAAAATATGTTAATAAAAGAGAAAGAAAAACTCTTAATTTATATAGATGCTGGTGTCCAAAATTTAAGCAACAAACCGAAATTTTGGAAGGTTGCGTTTATTTTGACACAAAACATTATAAACAGGTGTTAGCAAAATAAAAACAATGTAAAGAATAAAGAACGTGAACAACGGCAGCATGCGTAACGACAGACAAAAATGTTCTTCGTTTTTCTCAACTGAACAGGTTTGCACATACAGTCAGTTCAACAAGAAAGTGTACGCCATAATTTTAAATGTAACGTTCGAAGCGACATCTTTGGTAGTGGTCTCGAATCTGTAATCAGTGCGCTCTTGCACAGCGTATAGATAAAGAGTGTAAGAATTGAATGCTTTCTTTTGTCGGTTGTAGTTTAAAATGACTGCAAAATACCTAAAGCGTCACGAGGCAGTGTTCCTTCTAAATCATCCAAAGGGATCAAAGCTTTCATATGGAGCTGCTGCTAAAAGTTTTAGAAAGTCAAAGACATTCGTTGCGAAGTGGGTCAAACGATATTTAGAGATTAGAACTGTGGCTTAACCAGAGAGAGCGCTAAGGTGCCAAGCTATAATCGATCATGGCGGCGATGGTATTAAATATTAGGCAATTGTGCAATTAGTAATCACATGTATTTTCATGTAAACATATATTTATAATAGTGTCTTTTATTTCATACAAATAACTGACTGTACGTTCAGACAACTATTAATGTACTCATTATGGAATGTGCCCACCTCTGGCAGCAATGCACTCCTGACAACGACGGGGCATGCTCTGAACGATGTCATCGATCTTATGTCGAGGGAATAACGCCCATTCTTCCCGCAGAGCTGCTCGCTAGTCTTGGAGAGTGATTGGTGGACGCTACACGATGAAGCCCGCCTCCTAGTGCATCCCAGACGTGGTCTGTGGGATTCAAATCGGGAGTGCGAGCAAGCCACGCCATGCAATAACTTCCGTTTCCAAGAACACATCAGCCACCTGTGCTCCGTGAGGTCGAGCATTATCGACCATCACCAGACGTCTGGGCCCACAGCATCTGGTAACAACCGCACATGAGATCCCAAGATTTCGTCACTATACCTGACAACAGTTAAACCTTGCCGATTCTCTCATACAAATTCATAAAGAGGTGTTAGAGTGGTTAACATAATCCCGGCCAACATCATTAGGGATCCTCCTAGATATCGGTCTCTTTCTACAATGTTTCGTTCTCTAAATCGTGTTCCACGTTACCTCCAGATGCGAATCTGCGGTGAATCTCTCTCCAGACCAAATCGGGACTTGTCTGTGAAAAGAATATTGGCCCACTGTTCGACCGTCCAGGTGGCATGTTGCAGCCCCACTCTACACGTTCCCTTCTGTGAAGACGTGTCAGAGATATAAATACAGAAGGTCTCCGACAATAAAAACTACTCTGCCAAAGTCTTCTGTACATCGTTTGCCTCGATACACCACATCCAGTGGATGCTGCGAGGTCAGGGCCAATTGACGTGCAGTATTAAGGCTGTACCGTCATGCCCTTACAGCCAAATAACGGTCTTCGGTGGTCGGCCCTGCCCTGGTCTTAGTAATACAGTTTCGGTCTCTATAAATTGTCACCACATCTGAGAAGCAACAGAACAATTCACATTAAGCCATCGGGCCACATCAGTTTGCAATTGGCTGCTTCCATTCTTCCTGTGGTCCTCCACCGCAGAGAGTCTGGTAGGTGTCTTCTCTGTGCCATACTGCACCGTCTATGATTGTATACATAGCGATTGTGGATGTGGGACTACCCGGCAAATACTAACCTGTTTGATAGGTGCCCTGACGTCATCGTTGGCGTGATTTTCCACTGACCGGAATGCCATCTTGCGTGCACAACACGATCGTACGGACATCTGTTGACAGTTTGTATGACTACATCGTGAATTAGACATAGGATGGGAAAACAAGGGTTTGTTGCTTTGATTTTGAACACCAGTGTACAATGAAAGTTTATTTCTCAACATATTTTGGGGTTATGTAAGCAACACCTCATTTATTGTGTAGAGTATTACATTGCAATATTGCAATTTGTCTTATTCTGTACGGTACGTAAATCATTATTTACCCTATGGAAACAGTTTTCTTTCAAAACTGTTTTGAGAGATTTTTGGAAGCCTTTTTATTGTTTATCTCTCTCAAGTTCCGTTACCTATGTCACAGCTGTGTCGCGCCTCGATATCTTGAGTATCAGGAATGTAGCTGAATTTTGAGCAGCGTATTAGTTCATACAGGTATATACCTTATTTTGTCAGTATCTTACGTGTTTTAAATGCTGGCCTACGTGATTCGCTCCGTTCTGTATTTTGAATCCACTATTAGCATTTGTTTTGGAGGTGCCTCCCCCAAACTTATGTCATAACTTAACGTGATATATTTTAGAGCACAATATGTCATTTTCATAATATTTTTGTCTTTCAGGTAGCTGAGTTTGTGGTGCAGGACATACAGATTTGAACTGTATGTTACACTTGTGTACTCTATGAACTTATCCAGATCTACATCATCATCGACAGTTACTGCAAGAAGTTTTCTGCTATGCCATCTTGTATGTAAATGTGCTGGTTTTGTAGTGTGAAATTTAAATAGGATGTTTCGGTATTACTATTATGCAAATTTATTTCAGCAAAACTTTGGATGGCATTATTTACTTCCAAGTTGGCTTTGATTTCAAGATTTTCTGTCACTATGCCTGAATAGTACAGTTGTATCATCAGCATAGGTAACCATATTGCCAAGACTAACAATATTTGGAATTTTTTGATTTGCGTATAAAATGCAGAGCAATTGATCCGTATGGGACAGAGGAGTAAAATTCTTGCTTCAGATCATGTTGTCTCTCCGTTTTCGTATTTTTTTATATTGGCTCCTGTTTTTCAGATGTGATAGGATCCAGTGTCCTGCCTTTCCTCTTATACCCTAAACATCTAACATTTCTGCTAATATTTTATGACGTCCACAGTCAGAACCTTCGCTGAAACCATGATATTCCTACATACTTATTTTGAAATTTGTTGCAGACATTCTCAGTTACATTTACGATTGCATCTTTGATACACTTATCTTTCTTCAAATCCTCGAGATATACTGAAGTAGGATCATTTTTCAGTACAGAGTGCAATGTATCAGTCATATGGAAATCAGGTGATTATGCAGCTTAGGGCCTTTATGGTTATGAAACCAGCCGAAACCTCAACGTCCTTCCTGATGCAATCGCCTCGAACGAACTGGCGTCCGAAGCCGGAATACACACTTCTGGTGATGTGTGTCGTGTGAGAGCAACTGTACAACGTCTAAGACATTTGATAAGTTAAGGAAACTTCCACTGATGGATGCCGATTTGCTGGTCCCTGTATCACTTGCTTACAAGGTCGATAATGGTTTCCAGACAAGTTTTGATCCGAGAGACAAGATCACCACGTCTAACCAGTTACATGACATCTACATCATAGTCACAAGTGGCCTATCGGTGTGTGGCGCAGTTGCTTCTGATCGCCCCTTTCTGTGCTCCATTCGCGAATGGCCCATGGGAAAAATGACTGTCGGAGAACCTCTGTTTTAGCTCCAGTTCCCCGAATTTTCATGTCCTGATCATTTCGTGAGATCTATGTGGGACGAAGTAATGTGCTGTCCGACTCTACCTGGAAAATGCTCTCTTCGAATTTCAGTAGTAAACCTCTCCGTGGTACACAACGTCTCTCTTGTAGAATCTGCCACTGGAGTTTGTTGAGCATCTCTGTGACGCTCTCGCGCCGACAAAATGATCCCGTGACGAAACGCTCCGCTCTTCCTTGGATCTCCCCTATCTCCTCTATTATAAATGGAAATGCAGTGTGGCTAGGGCCTCCCGTCGGGTAGACCGTTCGCCTGGTGCAAGTCTTTCGAGTTGACGCCATTTCGGTGACTTGCATGTCGATGGGCATGAAATGATTATGATAAGGATAACACAACACCCAGTCCCTGAGCAGAGAAAATCTCCAACCTAGCCGGTAATCGAACCCGGGCCGTTAGGTATGACATGCCGTCGCGCAGACCACTCAGCTACCAAGGGCAGACTCCTCTGTTATAATGATCCAAGACTGATGAACGATACATAAGCCGCTTCCTTTGTGGATGAGTTACATTTTCTTAAGGTACTTCTTATGAATCTCAGTCTGGCATCTGCTTCTCCTACTCTTTGTTTTATGTGGTCATTCCGCTTAAGGTCGCTCTGCATAGTTACTCTTAGATATTCCACGTTAGATACCGTTTCCAGCAATTTGTCATCAATAGTGCAGTTGTACAGCAGTGGATTTCTTTTTCTATATGTGCCCAATACGTCACATTTATTTACTCACAGCGTCAGCTGCCAGAGCCTGCACCATACATCAATCCCCTGCAGGTCATTCTGCAAATCGATACTGTCTTCTGGCGTTGCTTCTTGCTTATAGACAGCCGCGTCATCTGCAAACAGTCTTAAAGAGCTTCCGACGCTCTCTACTACATCATTTGTGCTTACTTTGTAAACAGTAACGCTCCTATCACACTTCCTTGAGGTTCTTCGGAAACTGCACTTAGATCTGTCGATTTTGCTCCGTTAACAGCGACGTGTTGAGTTCTGACTGCAAGGAAGCGTTGAATCCAGTCACAACTCTGGTTCGATACTGGTTAAGCTCGCATTGCTTTCACTAACCGGCAGTGCGGGTCGGTGTGCAAATGCCTTCCTGAAGTCAAGGAACACGGCATCAATCTGAGTGCCGTTGTCTACAGCGCTATCGATCTCTTCGACGAACAGAGCGAGCTGAGTTTCGCAGGATCTCTTTTTTAGGAATCCATGTTGATCTTTATAGAAGAGATTTTCATTCTCAGAAAAGTCATAATTCTTGAGCACAAGATGTGTTCCATAATTATACAAGACATTGACGTCAACGATACAGACCTATAAATACGTGCATCACTCTTACGACTCCTCTTGAAAACGGGAATGACGTGCGCTATTTTGCAGTCGCTAGGTATCTTTCACTGCTGCAGCGATCTATGAGAAACTGCTCCTGGAAGGTGAACAAGTTCTTTCGCATAATTTTTGTAGTATCTTATAGGTATCCGGTTCTGATGCCTATCCACTGCTGAGCGACTGTAACTGCTTTTCTATTCCGTGATTGGTTATCCCAATATCCGCCATTTCGACGGTCGTACGATGATTGAAAGGAGGCCCCTGTAGCGATATAGCTCCACTCGATATCACCCGATCGAACCAATACGTTGGAAAACGAATGCTGTTAACAGCAAAGCACAACCGTCAAACTTTTCCTTGCAAACTCCGCAGAAATCTCCACAAAGCAAATCAGGATAACATTTCACAGCAACGTAGGTCTCGGGGTAGCATCTTTGATTGTGATCAAGAAGTCCTCTGTCCCGGGTCCGAACCTCGTCACTGCTTAAATTTTGAATACAAAAGGTTCCGGGCACTCACTTCACCTTGGGATGGGAAACTGCCCCTAAAAGGCGGAAGAATCAGCAATGATAAACGGCATGAGGATGCAATATGCAACGGAAACCACTGCATTAAAGTGACCTGTAATTGCCTATTGGCAAAAGGTTCTGGACTAGACCCTCATTCGGATCTCCGGGAGGGGACTGCCAAGGGGGAGATGACCTAGAGAAAAAGAAGGAATAACTAGCGAAAGGTTAAAGAGCCGGGGCGTGGAATGTTAGAATTCTGAACGCGGTAAGGAAACTAGAAAATCTGAGAATGGAAATGTTAAGGCTCAGTCTAGATATAGTGGGTGTCAGAGAAGTTAAATCGAAAGAAAATAAAGATTTATGGTCAGACGAGTATAGGGTAATATCAACAGTAGCAGAAAATATTATAACGGGAGTAGGATTTGTTATGAGTAGGAAGGCAGGATAGAGAGTTATTATTAACAGTGATAAGGTTGTTCTCATCACAATCGACAGTTTGCCAACACCGACAACAGTAGTTCAGGTATACATGCGACGTCGCAATCAGAAGATGAAGAGGAGGATACTGAACAGGTAATTCAGTACATGAAGGGAGATTAACGTCTAATAGCCATGGGGCATTGGAATGCGGTTGTAGGGGGAAGAGTAAAAGAGAGGGTTACGGGAGAATATGGGCTTGGTAGCAGGAATGGGAGAGGAGAAAGACTAATTGATTTCTTCATAAATTTCAGGTGTTAATAAATAATACTCTGTTAGAAACACAAGAGGAGGAGATACGCTCGGAAAAGGTCGACAGATAAAGGAAGATTCAGTTAGATTACGTCACAGTCAGACGCACGCAGGGGCAGATATAGACTCAGATCACAATTTGGTAATAATGAAAGATATCACAGGCAATCATAAAAGTTGGAGAGAAAAACGTAGGCACAAGAAAGGTAACTGCGAGGAAACCACGGGTAACAGAAGAAATACTTCAGTTGATCGACGAAAAAAGCAAATACAAAAAGTTCAGGGAAATTCAGGAATGCAGAAACACAAGTCACTTAGGAATGAAATGACTAGGAAGTGCAAGGCAGCTAAGGCGAAAATGCTGCGTGAAAAGTGTGTGGAAATCGAAAAGGAAATGATTGTCAGAAGGACTGACTCAATATACAGAATAGTCAGAACAATCTTCGGTGAAATTAAAAGCAAGGATGGTAACATTAAGAGTGTATATAAATTTCACTGTTAAATGCATACCAGAGAGCGGATGTATGGAGAGAGTACACTGAGGGCCTCTAAGAGGAGGGAGACTTATCCAATGGCGTGACATAAAAAAATTAAAAAAAAAACAAGTCGACAGGGAAGAGATAGGGGATCCAGTATTAGAATCATAATTTAAAAGAACTTTGGAAGACTTAAAATGAAATAAGACAGAAGGGACAGATAACATTACATCGTTGGCGTGGAGAATGTATGAGTACGATGATATACCGCCAGACCTTCGTAAAAAATATCTTGCACAGAATTCAAAGATTTCAAGAGCCGACAAGTGCGATAATTATCGCACAATAAGCTTAACAGCTCATGCATCTAAGTTCTTCACAGGAGCAATATACAGAAAAATGGAAAAGAAAATTGAAGATATGTTAGACGACGATCAGTTTGCGTGTAGGAAAGGTAAAGATACCGGAGAGGCAATTCTGTTGATAATGGAAGAAAGACTAAAGAAAAATCAAGACATGGTCATAGAATCTGTCGACCTGAAAAAAGCGTTCGACAGTGTAAAATGGTGTAAGACGTTCAAAATTCTGAGAAAAATATGGCTAAGCTATAGGCAAATACGGGTAAGATACGATATGTGCAAGAGCCAAATGGGAATAACAAGAGTGGGAAACCAAGAACGAAGTGCTCGGATTAAACAGGGTGTAAGACAGAGATGTAGGTTTCCACACCTATTGTTCAATATACACATCGAAGAAGCAATGACGAAAATAAAAGAAAGTTTCAAGATGAAAGGATATCAATGTTAAAATTCGCTGATGACATTGCTATCCTCAGTGAAAGTGAAGAATTACGGGACCTGTTGAATGGAATGAACAGTCTAATGAGTACAGAATATGGATTGAGGGTAAACAGAAGAAAGACGAAAGTAACGAGAAGTAGCCGAAATGAGAACAGAGAGGAACTTAATACCAGAATTGGTGACCACGAAGGAGATCAAGTTGAATAATTCTCCTAGCTAGGCAGCAAAATAACCCATTACGGACGGTGCAAGGAAGACACAAAAAGCAGAGTTGCACTGGCAGAAAGGGCATTCCTGCAAGAGAATTCTACTAGTGTCTTACTTAGGTCTAAATTTGAGGAAGAAGTTTTTGAAAATGTACGTCTGGAGTACATCATTGTACGGCAGTGAGACATGGACTGTGGGAAAACCGGAACAGAAGAGAATAGAAGCATTTGCGATCTGTTGCTAGAGAAGAACGTTGAAAATTAGCTAGAGTGATAAGGTAAGGAATGAGGAGAATCTTCGGAGGATCGCCGAGGAAAGGAATACGTGGAAAACAATGACAAAAAGAAAAAACAGGATGGTAGGACATCTGTTAAGACATCATAGAATAATTTCCATGGTACTAGAGGGAGCTGTAGCGGCTAAAAACTGTAGAGATTGAAATATATCCAGCAAAGAACTGAGAACATAGGTTGCAAGAGTTACTCTGAGATGAAGATGTTTGTACAGGAAAAGAATTCAAACCAGGCAGGAGACTTCTGAAAAAAAAAGTCATGCCAGAATCGATCCATTTCGAGTTCCCACGAGAAATAACACAATAATAACACAATTGATTCACTATCATTACACCTCACCAAGTCGCTTTCTTTCGTAAGCACCACGTTAAGCTAGTTTATACTTACAGTGTCTAAGACAAGGCCACCGCGGACCTATCTCGTAAGCAGTCACACGCTAAGTGGTAACACTCGCATACAAAAAATTGGAAAAAATTGATCTGAACTGCACGTCCAAACACAAGAACGCACATGCACGTCCTTGGAAGCTTTCTGTACTCGCAGAATTACTTCTCGACCATTGACCATTGTGGATCCCTAATTTCCAACACATGTGCTCCAGTGGGCTAACGATGGTCAGAAACAAGTAACACCAGCGCTCCAAAGTGCTCACAATGCTTCCTAAGTGCAGGAGAGTTGCCTCAACGCCTCCCAGATTTCGCAAGCTGCAAGAAACTCCCAGACATTAATATATTTCACACAAATCTGTCAAACTTTCCCAGCTCATCTCTCCCATTAACAGCTCTAATCTGAAAAGTTCTGCCTACTTGCAGGACTTAACGCAGTGTTATTTCCCACTTAAAAGTCTCTAAGAGGATATCTGTTGTTGCCATAAAATCTTCGAAACTTAGATGAGCCCAAAAAACTCAGGCAACAATATGTAGCATGCACTCTGAAATTCCCTGTCAAGGAACTTTAAGCGAATTAGTGAAAATGACAGTTATCTCCCCACTGCAGGCAAAAGAGAGCACGGCTAGCCTATGGACCTCGCAGGAACTCCGTCTGCCCTCGACCCTTACGCCACTGGTAGATCGGGTCAAATAACAAGAGCGGCCGTCTATCGTGTCACATTCAAATAAACATAAATCGCTGCCCATTCAGTATCAAAACTGGACACTTACCCACGCCTAAAAGTTTGTAAGGGATACGCTACACAGTCTTCGACATTAGCCACGCAACATGCAACCTCTGCTGGGAACATTATCGGCACTATTGAATGAAGTGCAGGTCGCAGGTTCGAATCCTGCCTCGGGCATGGATGTGTGTGATGTCCTTAGGTTAGTTAGGTTTAAGTAGTTCTAGGGGACTGATGACCACAGATGTTAAGTCCCATAGTGCTCAGAGCCTTTTTTTTCTTTTTTTAAAAAAAAATCAAGCACCACGATGAAATTCTAATAGCTTCGAATCAAAACAACGGAAGACAGAGGAAGCAAGGAGTATATAAGAAACAGACGAAATAATGTTACTCAGTATGTTTCAGTCATAACTTAATAAATTGATAGCGCGATAGTATTCATAACTGCCAGCAGATGACTTTTTCGGAACTGGAAATATTATATTTTTCTTTGACGGTATTTCGTCTTTCTCATGCATCTTACATACCAAGCAGAGTAGTTTTGTTATATTTTCTCCCAGGTATCACAATACTTCTGAGGGAATGTAGTGCATTACAGAGGCAGTATGCATACTTAAGCATTTCAGTGCTTCGTTAAATTCTTCCCATCGCATTCATCTACTTTCTCTTTTCTTTCAATAATATTGTCTTGTAGTTCATTTACCTCGTATAGACCACATATACATTCTTTCACCTTTCAATCCTCCCCCCACCTCTTCCCCATTTGCTTACTATTGGTTTCTCATCTGAGCTATTGATATTCATACAGGTGCTTCTCTTTTCTCCAAAGGTTTCTTTAGTTTTCCTATAGGCGCCATCTATTTCCCACAGTCATGCAAATATCTAGAGGTCTGTATTTCTCCCATAGCCGTTCCTCGTTTTCCACATTTCTGTCAGTAACACTTCTGGACGTCTGTATTCTCTGTTGGACGCATCATTTGCTATATCTTTATATTTTCTCCTTTCCTCAATTAAATTCAGTGCCTCATATCGTATCCAAATATTTTCTCTGGGCCTTATCTTTTTCCTAATTGGATCAAATGTGTGTGAAATCTTATGGGACTTAACTGCTAAGGTTATCAGTCCCTAAGCTTATACACTACTTAATCTAAATTATCCTAAGGACAAACACACACACCCATGCCCGAGGGAGGACTCGAACCTCCGTCGGGACCAGCCGCACAGTCCACGACTGCAGCGCCTAGACCACTCGGCTAATCCCGCGCGGCCTTAACTGGATCACCTCCTGCCTTCACTATACGATTTGTCAAAGCTACGCATTGGTCTTCTATTGTGTACCTTGACGCTCTTTCGATCAATCGTCGCCTCATGTTGCCTTTCGAACTCTCACCCATCACAAATTCTTTGAGTTCATCCAGATCTCATCTCCTTAATTTACTACGTTCCAGTAGTTTTAATCTACAATTGGTTATCAACCCATTACGCTCGGAAATCACATCTGCTCCTGGAATGGTTTTGCGGTTTAAATCTGGTTTCTAAATCGCTGTTTTACAATCATATGATCTATTTCAACCTTGCCGATGCTCCATGTCTCTTCCGCGAAAATAACCTTATTTCAAGATTCTTAAACCAAGTGTTGGCAAAGCAAAATTCTACCATGGGAACTCGAATTTCATTCCTTTCTCCCATTCCATGTTCGCCTACATTTTTTCCTTCCCTTCCTTTTCCTACTTTCCTAGTATCGAGTCCCAGTTTACCACTGCAATTAAATCTTATTCTTCCTTAACCACCTGAATAATTTGTTTAATTCCGTCAAATATTGTTTGAATTTCTGCACCATCTGTGCATCTGATAGGCATATAAAACTGTACTACTGCGATGTATATTTGTGACTCTCTTGGATAAGATAATGCGTTCACTATGCTGTTCATAGCAGCTCATTATTAGGCGCAGTCAAGTGCAAATACATGTGGCAACACTGTAAATTGCTACATAGGAAGGATTTCAACATTAATGTTCAAGAGCTTCTTCAATAAATCCGTAAAGGCCACTGAGGTACAGTTTTTTTTTCGAAAATGTATAGTTTTTTCGCTACCATCACCCGAACCAAAAGCTTTTGGTTCCAAAGTCTAGCGATATCAGGAATCTAACCAGAGAGTCAGTTACAGGGTCGCCATTAAAAAGGATGATTTTAGGTGTCGGTGGGGAGCAATGGGAGGTGGTAGTGATAAAGGTTTCTGGCCACCAACATCTGCACGGCCTACCGTTTAGTTGCAATGGATCGTTAGTCGGGTGTACAACGTAGCTACGCGGTGAAAGTATATTATCAAAAGGGCAAGAGTTTGGTGAAAATGAGATGTGGCTTCCGATGTTATTTTAACAGTGAAAGCAGCATGGTCTAGCAGATAATGCGATTAGAGCTTGGTTAAGTAACATCGGGTGAAATGGATCGACGTACAAAAGAAAAGTGGGTGAAGTATACATACCATTCGTGTCCCTGAAAACATCACAGCTGTTCGACGGCCGCAGTCTGAAGTCCGTGTTCATCAGCCAGACAGCGTGCTCTTCGCATTGAAATAAGTGATATATCGGAAAGAAGAATTCTCCATAGAGTCCTTACTTTTCACCTTACACGCTTCAGACTGTGCAGCGTCTTACTCGGGGCGACTATCTACATTGAAGCCAATTCTATGAAAATATGCTAATGAATATTCGTGACACCCAAGTGAAGAACATATGTATGAGTGTCGAGGCGTGCTTCACTCCCATGGTTCCTGTCTATTAATTACTGGCCTGGGAATACCCTCGTTTACCACATGAATAACCCCGTCATGCTCAAAAAGTCACAATGTGGTGCGCAATTTTGGCAAGTGGCGTGATTGATCTATTCTTTTTTTTTTCTTTTCTTTCGAGAATGAAGCTGGTAATGCAGTAAATATTAATTCTGGTTGATACATTGAAGTGATTCATAATGTCCTCTTACCACAGCCTGCTGTTATCCAGTGAATGATCACACACTCTTCAAACGAGACGGGTCTACAAGTCATGCTGCAAGAATCTCAAAGAATGCTGAAGAAAGTCTCTTCAGGTTTGCTGCCGGATCCTAAAACACAGTTCTCAGCGGGACTCATCAGCAGAAGCAGCATTTTCCTGAAGATGGAGACCAGTTGGATCGCCGATGTATCGAGTCAAGTTGATTTTAGGATCCGGCAGCAAACCCGAAGTGACTTTCAAGACTTATTACGCCGGGAAAGCCTACGTAATCAAATGCTGAAGAAACTTTGTTCCGAGGTCGTAACATTTCTCTTAATGCTGATATTTCTTGGCCCTATTGCTCACTCGATTTTGGCTGCAAATGTTTTTATGACGATACCTCAAATCAGTAGCTTCTCACGCAGATCCATACACAACAATCTAATTTCTCCAACAGCGTAATGTGGAAGAAATAGCGCCAATAGCTGTCAAGATGCTGCCAGAGCCCATGATAAATTTCCGGCCCAGACACAAACAATGGCTTACTTAAAATGGAGGACATTTGTCAGATGTGGAAGGCTATTCTTGCATTTCAATTTATATGTAATAAAATATTTAAAAATAGTTCTTCAGCAGTCACTTTTCATCGTTAGTAAAATTAATTCTTCTTCTTCATCTTCTTCTTCTTCTTCTTTGTAAATCTCCTCATTATTCCCTGCCACTTGGAAGTACTTCGACTTCTGAGCCTTTTCACGTCTTATTTTGGTTTAACCTTAAATTTCTTCCTTATTCATGCTAACTTCCTCTACGCCTCAGACACCAACAATGGCTTACTTAGAACTGAGGACATTTGTCAGATGTGGATGGCTTTTCTTGTATTCCAATTTATAAGTAATAAAATATTTGAAAATAGTTCTTCAGCAGTCACTTTTCATCGTTAGTAAAATTAATTCTTCATCCTCTTCTTCTTTGTAAAATTTCCTCATTATTCCCTGCCACTTGGAAGTACTTCGTCTTGGGAGCCTTCTCACATCTTATTTTGGTTAAACCTTAAATTTCTTCCTTATTCATGCTAACTTCTTTTACACCTCCATATAATTTCCCGAGGCAATTAATCTTGCATTTTAATTTTTTTTAAAGTTATGCAGTTTCTCTTGTCACTCTGCTAGGTCTCATTCTGTGCGTGTGTCCGTCGAACATTAGCCTTTTCCTAATTTCATCCGTATTTATTTCTATGTCTGTGTTGCTTCTCAACTTATAACGAGCGAAGTGGCTCTACTGTAACACATTAGACCCACATTTACGGTTCAAATCCCTGTCAATCTAGCCTGATTTAGGTTTTCCGTCATTTTCGTAAATCGCTAAAGATGAATGACGGGAAGATCCCTTTAAAAGGTCACGGCCAATTTCCTACCGCATTCAGAGCTCGTGCTCCATGTCTAATGACCTGTACCGAAAACGTGGTGTAGCCATCTCACGTGGAAAGTCTGAAGAGCACAAAGAGTGCAAAGAAGAAAACGAGTGGGAGTGGGCGGGAGTAGGTGTGAGACTGACAGCAGTTAGAGGCGAGCTGTGGCGAGGCGAGTCGCCCGCGGCCGGGCGCTGGGCGGAGTCCGGCGCCCCGTCCCCGTGTACGCGGCTAAATATTGACGCTGGTAATAGGCGGCCGGCCCGTGAGAACACACAGATTAGGCGGCGCAGCTCGCCGGGCCATCATTTCGCGGCTATCAACGCATCTGTAATATCGACCGCCGGCAGCCGACAGCAGATGCATTTCAGATTAGCCTTGTAATTAAAATGTAACACGATTATCTTAATGAGCGCTGATGGCGGGACCGGCTGGCGGCTCCGATGCCAGAGCGCTCACGTCCCGACCGTTCCGAACACCGCCTCCGCTGCCGCAGACCGGAGGACGTACCGGACAAAAAGCGCGCCATTCCACTCCCTGCGTGATTAGGGGACACCTCTCACGTATCTTGCGTCGAGGTTTTAATTTGGCCCTGATGCCGACTGTGTCAACATCTGTTGCATATGCAGCTACACTTTGCAAGTAAATATGGTGTGTACCGGAGGGTAGCTGTGCACCACAATCGCGCACCTCCCCCCCCCCCCCCCCCTTTATCTATTCCAGTGGAAAAGGGCCCTCGGGGAGAAGGATTGTAGGCAAACCACCGAGTGAGCTCAAAACTCTCTAATTTTTGTGTCATCTCTTACGTACAATTTGCACTGAGGTGACAAAGGTCGTGGGATACCCATAGGCACATATACAGATGAAGGTAATATCGCGTACACAAGGTATAAAACAGCAGTACCTTAGCGGAGCCGTCAGCTGTACACAGGTGAATGTCTCATGCGCCTAGCTCCACCATACACCATGAGGTGGCTTGCAGATGTAGTACATATGCATGTTCTTGCTGTCAGAACGAAATTAAATTCTATTTGATCGTAAATAAGGGAAGTCACAAATTTTAGAGAGGTTCGAACACGGGTGAAGACGTGCCAATGATCATACTCCCCGCACACCTTCCGTGACTGGAACAGGGAAAGGTGGCGGGAGGGAGGGGACCGTGGTACACGAAGTGTCCTCCGCTACACAGCATGAAGTAGCTTGCAAAGCATACTGAGGCGACAAACGTCGTGGAACACTTCCTGATATCGTGTCGGACCTCCTCCTGCCCATCGTAGCGCAGCAAACGACGCTGGAAGTCCCCTGTAGAAATAGTGAGCCGTGCTGCCACTTAAACCGTACACAAAAGTGTTGCCGGTGATGGAGTTTGTGCACGAACTGATCTTTCGATTATGTCCCATAATGCACCACTATTACCTGCCCCCTTCTCCTGTACCCTTCGCAAATGGTGGGCGAGAAGGTCGTTGGTAAGCCGCAGAGTGAGCACGAATTCCTTTAAATTTAACTAAATTTACCTTTTCGCAAAATATATTAGATCTGCAGCTTTGCTTCCGCCGTTTTACAATAGATGGCAGTAGTGAAATTGGTCTCATTCACAAAGCTTAGGGCCGGCCGCGGTGGTCTCGCGGTTCTAGGCGCGCAGTCCGGAACCGTGCGACTGCTACGGTCGCAGGTTCGAATCCTGCCTCGGGCATGGATGTGTGTGATGTCCTTAGGTTAGTTAGGTTTAAGTAGTTCTAAGTTCTAGGGGACTAATGACCACAGCAGTTGAGTCCCATAGTGCTCAGAGCCATTTGGAACAAAGCTTAGGTATTCGTAAACATAACGCTGTAAGTTTACGATTGCATTACAAAGTTATTCTCGAGTAAATATGTCAACCTAGGAGTCCTTTTGTCGCCATTCGCGGGAAGTTTTAATTTTTTTGCTTTAACATCTACATCTACATGGGTACTTTGCAAATCACATTTAAGCGCCTGGCATAGGGTTCATCGAATCACTTTCACAATTCTCTATTATTCCAATCTCGTATAGCGCGCGGAAAGAACGAGCTCTGACTTCCTTTATTTTATCGTGGTGATCGTTTCTCCCTACGTAGTGTCAGCCGCAGACAGCACCTGGAGCCTGTTTGTCAGACAAACCGGGGAGGCCTTATGTGCGGCCACCTGGTAAGTCTTTCGCCGCCTACTACGCTCTGGGGCGATCTCCCACTCGACCACAGGTGAATGTGAAAAAATCTGCGGCTGTAGCTCATAAAATACTTGTAACGCCGGAAATGCATATCCTCCTATTTCCAGCTATTGTACTATAAAATTTTTCCTTATTTTGTTACCTGAATATATGACATTTCTGTGCCTTTATATATTGCAATTGTTTTACTATTTGTATATATATATTTGTGCATCTATGTCGATGTATAACTGGTTTGTTTTGTAAATATTATTTGTATTTTACGCTGGGTCTTGCCTAGGGAAAACTATGCTGTCGAACGAATACGTCGATAGGTCGTGTGGAGAACGAAAGTGTTTAGGATCTTTGGTAGTGTTAACTCTGTCGCGTGGAGCGCGGGCAGAGAGAGTCTGGCTGGAGTAGTGCAGTGGAGCAGGTGTGTTGAGTGACGCTCCCGCGAGTTGCCGCGCTTTCGGGGTTTGGCTGCATGTAATTGCGCTCGACTCGCTATGATAGTTTCTGGCACGGAGTCGCGGACGGGAAACATTAGCTGGTGCACACCAAGAGCCCGTTTCGCCTGGTGAACGTGTCGAGAAGAAGGCGCGCCAACATCCAGCTTCTGCAACAGCGACGGCCGACAATGAGTGACTGTCGCCACCTCCTCGATGACCGACTTCAAACCTTCAATCAACCAACAAGGAAGACTGAAAGCACGTAAAGTTTTAGAACTGTATGGCAGACCTCAGCTTTTTTAAAATTGTTGCATCACAAAATTACAGCAACTTAGCATGAACCTTTGTTGCTCATTGTCCCAATTGCATTGCCAAGCAGGGTCCCTTCCTTTTCCGAAATGAACCCGAGTCTCGTTGAAATTCAAACGCCAGCATTAAAGTAATATAATTCGATTTCACTGCTTTAATTTCAAAGTTCAGTTAAAGTATTCATAGCTGGCTACAATATTTAGATTATACAAGCACAAATTAAGAGTGCGAGTTTTGTTAGCATATTTTAGCTTACCTGTGACTGCAGCTCAGCTTGGTACGTACTAAATTTTACTATTGTTAATTGTTCAGAATCATTTAATTCAAGTTCAAAGTTAAATCTCTTATTTCTAAATTGCGTAGATTCAAGTAGCTTTTTAAATGATTGTTGAGGTAGCCCAAGACTAACCTTATTTTATTGAATTTCGTAGTGCTTCAGAGACAAAGTTCACTATTAATTTCAGTCACTAAATTAACTTTCGATTTTCCGGTTTTATTAATTCTTTTGCTAAATTAAGTCAGAGTGTAGCGAAATTTATTACTTCTGACAAACTTTCAGTTTTCACACTACACGTGTCAACCTTCAGTTGCCACGCTTCTAGTGCTAATTATATGTGTAATAACCTTTCTTTTTCAGTTACTATAGTAATTGTCCTTAGGACTGGCGACCGTAATTTCCCCCAAATCTCAAATATCTAATTACCGCTAGTTAATTGTTAACGTAACGGCCGCACATTTACTTTCTTTATTAACTTTACCCCTTTTCAAAATTAATTTCCACCAGTTTCATTTGCATTTTTCCTTTCATTTAGATGTAACCCTTTCCTCCCTCTTTACCGACAGATTAACTTCGGTGACGATTGCTTTTCCCAAATTTCCATTAGGTACACGTGGTTTAATTTTTCACTGTCATTAAGGTCGATAAGTGAGGGGGAGGTTACATACTACACCTACAGTAAAACCTATGATGAGGCACCTATTAGTGTAAGAATGTGCAGAGAATGTTTCAACGAATACAGAACAGTGACTTTGACGTTGATGACTGACATGGTGGTGGAAGACAGAAGGTTTTCGAAGCTACTGAAACCAACCGAAACAAAACAGGAGAACGTTGTCGAAAGCAGTTGATGCGCTTGAGCCGAGCACGAAAGACAAACGATCATAGTACAGACACAGACATGAAAGGTGATTTTTCAAAATGAAAATGCTCGACTCCGTGTCACAAAAACCATCAAAATATACTGGAAAACATTGAAATGGGAAGTAATACCCAAACCGCCGTATACTCAGGACATTGCTCTCTCTGTCTATGACCTTTTTCGACCAATGGCATACAGCCTGGCTGACCAACATCGGTCGTTATGTGAACAAGTGCAAACTTGGATCGATTCGTGGAACTTATCAAAATACTTCCAGTTCTTTCGCCACATAATTCATATGTTGCCCGAAAGATAGGAGAAAATAGTAGCCAGCGATGTCCATTACTTTGAACCCTAAATTTTTTGTAAGTTTTTCACAATAAAATTTCGAACCTGGAGTAAAAATGGCGGAAGAAAAGTTGTAGACTCGACAAGTAAGCGGAAATAAAATGTTGGTTGATTCTTCTAAGAATGTACGCGCTCGGAAATTTACAGTAAACCACACCGTGGTAGCATCTGCCACTGGAGTTGGTTAATCATCTCCATGACACCTGGTTATTAAGCGAACCAGCGAGAAGACAAGTTGTTCTTCTTTGGATCCTTTATATTTCCTCTGTCGACCCTATCTGATAAGGTATCAGATTGGGAACGATATTCAAGCGCCGGTCGAACGGGGCCTATGTAAGTTAATCTTCTCCGTGTGTGGACTATACTTCCTCAGGATTTTTCCAATGAATCTCCGTCTGGTATGTGACATTCCTGCTATTAATTTTATGTTGGCGTTCCAGTTTAAATAGTTCCATATGCATACTCCAACTGTGAATGCCTCCAGTAATTATTCAACAATCGTGTAATCATATAATAACAGCGATGGATTTTCACCTATTTATGTGCAACCCATAACATTTGCTTATGTTTAGGATCAAGTGCCAATTCCATTGGCCCTTGGTGCAGGAATTGGCAGTTGATTCTCAGTATGAACAAGTGTTTCGTGTGACACATAAATAGGTGCAGATTCATCCCTTTTAAGGTATGATTACACGATTGTCGAACAATTATTGGTAGCAGCCACACCCAGGACTACGCACACGAAGTTACTTAAATTGGAACGCCCAGATAAATCTAATCGCTTGGAATATACAAGCGTTAAGGGTACAATTGCAGATACTGTGATCGTTGGTACCTTAATATGTACCCAGTTCAGCGTGTTGTTTTTTCTCTATGTCCAACAGTCTTCCTGCAAACACGTCACATAACTTACTGTCTGACGTTTTCTGCACCACTGAATCACTAAGTGGCCTATTCCCGTTGGTACAGATCAACCGTTTTGCATCCATATCTCCACACTTCAAAACCTGACCTGCTTCCCTGGGGTAAATAAGCATCAATTGCTTGTTTGTACTGGAGGTACTAACGAAGCTAAAAACATAATTATTATTCTGCAATTGAAGTAAATACTGATGAAATGTTGTTCAGTACTCTTTCCTCAGTCACCAATAAAAATATATGAACTTGTACCCCTATCTCCCTCTATAGCATATATAACAAATAACACAAAATCAACCTAATCGCCAGTATCTACTGTATGAAAGCCATCCCCAATCTTTCTGGTAAATACAAATTTAACGCAGCTAGAGTTTGGGAAGTTTTGATGCACAGATACATTTACTTCCGCTGTACGGAAGGAAATGACATAACGGATAGTGGCCTGTAATATACAGGATAATTCACGACATAACTGAACCAAATTATATTTTTATCATGATTTTCAATCAATGCACAGAGATAAGTAGAGAGATTATTCTTATTTCTTACCGAAGTTTTAACTTCAGATAAACGTGAGTTTAGGTCTTTCCTACATGAACCCTCGTCTGTTATCCTACGATTTCTAAAGGCCATGGTATGCATGGTATGTTTCCCTTGATCAGTTAAAGGGGAAGTACAAAAGTGTGCAGAGAATACAGAAATACAAGTCACTTAGGTATGAAATAAATAGGAAGTGCAGGGAAGCTAAGGCAAAAAAGAAATGATTGTCGGAAGGACTGACTCAGAGTATACAAATGTCAAAACAGTCTTCAGCGACATTAAAAGCAAGGGAGGTGATATGAAGAGTGCAATGGAAATTCCACTGATAAATGTAGAGCAGAGAGCGGATAGGTGGAAAGAGTACATTGAAGGCCTCTGTATGGAGCAAGACTTCTCTGAATGACGTGATAGAGGAAGAACCAGGAGTCGATATAAAAGAGATAGGGCATCCAGTATTAGAATAAGAATTTAAAAGAGCTTTGGAAGACTCAAGCAAGAAAAAGGCAGAAGGAGTAGGTAAAATTTCACCAGAAATTTTAAAATCATTGGAAGGAAGTGGCAACAAAACGATTATTCACTCTGGTGTGTAGAATGTATCAGACTGGTGATCACTATCTTACTTTCGAGAAAACATCATTCACACAATTCCGAGAGATGACAAGTGCGAGAATTATCGCACGCTCAGCTAAACAGCTCATGCATCCAAGTTACTGAGAAGAATAAAGTACAGAAGAATTGGAAAGAAAATTAAGGGTGAGTTAGATGACGATCAGCTTGGCTTTAGGAAAGATCAAGGCACCAGAGAGGCAGTTCTGACGTTGCGGCTGGTAATGGAAGCGAGACTGAAGAAAAATAAAGACACGTCCATAGCATTTGTCGACCTGGAAAAAGCGTTCGACAATGTAAAAAGGTGCAAGATGTTCAAACTTCTGAGAAAAATATGGCTGAGTTACAGGGAAAGACGGTTAATAAAAAAAAATAAACAAGAGCCGAGAGGGAACACCAAGAATGGAAGACGAAGAACGAAGATCTCGGATTAAAAAGGGTGTAAGACAGGGATGTAGGTTTTCGCCCCTGTTGTTCAGTATATACGTCGAAGAGGCAATGACGGAAATAAAAGAAAGGTTCTAGGTGAAAGGACATCAGTGTTAAAATTTTCTGATGACGTTACTATCCTCAGTGAGAGCGAAGAAGAATTATGGGACCTGTTGAATGGAATGAACACCCTAATGAGTACAGAATACGGATTGAGAGTAAATCGAAGAAAGACTAAAGTACTAAGAAGTAGCAGAAATAGCACATTATAGAACAGCGAGAAACTTAACGCCAGGATTGGTGATCACGAAGTAAATGGAGTTAAAGAATTCTGGTAGCTATGCAGCAAAGTAACCCACAACGGACGGAGTAAGAAGAACATAAAAAAACAAACTAGCACTGTCAAAAAGGGCGTACCTTTCCAGGAGAAGTCTACTACTATCAAACATAGACCCTGAGGAAGAAATTTCCGATACTGTACATTTGGAGCAAAGTATTGTATGATAGCGAAGCACGGATTGTGGAAAGACCGGGACGGAAGAGAATCGCAGCATTTGACACGTGCTGTTACAAACGAATGTATAAAATTAGGTAGACTGATAAGGTAAGGAATGAGGAGGATCTCTAGAGGCTCGACGAGGAAAGGAATTTATGGAAAAAACTGCCAAGAAGAAGGGTCAGAATGGTAAGACATCTGTTAACACATAGAATAAATTCCATAGTACTAGAGGGAGCTGTAAAGGGTAAACACTGTAGAGGCAAACAGAGATTGGAATACATCCAGCAAATAATTGAGGACGTAAGTTGCAAGTGCTAGTCTGAGATGAAGAGGTTGGCACAGGAAAGGCATTCGCGGTGGATCGCATCAAACCGGTCAGGAGACTGATAATAATAACAATAATAATAAGAAGAAAAAAACTGTAGTTTAACGCCTATTTCAAGCTCAAACTTAATATCCATGTTGCCAGATAAAGAGGGTTCCGTCACCATACGCCGTTGTTTAACGTAATTGCCCATTCAGACGGATCCAAAAGTTATGTCAGTTAATTCTTCCCTTCTTCCATCCCTGAAGATGGCTTTCTTACTCCTGTTCAAGATATTTAGGTTGCTCTCCAATATATTTTCAAGTAGATAAGCACCTCTGCGATTGGTGTCGCAGATTCCCCACAAGAGTTGTCGGCGTTGGCATCGCAGCCTACCAGCAGTTGTTCATTCTGCTGCAAACAGCTGTATACCAGTCTTCTAACTTCCTGTGGAGGAGCAGCACTGTCGTCGTATGGAAGGTAAGCTGAGACCAGTACAATTTACCTCGTGCTCCCTTCCTCACGCTGTTTCATCCTGATGGTCACTAAGTCCCTGGGACAAAAGTTCGCCATCAGTATCAATGGATTCCATCCTTACCGTAAACGGAAGTTCTGAAGGTTTTTTAGATTTCTAGCTTAAGTCAGCTTGACACCAATTACACTGAGATCTGATATGTACCCTTTACGTAAGTAGGCGGCTGGATCAGGGCCTTTGCGGCCAAGGTAGCAGGCTTCCCACATTCCCTCTTCGGCCAAACAGTGACTGGTACAGACCTCCCGATGTCTTCAGATTAAAGCCTCACTAAACGAATCGTCACAAAAGAGCAGCCAATTCTGACATTATACTGAACATTCATCATTCCATTGTTGAACAAAACCTAACGTTGATGTATGCCTTCTTCACTCACCATACTCGGTCCGAAAATAGCACGAATTTTTTATAATGAACGTTAACAGTTTGAATTTTTTCGCCAGCAAAAATCATGTTGGAGAACAAATTTCAAATTTGGCGGGATTGCTGTTTGGGCAATAAAATAACTCCCGATTGCTGAAGAAGAGAGGAAATTAAATACAGAATGCCTTCAGCAAGAAATTCGTTTCTGAGAAAGAGAAATTAGTTAACATCGAATAGAAGCTTAAGTTTTAGGAATTCTTTTCTAAATACTTTCGTAAGGAGCGTTGGCTTGAATGAAGTGAGACTTGAACGATAAACAATTCAAACACGTAGAGTGTTGAAGCTTTTGAGCTGAATATGGAAGGTGAAAGGGTAGACCGAATAACTAATGAGCAGGTACTGAATCGAATTGGGAAGAAAAAAATATGTTACAACTTAGCTGGAAGAAGGGGTCGGCTGAGTCACCAAGAAATGGGCAATCTGGAAATGGAGTGAAGCATGCAGGTTCAAATCGATGTAAGTTACAGTAGTTTGCAGAGATGACGAAGGATAGTAGCGTAGAGAACTTGAACACAACAGTCTTTGGACCAAAGACCACAACAACAACAGAATGCGGGTGCCCAATGCACGGGGACACTGCACCTGCAAGGTCGTGCATGCACTGAGCTTTTGGAGTTCTGTCACATCAAGGGTACTCCGTCCTGTGATTTGGGAGGAACCACCACTGGGTCATTTTTCATGGGGAAATAATGGGTTGATGACATGCGTTGCCTCCGTTGACAGTCATTCTAATTCAACGCTAGACTACAAAAATTGGTGAATATTCTTTCTATCCAGTACTGTATCCTAGGAATGAAATACACGTGAACATCTACTCACTGCATTCAGAGATAAGCAGTGGCGCAGAGCCATCACATTGGACGGTCTATACAGGCAGGAAGGTCGCCAGGAGTGGTGAATCTTGGTACACATTGTCATTACTCGGCAAAGGAAAGTGAAGACCTAGCCAGGGTGGCAGCAGTGGCAACACCATCTTGTTTAAGTTCGAGCAATGCAACACGGGGGAGGGGGGAGGGGGTTAGGTTAGTAACAGCGTGCACATCAGTATTCTGGCAAGTTCAAATGGCTCTGAGCACTATGGGACTTAACATCTGAGGTCATCAGTCCCCTATACTTAGAACTACCTAAACCTAACTAACCTAAGGACACCACAAACATCCATGCCCGAGGCAGGATTCGAACCTGCGACCGTAGCAGTAGCGCGGTTCCGGACTGAAGCACCTAGAACCGCCTCGCCACAACGGCCGGCGATTATAATTAAAGTTAAACTTTCAAAACGCTGTATAAATAACACCACTGGTCAGAATGACGCCAAATTGCAGACGAATATTATCGGAGAAGGGGGGAAACGTATGGCAGAAGAAAAACAATAGTGTGAAAATTGATCAATAGATGGCGCTATATGTGTCAGAATAAGTAAATGAAAACACCTTTCATGCACACGACTCACTGAAGTTGGTATAAACACGCCGGGTACACGGCTTTTCCTCCTTTCACGTCTGCGACGTTAACTCTGACTACCGGGCGAGGTGGCGCAGTGGTTAGACACTGGACTCGCATTCGGGAGGACGACGGTTCAATCCCGCGTCCGGCCATCCTGAGTTAGGTTTTCCGTGATTTCCCTGAATCGCTCCAGGCAAATGCCGGGATGGTTCCTTTGAAAGGGCACGGCCGACTTCCTTCCCCATCCTTCCCTCATCCGATGAGACCGATGACCTCGCTGTCTGGTCTCCTTCCCCAAACAACCCCAACAAACGTTAACTATGACTGTCTCAATGCAGGATCGCGCTTTGCATGTAAAGCCGTATACAAGAATGATGACTGTGCACACGTCGCTCTGCGTTAAGTTCCGGACACTAATGGGTTTGAAAAAGGCGTTGGTCCGATGACTGCCATGGGTCTGGGGAAAATGATTCGGAAGTTCGAAAAGACGGTTTCTTTTGGGGTGCAACCTGGTAGTGGAGGAAACGACGTCAGTGGAAGCAGTGGCCACAGCACTGAAAGAATATTCACCAGTTGTTGTAGTCTAGTAGGAGGAGAGTGGTGTGCAAACTTGTAGTGCACGGAGAATTGCCCGAACATTGGACATACCCGTGAGCACGGTGCGTGAAATCCTACGAAACATCCTACTTTGCTATCCATTCAAAATTACCCGTGTGCACGAGTTACTCCCTGTTGACCTGCTTTAGAATTTCTTGCTCGCATGGAAGTGGACAATGATTGGTCGTGGAAGATTTTGTGGACAGACGAAGCCCACTTCCATCTGACAGAATATGTCAATACACAGAACTGTTGAATATAGGCTACGGAAAATCCACAGGCAAATCAACCAGTACCACTTCATCCTGAAAAGGTCACTGTATGGTGTGTGTTTACGGCATCATTTATCATAGGGCCATATTTCTTCGAAGAGACAGGTGCTTCCGGTGCTGTTACTTGTATCGTCAATGGCAAGCGCTATGAGTGTCTTTTGCTCAACCACGTCATTCCAGATCCCCAACAGCGGAAATGTGTGGATGGGATCATTTTCATGCAAGATGGTGCACCTCCGCACATTCCAAGTCCAGGTAAGCAGCTGCTGCAGCGCCATTTCGGAAATGGTAGAATTATCAGCCGCCATATGCCTACAGGCCGGCCGTCCCGATCACCTGATCTTCTACATCTACATCTACATTTATACTCCGCAAGCCACCCAACGGTGTGTGGCGGAGGGCACTTTACGTGCCACTGTCATTACCTCCTTTCCTGTTCCAGTCGCGTATGGTTCGCGGGAAGAACGACTGCCGGAAAGCTTCCGTGCGCGCTCGAATCTCTCTAATTTTACATTCGTGATCTCCTCGGGAGGTATAAGTAGGGGGAAGCAATGTATTCGATACCTCATCCAGAAACGCACCCTCTCGAAACCTGGACAGCAAGCTACACCGCGATGCAGAGCTAAACATCTCCGTAACGCTGTCACGCTTACCAAATAACCCTGTGACGAAAACGCGCCGCTCTTCTTTGGATCTTCTCTATCTCCTCCGTCAACCCGACCTGGTACGGATCCCACACTGATGAGCAATACTCAAGTGTAGGTCGAACGCGTGTTTTGTAAGCCACCTCCTTTGTTGATGGTCTACATTTTCTAAGGACTCTCCCAATGAATCTCAACCTGGTGCCCGCCTTACCAACAATTAATTTTATATGATCATTCCACTTCAAATCGTTCCGCACGCATACTCCCAGATATTTTACAGAAGTAACTGCTACCAGTATTTGTTCCGCTATCATATAATCATTCCACTTCAAATCGTTCCGCACGCATACTCCCAGATATTTTACAGAAGTAACTGCTACCAGTATTTGTTCCGCTATCATATAATCATACAATAAAGGATCCTTCTTTCTATGTATTCGCAATACATTACATTTGTCTATGTTAAGGGTCAGTTGCCACTCCCTGCACCAAGTGCCTATCCGCTGCAGATCTTCCTGCATTTCGCTGCAATTTTCAAATGCTGCAACTTCTCTGTATACTACAGCATCATCCGCAAAAAGCCGCATGGAACTTCCTACACTATCTACTAGGTCATTTATACATATTGTGAAAAGCAATGGTCCCATAACACTCCCCTGTGGCACGCCAGAGGTTACTTTAACGTATGTAGACGTCTCTCCATTGAGAACAACCTGCTGTGTTCTGTTTGCTAAAAACTCTTCAATCCAGCCACACAGCTGGTCTGATATTCCGTAGGCTCTTACTTTGTTTATCAGGCGACAGTGCGGAACTGTATCGAACGCCCTCCGGAAGTCAAGGAAAATGGCATCTACCGGGGAGCCTGTATCTAATATTTTCTGGGTCTCATGAACAAATAAAAGCGAGTTGGGTCTCACACGATCGCTGTTTCCGAAATCCATGTTGATTCCTACAGAGTAGATTTTGGGTTTCCGGAAACGACATGATACGCGAGCAAAAAACATGTTCTAAAATTCTACCACAGATCGACGTCAGAGATATAGGTCTATAGTTTTGCGCATCTGCTCGACTACCCTTCTTGAAGACTGCTCTTTTCCAATCATTTGGAACCTTCCGTTCCTCTAGAGACTTGCGGTACACGGCTGTTAGAAGGGGGACAAATTCTTTCGCGTACTCTGTGTAGAATCGAACTGGTATCCCGTCAGGTCCAGTGGACTTTCCTCTGTTGAGTGATTTCAGTTGCTTTTCTATTCCTTGGACACTTATTTCGATGTCATTTTTTCGTTTGTGTGAGGATTTAGAGAAGGAACTGCAGTGCGGTCTTCCTCTGTGAAACAGCTTTGGAAATGGGTATTTAGTATTTCAGCTTTACGCGTGTCATCCTCTGTTTCAATGCCATCATCATCCCGGTGTGTCTGGATATGATGTTTCGAGCCACACTGATTTAACGTAAGACCAGAACTTCCTAGGATTTTCTGTCAAATCGGTACATAGAATTTTACTTTTGAATTCACTGAACGCTTCACGCATAGCCCTCCTTACGCTAACTTTGACATCGTTTAGCTTCTGTTTCTCTGAGAGGTTTTGGCTGCGTTTAAACTTGTAGTGAAGCTCTCTTTGCTTTCGCAGTAGTTTCCTAACTTTGTTGTTGAACCACGGTGGGTTTTTCCCGTCCCTCACAGTTTTACTCGGCACGTACCTGTCTAAAACGCATTTTACGATTGCCTTGAACTTTTTCTGTAAACACTCAACATTGTCAGTGTTGGAACAGAAATTTTCATTTTGATCTGTTAGGTAGTCTGAAATCTGCCTTCTATTACTCTTGCTAAACAGATAAACCTTCCTCCCTTTTTTTATACTCCTATTTACTTTCATATTCAGGGATGCTGCAACGAGCTTATGATCACTGATTCCCTGTTCTGCGCTTACAGAGTCGAAAAGTTCGGGTCTGTTTGTTATCAGTAGGTCCAAGATGTTACCTCCACGAGTCGGTTCTCTGTTTAATTGCTCTAGGTAATTTTCGGATAGTGCACTCAGTATAATGTCACTCGATGCTCTGTCCCTACCATCCGTCCCAACCATCTGAGTGTCCCAGTCTATATCTGGTAAATTGAAATCTCCACCTAAGACTATAACATGCTGAGGAAATTTATGTGAAATGTATTCCAGATTTTCTCTCAGTTATTCTGCCATTAATGCTGCTGAGTCGGGAGGTCGGTAAAAGGAGCCAATTATTAACCTAGCTCGGTTGTAGAGTGTAACCTCCACCCATAATAATTCACAGGAACTATCCACTTCTACTTCATTACAGGATAAACTACTACTAACAGCGACAAACACGCCACCAACGGTTGCATGCAATCTATCCTTTCTAAACACCGTCTGTGCCTTTGTAAAAATTTCGGCAGAATTTATCTCTGGCTTCAGCCAGCTTTCCGTACCCATAACGATTTCAGCTTTGGTGCTTTGTATCAGCGCTTGAAGTTCCGGTACTGTACCAATGCAGCTTCGACAGTTTACAATTACAATACCGATTGCTGCTTGGTCCCCGCATGTCCTGACTTTGCCCCGCACCCTTTGAGGTTGTTGCCCTTTCTGTACTTGCTCGAGGCCATCTAACCTAAAAAACCGCCCAGTCCACGCCACACAACCCCTGCTACTCGTGTAGCCGCTTGCTGTGTGTAGTGGACTCCTGACCTATCCAGCGGAACCCGAAACCCCACCACCCTATGGCGCAAGTCGAGGAATCTGCAGGCCACACGGTCGCAGAACCGTCTCAGCCTCTGATTCAGACCCTCCACTCGGCTCTGTACCAAAGGTCCGCAGTCAGTCCTGTCGACGATGCTGTAGATGGTGAGCTCTGCTTTCATCCCGCTAGCGAGACTGGTAGTCTAATCCGTGTGACTTCTGGCTGTGGGCTATCTGAAAGATGTTGTGTTCAGTGTTCCGATTGCAAACTTAGCTGCATTGAAGGCACGCATTGCGCAACACATTCTGAACGTAACCCAGGAAACACTTCGATCAGTTCTGGAACATGCTGTTTCTCGATTTCAACTTGTTGCAGAAAACGGTGGTCAGCATACTGAACATGTTTTGCGCCAGTCACGCGGATATTAATAATCCGATTTGATTTTGACTGATGCTTTTTATGTGGTTTTTGGCCTCAGGACAATTAAAAGGCGATTTTTCCCATCCGATGTGATATGACCTTGCCGTGGTGTGTGGGCTTACGTAACTAACAGTACCACGCCTGTACATTCACGCATACTGAGCAGTACAGTTTATTTAACGTCAAACGTACACCTTAGGCATTGTTGTATGATTCATTTGTCATTTGTAGTCGAACACTACTAAAATAATTATGATGATTACAGCGCCATCTATTGCTACATTTTGTAACTATTTATTTTTCTTCTGCCATGCGTTTTCCACCTTCTCCGATAATATTCCGTTGCTATTTGACTTCATTCTGACCAGTGGTGTCATTTCTACAACGATTTGAAAGTTTAACTTTAATTATAATCACCCAGTACTTTCATATCCCCAAATATTGGCCATTCCTCCTGGTACACCTCCACCAGACACAGCACCAATAGCAGAGCCTCTGGAGCAATAATTAACTTCGTAACAACACGCCCAGCCAATTATGATGGCACTGAACACCTAAATTTATGCACTGCATCACATACCACATCAGTCAGGTTTTATTTCTTTTGACAACTGTGACATAGCTAACTTACATAGTAGTTCCGACTTACTTAGTCCTATCAATAAGCAATGCGGAAACCCAGCAGATCGTGTTCCCATATATGGGGTTTGTAATCGAACTGGTAATAGCTTATCTTTCAGTACGTGTAGCACTTGCCAATACATTAAAAGAAATGGATTATTCGATCTGTTCTGAAAATTTACTATAGGATACAGATAAGTTCGAAATTGTAATTTCGCTTTCCGTACACTTTTAGTGACATTAATAAAATAATTTTGTGACCGTACATACAGTATATGTGCTCAAGCAGGGATCTAACATAAATAAAAGTAATTTTATTATTATTCCAAAATTTTAATTATTTTTCATATATTGGATTTATTTCTAAATTTACTTGTTCAATTTTATTTTCGTTTGAAGTCATTAGTATTAAAACTGTTAATTATAAACTCATAAAAACTTTAAAAAATATCGATAAGTAATTAATGCTTTATGTAAAATAATTTCTTTGACAGATGTATTATCTTTGTTCTTCTTGACGAATTAGTGTGAGAAGTTATTGATGTGCGTGATTGGCGGGAAGTTGTTGTACTGTGTGTGTCATGCCGTCTCGTGAGTTTTTGTATCTCTGTTAAAACAAGCTTTTTAATAGCTCACTAAAGGGTTCACTCATCGATTAATTAGTGTTCTGTTTATAAATGTTCGACATAAGGCAGATACAAGCACGGAACCGAAACCGACAAATGCCTTAATAACTTCTAAGCGCCTCAACAACGCGCGAATACAATGTTTATTTGTAGTTTTTGTTCGTTGGCAAAGATGCATTCCGTCAAATTGTGCAGCAGGTATTTAGTACAATAGCTACTTATCTTTTCGGCTACAGGATTGTTACATCTCGCTAATTTGATTATTACTGCGAAGCTGTTCTTGTCGAACACTGCTGTGGTGTCAGTCGAATTTATTACTGGGATTTGTTCCCTTGAAAAAGATTAACGTTGAATTAGAGCACTGATATTTCTCGTGTAATTCTTGGAAAATTTGGAAATTTGTGGTAAGGTCTTATGGGACCAAACTACTGAGGTCATCGGTCCCTAGGCTTACGCACTACTTAATCTAAAAACTAACTTACGCTAAGGACGACACACACACCCATGTCCGAGGGGGGACTCGAACCTCCGACAGGGGAGAGCCGCGCGAACCGTGACAAGGTGCCCTGGATCGTGCGGCTACCCCGCGCGGCACCGTGTAATTCTGACTACTGTTTTACGACAACCACTATTTGGTTGGTTTAAAAGAGAGGGGAAGGGACCAAACTACGAGGTCATCGGTCCGTTGTTCCTAATAAAACAATGCCATAAGTGTGAGAATTAACGGAAGAGACATATAACACAAAACGGAAAGAGAGGAAAAACACAAGAACGAAGAAAAGGCAACGAACACTAAAAGGCACAAAAGAGGACATGAAAGCAACAGAGAGACGCTAGAAACAGAAGAGAGTAAATCACTGTTTATCATTTACATATACATGGTGTTTCAAAAATGACCGGTATATTTGAAACGGCAATAAAACCTAAACGAGCAGCGATAGAAATACACCGTTTGTTGCAATATGCTTGGGACAACAGTACATTTTCAGGCGGACAAACTTTCGAAATTACAGTAGTTACAATTTTCAACAACAGATGGCCCTGCAAGTGATGTGAAAGATATAGAAGACAACGCAGTCTGTGGGTGCGCCATTCTGTACGTCGTCTTTCTGCTGTAAGCGTGTGCTGTTCACAACGTGCACGTGTGCTGTAGACAACATGGTTTATTCCTTAGAACAGAGGATTTTTCTGGTGTTGGAATTCCACCGCCTAGAACACAGTGTTGTTGCAACAAGACGAAGTTTTCAACGGAGGTTTAATGTAACCAAAGGACCGAAAAGCGATACAATAAAGAATCTGTTTGAAAAATTTCAACGGACTGGGAACGTGACGGATGAACGTGCTGGAAAGGTAGGGCGACCGCGTATGGCAACCACAGAGGGCAACGCGCAGCTAGTGCAGCAGGTGATCCATCAGCGGCCTCGGGTTTCCGTTCGCCGTGTTGCAGCTGCGGTCCAAATGACGCCAACGTCCACGTATAGTCTCATGCGCCAGAGTTTACACCTCTATCCATACAAAATTCAAACGCGGCAACCCCTCAGCGCCGCTACCATTGCTGCACGAGAGACATTCGCTAACGATATAGTGCACAGGATTGATGACGGCGATATGCATGTGGGCAGCATTTGGTTTACTGACGAAGCTTATTTTTACCTGGACGGCTTCGTCAATAAACAGAACTGGCGCATATGGGGAACCGAAAAGCCCCATGTTGCAGTCCCATCGTCCCTGCATCCTCAAAAAGTACTGGTCTGGGCCGCCATTTCTTCCAAAGGAATCATTGGCCCATTTTTCAGATCCGAAACGATTACTGCATCACGCTATCTGGACATTCTTCGTGAATTTGTGGCGGTACAAACTGCCTTAGACGACACTGCGAACACCTCGTGGTTTATGCAAGATGGTGCCCGGCCACATCGAACGGCCGACGTCTTTAATTTCCTGAATGAATATTTCGATGATCGTGTGATTGCTTTGGGCTATCCGAAACATACAGGAGGCGGCGTGGATTGGCCTCCCTATTCGCCAGACATGAACCCCTGTGACTTCTTTCTGTGGGGACACTTGAAAGACCAGGTGTACCGCCAGAATCCAGAAACAATTGAACAGCTGAAGCAGTACATCTCATCTGCATGTGAAGCCATTCCGCCAGACACGTTGTCAAAGGTTTCGGGTAATTTCATTCAGAGACTACGCCATATTATTGCTACGCATGGTGGATATGTGGAAAATATCGTACTATAGAGTTTCCCAGACCGCAGCACCATCTGTTGTTGAAAATTGTAGCTACTGTAATTTCGAAAGTTTGTCTGCCTGAAAATGTACTGTTGTCCCAAGCATATTGCAACAAACGGTGTATTTCTATCGCTGCTCGTTTAGTTTTTATTGCCGTTTCAAATATACCGGTCATTTTTGAAACACCCTGTACTAATTATGCACTGCTATACCCCGCAAAATTGGTTATCATTCATTTAGTGTTTGGTCCGTACGTAGGCAACAGGTAGGTCATTTTACTGCCCAGAGTGACATCAAATATGATAAAAACGTCTGAATATCGACGAGTGCGCAATTAGCGTCTCTTTCAGGTTCGTCAGTTACCTCTAGTGTAGCCTTTCTCGAGATCTACTTTTCCGTTTAACTATGTTTGCCTGTAGTATCATGAGTTATTTTAGCACTTCTGGCGAAGCTCTCTTTTAACAATCACAGTTCAGCTTTCCAATGTTCTCACAGGACTCCAACTTTACTTTATAAAACCTTGACAAGATCAGGAATTTCACAAGTCGATTTGCCACTGTCCTGGCTTTTGGACAGAGCTGACTATGTCTGTTTCACGTGATTCTGTAGAGAAACTGAATTTCTGATACGATGCTCAAGCTACGTTAGCCGCAGATATCACACGAACACCAAGGGACGTTCGTTAATCACTAGCTTCGCTCAGCTCTTGAAAAGGTCAAGAAAAACTGAATGTAACCATTGATATCACAATACAGACATATATCAAAACCTCTTCATAAACAAAGCCGTGATCAAATAACCAAACAGCAGAAGAAACAAATTTTTAAAAAAGACAAAAAAGATTGACATTATCCGTCGCAGGTGATCGCCTGAAGCTCATTACGACTAACACAACTTCAGTTATAGTTCATGCGGAAAACTATGTCCTTCCCACAATATTTAGGATGCTACCCTCAAAAATTCGCTTCAAACGGAGAGTAGCCTTCTTGCCCCATGATTCTTTTGTTGATGAAACGTCATGCATTTTCAGTAACAGAAAAATTACAGCTGTTATCTATACAACCAGGAAATTATTTTTGTCAGTTTAACCAGAAAATTATTGGTGGTACCGATTTCCGAATAAAACGAAAGCCTTGTTTGTGAAATCCTCCTTATGGGAATTACACTAACAGTAAAAGCTAAAATTTTCCAGACAGCAAGAACGCTGAAATTCTTTTGCTTCTCACGTCACAGGTGAGATTAATACTGTGAAGGATTAGCTGTCAGCCTGTGGAGAAAAAACTTAGGCAGAGAACAGATGCCGAATGAATTACCGTGATGGACAGCGCAATTAACGCCGCGTGAACGGTGCTGCCATCTCGCGGACGGGCTGCCAGGCGAGGTCCTAACATCGATTTACAAGTGTGCCGCTTCCCGTCCGTTCCGCCCCCAAAACTTGAGCGTGGCATGAACACTCCTCGGCGATTCCTGCAATATATTACCAGCCCGTCAAAATGTAACACGAGTTCATTCACATACTATATACAGTTCTTGCTCGAAAGCAAAGTGTATTCCTCTTTGGTTTTTGTTTATAATGACATTTTGCAATTAAAGCTAAAAATAGCTTCTCAAAACAACATTTTATTGAAAAACTTGGCTTCGGTCTAGCTATCTTCATTTTTTACAGTACAAATGCCATTAGATTCCAAAAGCGTATTTGAAACATAGTGTCAGCGGACAAAATGCGATAAAACCAAAAATTCAAAACAAAAGCGCGTCACTCGCAAGCAGTACTCACGCTTCATGTTCAAGAACATATCTTACATTGGTTGAATAAAGACGTCATGAACGGTTGCATATCACCACCCACTCAGGTAGAAATCTTAACACAAAAGTGAATCTAACATGACCAGACTGCAATCATATGCAATCTTGCACAAATACGCTACTGGAAAAAAAAATTGGTATACCCTCTCAGAGATTTCCAATTGACACAAGATTTATTGTTACAGCAGTACATATGGAGTATTTACAGATCAATAGCACAAGCGGTTCCAATGTATCAGGTATCGACCAATGATGAAATATTCATATTAGTACGTGGTGTAGATTCCACGGTCTAATTCAACAGCAGCCTCTGGAACTGCGTGCTTTGAGTGGCGGCCAACATTGGAAGCAAACTCTCAATTTCCCAAGGCCGCTGTTCTTAAGAAACGCTTTTCTTGCCATTGTCAGTCTATATTGTATATCGTCACTTCTTCGCTCATCATCATTTTTTTTGCTGTCCAAATAGCAAAACTCACCTACTATTTTAAGTGTCTCGTTTCCTAATCTAATTCTCTTATCATCACCTGATTTAGTTAGACTACATTCCGTAATCCTCGTTTTGCTGTTGTTGACGTTCATATTGAGTCCACCGTTCAAGACACTGTCCACTCCGTGCAATTGCTCCTCCAAGTCCTTTGCCGTCTCTGACAGAATTACAATGTCATAGAGAAACCTCAAAGTTTTTATTTCTTCTCCCTGAATACTAATTCCTACTTCAAATTTTTCTTTGGTTTCCTTTACTGCTTTTTCATTGTATAGACTGAACAACATCGGGGATAGGCTAGGATCCTGTCTCACTGCCTTCTCAAGCACTGCTTCTCTTTCATGTCCCACAATTCTTATAACTGCAGTCTAGTTTCTGTACAACTCGAACACAGTCTTTCGCTCTCTGTATTTTGTCCCTCCTGATTTCAAAATTTCAAAGAGTGTAGTCCTGTCAACACTGTCAAAAGATTCTCTAAATCTACAAATGCTATAAACGTATGTTTGCCTGTGTTTAACCTATCTTCTCGGCTAAGTCGTAGGGTCAGTACCGCCTCGCGTGTTCCCACACTTCTCTGGACCCAAACTGATGTTCTGCTTATGCAGATTTTACCATTCCTCTATAAATAATTACTGTCTGTACTTTCTAGCCATTAGTTATTAAACAGGTAGTTCGATAATATTCACACCTATCAACACCTGCTTTCTTTGGAATTGGAATTATTACATTCCTAGTGAAGTTTGAAGTTATTTCTGGATTTTCAGCATGCAGTTCTATGTTGGTACTGCCAACTGTCACTGAAAAACTTGACTAAGACACAAGCGAAATGGCTCTAAACGCTATGGGACTTAACATCTGAGGCCATCAGTCCCCTAAACTTTTTTTTTTTTTTTTTTTTTTTTTTTTGTCATCAGTCTACTGACTGGTTTGATGCGACCCGCCACGAATTCCTTTCCTGTGCTAACCTCTTCATCTCAGAGTAGCACTTGCAACCTACGTCCTCAATTATTTGCTTGATGTATTCCAATCTCTGTCTTCCTCTACAGTTTTTGCCCTCTACGGCTCCCTCTAGTACCATGGAAGTCATTCCCTCATGTGTTAGCAGATGTCCTATCATCCTGTCCCTTCTCCTTATCAGTGTTTTCCACATATTCCTTTCCTCTCCGATTCTGCGTAGAACCTCATTCCTTACCTTATCAGTCCACCTAATTTTCAACATTCGTCTATAGCACCACATCTCAAATGCTTAGATTCTCTTCTGTTCCGGTTTTCCCACAGTCCATGTTTCACTACCATACAATGCTGTACTCCAGACGTACATTCTCAAAAATTTCTTCCTCAAATTAAGGTCGGTATTTGATATTAGTAGACTTCTCTTGGCCAGAAATGCCTTTTTTTGCCATAGCGAGTCTGCTTTTGATGTCCTCCTTCCTCCGTCCGTCATTGGTTATTTTACTGCCTAGGTAGCAGAATTCCTTAACTTCATTGACTTTGTGACCATCAATCCTGATGTTAAGTTCCTCGCTGTTCTCATTTCTACTACTTCTCATTACCTTCGTCTTTCTCCGATTTACTCTCAAACCATACTGTGTACTCATTACACTGTTCATTCCGTTCAGCAGATCATTTAATTCTTCTTCACTTTCACTCAGGATAGCAATGTCATCAGCGTATCGTATCATTGATATCCTTTCACCTTGTATTTTAATTCCACTCCTGAACCTTTCTTTTATTTCCATCATTGCTTCTTCGATGTACAGATTGAAGAGTAGGGGCGAAAGGCTACAGCCTTGTCTTACACCCTTCTTAATACGAGCAATTCGTTCTTGATCGTCCACTCTTGTTATTCCCTCTTGGTTGTTGTACATATTGTATATGACCCGTCTCTCTCTCTATAGCTTACCCCTACTTTTTTCAGAATCTCGAACAGCTTGCACCATTTTATATTGTCGAACGCTTTTTCCAGGTCGACAAATCCTATGAAAGTGTCTTGATTTTTCTTTAGCCTTGCTTCCATTATTAGCCTCAACGTCAGAATTGCCTCTCTCGTCCCTCTACTTTTCCTAAAGCTAAACTGATCGTCACCTAGCGCATTCTCAATTTTCTTTTCCATTCTTCTGTGTATTATTCTTGTAAGCAGCTTCGATGCATGAGCTGTTAAGCTGATTGTGCGATAATTCTCGCACTTGTCAGCTCTTGCCGTCTTCGGAATTGTGTGGATGATGCTTTTCCGAAAGTCAGATGGTATGTCGCCAGACTCATATATTCTACACACCAACGTGAATAGTCGTTTTTTTGCCACTTCCCCCAATGATTTTAGAAATTCTGATGGAATGTTATCTATCCCTTCTGCCTTATTTGACCGTAAGTCCTCCAAAGCTCTTTTAAATTCCGATTCTAATACTGGATCCCCTATCTCTTCTAAATCGACTCCTGTTTCTTCTTCTATCACATCCGCCAAATCTTCGCCCTCATAGAGGCTTTCAGTGTATTGTTTCCACCTATCTGCTCTCTGCATTTAACAGTGCAATTCCCGTTGCACTCTTAATGTTACCACCGTTGCTTTTAATGTCACCAAAGGTTGTTTTGACTTTCTTTTATGCTGAGTCTGTCCTACAGACAATCATATCTTTTTCGATGCCTTCACATTTTTCCTGCAGCCATTTCGTCTTAGCTTCCCTGCACTTCCTATTTATTTCATTCCTCAGCGACTTGTATTTCTGTATTCCTGATTTTCCCGGAACATGTTTGTACTTCCTCCTTTCATCAATCAACTGAAGTATTTCTTCTGTTACCCATGGTTTCTTCGCAGCTACCTTCTTTGTACCTATGTTTTCCTTCCCAACTTCTGTGATGGCCCTTTTTAGAGATGTCCATTCCTCTTCAACTGTACTGCCTACTGCGCTATTCCTTATTGCGTTAGAGAACTTCAAACGTATCTCGTCATTCCTCAGTACTTCCGTATCCCACTTCTTTGCGTATTGATTCTTCCTGACTAATGTCTTGAACTTCAGCCTACTCTTCATCACTACTACATTGTGATCTGAGTCTATATCTGCTCCTGGGTACGCCTTACAATCCAGTATCTGATTTCGGAATCTCTGTCTGACCATGATGTAATCTAATTGAAATCTTCCCGTATCTCCCGGCCTTTTCCAAGTATACCTCCTCCTCTTGTGATTCTTGAACAGGGTATTCGCTGTTACTAGCTGAAACTTGTTACAGAACTCAATTAGTCTTTCTCCTCTTTCATTCCTTGTCCCAAGCCCATATTCTCCTGTAACCTTTTCTTCTACTCCTTCCCGTACAACTGCATTCCAGTCGCCCATGACTATTAGATTTTCGTCCCCCTTTACATACTGCATTACCCTTTCAATATCCTCATACACTTTCTCTATCTGTTCATCTTCAGCTTGCGACGTCGGCATGTATACCTGAACTATCGTTGTCGGTGTTGGTCTGCTGTCGATTCTGATTAGAACAACCCGGTCACTGAACACAGTAACACACCCTCTGCCCTACCTTCCTATTCATAACGAATCCTACACCTGTTATACCATTTTCTGCTGCTGTTGATATTACCCGATACTCATCTGACCAGAAATCCTTGTCTTCCTTCCACTTCACTAACCCCTACTATATCTAGATTGAGCCTTTGCATTTCCCTTTTCAGATTTTCTAGTTTCCCTACCACGTTCAAGCTTCTGACATTCCACTCCCCGACTCGTAGAACGTTATCTTTTCGTTGATTATTCAATCTTTTTCTCATGGTAACCTCCCCCTTGGCAGTCCCCTCCCGGAGATCCGAATGGGGGACTATTCCGGAATCTTTTGCCAATGGAGAGATCATCATGACACTTCTTGAATTACAGGCCACATGTCCTGTGTATACACGTTACGTGTCTTTAATTCAGTGGTTTCCATTGCCTTCTGCATCCTCATGTCGTTGATCATTGCTGATTCTTCCGCCTTTGGGGGCAATTTCCCACCCCTAGGACAAGAGAGTGCCCTGAACATCTATCCGCTCCTCCGCCCTCTTTGACAAGGCCGTTGGCAGAAGGAGGCTGACTTCTTATGCCGGAAGTCTTCGGCCGCCAATGCTGATTATTTATCAAAATTTAGGCAGTGGCGGTGATCGAACCCGGGACCGAAGATGTTTTGATTATGAATCAAAGACGCTACCCCTTTTTTTTAATCTCATTTTGTTCACTTTTGTTCGTTGCATCTGTTCGGGGAGGACGTCGTAAGACATCTGTTTAAGTTCGTTGTTGATCGATTAGCTCAGTTTTTTTTATTACAGAGGGCTGTTAACCCTCTGACCGAACACGCTGAGCTACCGTGCCGGCACCCACCCCTAGACCACGGTTAGTTACCCCCTAAACTTAGTACTACTTAAACCTACTTAACCTAAGGACATCACACACATCCATGCCCGAGGGAGGACTCGAACCCGCGACCGCAGCAGCAGCGCGGTTCCGGACTGAAGCGCCTAGAACCGCTCTGCCACAGCGGCCGGCAAGACACAAGTGACACTGGGAGATTTCAGATAGATTATACACACATCAAAAAATGATTCGCATCACCTCGGTTCCGAGAGTTCCGGAACCTATACAGAAAATTGGAATAGAGATAAACATAAACATCAAATTCAAATGGCTCTGAGCACTATGGGACTCAACTGCTGAGGTCATTAGTCCCCTAGAACTTAGAACTAGTTAAACCTAACTAACCTAAGGACATCACAAACATCCATGCCCGAGACAGGATTCGAAACTGCGACCGTAGCGGTCTTGCGGTTCCAGACTGCAGCGCCTTTAACCGCACGGCCACTTCGGCCGGCCCATAAACATCATTTCCGACCTTTTTATTGTTCATGAAAACCACACATTGCATGTTGCGCCAGCATATAGCGAACCTATTCATCAAATAGATAAAAAGACCTGAATTTCGCAGCTTTGGCTATTTTCTACATCAAACTGAATTTATTTTGCCTGTCTCATACACACTGACGGAATAAAAATCGCAACGCCAATAAGTAATTGTGCGACATAAAACAAAGTTGGTAGGAGCGTTTCTACATCTGAAAGACGATTTCTATTCAAATTTCGTGCCGTTCGCATAAGAATGGCGCTAGTAGCGCCCTTATAAGAACGCAAATCAAGTGTCCTTTAAGTACACTCGGTAACGGTCGTGAGCGTTAGGTACCTATGAGACTGGATACGGTGAGTTAATGGTAGTCAACAATGCCTTTTAAGACCACAAAGGCACCATTAGCAGCCGTCCGGAGTGGCCGAGCGGTTCTAGGCGCTGCAGTCTGGAACCGCGCGACCGCTACGGTCGTAGGTTCGAATCCTGCCTCGGGCATGGATGTCTGTGATGTCCTTAGGTCAGTTATGTTTAAGTAGTTCCAAGTTCTAGGGGACTGATGACCTTAGAAGTTAAGTCCCACAGTGTTCAGAGTCATTTGAACCAAGCACCATTAGCAATACCTCTCAGAGTTTGAACCAGGTCGTGTGATAGGGCTACGAGAAGCTGGATGTTCCTTCGGCGATATTGTAGGAAGACTTAGCAGGAATGTAGCCACTGCACATGGTTGTTGGCAGCAGTGATGAAGAAAATGTAAGGTTTCAAGACGATTGATTTCCGGACGGCCACGTGGCAGTGTCAAGAGGGAAGACCACCGTGTTCAGCGTATGGTTCTGGCTCATGCTGCATGTGGAGCAGGAATTTGAGCACCAGATGGTACCACAGTGACACAACGAATTGTAACAAATCGATTACTTAGAGGACAGCTCCGAGCCACACAACCTGTAGCGTGCTTTACATCGACCCCAAACCACCGCCATTTGCAACTTCAGTGGTGCCAAGTGAGAGCTAATTGGAGGGCAGGGTGGAGGTCTGTTGCGTTTTCTGATGAAATTTGCTTCTCTCTCCGTGCCAGTGATGACCGTGTGTTAGAAAGAAACCAGCTGAGGGCCTGCAACTAACCTGTCTTCGTACTAGACACACTGAAGGCCGCAGTGACCTAGCGGTTCTAAGAGCTTCAGTCCGGAACCACGAGGCTGCTACGGTCGCAAGTCCGAATCCTGCCTCGGGCATGGATGTGTGTGATGTCCTTAGGTTAGTTAGGTATAAGTAGTTCTAAGTCTAGGGGACTGATGACCTCAGATGTTAAGTACCATAGTGCTTAGAACCATTTGAACCATTTGAACTAGACGCACTGAACTGACACCTGGAGTTGTAGTCTGGGGTGAGTTCGTGTTACTGGAGGAACACTCTCGTGGTTATCCCACATATCCTGACTCCAAATTTGGACGTCATTCCGGTAATTCGACCTGTTGGGCTCCCATTCACGAACAGCATTCCAGGGGGTGCTTTCCAACATGATAACGCTCTCCCACATGCCGCTGTGGTAACTCAACATGCTGTACAGAGTGTCGAGATATTTTCTTAGCCTCCACGATTACCATATATGTCTCCAATCGAGCACGTACAGGACATCATCGTACAACAACTCCAGCGTTATCCACAAACAGCATTAACTGTCCCTGTATTGACTAACCAAGTGCAAGTATGGAATTCCTATCTCACAAATTGACGCTCTACACGTGCACGTCAGAATACATGCACGTTTGCAAGCATTCATTCAACATTCTGGCGGTTACACCGGTTATTAATGTACCAGCATTTCACATTTGCAATGTCTTATCTCGTTCTTACAATTGTCCTGTGATCTTGCAATGTTAATACTTAAATATGTTACATAGACAATTGTATTCGCGAAATTTCATCTTCACATTAATTATTTTTTTAAGTTGTGATTTTTTCCATCAGTGTATCTTGCGCAACAGGTGGAGTAGTTTTGTCTTGGTTGACTCTCCCAAGGGTGTCAGTAATGAAAAAATGGCGACTACCCCAGGGAATTTTGTAACTGGACACATCCGCTAGCTATGAAGACATTTTGGTACAGAAAACGAGCTGCAAGCCAGCGTAGAGAATTGGCGGAAAGCACTGGCGGCTGTCTTCTATGATGAGGGTATTGGAAAGTTGGTACAACGCTACGACAAATGTCTAAGTCAGAGCGGCGACTACGTAGAGAAGTAGCTGGAAGGTGTAACTAATTCTTACAAATAAAACATTTCTGTTTTTCACTGTGGTTTCCATTTCGCGATCAATCGGAACTTTCTGGACAGCCCTCGTATATATTTTTTTACTCTTTTGGGCATTCAGCCGTCTTCGCCTCTAAGGAGACGAGGATAACGCAAGAGAGATAAGTTTGGTGTAATCGGTTCAATGAATTATGTGCTTTTCTGTCAAGCTCTGCCATATGTAATTAATCGCCATTACAAGAGGCATAACTATCCGAATAAGCCGGCCGGAGTGGCCGAGCGGTTCTAGGCGCTACAGTCTGGAACCGTGCGACCGCTACGGTCGCAGGTTCGAATCCTGCCTCGGGCATGGATGTGTGTGGTGTCCTTAGGTTAGCTAGGTTTAAGTAGTTCTAAGTTCTAAGGGACTGATGACCTCAGCAGTTAAGTCCCATAGTGCTCAGAGCCATTTATCCGAATAAGACCTGAGGAGAAAGATTCTAGAGTGAAACTTATTAAGTATTGTACATGAGTGCACGTGTGGAACTCCGATAATTTACGTGCTCAAAATAAAATAATGCAGTATAGTAATTATATACGGCGCTACAAGCTCAAACTATAAATTGCTCTGAAGCAGGCGCCGCCATGTTAGATGTCCCAAACCATTAGCAGGCGATCGTTTCTTGTTCTTAGTTTCTGTCGAGTGTACGCAACAGTTCTTTTGGATGGAAAATGTCACAGTGCTTTCATGAATAACACAGCGTCAGACGCTTTTCTGGACTTAAGTGCACGTTTGATACAGTAATAACACACATCTCGCGTCGTTTTTGTTATACGTTTCAAATAACCAAGAAGAGAAGTATGTGTCGGTTCAACGAGTTCACTTAAGAATAAAACATGGATTTTTTTTTACACTTTCGTGCTCAGATTGATTAGTACACTCGTAAATGACGCAATCTGGCATTTTTGACCAAAACTCTGCCAGCAGAAGCTAGTGTTTGGGGTACCTAATATGGCGGATGTCTGTGACGTGATGACAACTCCCCTTATTAAACGAAATGTTTGTTTCATCATTTTTCTGTATGAACTAATCAAGCCAGTTTTTATGTTCCCATCTTATTATACTACGTATTTCTAATTTCTCTCCATGCAAAGAGGCTACACGATAAACAAATGAAATATCCAGTATAGGCGTTAGGCGTTTCAATAATTTTTTTTAAGTGTGAAAAGATGTAGACTGATCTAGTCATCTGCTTTAGGCGCTACGAACGATAATTTGAGATGTGCCCCCTATTCGAAAATAATTCTTAGCGATTCGTCTCAAATCGGTAATTTTCGCAGGTCCACACTGTGACAACAGGATACACCTTTTGTTTTTTGTGTCGTAATAGTCATCGGCCAGTATAGCGCAGTGTTTCCCAAATTACAATGTGCTCCAGTAGCGACAGGAAGCATATCGGTCGCGAAGGAAAGAGACAATGCATACTGATGCGTCCAAATGACGGGACGCCACTGGCAGCGGTGAGTTTATACATGCGATAGGGGCTGATTTGCAACGAACCCCGTCCTTCTCGTACATTATTTATAAGGAAGGGGTAATCGCCGGACGGAGCTTATTATCTGTCAAAACTAACAAACAGGGAAGTTTATTGGGGCGGCTCGGAGACGGGCGGCTATTAGACAATGCTGGCCGCGCCGCGCTCGCCTATCGGTGCTTATTGACTTCCTGTCTTTATTAAAGATGCTATCACGGCGGTCGAGCCATCTGGTGTTGAAACGCCGCCCCCGCAGCTCGTCCTTAATTTTCCGGATCATTTCACCGGGCTCCAATTATGATTAGCGGCGGAGATGTGTATCTGGCCGGGCCTGCCGAGGGGCGACCCGCGCGCACCCTCGCTGGCATCGCCCGCCCCCGCAAACCCACCCCCTGGCCCCGCGTTTAGCCGCCCCTAGGGGACGCCGCGCTACTGCTCGCATAAACGTGCGTACAAGGCCTCTCACTTAATCAGTGGTTTAGAAACGACCTGTTTTCGTCAACAGCATTATACTGCACTTTCATTTTGATTCCCTCCGCCTTCAAGACCCTTTCGACCAGCTTGCAGCATTTTCACTCTTCCGTCATCCCAGCTCTTTACTGTCAGTGCCAAGCCGGCTGGAGTGGCCGAGCGGTTCTAGGCTCTACAGTGTGGAGCCGCGCGACCGCTACGGTCGCAGGTTCGAATCCTGCCTCGGGCATGGATGTGTGCTGTCCTTAGGTTAGTTAGGTTTAAGTTGTTCTAAGTTCTAGGGGACTGATGACCTCAGCAGTTAAGTCCCATAGTGCTCAGAGCCATTTGAACCATTTGTCTGCCAAAGGTATTCGCGGATGTCAATATTTCGCGGATATCCGCTGCAGTTCTTACTGTGCAGCTAATAATTGAAGAGGTCAGCGGAAGAGAGTGGTGACCCACAAGAGTGCACCTTAAGTGGCTGCTTGTAAGTTTTTTTGTTAAAATTATAGGTAAGAACATAAATACCAGTGTTTCCCAAACTACGCCTTGCTCCAGTAGCAAAAACAAGCACATCAGTCTCGAAGGAAAGAGGCAATGCATATTGATGTGCATAAATGACGGGACGCCACAGGCAGCGATGAGTTTATACATGCGATCACGGTGACAAAAGTTATGAGGTACATACTACACTACTAGCCATTAAAATTGCTACACCACGAAGATGACGTGCTACAGACGCGAAATTTAACCGACAGGAAGAAGATGCTGTGATATGCAAATGATTACCTTTTCAGAGCATTCACACAAGTTTGGCGCCGGTGGCAACACCTACAACGTGCTGACATGAGGAAAGTTTCCAACCGATTTCTCAAACAGCAGTTGACCGGCGTTGCCTGGTGAAACGTTGTTGTGATGCCTCGTGTAAGGAGGAGAAATGCGTACCATCACGTTTCCGACTTTGATAAAGGTCGGATTGTAGCCTATCGCGATTGCACGTTTCCGACTTTGATAAAGGTCGGATTGTAGCCTATCGCGATTGCGGTTTATCGTATCGCGACATTGCTGCTCGCGTTGGTCGAGAACCAATTACTGTTAGCAGAATATGGAATCTGTGGGTTCAGGAGGGTAATACGGAACGCCGTGCTGGATCCCAACGGCCTCGTATCACTAGTAGTCCAGATGACAGGCATCTTATGCGCATGGCTGTAACGGATCGTGCAGCCACGTATCGATCCCTTAGTCAACAGATGGGGTCGTTTGCAAGACACCAACCATCTGCACGAACAGTTCGATGACGTTTGCAGTAGCATGGACTGTGAGGTCGGAGACCATGGCTGCGGTTACCCTTGACGCTGCATCACAGACAGGAGCGCCTGCGATGGTGTATTCACGAAGAACCTGGGTGCACGAATGGCACAACGTCATTTTTCCGGATGAATCCAGGTCCTGTTTACAGCATCATGATGGTCGCATCCGTGTTTGGTGACATCGCGGTGAACGCACATTGGAACCGTGTATTCGTCATCGCCATATCGGCGTATCACCCGACTGCTGCCCTGGCCAGCACATTCTCCAGATCTCTCACCAATTGAAAACGTCTGGTCAATGGTGGCCGAGCAACTGGCTCGTCACAATGCTCCAGTCACTACTCTTGATGAACTGTGGTATCGTGTTGAAGCTGCATGGGCAGCTGTACCTGTACACGCCATCAAAGCTCTGTTTGACTCAATGCCCAGGCGTATCAAGAACGTTATTACGGCCAGAGTTGGTTGTTCTGGGTACTGATTTCTCAGGATCTATGCACCCAAATTGCGTGAAAATGTAATCACATGTCAGTTCCATTATACTATACATGTCCAATGAATATCCGTTTATCATCTGCATTTCTTCTTGGTGTAGCAGTTTTAATGGCTAGTAGTGTAATATCGTGTCGAATATCTTTTTGCCAGGTGTTGTGCAGCAGATCTGCGTGGCGTCGACTCAACCTGTTGTTGGAAGTCCCCTGCAGAAATATTGAGCCATGCTGTTCATAATTGCGAATGTATCGTCATTGCAGGATTTTGTGCACCAATTGACTTCTCGATTGTGTCCCGTAAATGTTCGAAGGGATTTATATCGAGTGATATAGTTGGACGAATCACGTATTGTCTAGAATGTTATTCAAACAAGTCGCGAAAAATTGTGGCCAGGTGACATGGCGCGTCACCATCCATAAAAATTCCATCGTTGTCTGGGAACATGAACTTCATGAATGGTGGCTGCAACTGGTCTCCAAATAATCGAACATAACCAGGACCCAGTACATTTCATGTAAACATAGCCCACACCATTATGGACCACCAACAGCTTGCACAGTGCCTTGTAGACAACTTACTTCACTGAGTACAACTGACAGCTCCACAAAAGCACTGCCCACTCATACATTGTGTACGCGATACGCGGGAATAGCCGAGCTGGTCCCGGCGGAGGTTCGAGTCCTCCCTCGGGCATGGGTGTGTGTGTTTGTCCTTAGGATAATTTAGGTTAAGTAGTGTGTAGGCTTAGGGACTGATGACCTTAACAGTTAAGTCCCATAAGATTTCACACACATTTGAACATTTTTTGTACGCGATACTACCACCGCAGGTACAAGTGCATTTCGCTATCCCATGACTTTTGTCACATCAGTGTATTTTCAGTCGATGTTTGTTGTATTTTCGTTAAATTTTTAGACAAGAACCTAAATACAATAAGAAAACAGTAATGTAGTAGGGTGCTGTTTCTTGCAGTACCCGACAGCGTAGCCGGGAGCGCTAATGCGCTGCTTCCTGGACTCGGGTAGGCAAGCCGGTCCCGGATCGAATCCACCCGGCGGATTAACGACGAGGGCCGGTATGCCGGCCAGTCTCAATGTTGTTTTTAGGCAGTTTTCCACATCCCGCTAGGTGACTAGTGGGCTGGTCCCCACGTTCCGCCTCTTACACGACTCACAGACATTTGAAAACGTTCGCACTATTTCATGACTTACGCTAGACACAGACAGCTGGGGTACACTACTTCCGTCGCGGGGGGTTCGGGGTGGCGGCAGGAAGGGCATCCGGCCACCCTCTGCCATTAAAACTGCCAATTCCGTCATAACAAGCCGTCTCCGCGTTGAAGCAGGACAAAGTCCCTGGAAAGAAAGAAAGAAAGAGAGAACAGCTGTTTCTAGCAGTGCATATAGAAAAAATTTGCTACCAGAGCGTAATGTGTTCCTAAACACAACAGATAATGGGGTCAGATTAATCATTACTAAATTGAGGATTGGACATTTCCTCCGCCGACCCATTCAATTACTTCAATTACGTGGTGGCTGAAAGTCAAAGAGCAGTACCTACATTACGATGTTCGTTTATTTACTTTTCAAGTTTTCCTAATAATAATACGCTGATGTGACAAAAGTCTGCCATACCTCCTAACATCGTGTCAGACCTTCTTTTGCCGGCGCAGTGCAGCAGCTCGACGTGGCATGGACTCAACAAATCGTTGAAAGTCCCCTGCAGAAATATTGAGCCATGCTACCTCTAAAGCCATCCATAACTGCGAAAGTGTTGCTAGTGCAGGATTTGTGCATGAGTTGCCTTCTGGATCAGCTCTTATAAATGTTCGATGGGATTTATATCTGGCGATCTGAGTGACCAAATCATTCGCTCGAACCATCCAGAATGTTCTTAACTCCAATCGCAAAGAATTGCAACCCGGTAACATGGCACGCCGTTGTTTGGGAACATGAAGTCCATGAACAGCTGCAAATGGTCTCCAAACTGCCGAACATATCCTAGACCCAGTCCACTCCATGTAAACACAGTCCACACCATTATTGAGCCACCACCAGCTTTAACAGTTGCTTGTTGACAACTTGGATCCATGGCTTCATGAGGTCGGCGCCACACTCGAACCCTATCAGCAGCTCATACCATCTGAAATCGGTACTCACCTGACGAGGCCACAGTTTTCCAGTCGTTTAGGGTCCAACCGAAATGGTCACGAGTCCAGGAGAGACGCTGCAGGCGATGTCGTGATGTTAGCAAACGCACTCGCGTCGGTCGTATGCTACCATAGCCCATTAACGTCAAATTCTGCTGCGCTGTTCTAACGGATACATTCATCGTACGTCTCACATTCATTTCTGTGGTTATTTCCTGCAGTGTTACTTGTCTGTTAGCACTGACAACTCTACGCAAAAGCCGCTGCTCTAGAAGGCTATCAGCCACTGCATCGTCTGTGGTCTATGATGAGAGGTAATGCCTCAAATTTGTATTTTCGGCACACTCTTAAGGGGCTCCGGAACGCCCTATACTTGCAATGTTAAAATAACGCTTATAAATTACATCTTTCCTCACAAAGTATTTGAGGTAGGAAGTTGAAATTTTTACAGATTATTTATTTGAATATGGGCTACAACTTAACACAGGGATTTTACAAAATTTTAGTTCAGTTATTAAAGATGATTTTTTTTCAATTGTAATGAAAATTCACAACATTTTTTTGCAATTTTTTATTTATATATTCAAAAATATACAGTTTTTTGGAAAAAGGCTGTGTTAAATTATGCAGAAGGTACTGTGTAACATTTACTGAAAGTTTGAAACAAATATGTTTGGAAGATCTTTAGAAAACATGTAATTAGTATGAGAAAATAAAAGTTTTCGGAATCGAGCGACAAAGATTGGATTAACTTTTTAGTGCATTCCAGATCTATAGGATGGATTATCTTCATCCTCTGCAAACTCCTCCTCCAGCTTCCTCTTGTTCCTCCTCCTGTTTACTCTTGCTTGTATTTCTAGACTCTTTACAGCCCTGTCTGCAGCCCGAAGGCGTTCCTTGTCTAAAGCAAGCATCGCTCGTTGTTGTGTTCGTAGATTTTGCTACCATTTTCTTCAGTTGCAGTTACTGCAACACAGTTCCAAAAGGTGGTCATGTATGAACACTTATCACATTTCAGTTGTATTTCACTAGCAAGTCCTACGTGCTTTATTATGGAGAGTTCCAGACCAACTTCACTACAATGAATACATCTTACACAGTTTGAAAAAATTCCTTTGAGAACCGATATATCAAATATTTCATTCACATCCGATTCGCCCATAAAACATTCATAGTTTTCACTCATTGAACCAAGCTTCTTCTGTGAAGTATTTTCTTTCCCACTTTGACTGCTATGGGCAGGTGTACTTGAGAGGTTATGTTCACTCACTTGCTTATCGTCTTTATTGTTTACAGTAATAACACATACCTTTGGCTTTCCAACATTTCTCCTTTTCTTAAAAGCCTTCAGAGGATTTCTAATAACTTTACTTTTACTCATTATTATACTTCAACAAAACAGAGACTCAAGAAACAGAATTAATTACGAATATTTTCGAGATAACGACAGAGTAAATAAACATGAAACAATCGACAATCACACCAGCGATATATATTGAACCATCACAGGTTAGCCACAACACATACTTTATCTCACATCACTAAAATGTACCTGATGAACACGGACGTTAATAATAACACCATTTGACAGCAGTTTAACAGCGCCACAGTGGGTCACGCCCATGTACAACACATTTCAAAAAAAATTTAAAAATAGTTGTAGTCTTCGGAATTGAATAAATTATATATCTATTAAAAGGTAATAGTCTGCAGATTCAGAAAATGCAAAAAAGTAAAAATTGAACTTTTCATGATTTTGAGCCTTTCCGGAGCCCCTTAACACTATTGATCTCGCAATATTGATATGATATTGCAGTGCCTGTGTTATTCTGATTACGATGCAAATTTACTTTGGATATGCATGTCCTGCGGCGGCTACGGCCGTTATGAAATACATTAAACGTATCCGCAATTGCGATTGAGGACTACTAAAAGCTGTAGACCCCGACGGTACAGCATCTGGAACACCATGATTCTCAGCAACGTTCTGAATTTTCTCCTCGGTTTCTGGCACAAATCGAAGTTGATGACATGTGGCCGGGCAATATTTTATGGCGTGACGAGGCATATTGTTCTGTATAGGGTACAGTGAATACACAAATTTGTGGTACTGTTAAACCGCATGTTGTTGACGAAAAGCTATTACGCTCGCCATTTGTATGTGGTGTGGATTCACAGTCACCTTTGTTCTCGGTCTTCTTTGAATAGAATGCACCCACAGGTGAACCGTGACGTCTGCACTTCTTGTACAGCATGTGATTCCTGCTTTCGAAGGGCGCAACTGGGGCAACACCTCACGACGCTCGCCCGCTCAGCTATCGTGACCGCGTTTCAGATGATGACAAGCTAAGAAGAATTGGTGCATGAAGTCTGCATAAAATCGTCGTTGTTAGAAGATTAAAGCTTGCAGGGCATGTTCTACGCATGAAAGATGCAAGAATTCCCAAATCAGCTCTGTTTTGGAAGCTAACGGAGGGGCTCAGAAGCAGAGCAAGACCTCGTAATACCTGGAAACGAACTTTTGCGAAATGTTGCATGACTTGGGGAGGAAGCTGAAAAACTGAACGCTGAGAGTGTGGTGGAGGAATCTTGTCACCGATACGCTACCTAGCCTTGGTGGAACTAGTTCTAACAAGGAAATATCACCAACTTGACCCCGTACTTTAAAGGAAAAAAGGATACTTGTAGGATATCAGGCTTATCAATCAATCCAAAGCGAAGAGTTGAGCCATAATTCTGACACTACGCAGCTATGACTGTCTGAACGTACAGCTTTTAAATTTCGCGCTCACCGGTTGTCTGTTAGTAGCTCCGCGCCACTCCCGCTCAGTGCCCGGGGGCGAAGTACTGCACAGCAGGGTGAGTAAAAGGTTTGTGAAATACTATTGTGACAATGTATTTGTTCATAATGTCGAAGAGTGCGGTTTCTAACCTGTAGCTTGTGCTAGAGATCTCTTTACTTTGAACATTCTAATGCTGCGATTCACAAATGCGGTGTCAATGAATGGAAAGGACGAGTGTCTCATTAAAAAAAGTAACAAAGCTCTATTTCATTATTAATGCCACTGTTGTGGTCTTACTTTCTTTGGATTTTAAATCTGACAGTGCTAAAGTGAAGTAGGCTGCATTTGCAGGGAATGCGTTGTTCTCCAAGGTGATTGGCATAGTTAAATTGTAAATCCAAAATAATTAACTTTATTTCGTAATAATTCTTCACTTGCTTAGGTCTATTTAATTTGCTTTTGAGACATGTATATAAAGCTGCAGAATATCAATCCGAAAATACTGTTAAATCATACTTAACTCGTATACACGTGACATTGCCATATCATGACCTGACGCTGGCTGGCCGTAACATTTCTCGTCGAACAAGATTTCAAAATACGTTGGACAGATGTGTCATCTCCCACCTCCTCTTCCCACACTTTCAACATTCCCAGAACAGAGGGCTCGGGTTGTCGCTCCGCTCAACAGTTCTTAGCGCTCGGGCAGTAGGCGTCTCTATTTGGGTGGAGCGACAGAAACAACCGCGGCACGAGGAAGTTCAAAAGCTGTAAATTATAACTGCGTACTATCAGTATTAAGGCCCAAATTATCGCGTGGGATCGGTTCCAAGGACTGAACTCTTGCGAGTGTATTATTGTCTCCTGGGAGCTTCATGTCGAATTGGTGACGTTCCCTTTTCTTGTAGTACCAAAAGCTTCCCCAAGTCTGTTTCATTTGCAGTAACAAAGGCCACTTCTGATATTACCTAAACTGTTCAAATGGCTCTGAGCACTATGAGACTTAATATCTGAGCTCATCAGTCCCCTAGAACTTAGAATTACTTAAACGTAACTAACCTAAGGACGACACACACATCCATGACCGAGGCAGGATTTGAACCTGCGACCGTAGCGGTCGCGCGGTTCCGGACTGAAGCGCCTAGAACCGCTCGGCCACAACGCCCGACACCTAAACTGTCACAAACCGACATGACGGCACCCTCCACCCATTGTAACCATCACTTCTTCATCTGAGTCCTGTTTTTGTATCCCATACGACCTTCCTAATGATGGGTGTTGTTGTTGTTGTTGTGGTCTTCAGTCCAGAGACTGGTTTGATGCAGCTCTCTATACTGCTCTATCCTGTGCAAGCTTCTTCATCTCCCAGTAACTACTGCAACCTACATCCTTCTGAATCTGTTTAGTATATTCATCTCTTGGTCTCCCTCTACGCTTTTTACCCTCCACGCTGCCCTCCAATATTAGATTGGTGATCCCTTGATGCCTCAGAATATGTCCTACCAACCGATCCCTTCTTCCACCCTTCTTCTAGTCAAGTTGTGCCACAAATTTCTCTTCTCCTCAGTTCTGTTCAATACCTCTTCATTAGTTATGTGATCTACCCATCTAATCTTCAGCATTCTTCTGTAGCACCACATTTCGAAAGCTTCTATTCTCTTATTGTCTAAACTATTTATCGTCCACGTTTCACTTCGGTGTGGTCGGTATAAAATTAGTAAATATATCAACGTTCTTCTGACGTATAAGAACGTACTTTAGCACATAACATATTGAGAAGTGTACACCGAAGCCAAACCAAGACCTTATATTTTCGCCACAAGAAATATGAATAAAAAAATAAAGTTTGTGAAAATTTGAAAGGTAAATTTTCTTAAGTTCTGCGACAGCTTTAGTAGCGAGAATGATGAATAGATTAAGAATAACTGTATTTTAGTGTGTTTTTAGAAAAGGCAAATGATATTCTATATTAATAAACGTCGTTTATCGTTCAGCTGTAACACGGGTACGTTAAAATAATAATTATAGTTGTAACTACCAAGCTTGGGCCAGATGAAACCGACAACCAATAATCTTGAGCGATGGGAAGGCAACCTTGATAGTCTCATGGATGGACTGTTCGAAGTCAGTTACCACCGTTTTTGCATTTAAAGACAGTTGCCTCTTCCTAAATTAGTTCTGAACACGTGACATAATGTTCAAATATGTTTGCTTCTTCGTATCTTTCATAAGACTGCAAACTGGTGGTACGTAAGGACCTGCACAACTGGAGAAAGTGTTCCGCTACATATTGAGAAGAATCATCCAACAATATAGTTCCTGTTGACACAGCTATTGTAGACTGAAGCCAGTTGAAAAGCAACCTGACCATTTTCCATATTATCATTACTGTATTTGTCACCTCCGTGTGCGATAAGGCCACTCGAAATTTCCACCGCGGATTATGACAGTTTCGGCATACTTTTCAAACGAACGTGAGTAATACTGTTGCGAATATACTTTATATCCTTCCTCGTTAATATGTTCACGGCTGTCGAAATGTCATCTACGTCATTGCGTATAAGGTTTGATAGTCTTTTATCCAAACCTTCGCCGTTTGTTTTAATAGAATTCCACAACATTCTCGTGTTTAAAATGTTTTCTGCAACAGGTGTGTGGTTATGAGTACCATCCAAACGCAAAAATACGTTTTCTCTGACTACTGCAAATAATTTAACATAAAACCGCGAAATTTCGCAATAGCATCGTCATCAGCGTTCTTCTGTTCCTAGGAATCGTCTGTAAGATATGAATTTATACCCATGGCAGGCTAAAAAAACGTGGCTTTCGGCCATATTTTTCGCTTCTATGACTACCCTGAACCACACAGCGATATACTATGTGATTCTGCACAGATGGTAGCGACTTACTGCTGCTTACAGGACTGACGAAATGGTTAGAGCCAGAATACCGATGCCGATTACTCATACATAGGATCAGGCCGTAATAAGAGGTTGCCGAGTTCGAGTGTGATGTTAACGCATCCTTCTCGTGGTCATTAAAGGTTGGCGAGTTCAAATCTGTCCGTAACTGGTACCAGGCGGTCATGGGACCCTGTACTGCTGACGTAATTCGTGGTAATGGAATGGTGGGTATATGGCAGTCGTTCGTATGGAATCATGAGTCGACGTGGAGATGAAAAAGAATGGCAGAAAAAGAGTGTTTGGACGTACTCTACCGAGAATGAATTCGCCCTATTTCTTGCATCAACGAACACTGTCCAACGTCTCTGTAAAGAATGGTGTACCAGACAGCAATGTAACACGGCGTAAGAACAGTGTTCGTAGAAACTATCATAATCGATCGATAGGAAATGGAGACGAATGTCACTTCTTGTCAGTCACAGTCGGTTTCATACCTGACAGAAGTTGCTGCTGTTAGTGAATGCAGGTCCACTCAATATATTTGAGCGGGCATTGCGAAGCGAAATGCATGCGATGGACACTTGGATCCGGATACTTCGCCAGAAGCGGCGCATAATGCTGCATGTCTTCATGGTCCCAAACAAGATATAATCACGGTTGCTGATGAAGCCGTTTAGTAGGGCACAAGGAGTCGCGGCTTTCTACCTTTTGTAATCATACAAGGTGGGAAATATACTCACGACTCAATGAGAGGTTTCGTCCGCAATATGTGGAGGTTGTATGTACACTATTGGCCATTACAATTGTTACACCAAGAAGATATGCAGATGATAAACGGGTATTCATTGGATAAATATATTATACTAGAACTGACATTTGATTACATTTTCACACAATTTGGGTGCACAGATCCTGAGAAATCAGTACCCAGAACAACCACCTCTGGCCGTAATAACGGCCTTGATACGCCTGGGCATTGGGTCAAACAGAGCTTGGGTGGCGTGTACAGGTACAGCTGCCCATGCAGCTTCAACACGATACCACAGTTCATCAAGAGTAGTGACTGGTGTATTGTGACGAGCCAGTTGCTCGGCCACCATTGGCCAGACGTTTTCAATTGGTGAGAGATCTGGAGAATGTCCTGGCCAGGGCAGCAGTCGAACATTTTCTGTATCCAGAAAGGCCCTTACAGGACCTGCAACATGTGGTCGTGCATTATCCTGCTGAAATGTAGGGTTTCGTCGGGATCGAATGAAGGGTAGAGCCAAGGGGCGTAACACATCTGAAATGTAACGTCCACTGTTCAAAGTGCCGTAAATGCGAACAAGAGGTGACCGAGACGTGTAACCAATGGCACCCCATACCATCACGCCTGGTGATACGCCTGTATGGCGATAACGAATACACGCTTCCAATGTCCGTTCACTGCGATGTCGCTAAACACGGATGCGACCATCATGATGCTGTAAACAGAACCTGGATTCATTCGAAAAAATGACGTTTTGCCATTCGTACACCCATGTTCGTCGTTGAGTACACCATCGCAGGCGCTCCTGTCTATCATGCAGCGTCAAGGGTAACCGCAACCATGGTCTCCGAGCTGATAGTCCATGCTGCTGCAAACGTCGTCGAACTGTTCGTGTAGATGGTTGTTGTTTTGCAAACGACCCCATCTGTTGACTCAGGGATCGAGACGTGGCTGCACAATCCGTTACAGCCATGCGGATAAGATGCCCGTCATCTCGACTGCTAGTGATACGAGGCCGTTGGGATCCAGCACGGCATTCCGTATTACCCTCCTGGACCCACCGATTCCATATGCTGCTAACAGTCATTGGATCTCGAACAACGCGAGCAGCAACGTCGCGATACGATAAACCGCAATCGCGATAGAATACAATCCGACCTTTATCATTGTCGGAAACGTGATAGTACGCATTTCTCCTCCTTACACGAGGCATCACAACAACGTTTCACCAGGCAACACCGGTCAACTGCTGTTTGTGTATGAGAAATCGGTTGGAAACTTTCCTCATGTCAGCACATTGTAGGTGTCGCCACCGACGCCATCCTTGTGTGAATGCTCTGAAAAGGTAATCATTTGCATATCACAGCATCTTCTTCCCGTCGGTTAAATTTCGCGTCTGTGGCACGTCATCTTCGTAGTGTAGCAATTTTAATGGCCAGTTGTGTAGTTCCGGCCAAAGGTGGTTCTGTGGTGTCTTGGGGAGACGTGTTTATCGTAACATGACAAGGGTCCACTCAATGTGGTTAACGTGAACATGAACCATGATGTTTACTGAAATGTTCACAGTGACCAAGCATAAATCTTTCTTCTACGAGTACATCTTCATGACAAGCAGTTATGCTGTTGACACTGCAGTCTTCTAAAATTTCTACAACTGTAGTTACAAGGTTTGGTGCCTTGTTTGACAAAACGGCAGTCACTCTACAGCATCTCGACAAACCCGCTAAATCACCCGATCTTAATGCAAAAGAAAACTCTGGCGCTATTTGCAACAGTGGATGAAACGCAGCAGTTAGTATCTGCGCAATTTGGTAGCTCTACGGAATGGAAAGTATTTTGAAAAGAGGACGCGAAATGAACATCAGCAAAAGCAAAATAAGGATAATGGGATTTAATTGAATTTAATCAGGTGATCCTGAGGGAATTAGATTAGGAAACGAGACACTAAAATTAGTAGACGAGATCTTTTACTTGGGCAATATAATGACAGACGATGGCAGAAGTAGAGAGGATGTAAAATGTAGACTGGCAATGGCAATAAAGGCGTTTCTGAAGAAGAGGAATTTGTTGAAATCTAAGGCAGACTTAAGTGTTAGGAAGTCTTTTCTAAAGTTTTACGTCTGGAGTGTAGCCTTGCAATAGGTGAAACATGGACGACATACAGTGTAGACAAGAATAGAGTAGAAGCTTTTTAAATGCTGTGCTACAGAAGAATGCTGAAGATTAGATGGGTAGATTGTGTAACTAATGAGGAGATACTGAATAGAATTGGGGAAACAAGAAATCTCAACTAAACTAAAAAAACCTTGATTGGAAGAAGGGATTCTTTGATAGGACACATTCTGAGACATTATGGTTCAAAATGGTTCAAATGGCTCTGAGCACTATAGGACTTAACATCGGAGGTCATCAGTACCCTAGAACTTAGAACTACTTAAACCTGACTAACCTAAGGACATCACACACATCCATGCCCGAGGCAGGATTCGAACCTGCTACCGTAAAAGTCGCGCGATTCCGGACTGAAGATCCTAGAACCGCTCGGCCACCGCGGTCGGCAGACATTAAGACATCACCAACTTAGTACTGGAGGGAAGTTGGGGGGGGGGGGAGGTAAAAATCGTAGAGGGAGACCAAGAAATTAATACAGTAAGGAGATTCAGAAGGATGTAGGTTGCAGTAGTTATTCGGAGATGAAGAGACTTGCACAGTACAGAGTAGCATGGATAGCTACATCTAACCAGTCTTTGGACAGAAGACCACAACAACAACAAGGGGATGTAATTATCGATGTGTGGCTGCAATCGGATATGACAATCCCGAAGAGATTTTTGTACTCTCTTCCTCGTCGAAATGAGACCATTAAGCCGTCTGCATACGGAACGTGCATACGAACACTGAGCGTTGAGCGTGCAGAGTTTCTGATATCACAGCGTGGAATAGCAAGTTGGGGAGTCTTTCCATACGTGTAGAGCAATATCTAGCATATCAGATATCCTCAACGTGCGTTTGAACGTTGACCGATGAGATGGTAGAACGCCACCTACGTCACATGGACGCTATATCCCTTCAGTGCACAGTTGTCAGGCGCCATATTGGCTTCCAGTTGAAGCCCATATGTATATATGCCGTTTCTGAGCACCAGCAAACTGTAGAGCTCTCGAAAACCCGCCATTAATCGTACGATTCGCTGTAATAAAATGACGAGAAACGTCATATCGTGGTAAAAGAATTATTGTAACTTATATATTGTAAGAGTATCCCATTTGAAAGCAACGGCATGTTAAGGAGCCATTAAAAACACATTGTTCTTGGTACAAATTGTTAAAATTAAATTTCAATTAGTAAGGTAGCTATAAGTAAAGCTTTCAGGACGTAAAAAGCTTAATGTGGTCACTAAACAGTCATGGTCACTAGTGTGCATTGAGTGGCGTCACAGATTTCTCGCTAAGATTTGAAGTTTTGGTAGTTCGTGTCTCAATACATTCAATTTTTTTCTCGCCTTCATGTTTGCAATAGGTTCTGATACTTTCTTATTAGTTTAATATAAGTATATACTATAATATTCGATGTTATAATGTAAGTGCGCTTTTTTGAGGGGTGAGTTTGTTCGATTAGCTTAATTTACAGGACAAATTGCACTACGTGCCGTAAGAAAGTTTGCCCTTTCTTTTATTTTAACTTTTGTGATACATTCTGCTACTGTGTAGGAACATTAACCGAGTAAGAATGACCTTACGGGTTTATTAAAAAGTGAGAATGATGAAATAATTTTTATCGTATATGGAGAACTATTGTAAATTTGTATTGCACTATTTGTAATGGAACTTTTATAAGCCGATGTCCTTACTAACTGGACACGGTACTTTCCTTTTTGTCTTATAATATTTTCAGGATGTTAAAGTTTTTATTTATATATACTTCAGACAGAACAACCTGACTAGCACACGGACAAGGAAGAAAAGTACACTTTAATAGAGGTAATATAGGAATTTTGCTCCCGTCCATTTCGTAAAAGTGAGATTTACGAGCCAAATACAGCGGAGAACTGCCGTTGGAGCTCGTTGCGATCGCCCACCACGTTGACACCCACGCACAGTAAGCACAAATCGCATCGTTCCTGAGAGTTCAGCATTACGTTGAACTCGGCAGGCTCAACGTTGACGTTCAACAGCACAGTCCGTGTGTCGACGGCTTAACCACCCCTAGAGACCATGTCATTGTGACGTTTATGTCACATCTCCGGCTACATTTTATTACGTTTGATTGCTACGTTTTAACAATCACTATTGGAAGATTCACGTCGCTGTAAGTTTGCAAGTAGTGTACACGTTGCGTCACGCGAAAGATGGTCTGAAGGAGTAAGAACGGTGCCTAACCGTGCTGGAACAAATACAGACCTCACATATGTGACTTGCGGCGAAGGAGTATAATTTTCATCATTCGTATTTATTCTTTAAATATTAATACGCTTCTCCATCTGTTCTTCCGACGTTATTTACACTGATAGCTTGTTAATAACAATTTTAATCCACACGTGAAAGACTAAAGACAGATTTAAATTAACTAGTATCGACATACTGTGTTCATAAAGTAGGGAAAGTCAATTGTATTATATAATTAATTGAATTTTTTTGTAAGCATATTCCTAGTTATTAACTGAACACTGCCTTTCAAAACAACAGTAGTCTTTTCGTTATCGATGTCCACATTATTCCTATTACTCTGTCAACACAAAAATTGTACCTCCCTAGCTCGTGGTCTTTCAGTCTCACCCTTTAGTGTTCTTCTTTGAGACATAGCCTAAAATATAATAAGGGAAGTCGTAGCTATTCAAAATGGTGAAACTGAAAGTTATCAGCTTACATCAGTTTTTATCGTAACGGAGGCAATGAGAACAAAGTTAATTCGGTTGCAAACATAACTTTCAGTTGTAATCATGACTTTAATGAAAAGTGGCAGAGGTGTTAATCAGAACACTGGGAAGAGTTGTGGTCTAAATAACAACAGATTTATTCATACTTAACATCACAAGACCAAAAAAATGGCTAAAGAAACGTCACAAAAACATTTTTATCTGACAAACGCTGTCACTAATATGCGGTCTGTGGTGAAAAAAGCGATCAGCTGCGGATTATCACACGACACTAACCAGAAATAATGGCTTTACCTCACTTCATCCGTGAATCCGTGGTATGGCGCAAAAACTACGCTACTATCAAGCATCTATACTCCACTATTCCATATAGAAAAATATCGTTCCAAGGAGCACGGTGCTGAGAAGCATATATTGGAGCCCTACGCCATAGCACCTATTACTTTACCCTCCTGCTGGTCAGGGCAACACACGACGAAGTGCTCAGCGACTGGAGTCATGATCAGCAGCAATCTGTTATTAATGGCCCGAAAAATGTAAGTACGCGGTCTCGCGTTCGGCTAATTCAGACGCAGGTGGTTCCCTATGAGCCTGTGAAACCCCAGTGGATTCCAGTGTGCAGGTGGACCCGATTGCTGGTCTGCGAAACCAATTTGACTCCGTGCCACGACTATGCGTGACGGAATATGTCAAATGTTTAGACGGCCGACTCAGAACAAATAAGTACACCCATGCATCACTCGTTATGTGCGTGATGCTAGAAGCATTACCTCTGATGGTTCAGATGGTGACTGGGACGGGCTCTAAGTGGCACACTAGCAAATGACACAAGTCACAGCGTTTAGGTAAAGACCTGCAGTTCTTTACTAGCAAAGCGCCAATACAAGAGTGTCATCTTCTCTTTCTCTCCGCTTTCTTCAGCAGCTCGGTAGCCTAGCACATTTACATCTTAGACTACACACACCTTAGCACAAGCCAATCACGAGCTGGGGCACGGCACTCGAAGCAGGGAGACCACCCCTTGCTCTGCATACACCAATCAGCGACTTTAAAAATAAATTGGGAGAAAAGGAAAAAAGATTCAACTTCACTGCCTCTTTCCCTCACGTTTATGCCATGTCTTTTGCTAATAGCATGTGATGGATAGAACTACAGCCCTCCATAAAAAGATCCTTATCTGCCCTTTTGCGTCCATTTCTAACTTTCCAAAGAACGGTCATAAACTCCCTAAAAGCCTCATGCCTTCACAAATATGTTTTGTAGCAGGCTCTGGACGTCCGGGCGCCACGGACCTGTCCCATTGAAATTCACAGAAACACACAGTCATCTCATTGGCTTCCTGCCTAACAAGCCCCATCCTCTGCTTTGTTGCCGGTCATCATTGCTCTGTCCATAGCAGCGGCGTCTCCTCGCCGCTAGTCAGCCTACCTGGACGCGGCCGCCGACCGACCGGCGCCATCCAACATGTCTGCACTATGAGACTGAGGAACTCCGTAGTCCGCAAATGTTTTCACCTAGGTTCTGCAGGAAAAACGCTCCCCTCGGCCCTCATCCGTTGTACAATTTTACTGCAGTTGTTTAAATCGGAACCCTCTTCCTTTGAACGCAGGTAAACTTACCACTATTCCTTCACTAGAGCAGACAAGCAAGATCGTTAATTACTGCCAACCATTTCATCTTATGAATGACGTCAGGTCGTATCCAGGTATAGCAACCAAGTAATAAAGATCAACTTCCCTAACCTCTTGATGACTGGGTGTTGTGTGATGTCCTTAGGTTAGTTAGGTTTAAGTAGTTCTAAGTTCTAGGTGACTGATGACCATAGATGTTAAGTCCCATAGTGCTCAGAGCCATTTGAATCATTCAACTTCCCTAAGAACATTACGAAGCATAACACCAAATCAGAAGTGAGATTGCCCTAGAATGTTTCGCCGTTTACACTTAGACAAAACTAAGCGAAAAAAACCACGCTAGTAAACCATGTTTATACAGTCTCTGTTGGACCCAGTAGCTTTGCTACTATGATATTTTGTTTTCCACTTCTGACAACATCAACGACCTAGCAGTTGTAGCATTGAAATTACTCGGTATGCATAAGTTACTGCAAATAAACGATTTGCAACATTTAAACATAAATGTGCCCAAAATGAGAACCGAGTGAGGTTGCGCAGTGGCTAGGACACTGGACTCGCATTCGGGAGGACGACGGTTCTATCCTGCGTCCGGCCATCCTGATTTAGGTTTTCCGTGATTTCCATAAATCGCTCCAGGCAAATGCCGGGACGGTGCCTTTGAAAGGGCACGGCCGACTTCCTTCCGTGTTCTTCCCTAATCCGATGAGACCGATGACCTCGCTGTCTGGTCTCCTTCCTCAAAAAAACAAGGCAACCCAACACAAAATGAGAATTCACGGAACGTTGTTACTTTCTTCTGTCATTTCTATGTTATTGAAACATTTATATATTATAGATACAATTATTTGAATTCTCTTGAATTCTCAGATCATTTGAAATGCATCCTTGATAAAGTGCGTTGAAAAACAAATTTTGTGTTAATGCTGGCAAATTAACTTTTTCTATGTGGATGCCGTATATCATGTACAAAAACCTATGACGCAAAATGTTTTGCATTACAAAACCTGCAGTATAAAATCATCAAACCGCAACTGTAACCGTCAAAATTGTGTGGAATTACCTAAAGAGCGCATTTAAATGTATTGTTCAATAAAATAGTTGCATTATCATTAGGAATCTGTACATTTCCGCTATTTTCTTTACACAGAGATTGCGTTTGTCTAACTCTGCGTCTTTCACTCTGACCCGTTAGCGTTCTCTTCCTATGTATAGCCTAAAACAAATATAATTTCCCTATAATGAGGGAATTCGGATGTCGTAGTTGTTCAAATGAAGAAATGAAGAATTAGGAGCTTGCTTCAAATTTTCTGGCAAGAGTGACAAATGACCAAAAAGTTTTTCTTACAGAAAAGAAAGCGAAATAACGACGCCAATGTACAACGTTAATTACAGACTTCGATACTACGATTTTTGATTTCCACTGTTGACAACGTCATCGAACTAGCAGTTGTCGCATTGTATCTGCTTGGCATGTGTGTGTTACTGCAAATGAACCATGTAAACATGAACTTCTCTAGAATGCATGTTCACCAAACGTTGTTACTTTCCTGTGTCATTTCTACCATAGCATCTGATCGCTAAGTAGGACAGAAGTTGATAGAACTTCAATTTTCGATGTTCACGTATTGCAGATTTTAATGTATTATGAGGAAGCTATCGTCTGAGTTTCAATACGAAATCATCTGCTTCGTTCTACCATTCATAACGGCTACGTACACATATCAAAAATGGTTCAAATGGCTCTAAGAACTATGGGACTTAACTTCTGAGGTCATCAGTCCCCTAGAAGTTAGAACTACTTAAACCTAACTAACTTAAGGGCATCACACACATGTATGCCCTAGGCAGGATTCGAACCTGCGACCGTAGTGGTCGCGCGGCCGTACACATATCATTTTTTCTTTGTGCACATCTATGGGAAAGTACCTTTCGGATTACATAAACTCCACTGGTCTTCTTATATAATTTATATTAAGAATCGGTACTTTATTTTCGTGTTCACGTATTAATATTGTGATGTTACTAGCTGTTATTGTGGTAAGTCACAGGCGAATCGTGGGCGAGGGTTCCCGGGAGGCATCACATACTTTAGTGGGACGAGTCCGATTTACAGTAAAAACTAATCGAATCCTTAAAAGTTGCCTTGGAAAATGTTTATGTGTGATCTAGTATGAAATGTGAGACCGTGTGAATCATTTTAATGTGGCTTCAGTAGTGCTCTAAACTTAATTAGAATCCGGAAAACTCGCCGTGATTAATGATGGTAAACTGACACTCAGAACCGTTCCCTGATTTTTGGTTTCATGAATATACATAAAATCAAGGGACATCCCTATATTTCACGACGTTATTTCTGTAGAACTGAATTCTTTCCCATTCGCTATTTCGTTAAGCACTGTTTCCTACCTGCATGTCGAAGCCTGCGGCCACTGGAGTAAAACCGATCGGGACATCAGATATGAGACGTCTTTAGGAGGAGTGAGATAAGCAAGTTGTCTCCAGTTGTGCTAGGAAATTTTGGAAATTTGTGGTAAGGACTATGGGATAGCCGGCCGGTGTGACCAGCGGTTCTCGGGGCTTTAGTCTGGAACCGCGCAACCGTTACGGTCGCAGGTTCGAATCCTGCCTCGGGCATGAATGTGTGTGATGTCCCTAGGTTAGTTAGGTTTAAGTAGTTCTAAGTTCTAGGGGACTGATGACCTCAGATGTTAAGTCCCATAGTGGTCAGAGGCATTTGAACTATGGGACCAAACTGCTGAGGTCATCGGACCCTAGGCTTACGCAGTACTTAATCTATCTTAAATTAACTTACACTAAGGACAACACACACACCCATGCCCGGGGGTGGACCCGAAACTCCGACGGGGTGAGCCGCGCGAAACGTGACAAGACGCCCTAGACCGCAAGGCTACCCTCCGCGACGTTGTGCTAGGGAAAGTGATCGCGGACATTACTTACTCAAATCCATCATGTTTGTTAATCTCGCCACATATTTAAGGTGAGAAGTGACATTTATTGTAACTCACTGTGTAGTTTACGAGGGGCAAATTTAAGAAAATAAAAAATAAACGACGCACCGCAAAGGGACGGAAGTCGGTAGACGTGACGTACATGTAGAGACAAACAAATGATTACAATTTCGGAGAAACTGGATGGGTCATTCAAGATAAAGATCTTGACAAATGGAGCTACTCAGTAACGAAGCGATCTACCTCTGTCCCTTACGCAAGCTTGGAGTCTCACGACTGGAGCATAATTTTCTTCAGTGATGAGTCGCCCTTCGAACTGAACCCCGATGACCAGCGAGACGCCTCGATCGGCGGTGAGATACCAATCTGACAGTCACCCGCTGCACGGACTAACAACCGGAAATGATGGTCTGGGGTGCCATTTCTTTCCATAGTAGAACCCCTTTGGTTATTATCCGGGGCATCCTAAAAGCACTGCGGTACGTCGCCGATATTCTACGCCGCAGTTTCATGTCCTCCATGGCAAGCCATCCTGGACTTACATTTCAGCGAGATAATGCCCGCCCGCTTACGGCGAGAGTTTTTACGGCTTGGCTTCGTGCTTGCCAAACCCCGCTTTGGTAAGGAAGGTTGCCATATCTTTCCCCAGTTGAGAACGTTTGGAGCATTATGGGCAGGGCACTTCGATCATCTCGGAATTCTGAACATCTAACGCGCCACTTGGACAGAATGTGGTGCCATATCCCTCAGGAGGACATAGATCAGTTCTATCAATCAGTGCGAAATCCAGTAAGGGACAGAGGTCGATCAACACGTCATTGTTTTGCTCAATTTGTGATGCACTTTGTTGTGATTGAATCGTCGAACTGTTCTGACATTTTTTAATAATTTGCTTGTTTGCACGTTTAAACCACATCTACCGATTTTCGCCCATTCGGATAATTCCTTCGTAGTGCGCCGTTGTTTTTCTTATTGTCTTAGAATGTATTACAAGTTTCCTAGGAGTGATTATTTTATGTCAAGTGCTCTTATTTTTGTCCGCAGCTCGTGGTCGTGCGGTAGCGTTCTCGCTTCCCACGCCCGGGTTCCCGGGTTCGATTCCCGGCGGGGTCAGGGATTTTCTCTGCCTCGTGATGACTGGGTGTTGTGCTATCCTTCGGTTAGTTAGGTTTAAGTAGTTCTAAGTGCTAGGGGACTGATGACCATAGCTGTTAAGTCCTATAGTGCTCAGAGCCATTTGAACCATTTTTTTGCTCTCATTTTACAAATGCAAATCACTCATGACTTCAGCAGTAACGACGGCAGGTATAAATAAGAAGAAAATACTTTTGCGTAGATTTATCACGACTTATATTAAAATGAACAGCGATATTGCAAAATACTGATTTATGGTACATACATTGTTTCTGTTAGAACATGGCACAGTATAAAAACTTATTTTCTCAGTGTGAGGATATACGTTGAGTACATCAGTTAATGAAGAGGAGGTTTTTACATCATCTCAAGAACAGCTATAGGAATCGCGAAGTGCATTTTTTTTCATCATTTTTTGACAGTACGTAACAGCAGTTTCTGGGAAAGTTTCACAAAAACCATCCACAAACAGTATGAGACATCATTATGAAATCAAAATGCGAGACGTAGTCATCAAGTCTAATTACCCCCTCGAAAAAATAAAATTACTAAATTAATTTTTATACGTTTGCGAAGGTGCATGTCGGCAGTCGTACAACACATTAAAATCACCGGGCGACAGAAGCAACACAGTGTGACGAAAGAGCAGGCAAAATAACACGACAAAGTGATAAAATGTCATATCGTGTGGTAATTCGTCTTTTGCAACAGCGGAAATGCTACGGTTGTGTCAGACCTTCACAGGGACCTAAAGGAATCGTCCGGATTGGCCTGAGAAATCTGCAACATTTCCGCTGACGCAGGAAACGAATCACTACACGATACGACACTTTATCATGTTGTTTTGCGTCCTCTAGCGTCACACTAAGGTACTTCCGTGGTGCAGAGATTTCAACATGTACAGATGTTGCAGAGATCTACCTGGAAACGAACATAAAAAAAAATCAGTTAAGTAATTTTATTTTTTCGGGATGATAATCAGAACTTTATTCCAGTCACACTTCAGCCGTCCGTCCAGAGGCGTTCGGCGCAGGTGCCGGGCCCGTCCCACCACTCGTTTATGTCGGGGTACCACTTGGTGGGGTATTCGTCGTGCAGGAGCGCACACAGCCGGCAGAAGAAGTGCGTGTTGATGAACTCGCCGGTGCCCTTCCACGCGAAGTAGGCGTTGTACTGGTCGTCGTGGGCGTCCAGGAAGTGGAGGTAGCGGGCCAGCTCCTCCGGGGATCCGAAGTGCTCGGCCAGCAGGTAGGAGCCGCGCGGCGCGCTCAGTGCGTAGTCTGCCGGGCGGGCTCCCAGCGCCACGGGCAGGACCCGCCGCGACAGTCCGTTCACGAACAGCTTCTCCGTGATGTAGTCGCGGCAGTTGCAGTTCTCGAACGACAGGTAGAATTTGTAGTCCCTGTCCACCATCTCGGGGCACCTGGGGTCCTTCCTTGGACACTCCAGCTTGCCACACAACCCGTATATGTCAACCTGAAAATTTATTTCTCACATTGAAGCCTAGTGTCTGGATAGCTTAACCCTGTCGTGGTCGATACTACACAGGTTACCACAAAAGCAATTTGAAGTTTTGAGCGTTAGGACGTCTGTATCTCACATCTGTCTAATGCTAACATGTGGTCAGGTGCTTTCGAAACTTAGAGAAAAATATGACGGACAACAGGTTGGATATACAGGGTGTTACAAAAAGGTAAGGACAAACTTTCGGGAAACATTCCTCACACACAAAGAAAGAAAATATGTTATGTGGACATGTGTCCGGAAACGCTTACTTTCCATGTTAGAGCTCATTTTATTACTTCTCTTCAAATCACATTAATCATGGAATGGAAACACACAGCAACAGAACGTACCAGCGTGACTTCAAACACTTTCTTACAGGAAATGTTCAAAATGTCCTCCGTTAGCGAGGATACATGCATCCATTCTCCGTCGCATGGAATCCCTGATGCGCTGATGCAACCCTGGAGAATGGCGTATCGTATCACAGCCGTCCACAATACGAGCACGAAGAGTCTCTACATTTGGTACCGGGGTTGCGTAGACAAGAGCTTTCAAACGCCCCCATAAATGAAGGGCAAGAGGGTTGAGGTCAGGAGAGCGTGGAGGCCATGGAATTGGTCCGCCTCTACCAATCCATCGGTCACCGAATCTGTTGTTGAGAAGCGTACGAACACTTAGACTGAAACGTACAGGAGCTCCATCGTGCATGAACCACATGTTGTCGTACTTGTAAAGGCGCATGTTCTAGCAGCACAGGTAGAGTATCCCGTATGAAATCATGATAACGTGCTCCACTGAGCGTAGGTGGAAGAACATGGAGACCAATCAAGACATCACCAACAATGCCTGCCCAAACGTTCACAGAAAATCTGTGTTGATGACGTGACTGCACAATTGCGTGCGGATTCTCATCAGCTCACACATGTTGATTGTGAAAATTTACAATTTGATCACGTTGGAATGAAGCCTCATCCATAAAGAGAACATTTGCATTGAAATGAGGATTGAAACATTGTTGGATGAACCATTCGCAGAATTGTACCCGTGGAGGCCAATCAGCTGCTGATAGTGCCTGCACACGCTGTACGTGGTACGGAAACAATTGGTTCTCCCGTAGCACTCTCCATACAGTGACGTGGTCAACGTTACCTTGTACAGCAGCAACTTCTCTGACGCTGACATTAGGGTTATCGTCAACTGCACGACGAATTGCCTCGCCCATTGCAGGTGTCCTCGTCGTTCTAGGTCTTCCCGAGTCGCGAGTCATAGGCTGGAATGTTCCGTGCTCCCTGAGACGCCGATCAATTGCTTCGAACGTCTTCCTGTCGGGACACCTTCGTTCTGGAAATCTGTCTCGATACAAAAGTACCGCGCCACGGCTATTGCCCCGGGCTAATCCATACATCAAATGGGCATCTGCCAACTCCGCATTTTTAAACATTGCACTGACTGCAAAACCACGTTCGTGATGAACACTAACCTGTTGATGCTACGTACTGATGTGCTTGATGCTAGTACTGTAGAGCAATGAGTCGCATGTCAACACAAGCACCGAAGTCAACATTACCTTCCTTCAACTGGGCCAACTGGCGGTGAATCGAGGAAGTACAGTACATACTGACGAAACTAAAATGAGCTCTAACATGGAAATTAAGCGTTTCCGTGTGTGTGTGAGGAATGTTTCCTGAAAGTTAGGCCGTACCTTTTTGTAACACCTTGTATACTGAGGTGACAAAGTCATGGTATACCTACATGCATATATAAAAACGGCGGTAATAACGCTTACACAAGGTATAAAAGAGAATTCCATAGGCGAATCTGTCATTTGTACTTAGGTATTTCAAATGAAAAGGTTTCCGACGTGATTAAGGCCGTACGGCGGGAATTAACACATTTCGAACGCGGAGTGGTAATTGGAGCTAGATGTAATGAACATTCCATTTCGGAAATCTTAGAAAATTCAATATTCCGAGATCTACAGTGTCAAGAGCGTGCCGAGGACACCACATTTTAGTCATTACCACTCACCACGTGCAACACAGTGACCGACGGCCATCACTTAACGACCGAGAGCAGCCGCGTTTGCGTAGAGTTGTCGGTGCTGACAGACTAGCAACACTGCGTGAAGTAACTGCACAAATCAATGTGGGACCAACGAATTTATCCGTTAGCACAGTGCGGCAAAATCTGGCGTTAAAGGGCTATCGCAGCAAACGACCAACACGAGAGCCTTTGCTAACAGCACCACATAGCCAGCAGCGTCTCTCCTGAGCTCGTGGCCATATTGCTTGTACCTTAGACGACTGAAAAACTGGGACCTAGTCAAATGAAGAAGCGGACCTCGGGGAAGATCAGTCTGGATTCCGTAGAAATGTTGGAAAACGTGAGGCAATACTAACCTTACGACTTATCTTAGAAGAAAGATTAAGAAAAGGCAAACCTACGTTTCTAGCATCTGTAGACTTAGAGAAAGCTTTTGACAACGTTAACTGGAATACTCTCTTTCAAATTCTGAAGGTGGCAGGGGTAAAATAAAGGGAGCGAAAGGTTATTTACAATTTTTACAGAAACCAGATGGCAGTTATAAGAGTCGAGGGAAATGTAAGGGAAGCAGTGGTTGGGAAGGGAGTGAGACAGGGTTGTAGCCTCTCCCCGATGTTATTCAATCTGTATATTGACCAAGCAGTAAAGGAAACAAAAGAAAAATTCAGAGTAGGTATTAAAATCCATGGAGAAGAAATAAAAACTTTGAGGTTCGCCGATGACATTGTAATTCTGTCAGAGACAGCAAAGGACTTGGAAGAGCAGTTGAACGGAATGGACTGTGTCATGAAAGGAAGATATAAGATGAAAATCAACAAAAGCAAAACGAGGATAATGGAATGTAGTCGAACTAAGTCGGGTGATGCTGAGGGAATTAGATTAGGAAATGAGACACTTAAAGTAGTAAAGGAGTTTTGCTATTTGGGGAGCAAAATAGCTGATGATGGTCGAAGTAGAGAGGATATAAAATGTAGACTGGCAATGGCAAGGAAAGCGTTTTTGAAGAAGAGAAATTTGTTAACATCGAGTATAGATTTCAGTGTCAGGAAGTCATTTCTGAAAGTATTTGTATGAAGTGTAGCCATGTATGGAAGTGAAACATGGACGATAAATAGTTTGGAAAAGAAGAGAACAGAAGCTTTCGAAATGTGGTGCTACAGAATAATGCTGAAGATAAGGTGGGTAGATCACGTAACTAAAGAGGAGGTATTGAATAGGATTGGGGAGAAGAGAAGTTTGTGGCACAACTTGACTAGAAGAAGGGATCGGTTGGTAGGACATGTTTTAAGGCATCAAGGGATCACAAATTTAGCATTGGAGGGCAGCGTGGAGGGTAAAAATCGTAGAGGGAGACCAAGAGATCAATACACTAAGCAGATTCAGAAGGATGTAGGTTGCAGTAGGTACTGGGAGATGAAGAAGCTTGCACAGGATAGAGTAGCATGGAGAGCTGCATCAAACCAGTCTCAGAACTGAAGACCACAACAACAACAGTCAAATGAGTCCCGATTTATGTTGGTAAGAGCTGATGGTAGGTTTCGAGCGTGGTGCACACCCCACAAAGCAATGGGCGCAAGTTGTGAACAAGACACTGTGTAACCTGGTGGTAGCCCCATAGTGGTGTGGGCTGTGTTTACATGGAATGTACTGGGTCCTCTTGTCCAATTATAACGATCATTAATTGGAAATGGATACGTTTTGCTGTTTGCAGACCATTTGCAGCCATTCGTGTACTTCATGTTCCTAAGCAAAGATGGAATGTTCATGGATGACAATGCGCCATGTTACTGGGCCACTATTTTCGCGACTGGTTTGAAGAACGATCTGGACAGTTCAGGTGAGTGATCTGGACACCCAGATCGCCCGACATGAATCCCATCCAACATTCATGGAACATAATTGAGAGTTCGTCCTCCACATCCTACACCGGAAACACTTTCGCAGTTATGGGCGGCTATAGAGACAGCATGGATCAATATTTCTATGGGGGACTTCGAAAGACTTGTTGAGTCCATTGTTGCTGTGGTCTTCAGTCCTGAGACTGGTTTGGTGCAGCTGTCCATGCTATTCTATGCTGTGCAAGCTTCTTTATCTACCAGTACTTATTGCAACCTACATCCTTCTGAATCTTCTTAGTGTATTCATCTCTTGGTCTCCCTCTACGATTTTTACCCTCCAAGCTGCCCTCCAATACTAAATTGGTGATACCTTGATGCATCAGAACATGTCCTACCAACCGATCCCTTCTTCTTGTCAAGTCGTACCACAAACTCCTCTTCTCCCCAATCCTATTCAATACCTCCTCATTAGTTATGTGATCTATCCATCTAATCTTCAGCATTCTTCTGTAGCACCACATTTCGAAAGCTTCTGTTCTCTTCTTTTCCAAACTATTTATCGTCCATGTTTCACTTCCATACATGGCTACACTTCTTACAAATAGTTTCAGAAACGACTTCCTGACACTGAAATCTATACTCGATGTTAACAAATTTCTCTTTTTCAGAAACGCTTTCCTTGCCATTGCCAGTCTACATTTTATATACTCCCTACTTCGGCCATCATCAGTTATTTTGCTCCCCAAATAGCAAAACTCCTTTACTGCTTTAAGTGTCTCATTCCATAATCTAATTCCCTCAGCATCACCCGACTTAATTCGACTACATTCCATTATCCTCGTTTTGCATTTGTTGATGTTCATCTTATATCTTCCTTTCATGACACAGTCCATTCCGTTCAACTGCTCTTCCAAGTCCTTTGCTGTCTCTGACAGAATTACAATGTCATCGGCGAACCTCAAAGTTTTTATTTCTTCTCCATGGATTTTAATACCTACTCTGAATTTTTCTTTTGTTTCCTTTACTGCTTGGTCAATATACAGATTGAATAACATCAGGGAGAGGCTACAACCCTGTCTCACTCCCTTCCCAACCACTGCTTCCCTTACATTTCCCTCGACTCTTATAACTGCCATCTGTACATATTGTAAATAGCCTTTCGCTCCCTGTATTTTACCCCTGCCATCTTCAGAATTTGAAAGAGAGTATTGCAGTCAACATTGTCAAATTTTGTGGACTATACTGACCAAGAGGAATTTCAATCTTTTCTTCATTAGTATATAATTTATTATTTTTCACTGTAGTACACTCCTGGAAATTGAAATAAGAACACCGTGATTTCATTGTCCCAGGAAGGGGAAACTTTATTGACACATTCCTGGAGTCAGATACATCACATTATCACACTGACAGAACCACAGGCACATAGACACAGGCAACAGAGCATGCACAATGTTGGCACTAGTACAGTGTATATCCACCTTTCGCAGCAATGCAGGCTGCTATTCTCCCATGGAGACGATCGTAGAGATGCTGGATGTAGTCCTGTGGAACGGCTTGTCATGCCATTTCCACCTGGCGCCTCAGTTGGACCAGCGTTCGTGCTGGACGTGCAGACCGCGTGAGACGACGCTTCATCCAGTCCCAAACATGCTCAATGGGGGACAGATCCGGAGATCTTGCTGGCCAGGGTAGTTGACTTACACCTTCTAGAGCACGTTGGGTGGCACGGGATACGTGCGGACGTGCACTGTCCTGTTGGAACAGCAAGTTCCCTTGCCGGTCTAGGAATGGTAGAACGATGGGTTCGATGACGGTTTGGATGTGCCGTGCACTATTCAGTGTCCCCTCGACGATCACCAGTGGTGTACGGCCAGTGTAGGAGATCGCTCCCCACACCATGATGCCGGGTGTTGGCCCTGTGTGCCTCGGTCGTATGCAGTCCTGATTGTGGCGCTCACCTGCACGGCGCCAAACACGCATACGACCATCATTGGCACCAAGGCAGAAGCGACTCTCATCGCTGAAGACGACACGTCTCCATTCGTCCCTCCATTCACGCCTGTCGCGACACCACTGGAGGCGGGCTGCACGATGTTGGGGCGTGAGCGGAAGACGGCCTAACGGTGTGCGGGACCGTAGCCCAGCTTCATGGAGACGGTTGCGAATGGTCCTCGCCGATACCCCAGGAGCAACAGTGTCCCTAATTTGCTGGGAAGTGGCGGTGCGGTCCCCTACGGCACTGCGTAGGATCCTACAGTCTTGGCGTGCATCCGTGCGTCGCTGCGGTCCGGTCCCAGGTCGACGGGCACGTGCACCTTCCGCCGACCACTGGCGACAACATCGATGTACTGTGGAGACCTCACGCCCCACGTGTTGAGCAATTCGGCGGTACGTCCACCCGGCCTCCCGCATGCCCACTATAAGCCCTCGCTCAAAGTCCGTCAACTGCACATACGGTTAACGTCCACGCTGTCGCGGCATGCTACCAGTGTTAAAGGCTGCGATGGAGCTCCGTATGCCACGGCAAACTGGCTGACACTGACGGCGGCGGTGCACAAATGCTGCGCAGCTAGCGCCATTCGACGGCCAACACCGCGGTTCCTGATGTGTCCGCTGTGCCGTGCGTGTGATCATTGCTTGTACAGCCCTCTCGCAGTGTCCGGAGCAAGTATGGTGGGTCTGACACACCGGTGTCAATGTGTTCTTTTTCCATTTCCAGGAGTGTATTTGGGCTTAAAAAAGTCCACAAGTGATAGAAACGTAGGCTTGCCTTTCCTTGTTCTATCTTCTAAGATACGTTGTAGGGTCAGTATTGCCTCACATGTTCCAATATTTCTAAGGAATACAAACTGATCTTCCCCAACGTCGCTTCTACCAGTTTTTCCAGTCGTCTGTAAAGAATTCGCTTTAGTATTTTGCAGCCATGACCTATTAAACTGATAGTTCGGTAATTTTCACATCTTTCAACACCTGCTTTCTTTGACATTGGAATTACTATATTCTTCTTGAAGTCTGAGAGTATTTTACCTGTCTCATACATCTTGCTTACCAGGTGGTAGAGTTTTGTCAGGAGGAGCTCTCCCAAGGCTGTCAGTAGGTCTAATGGAATGTTGTCTACTCCTGAGGCCTTGTTTCGACTTAGGTCTTTCAGTGCTCTGTCAAACTCTTCACGCAGTATCATTTCATCTTCATCTACATCCTCTTCCATTTCCATAATGTTGTCCTCAAGTACATCGCCCTTGTATAGCCCCTCTATATACTCCTTCCACCTTTCTGCTTTCCCTTCTTTGCTTAGAATTGGGTTTCCATCTGAGCTCTTGATATTCATGCAAGTGGTTCTCTTTTCTCCAAAGGTCTCTTTAATTTTCCTGTAGGCGGTTTCTATCTTACCCCTAGTGAGATAAGCCTCTACATCCTTACATGTGTCCTCTAGCCATCCCTTTTTAGCCATTTTGCACTTTCTGTCGATCTCATTTTTGAGACATTTGGATTCCCTTTTGCCTGCTTCATTTACTGCATTTCTGTATTTTCTACTTTCATCAATTATATTCAATATATCTTGTGTTACCCAAGTAGAAAACATTGCTGTGCGGTACGTCAAAGCTGTCTTCAAATGTTTTGTTGAAAACGTTTGTGCGATATTTTATGTTTCTCATTGTCAGGAGAATAAATGCATTATGGTACTGATCTGTTATACTTTATGCATAATTTTCATAGTGAAAAATCGTTCTAATGTTAATAAATTACGTCTGAAAATCCTAGGTTCACATGGAAACATGAATCTAGTTAGATTTGAGGGACACACGTGTCGCACTTCACATGTTTTGAAAATCGATCAGCATAAACTTTTTACTAGTGAAAATGATTTATTTATGCAAAGATAGACAGTTTTTGAAATTTTTGTTTTTTATATATATTTAAAAGAAAAACAAATTTTAACCATGAGAGGATTAAATATACCATAGAACCCACCTATTTGCGAGTGGTACCCTTTCTTCCTGAAGTACTAGTGCCTTATAGTTTGCAGGAGAGCTTTGTGAAGTTTGGAAAGTAGGATATCAGATATTGTCTGAACTAAGGCTCGTGAGTTTTGGTCTGGTAGCTGAATTGTCACAGAACTTGACCACGAAAGGCAAAGATCCAGGGTTCGAGTCATGGTCCAGTACACAGTTCTAATCTGCCAGGAAGTTTCACAACAGATACACTGGGTGCAGAGTGAAAATTCATTTAGGAATTAAATGATTGTTTGCGTGTGTCTGTCTACAGTCCTGGTACACATTGCAGTCCTATCAAAGGGCATTCGAGAATCAGAGATAACGACATTGTTGGTTAATTAGCAAAGAGTGGCATCACTGAAGGACATTTCTTCGTATGCCTGCCATATACAAACCTTGTAACCACTATAATTAACGTACTGATTCTGGGAAACCTCTCAGATGACAAAATTTCAAAACACTGCACGGTTTGAACACTTCATTCCAAAAAGAACAGTTCGAAGTTAGAATTTTCATGACGACATAGAACAATAATCGTAAGAATGAGAAATGGACTTATCTGTACATCTCTAAAGAATCTAAATCTTAACCTTCCCGTACAGCAAAGATCAGCCCTCAGAAGTAGCAGATCTAAATCACTTTCCGCTCGGATGTTTCCAGTTTGTCGGCCAGCAGGCCAAATTTTATAACGCAAACGTCAGATTGGGAATTCCCCTATCCACAACTGTCAGCAACCTTGCCTCTTAGTCAATAATGTATGCCCACATCGCAAGATACTTTCAAGAGATGGACATTTATCTCTAAATCCCAAGATGTGAAGACACCGAACGACAGAAATTACAATACTTAATCAACTCCAAAGATACACACATCCCACTCCTACCAAAAGATGAAACCATATGCAGCCATTTTATAATAGGTTACTTGTGTACAGTGTTAATATCCTGCCTGATTAGTTATTTAATTCCAGTGATGAACTCCATAAAACTTACTCCAGGGAAAAGTGATTCTCAGCTACCAACATTTTCAGCACAAGAATAAGAAATATGATCTCATAGGCTTCCACAGCGTGATTGATCAACAGTATGTTTCAGGGTATTCTGAGGAGTTGTTCTCGACAATCGACAAAATATTGTCCTTAAAATTGAAATAAAATGTCAGAACCCTTGGCAGAACGCACAGAAGCACAATACTGAAGAATATGAAAGTTTACATGTGTGTAATATTTATAGTGCTAACATGTGAGTAAGAAGTATTGTGATGTATCGAAAATTCGTTATTAACATAATAAATTATACAGTGTGTCCCACAAAGGGACTTACACACCGATTAAACTTCAATAACTTAGGAGGTAATAATGATAACCTTATCCAGTTGTGATTATATCATGCTCTCATGACTAATGAGTACAGCTGAGTATTTGTTATTATTTTGTGTATTTTCAGTTGCTAGTAACTACATGTAAATAACAAGATGGCTGTAAACTTGACCTTGGAGCAGAGAAAGTGGATTTTGAAGTGTTATTGGAAATGTGGAAAAGCAAAACAAGCACAGAGACAGTCACAGGCAGAGTTTGATACCACACCACAGTCATGTGCAGCAATAACGAAATAACGCTCCAATTTGAGAGGGAAGTAAGTGTGCATGATCTGAAGAATGGACGGTGTGGTGGGAAGAAAGCAGTAGTGGATGAAAGAGGGGTGGACATAGTGCTACAAGCTTTAACAAGATCCCCAAAGAAGTCTACACAGAAACCTGCGTACGAATCAGATGCCAGCAAATCAAGTGTTAACTGGATTTTAAAGTAGGCAAAGTGAAACCCTACATTCACAAGTTACTTCATGTGATGAATGAGGACGATCGGAATAAGCGCCCCGGGTTTTGTGAATGTAGAGAGTGAAAATCACATATTGGACATATTGCCTCTATAACGTGCTTTCTTCCAGGAGTGGAAGTACTGCAAGGTTCACAGGAGAGTTCCTGTGACGTTTGGAAGGGAGGAGACGAGGTACTGGCTGAACTGAACTATCTTTATTTGGCTTTTTACCTTGATAAAAAAAATTTAATCCAATAATTTTCTCTAAATTATCATTATCTTCTGAAAATATTTTAGTGTACCTATCTGGACAAGTAATTTTATATTTATAATCTCAAAGTACTAAGACCTTATTGCCATATTTACTTGCTGACATTTCTGCCTTTGAAATATTGTAAGTTTTTTTTTCAGTTCTAATAATTAAGTGAACACTTCTGCACAAACTTTATTGTAAATGTTAACTTCACTTACTAGATTTTCAACACAACCATTCATTTTCATTTTGTTTTGCTTTTATTTATATGGAAAAATTAGATTTTCGTAAATTAAAACATTTGTCAAACTCTAATTTGTAAAATCCAAATTTTTTCAGTTTCTGTCTTCTCTGACTTTAATAAAATATTTCAAAAGGAAATGTAAAAATAAAGATAACACTTTTATAAATTTTCAGGTTCTATATTCATTTACACTATGTAATTAAAAATTTTCAGTTAAAAATCTATGTTTTGAATCATATGTTAAATTCATTTTACCATACATAATTACATATACCATTGTATCCATAGGTATATTAAAATTGTTTTTTGTTTTCTCATTAACAGTAAATAAGTAAAACTCTATGTTATTCACGAGTTATTAAGAAAAGATTTTATTGATTCATTTTTAAAATCACTGTTACACAGGCACCATTGAAGTCAATCAAATTATCATTTTCATCAGTGAGAGTAATTTTTAAAATTTGAAAAGTATCAAAAATTGGAATTTTTATTTGGTAATTTCGTTAATAAATTATTGGTTCTCCATATTCAGCATTTGGTTTAAATGAATAAATAATATTAGTTTCTCTATGAAAATGATTATTATGTTTAACAAACATTCCATCAGCTAAATAAAAAATAATATTTATTAATTAAGGTAGAATAATTTTAGGAACATTAATAGGAATTGTGTTTTAATTAGCTTCAATAATTTGATTACTAAATCTTAAATTTTGGTCAATACAATCTTCTTTATCCATAAATAATTTAATATCACTTTCAACTTTATTTAAAATTTTATCTTCTTTAATGTGTATTTTTTTTACTAAATAATTGTTTCTAAATTTTGTGGACTATACTGACCAAGAGGAATTTCAATCTTTTCTTCATTAGTATATACTTTATTATTTTTCACTGTAGTATTTGGGCTTAAAAAAGTTTTATAAAACCAGCTAGTTAAACATTTTTATAGGTTTCTTTTATTGGAACAGATTAATTATCATTAAGTTGATATAATCTACTCATTTGTATTAATAAAATTGCATAAATAAATAACAGATTGGAAAGCAAAAATAAAAAATTAACAAATATACATGGTAAACGTTTATGAAATTCTATTCAGTGTTTAGTAATAGGACCAAGTGGTTGTGGAAAACAATATTAATCATTGATAATTATAGTCTAGCTCCAAGATGGTTAAAATTGAAAAAATTAATCTGTTGTACATGTACTGTAAAAGTTTAGATCAACCAAAATATCAAGATTGAAGACAAAATTAATGAAAAATTGCTACTTTTACTGAAAATAAATAATGAAATTGTTCTGTTAGAGGACTGTGAAAATAATTGAGTTGTAGGTTTTATTGATTTCTTTCTTGAAAATCAATATATAGTTAGAGAATATTTTGCTCGAGGCAGACATAAAGGAACAGATTGTTTTTACTTGCCTTAGACTTATTCAAACATACCAAAAGAATTAGTTAGAGATAATCGTAATTTTTAAATGTTTTCAGTCAAGGTGACACAAACCTAAATCATTTTTATCATGAATTTTTTGGGGGGATTTAAAATTAGACGATTTTAAAAATATTTGATCTAAATGGTGGAATAAAGATGAATTTGGTTTTATAACAGTAGATATGAAAACAAAAATTAATGATACTAAATATAGGGAATAGATTAGGAATTTTTTAAACATTACACATTAAACATGAAAACGTTTAACATAAATGTTATACATAAAAACATTGCATATAAAAATGATGAAAGTGAAACATAAAAGTTTTGAACATTGAAATGTTCAATGTAAATGATGAGTGTAAAATAAAGAAATTATTATTGTCTTTTTAATCTTACAAAATGTTTTCAAAATGTGGCGCACAAGTCGTAAAGGAGGTAAATGGTATACAAAAGTAAAAGAACAATTAAATTAAGAGTTTAAAGAATGAAAAGTAATGAGAACAGATAATGAAAAATTTTAAAAAGGAAATCAACCAGATAATAATGCAACAATTAAAGAAGGAATTGAAAGGTTTAGGTGATATTGTTTTGAAAGCTACTGAAGAAAATATAGAAGCTGAAAAACAAATGATTCCTTATAATCAACATTATTTAGAAGAATCTAACAATATTCTAACAATTAAACAGTAGGATAGTGATAAAATATACTATACATTAAAGGAATCAGAAATAAATGATTTACTGAATAAATATGAAGAATTTAAAAACAGAAGAAATCAAAAGAGAAAGATGTTGAAAATATAAATATAAGTGAAAGAATGTTAAAACGTATCAATCATAGTGAACCTTGTATTTTTGTATTAAGACCTGTTGGTAATTTTATATATATTAGTAAATATCCACCTGACTTCATTGGTGATAAATTAAAAATTGGTGAAAAATAATATGAAGGTACTGATGAATTAATGAATCTTTTAACTAAAAAACAAATTGCTTTGGATGATTTAGCTAAGAATTGGATTCTCCTTGCAAAATTTTGCCTGAATTTTATTCGACTCAATTGCTGTGTGTTCTGATAATAATCCAAATAACATTAAATCAAGTAAAGGAATAAATATTATTATCTGACATAAATAAATGTTGGAACTCATATCACTAGTTTTTCAGAAAGAAATCTTAATGATTCATACAAAATTTTGATGAAAGGTTAGTAAAAAAAATATTCAGAGAAACCAATTGAATGTATTTCATGAATGATGTTGATTGGTTAATAGATAAATTAACATTAATCCATAGAGAAGAACTAGCTGAAAATAAAAATTATCATAATGAAAACTAAAAATAATGAAAATGTTTGGTATTAAATTTAACGATTTTATAATTAACAATCTAAATGGAATTCAATATTTTATTGTAATTTTGGATAGTTATCACATACATTGTGGGAAAGTGAATATAGAAAAGGTTTAGTTAATGATGCACTTAATAATTTACTATTTGAAATGCGTATACTTGGGCTACAATTGGTGTGGCTCTGGGACTAAAGTAAATGAAAGATTAGCACTTGAAGATAAGGGAATAAATTCATTAGATCAAAAATGTAAGGAAATGATATTTATAGACATAATAAAGAATTACAAAAAGACATAAAGCTGTTAAGAAAATTCAATTAGTTGGAAAAGGAAGAATGTATGTTTGAGATTCTTCAGTTGGTGAAAAATTAACAGCAACTGCAGTTAGAAGAATAATCTATGGAAAGCGAAAATTAGGACTTGGATGAAATGATGATGAAAATGGATGGTATTATAAAAAATTCTTTCTTAATTTTTGATCAACATAACTGAAAAACTTCAGTATAAATTGCACTAAACACCAAATTGATAAGATAAAACCAAAATGAATTAAAATTAAATTAAATAATGAACAATTGTACAGTATTGATACATTTTTAACAGTTGTATAAAAAGGAAACAAGATAAAAAACTGGTGGAAATTTGCATATTGTATTTGTTATTACTTTTTGAAAAAAATTATTGAATATTTAATGAAGAAAAAAGGAGCAACACATGAAGGTGGATTTTTAACATTACTATTGATTACATTACCATATTGAGCCACTATTGGTTAACTTTCTGGTGGATCTGCAGTAATTGGAATGCAGTTATAATCAAGACAAAAGCCAATAAAGAATTAGAAGAACAAAAAAGACATAATTTAGCAATGGGTATAAAGCAATTCGATGTAGAAAAAAATTCAAAGAAGTACTTAAAATTTTAATAATACTTTATCTAATTTTGACATAGAAGTTATAGTTAACAACTGAACATTAAATGTTTTCGTGGCATTTTTATGATTGATGATTTTCCTCATAAATCAAAAATTTAGAATATGAAATAATAAATTTAGATATATTTGATCATGTTGGTACTCTCTGGATTTGTTATTATAAAAATACGAAATTGGTTTTCGATTCATATTGGAGGAAATATTCCAAAAAACTACTAAATTATAAAGGAGAAATGGTTTATATTCTAACAATGAAAGGATACAAAAGTTTAACGAATTTATTTGCAATCATTTGCTTTTTATTTATTTTAAAACTATGATATATGAATCATAAGTTTAATGAAATTTTAAATCTAATAAATGAATATTTTTGGAGATTTGTTACATGCTAAACTCAATACCAATTGAGAAAAAATCAAAGATATTGAGATATTAGAAGCAAAAATTTATAATGAACTTGTTTCATAATTTGTAGATTTTCAATCAAAAACCACAGTTTTCAATCAAAAATTACAAATATTCAATCAACAATAGATCCAAACTTCTTCTTTTCCTTATGTTGTCAGAAATTTCTTCTATCTTGGTATACTGTTCCTGGTTGGCTCGGTTTCTAAATTGACCATCTTCTGTTCTTGGAGGTCCTAATATTCTACTGAGAATCTTGCATTCTATCAGTTCTAGCCTCTTGGTCACTCCGGTTCTTGCTAAGTTGAGAGTTTCTGCTGCATATAGAGCTTCAGGGCGGGTTATAGTTTCGTAATGTTTCAATTTAGCATTCATCGAAATATTCTTCTTATTGTAAGTACTGATAGTTTATATGCTAATTTCATTTTATTCATTCATGCTCCTATTGCTTCTTTTTCAGTCAGTCTAATGTCTATATATTATCCAAGGTATTTGAATCACTCCACCTTCTGAATTTTACCTCCTTCTATTGACATCCATGTAGGAGCTGTCATGATATTTGTCATATATTATGTCTTCTCAATAGAGATCTGTAGGTCTGCTTTAGCTACCTGTCTCTGCAGTTCTGTGGTTTGGTTAACTGCCTCTGCTAATGATTTGGACAAGATCACAGTGTCATCTTCGAATGCTACATAATCTACCTGTACTACTTTATTCTTACACCACAGTTGTATTTCACCCAGTCCTTTCATTCCTTGTCGCCACTCTCTGATCACCTTATCAAGGACACAGTTAACAGCAAAGGGGAGAGTCTGTCTCCCTGTTTCACCCCAGTTTTAATCTTGTAGGCCTCCAACAGCTTTCCTCTTAACTTGACCTTGGATGTTGTGTTGCTTAGGATCTGTTTAACCAGTTCACTGGATATTCCATACAAAAATCATCTTCCCTAAAATTTGGAACAGTGTGTGTCTGTCTATAGAATCATAGGCTTTCTTGAAGTCTATGAATGTAAGAACAAACTTTTTGCTCCTCTGTTTTTGATAAGCGATTATCAGTTTTAGATTCAGGATCTGTTCTAAGCCCGATCTCTCCTTCCTGAAGCCTCCTTGGTACTCATCCATTTGTGGATTTAGTTGTTCTTCCACTCTATTCAGCAGCGCTTTCAAGAATACCTTATAGGTCACAGGTATTAAAGAAATTCCCCTGTAGTTCCCAGGTTCCATCTTATCACCTTTCTTGTGTATAAGATGTATTAGTGCTGATGTCCAACCTTCTGGAAGCTACTCTTCTTCCCAGATTTTTCATATAATTTGTGTTAGTTCTATGATCACATTCTTCTTTGCATACTTCTGGGATGATCCCATCTTCCCCAGGTGCTTCGTTATTTTTCAGGGTTCTTGTAATGTTCCATACCTCTTCTATAATTGGTGGTTCCAAGTTGGGGTTTGGTTCTTTCTCATTGTAATTGAATGTCTCTTCATGGCGTTTCACAATTCAGGAGGTCTTCAAAGTATTCCTCCAAAATCTCACTGTTTTCCATGTCTCCATACACTATCTTTCCTCCTCTATTCTTACAGCTGACGTTTGGAGGACCATATCTACTGAAGCTGGTTTTGACTGTTTTATAGAAATTTCATATGTTGTTCTTCCAGAAGTAGTCTTCTCTTTGATTTACATATTCTTGCAAAATATATCCTATTGAGATTTCTGAAAGTTGTAGCAGTGGCTTTCCTTACTTCTTGAATTTCTTTGGACTTCCTGGTGTTTTATGAGAGCACCAATCAACCCTTCTTTTTTGACACTTTTTGATTGCTTTATTTCCTTCTAACTACCGCCATGCATGTTTCTTCCTCTTCTCCTGGCGAACTGTTTCCTCTGTACTGTCAATCAGTGCATATTTCAACTGTTCCAAATCTTGATAGTTCTTCTGACTCAAGCTCACCTTAAAATATTTACTAGTTCTAAGTTTCACTGATCATAGTTCGCAATTCAGGTAGTGTTTTCAGTCTGATGGGCTATTGGTAGAATTTTTATTTTTATTTTGGATAGAAAATAATCTGAGTCTAAATTTTCAACCCTGAGGACTCTGACATTTTGAATTTCCTTCTCTGCATGTCTTGATATCACAACATGGTCAAGCTGAAACTCTCCTAGTAATGGATTGGGAGATACCCATGTTTTCTGTTGGAAGACGTTTAAATCCGTCGATTCCATGATCAGGTCAAAGATGTTACAAATTCTGACTTGTTGTTCACCATTCCAATTAGTCCTGTTGTGAGCTGGATAGTTCCCAATTATGTTTCTGATGTTTCTGAACTTTCTCTTTTTCTGTAACTGAGCATTGAAGTCTCCAAGTAGTATGATAACATTCTTAGTTGGAAAACTGGATATCTATTACAATCTTTTTAATACTTTGGGAAATTCTGCTTCAAAATCCTTTCCCATTTAATAAATTTCATTCAATTTTTGTTATGCTGAACAAATAATCCCAAAATAAATGTTTGGTATAAGATTTAATACAAGTATCTCAAAAATTTTCAGAAAATTTGCTGAAATTAATCATTACAGTTATTATACACATCTAAACTATAAATATCGAATTTTTTCCAAACTGTTTTTGCACATTTATAATCTTCATCAAAAATATTTTCATTATTAAGTCTCAAATAAAAACATTCGTTTTTAGGTAATTGTGTTTCTTGCAATTCTTCTTCAGATTTTGTATGTTTGTAAGGATAAATTACTTTTTTAATTGTTCCATCTACTTGTTCACCTTTAAAATATTTTTCTGTTTTTCTAAATTGTTCTTTCGTAAGGTTAAAAAAATTATGAATATTTGAAGCCATGAAATTAAATTTATCCAAAAAGTTTAATGTTAATACATTTGCAACATCTTGTTCATTATTTCTAATAGAATCAGTATCTTTGTAATCTATTGCTGATTCTTCAATAAGAAAATAAACATCGTTATTTGATAAATTATGAATATAAATTGGAATAAAATAAGGATTTTGATACTTAAAATAACAATCTTCATGTGCCGCTCCTCGATATTTTCCTGTTAAATGACAATGAACTTTTACTTTTTTCTCCTTTAGTAAATTTCTATTCACAAATATAGTTTTTGAATTTATTAAGTTTGTTTTATGCTCATTTGTCATTACCTTTGGAATATTTTGCTTATATATTTCAGCAAATTCTCTATGTTTTAACATTCCAATGTATTTTTTTGCTGCACCTTTACCAGTAAATGTTACAGGCTTTTCATAATCATCATTAGAAAATTTAACATAATAACTAAATGAAATTGGTAAATGTTTCTGTTATTTATTAATATAAGCTTTTTCAGGATTTGGTTTCCAGTGTTATCATCTTTTAAAGGACATTTGAAATCTGCATAAATTGCAACAGGTACTCTTAACTAATTATTATAATTTTTAAATTTAAGTTTTTCATCTTCTGCAGGCATATCTATTTTTATTTCTTTGTGTTCTTTGCAATCGTTTTAATCATTGTACGAATTTTCTTGACAATATAAATATCTCAAGACACCATCACAAGATTAAATTTTTCCATTGTGTTTGCTTGTTCGTGAACTAGTTGATCTGAATAAATAACATCAGTTATTTTTATTTAGAACTAAATGAAAATTAATGTCTTTCTTGTTTATTTTTTGTGTGGTAAAGAGGACACATTATCAATTTTCCATCATAAGCCTAAATATTAATTGAAATATTTGACTGATTTTCAAATTTTGAAATATCTGTTAATTGAACAGGAATATTATTTTTTCTTTTTCTAGAAGTTCATCTAATTTTAACACAATATTTTTATAATTTTTAACTCTTTCAATGTGATCATTTCTTGGATATACAGCTGATTTTACTGTATAAAGGAAACATTTTTGATCTGTGTTTTTACAGTAATTAGCTTCTTATCTTTAATTTCTTTGGTAAATCGATATAAGAAGAATCCAGAATTGAATTGTGTCCATTAACATTTAACTCCAAACAATTTTTTATAAAACAAAGAACAACCAGATTTTTTCTTTGCATTTCTTCCATTGCAGTTAATTGTTCATTTGTTGATTTTTGATACTATTCTTCTAAGTCAGTTGTTCTTAATGAAACTTTATTACTTGTTTTAAAATTAAATTGTTATGTTTCGTCTTTTTAAAATAACAATAAAATTTCGTATTAACTGTAATCACTCTTTATTGTATTAAAATATTCTTAGTTGATTTCTTCTTTAATTTAACTAAAAAAATTTTGTGGTTCCACAATATTAATGACATTATTAATTTTGTAAGTTATTGTTCTTGATCTACAAGCAGAAGCTTTTCTGTTAATTCGTTTAGGTGATTTTTAAAATCTTCATCATCTATAAAATTGAAATCAGGTAAATTTTCTGATATTTTTTGTATAATTTCTTGATAGCTACTTGAGGATTCTGAAAAAAATCACATTATCGATAATATTCCTATTACCCTCAGGTCTATTTATAAGATCGGTTAATTTTACTAAGTCCAGTATTTTTTAAATTTTTTGTTTTACAGATTTGATGAATTTATTTTAAAGATTTTTATTAAATTCCTTATCATTAATATTAACATTGTCCTCAGATTTTTTGATAAGATCGATTAATTGATGTTGTTAAGTTTGGAATACTTTCTTAAATTTCTTTGTTTTACATGTTTCATGAAATTCATTTAAATTTTTTCAGTTAGTTATTATTATTATTAATATTCTCAACAGGATTTAGAATAAGAGCAATTAATTTTTCTTTGTGAAGTTTAGAATAATTTTTTAATTTTTTTGTTTTACAAATTGTTTGAAGTTCTTTTATATACATCTAAGTTCTTTCTTCTTCATTTGTTTCGTATTAGAATAATCCATAAATTCCCCAAGATCTTGTCTAGTTAGATTTAAATAACCTTTTTCTTTACAATAATTTTCTAAATCAGCATAAGCTAATCCAAGTTTTTCTTTAAATTAATCCTCTATGTTTTGAAATAGCTCAGCTTTGGAGTACATTTTGTTTCGTTTTTATTTAACAGAAAAAATTTAACTTTTTTAATAAATTGAAACATTTATAGCCGAAAAGTACCTCTGAGTTCTTAATAAAAATATCAAATGAGGATACAGATAGACGAGGTTAGACAGAGCTTATTTATTAAGAGAAAAATTAATTAGAGTTTTATTTTTTAAATAAATCAAATTATGATTTGTGGATATGGAGAAACATGTTCTTGGAGGGCTTATTTATAAAGAAAAAATTTATTACATTTTCATTTTTTTAATAAATGAAAATTTGGTTTGTCGATGTAAGCAGGTTTTTGAATAGGGGAATCAGCATAACTAAAATCTTTGTTTCATATGAAGAAAATTTCAAAAAATGTTCTCTTTGGTCCAGAACTATCATACTAATGCTACTACAGTACATGCCACTTACTTCACTTAGAGTTTCAGAAAAATCCCTAGGACATAGGAAGAGTGAAAGTCTGGACTTACTTATTTTTTATCAATCGTGTATCCACAAAACTAAAATATTAAGATAAGTTGGATTAGCGATATGATTACAGAGAGGAAATAACATCGGACCTGAATGTGCTTCTGCAGCTCCTTGGCGTATCCCATCCTATCATTGACCGTGGCGCAGTTGGAGACAAACCAGGCGACCTTCCGTGTCTTGTTCGCGGCGACGTTAGGCGGCTGTCGGTCCCTGTACGCTGCGCCCTCTGCGTCGTCGTAGTACACCCATTTCTCGTACGGCGTCACGAGGTCGCTGTCGCGACGGTACGTCGCCGTCCAGTTGATGACGTCATGGCGGCTACAACACAAAGCGCTCCTTTAATTCGTCAGCATCCACGTAATTTCTTTTCTCTTACTGTCTTTCTTCTCTTTGGCGCTCACCATAGGTCTACCTGTCGCACCCACATAATGGAAAAATGGAAATTATCGTATGGCGGCAGTGGACGGCAGTTCCCAAGCGGCAAGTTCGGCCGCCAAGTGCAAGTCTTATTGAGTGCGACGCCACATTGGGCGATTTGCGCGTCGACAATGGGGATGAAACGATGATGAGGACGGCACGACACCCAGTCCCTGAGGGGAGAAAATCTCCTACCACAGCCGGGAATTGAACCCGGGCCCCCGTGCGTGGCGTTCCAACGCGCCGACCGTTCAGCTATTGAGGTGGACACCAACATAATAAGTTCACCGAACGAAATATTAGTCACTCCCTTACCGCCTAACATACCAAGCCGCGTCCTCCAAGGATCCCAAAGAGTAATTTTTATGATTCAATTTCTGAAACTCGACAACAGACGGAAACATTTATCGTGCAGTTTTTGCAGCTACTGTGGCACGGAATCAGTTTGCGCTTATCCTTCAGTTTCTTAGGATTAATGATAAGATAACACGTGCTCTACAGAAAGAAAGGATGAATTTGTAGTTATACATAACTTTTGGAATCAGTTTGTAGGGCATTGAAAGATGATTTTCCGACCGATTGAAGAATTTAAAGTAAATGAGTAACCTGTCGCATTTCGGGGCTTGTGCCCAGTGTAACACTATAAGAAATCAAATCCAACAAACTATGGAATCAAGGACTGGGCGGCTGCAGAGGTGAAGATGTCATATTTGTTGAACACTCAACTCTCCGCTGGGAAGCTTCCAGGGAGTTGGAAAGAGAAAAATTTGCGAAACTGATTAGTATGTGACTTGATGGAAACACTGTTTGTGTCTCGAAGAGGTGTGACCACAATTTTGTTACAGCCGCCTTACCTACAAAATTTTTGCTGATGAAGGTTACTATGACAGAAATTTTGAGAATAAAAAAGGCAGAATATTTCTTTCAAGAACATTCGTATTCTCAGACTGTGTAGCAGTGGTCACCTACGCCCCTAGTATACAGTTGGGTCAAACATTGAATACTTGAAATGAACGTGATACTTGATGTTAATAACGCTTATTTATCTGAAATGTACTTTTAGACATTCCAAAAACTTTATTTTCTAAGTTATTATGTTGTGAAATTTAAAAAAAAATGGGTAAGGTCTGCAGAAGACCTCAGCCTGGTAAACCATTGTTGATGACTTGGCATGTTAAGCGTTGAAAGGACATACTGGGCTCTGGTTCATTGTAGTTTGTGTAAAGTTGGAGTCAGTCTGTCACGTTACCCTTCATCGCCGCCGTAAGTCATGCCAGTGAAGTGTTACGTGTGTGCCAGTCAGTTATATGGAATTCACGAGGGGAGATGAGTCGATTTGGAGACGTGACAGAATGACAAAGGAGCTATCGTGTTTCGACGTGCCCCTGACTAGATCGCCAGTGAAGTTGCCGAATCTGTAGTCCTGTCAACACGGACTGTCCAACGCGCCCACAAGAAATGGTGTGCCAATCGCAGCCATGTAACACGGCCTAAGAACAGTGCTCGTAAAAAGATCGTAATTGACAAAAACCAGAAACTGGTGTCTCACCTTGTCAATGACAATCAGTTTCAACCCGGCAGAGGATTGCTATTGCCAGTGAACGCAGGTCCATGATAATCAATTTCCGAGAGAATATTGTGAAGTGATTTGCATACAGTGAACATTTGCTATCGGGTCTCTCTCAAAACACCATTTCTCACAGCTACGAATAATATTGCACGTCTTCAAAAGACTAAACAACTCTAAAATTGGCCAGTAGTATAGACTTTCTTCTACAGCTTCACGATGAGTTTTATGTGCAAAATAACTTCTTCCAAAACAAAAACAGATGTTCCCAAGGTGCACTCAAGCGCCCTATTGCATGTCGACGTACTACGAGGGTTATTCCGGAAGTAATGATCGAATCGCCATGATTAATCGAATGTTGCGCGATCAATAAAACGCGCTCGCGCACAACTCCCGGCATGCCTTGCTCATCAAACGACGAGATTTGCATTGGTATTATGGCGGTGTGCTGTTTAAAGTTTTACTCAGAATGTTTAAAACAATTGATCAGCCTACCGACTGTGAAATCCGGGCTCGTGGTCGTGCGGTAGCGTTGTCGCTTCCCGCGCCCGGGTTCCCGGGTTCGATTCCCGGCGGGGTCAGGGATTTTCTCTGCCTCGTGATGACTGGTTGTTGTGTGCTGTCCTTAGGTTAGTTAGGTTTAAGTAGTTCTAAGGTCTAGGGGACTGATGACCATTGATGTTAAGTCCCATAGTGCTCAGAGCCAATTTTTGTGAAATCCGGTCAGTGATTCGTTTTTTGTCGGGAAAGAACGTTGCAAATTAACCGACAAACAAGTGAGGTGCATGGCTCCAAAGCGAAGAGTAACAGTAGTATCAAGACCGACCATCAGTGATTTTAGAAGATTTGGTCAATGGCACGGACAAAAAGACTGGTAAAGACTGGCGATTCACAATTTCAACTTTAGAGTTGGAATTTCCGAATGTGGGTAGATCAACTTTGGATAAAATTGTCTCTGAAAAGTCGCAGTTTAGAAAATTGTGTACACTTTGGTTTCCGAGGCTGCTTACTGAGAAACACAAAATTGATTGTGCTCTTGGTTTTTTGGATTGATGTCATAAAGAAGGTGATCAATTTTTAGAAAACATCAGAGGGGACTAGACGTGGGTTCTCACATGACTCCCACAGTCTAAGGGTACGCTTACGCAGCATCCTTTCTGCAGGTACCTCGCTGCTTCCTGCTGGCAAATCACAGCTCGCTGTTAGCATGGATCATTGTTCATTTACGCTACAACCTCGTTGCACGTTGTCCGCCAGGAATAATTATCCTGCAACTGTTCAGATATCGAACAGAGTGCTAACAGCACCAAACGCGGCACTGCTGGAGTGACCTTGAAGCAACTAGTCATGGGTCAAGTTGGAAGACATAGAGCGATGCTCGCAGCACGGAACACAAACCAGCTAGGCATCATCACATGGCGAGGATCGTAATGAGCAGCGGAGCGAGCAGCGATGGTTCAAGTTAAATGGGCCGGTAAGACGCAGTGGGCTTAATTCATCAACGCCGTCCGATACCAGCGAGCAGCGAGGTGGCACCATAAACGCACCCTTAACGTCAGTCACTTGATTGGTGTCATCAGTCAAAGTCAAGACCAAGCAAACAATCTCAATACGCAAGGTTATGGCAACCGTGCCTTGTTAGTTGAGCCTATGCACCAAGGCACACTAATAAGCGCAGTCGCTTACTGCGCTACATTGAATAAATTTCGACATGCAATACTGAATAAGCGATGTTCCCTTTTGATGTCTGGAGTTTTATTGCTGCTTGACAATGCCAGACCCCATTCTGCCATCTACATCCAAAATTTGATTAGATCTTGGTGCCCAGTGAGTTTCACTTGGTCCACTACCTGAAAGAGTTTCTCGGTGGCAAGCGCTTCGCAGCAGATGACGACGTGAAGAACGTTGTGACAATTGTTTGAACAAATTTAGAAACTATGTAGAAAACCATAGAAACAGCAAATAATTAAACAAAAAGAGTTTTTTGAAAAAAAAAATCTTTGACAGTTTACATATAAGAAATCAGATCTTACTTTTCGAATAACTCTCGCACATCACCCGATCTTAACCGAATAGAAAATGTCTGGGATCATTTTGGACAGTGCATGTAATGTAACAATGAACACCCCCGCAAGGTGGCACCTCTATGGGATCTAATCATCAAGCTTCAGTTGTATACGGAATATCTGAAGAAATCTCTAGGCTCTCTTCTTCACCAAGCTAACTCCATTCTCAAGACTAGCGGCGTTGTTACATGATGGTAGCTTCATGTCTCCTGGGCATGACAAGATATTTGCTCCGTGTGTTTATAACAACAGCTGATGCACTGCATATAATGAACCGGCATATATAAGTTGTCATGTTAGATATAAAAATGTGTCTGTAGTATTTTTTGTTTGTTTAATGGATTTACAGTCAGTGTAGTAACTAAAGCACACGTTAACTAATCCTTCTGTCGCTTCTTGGTAGATCAGTTTCATAATTATAAACAAAAAGCAAAACATTCAAACAGATGTCCCACATCGAGTGTGAAGTACGAACCTAGAGTAAATGTCATCTTTGATAGTGCAGTAGTAACGCAATAAAAGATGTTAAACAATAAATATATATAAAGGGAACAAATCAGAATAACATTAACTCTAAACTTACAAAATCAGTGCCTATTTCACAGTTTAAATTAAAACAACAATCTCAATAAAATCAAATTAGTACGTGACAAGAGTGCTGAAAAAATAGCTTTAAGAGGTATGTCACATGTAACAGCCTGAAGAGATACTAGATCTGTAATACCCCTTCAAGTAGTCTCCAGTAGTCTTGTCTCACACTAATTTTATTTTATTGGGATTGTTAATCTAACACCTCTCAAAATATTAATGGTGTAATAACTCCTCAAGCCATTCTTCAGCAGTCTTGTTATGTACTAACTTTGTTTTATGGAGTTAGTTAATTTAAATTGTTCTATAGGCACTGGGTTTTCGAGTTTAGCGTTAACTACTTCAGGTTTGTTCCCTTTATATGTACACTGATAAACCAAAACACTACGACCACTGCCCACCACGACGCTGGATGCCGCCTGGTGTCATTGCGGGCACGTAATGCGGAAACAAAATATGACATGGACGGGGATCAGCCTAGGGCAGATATGGACTACAAATAGGGAATTTCATTGGGATAAGCGAGTTTGAAAAAGGGCAGATTATTATTAGACTGTGGACAAGGATCTCGAAAACGCCAAAGCTGATCGAATGTCCACGTGCTACTGTCGTACTCATGTATTGAAAGAGGTAGAAGGACAGTGAAACTACCACGAGGCGCTAAATGGCTGGACGTCAGAGACTTTCACAGAATGTGGGATTCGGAAGTTTGCCTGCTTTGTAAAGTAGGACAGATGGTGATCTGTGGCTTTCTCCCAAAAGAGCACTATCTTGGTGCAGGCCGAAGTGTTTCGGAGCACACCGTTCATGGTACATTGTTGAATATGGAGCTCCACGACAGACCAACTCTACGTGTTCACATGTTGACCCAACGACATCGTCAATTACGGTTGCAGTGGGCATGGGACCATCGGGATTCGACCGTCGATCAACGGAAATGTGTCGGCTCTTCGGGTGAATCACATTTTTGCTACACTGGGTCCACAAACGCCGTCATCGAAGTGAACGGCGGCTCTAAACGTGCAGCGCGCCACGGACGCAGACTGGTGGGAGCAGTATTATGCTATGAGAGAGATTCTAATGGGGCCCTTGGTAGCAATCGAAAACACGCTGACAGCTGCGAACCACTTGAATCCCTTCATGCTTGATGTCTTCCCCGACGGCCATGTCATCATTCAGCAGTACAACTTCTGTGTCGCGGAGCCAGAACCGTGCTACGGTGCTTTGAGGAGCATTATAATGAACTCACGTTGATGTCTCGGCGACCAAATTCACCTGAAGTAAATCCTATGGAATACATTAGGGTCACTATCGGGCGCCATCACAGCGTATGCAAATCAGCAGCCCATTGTGATTACGTAGGCTTTCCCGGCGTAATAAATCTTGAAAGTCTCTTCGGGTTTGCTGCCGGATCCTAAAATCAACTTGACTCGATATTTCGGCGATCCAACTGGTCACCATCTTCAGGAAATGCCGCTTCTGGTGATGAGTCCCGCTGAGAACTGACGCCAGGCTGCAAATTGACGTCTTATATAGACCACCGATCAGTACACGGCGCATGAGCCGCCCATCACTGATCCGTGTCAACGTGGGAAAGCTTACACTGGCCGTTCGATTCGCACAGTGCATGACAGGTGTGTGGAACATCGCCGTCATACGAGGCTACAACAGCCGGAAAAATCGGCAGTAGCAGACCACTGCTTAAATGAGGGACACAGTATGAAATTTGATGAAACTGTGGTAGTTGTCAACATTTCCTGTTTTGGAACAGTGTCTATAAAGAGGCGATTGAAATTAGGTTGGCTGATAATTTAATCAGCAGAGGCAATGGGTTTCCTCTTAGCAAGACGTGGAATCCTGTATTATCTCGCATCAAAATTGAACGTTCTTCGGTGGGGCCCTGAGTGCGATATATCGCTGCCAGCAGTGTTCCACTAAGGGTGGCGCCACCTCCCAGTCTCGGAGGGCAGCAACCGTGATGGACGGCGCATGCGCCATGTACTGAACGATGGCCTATATAGGACGTCGATTTGGAGCCTGGCGTCAGTTCTCAGCGGGACTCATCAGCAGAAGCAGCATTTCCTGAAGATGGCGATCAGTTGGATCGCCGAAATATCGAGTCAAGTTGATTTTAGGATCCGGCAGCGAACCTTAAGAGACTTTCAAGCAGCCCATTATTTACAAGAATTACATGATCTGCATGTAGATATCTATTGCCACTTACCTCTACAAACCAAACTGTCGGATCCCTGATACGCAGAATCAGTGATGTATTTCGTTCCAAAGACGGACAAACGAGCTATTAAGCAGGTGGTCATAATGTTTTGGCTCATCAGTGTATTCACTGTATAACTTTAATGTTTTTAATTGCATTACGACAGCACTGTCAAAGATTTCTTTTACTTTGTGTTTGTACTTCTCTCTCGATGTGTCACATCTTTTTCAGTGTTGTCCGTGGACGACGACAGACAGTTAAAGTCTGATGATGGTTTGGTAACCGTTTGAAGAAACAAACTGATACTGTAGAACATACACAATATTATGTTTTTCATTTACATCGAAAGTACAAGTGCTTAAGGGCATGAAGAAAGTGTGAACATCACCTAAATCTCTTGCCGTAGGCGGGAGGCTCCAGCATATAAAGTATCCATATCTGCTCGGGGCGGCGCGGGAATGGCGTGCGCGGGATGAAATCCCTGAAGATGATGGCGTCGGCGTCCCAGGCGTCGAGGCGTCGGTCGCTAAGCGAACACTCGCTGACGGGGCAGTGGGCGAACGGCTCCTCGCCGGCGGGGACGTCCCCCCAGGACGCCAAGCCATTGTACACCACAACCTGGGGGAAAAGTTGTTGTTGTTGTTATTGTTAGGACTGCTTAACTCTAGACAAGTCATTTAATTCATTGTACAAATGGTTTCTCGCTGAGGACTTCAGACCGAACACAACCTGGGCACACATTTAATGTTTTCGTTATGGTAGGTTAACTCTAGTCTCCACTACTTTTTAATTTAGTCCTAGAATATATTGTACGAATGGAAGTAGATAATTCAGAGGGTGTGGAGTTAAATGGAAATATTAAGATATTAGGGTATGCAGATGATCTAAACATCATTAGCGATAGGAAAGAATCTGTAACAGCAAATGCGAATGCGTTAATCAAGGCTAGTGAAGATGTAGGTCTAAGGATAAGTGAAGACAAAACTAAATACCTGGTTACTATTAGAATTCCAACAGCAGTAGATCAGGAAATGTTAAGAGTTGGAGACATGCAGTTTGAGAAGTGAAAACATTTAAGTATCTAGGCGTGGACATCACTTCGAGAAATGAGATTGAATCCGAACGGAAGAAGAGATTACGGGCGGGAAATGCGTGCTACTTCTCACTGAATAGATTACTTTCATCACGGATACTGTCTAGGAATTTAAACATTAGAATATACAAAACTATTATTCAACCAGTTATGCTGTATGGGTGTGAGACTTGGTCTCTCACTGTGCAAAATGAAAAGCCGTTTCAAGTATTTGAAAACAAAATTTTGAGGAAAATTTTCGGAGCAAAAAGGGATGGCATTAGAGGAGAGTGGCGAAAACTGCAGAACGAAGAGCTTCACGAACTCTATTCAAGCCCTGACATAATCAGTATTATTAAATCACGTAGGCTGCGATGGGCGGGTCACGTACCTCGAATGGATGAGGGCAGGGCAGCGCGCAGAGTACTGGTAGGGCACCTAGAGGGAAAACGTCCTGTGGGGAGACCGAGGCGTAGATGGGAGGACAATGTGAAGGCTGATTTAAGGAGCCTAGGTATTGAAGGTGAATGGAAGGAAATAGCCCAAGACAGGGACAGGTGGCGAAAATACGTTTCTGCGGTAATGGACTCTCGAGTCCGGTATGATCAGTGAGTAAGTAAGTAAGTAAGTAAGGTTAACTCTAGACCTGAAATTTAATCCAATGCGAGAATGGTTAACTGTCATCGGCAACGTCCACCAGGACTTAGATGACTTCACTACTATCTGGGAGCACAGTTACGTTGTTGTCGTTATGAGCGGTTAACATCAAGGCTATAGTGGCGTAGGGAAACAACTGAAGGAGTTGAAAATAAATAAGTCGCCAGGTCCAGGTGGAATCCAAATATGGTCTGAGGCGTCTTGCCACAGTTCGCGCGGCTTTCCCCCGTCGGAGTTCGAGTCCTCCCTGCGGCATGGGTGTTTGTGTTGTCCTTAGCGTAAGTTAGTTTCAGTAGTGTGTAAGCCTAGGGACCGATGACCTCAGCAGTTTGGTCCCGCAGGAACTTACCACCACAACCACAATCCCAATGCGGTTTCCCAAAGAGTACTCTACGGCACTGACCCCTTATCTAGGTGCATTTATCGCAAATCTCCCGTCCAGAGCAAAGTCCCAAGCTACTGGAAAAAAGCGCAAGTGACTCCTGTATATAATAAGGACAAAAGAACGGACTCACAAAATTACAGATCAATACCCCTAACTTCATTTTGCTGCAGAATTCTTGAACATATTCTCAGTTCGAATTTAATAAATTTTCTTGAGACCGAGAATCTTAGAAAGCATCACTCGTGCGACACTCTGCTTGCCATTTTCTCACGTACTGCGAACTATGGTTGTAGTGCAACAGGCAGATTTCGTATTACTATATTTGCGGAAAGCATTTGACACCGTGTTCCATCGCAGGTAGTTAAAGAAGGCACGAGCGTATGGAAGAGGTTCACAGATATCTGAGCGGCTAGGAGACCTCTTAACTTGTAGAGCCCAGTATGTTGTCCTCGAGGGTTTGTGTTCATCAGAGCCGGCCGTTGTGGCCGAGCGGTTGTAGGCGCTTCAGTCCGGAACCGCGCTGCTGTTACGGTCGCAGGTTCGAATCCTGCCTCGGGCATGGATGTGTGTGATGTCCTTAGGTTAGTTAGGTTTAAGTAGTTGTAAGTCTAGGGGACTGATGACCTCAGATGTTAAGTACGGTGGTGCTTAGAGCCATTTGGACCATTTGTTCATCAGAGATATAGGCATCTTCACGAGTGCCCCAGGGAAATGAGACAGAACCGCTATTACCGTCTATGTTCATAAATGATTTGGCGGACAGCGTGGGCAGCAATCTACAGTTGTTTGCTGATATGTCGTGGTTGAGTCGAAGTTGAGTGACTGTAGGAGGATACAAGATGACCTAGACCAAATTTCTAGTTCGTGTGATGAATGACAGAATAAATGTAAAAAAAAAGTAAGTTAATGCGAGTGAGTAGGAAGACCAGATCCGTAATGTCCGGATACAGTATTAGTAGCGTCTTGCTCGATACAGTCACGTCGTTCAAATATCTGAGTGTGACGTTGCAAAGCGATATGAAATGGAATGAGCCTGTGAGGACTGTGGTAGGAAAGGCGAATGGCCTACCTCGGTTTATTGAAAGAATTCTAGAAAAGTGCGATCCATCTGTAATGGAGACTGCATATACGACGCTAGTGCTACCTATTCTTGACTACTGCTCGAGTGTGTTCCATCCATATCAGGTCAGAGTAAAGGGAGACATCGGAGTAACGCAGAGACGGGCGGCTAGATTTGTTACTGGTAGCTTCGAACAAGTTGCAAGTTTTATGGAGATGCTCCGGGAATTCAAATGGAAATCCCTGTATGGAACGCGACGTTCTTTCCGGGGAACACTACTTAAAATTTAGAGAGCTAACATTTTAAGTTGACTGCAGAACAAATCCGTAGCCTCGAAAATACATTGCGCGTAAAGACCGCAGAGGCGTACAGATAGTCTTTTTCATTCGTTCTATTTGCGAGTGGTATGGAGTATCCTCTGCCACGCGCCGTAAGGCGACATGTGGAGTATCGTTGTAAATATAAATGTATGAGGAAAGTGTAAATGGTCATTTTGTTGAAAAATTTTAATTTTTTGTGCATGAACATTACTTTGAATTTTCTGGTTAATTTGGTGTGTACGATCTATTAAATTTGCCTGACTGGAAGTACGTTTAATTTAACTTAAATAGTTTCATAGGACGTTTTTAGGATTTCATTTCATTTGTTAAAAAGTAGTATGTAATATCTCAAGAACCACATGGTCAAGAACGCTGTGGTTCGACTTAAATTCTGGTGGAGACCTTGCTGCATAAGTTGGTATGACTGAAATAACTGCTATGATGTTTGTTTGATTTGTGCATCTCATATTCTTAGTATTACGTGTTAAAGTACTTCATTCTTTGTGTTGTTTTGTTTGTGTTCTTTTGATCTTGTGTATTAATAATTACATTTGATGACAACGATAGCAAAAGGAATGTTCAAGGAAGCAAAAAACAAAGGAAATCGGTACTACAGAACTTAAATTGACGCATCAAGTGTTGCGAGAGAGGTCAGGAATGAACGTTCACCCAGTACTTCAGCTCCATGCACTGCTACACCATCAATCCCCTCCTCCAAAAAGAAATATGATGAACTGCATTCAAATAAGAGAAATGTGAGTAATAAAGACATTAACATCATTATAGATTTGAATATTCACAAGTCCGTGTTCAGTGAATTTGCGTGCGTATGGGGGCAGGGGGGAATAAATATCACCGAAGATGCTTCTAAAATATAAAGGATTAGGTTGTAGTCTGACAGTTCCATGTGAAAACTGGAAAAGCCAGAATCAATTTTTATCTCAGATAACTGTAAAGATAATGAACTATTTGAGTCAAGGAGTCAAGCTAAGATATTTTTATGGATTGAGGTGCATTGGGAAATGGCCTACTACTGAAGAAATATTAATGTAGTAAAATGTATCTCCCAAGCCCCACTACAAATGTATGAAAGCATAGAGACATTTTACTACACAATGTAAAAACGTAGCAGAAGAGTCTGAAAACTGCAACACGAGAGGCAGTTGAGGAAAATAGAGACGCTGAGACACTACACACATAACAATTGCATTTGACGGTACTTGGCAGAAGAGGGGCCATCAGTCTTTGAACTCCTCTGCAGCTGCCACAAGTATTGACACAGGTAACGTCCTAAGTGTAGAAATTATGTATTCAAGCGTTGTCAAGGATGCAATAAAATTGGTAAGTCAGATGCAGGAAAAAAGATGCAGCACGAACCAGAGTGCACCGAGAACTATGAGGATTCCACTGTAAGAATGGAAACTACGTCAGCTGTAAACATTCTCGTCGCTGTCTACAAAAACGAGATGTCCGCAATATGCAGTTCGTTGGAGATGGTGACTCTAGTTCATTCATCTCTCTTCTTGATAGCAGACCTTACGGTGATAAGATACCAGAAAAGTTACGGTGTGTCAACCACGTACAGAAAAGAATGGGCACACGACTTCAGCGGAGGAAGCGGGCAGTGTTGATATTGTTGTCTGATGGCAAGACTGTTAGGGGTTGTCTGCTAGACATCCATATATTTGATTTCTTATCCGTTACCCCGCCAGAAGAAAATATTCTAAAAGGTCTCCTTGTTATAGTGATCAACATATACCTTTTGGAAGGTGACGTTCCACAGTAGTGAGTGTCAGTTTTTAAACTCAAATAAAATTATCTGTCTCGTCTCTTCGAAATACGACTTTGCAGTAAAAATAGTGTCAGTTCTTAAAGTCAAATGCAGTTTTTTGATTCATCTCTTCAAAATACGACTTTTCGGTAAAAATAGCCAGTTCTCCTACTTGGGACAGCGAAAGGAAACTAATCAATGTACAATCAACGGTGCAGCAGCGAGGCTTATTTGATCATTGCTCTATTGAACTATTAATCTGCCTTTCGCAATATTCTCGTCATTAAAAAAAAATCTGCTGTCTTCGAGACGCACAGCATTTCTATTTCTTTAATTTTCACATCGCAGTTTGGCGATTGTCCAACAGCACACCCATACTGTACACGGCGGCGGTTTGGAGGGGGGGGGGAGGGGAGGGGGACTTGATACCTCAAAACTCCACACACCATGCTGGAAGCCGTAACTTTCAGGTACCTACAAGAAATTTCAAAGCATTAGATATGACAGCCAATCAGTTGCAAAATACAGGTTTATTAGACCTTGAAAGTGATTTCGACGGTTTTTTAAACCGTCTTCTTCAGAAGATGTAGAAACTATTAACAAGATTACGACATTGTGTATGGAACAGAGATAGTAACATTACTACGAACAAAATTACAGAAAATTTTACAAAAAATATTTAGAGAAGCACATTATCTATAGTCAAAGTGAGAGACGTTGACTCCGCCTAGTATATGTCATCCACTTAATCACCATGTAAATATATTATACAAAAATGTAGTAGCCGTTTACTTTAGGGTTTTATATTAAAACTTTCAATTATTTGAAAATATCACATATCCGACGCAGAATACAACAATATATAGTATGCCACTTGAAAGATTTGTATAAAAATGACAAATATAAAACGTGGCATCAGATCCTATAGAGTGTCAATATGTCACGTTCAGAGCCAGTGGCATGCGCCGACTGGTACAAGAGTGAAGGCACTAGCCTTGAGTTTGAGTTACCTCTGATAGGTGGCGCTCCTGCGCGTAGCTGCATGAGCAACGTGTGTAATTTCACTACCACGTATTATTAACAGAATTAACATATTAACCAAATAGTTGAACAGAGCAAGTGGAGAGGGAAAGAGTATCACTCAAATCATATGGCTTATAAGAAGCCCACAGACTCTGGTAAACATAACAGACTCTTTACAAAATGTATAAACCGCACGAGAAGTACTTGTGTGTGAATACGCAACCATAATAGTATCATGCTAATGGGAGTGGTCGTACTAATAGGGCATGTTATAAGAACAGTTATACGAGGAGGGGGTGTTATAAAATAACCAGAAAAAATGGACGAAGCCTCACTAACCAAAAACTCACGATCTTGTCGGTAGAATAAAAAAACACTAAAAAAATAAAAAGCGGGTACATTACTAAACTGTTCAACAGTAACCAAGTGTGGATGACAAAGCAAATTGTAAATAACAAGAGACGTATTCTTACTGAACATAGAATTTTTGAAGAAAAGAAATACTACGCCGAGGCCAGTACCGACCAGTCAGCTTGGCTGCTAGGCCAGAAGTGGAAGCTTAAAGCCTCCCCCGAAATATCTACTTGCAAGTTGAAACTGTTCGTTTAAAATGTAGCCATAGTTTTTCTTTAAGTGTCTGAAAATTTCAAGCTCTTCTCCATAAATCTAATCTACGCCCTTTTACTTCTTTGTGTAAGATTACGGTATCCTCTAATTCCCTTGAGTATGACAAGCAATAAATAAATAAATGTGGAATTCAGTAGATTACTACCTTTGTTTCCCAATAGATATTCTTTATACCACATCTTGATTGCTCTACCAGTTTGTCCGATACAGTAACTGAGAAAATCATTGCAGATCATTTTGTGAATACTCGTAATAGAATTTGAGAAATGATCCACAGCATTTTTGACAATATACACAATATGTTTATTTAGGCTACCATTAATAGAAAAAGTTACCTTCCATTTATATTTATTTACCAAAAGGCTTCAATCCCGTACAACACATTGCCTAGAAACTGGATGGAAATGAATTTATTATTGTCCTCTTTATTGTAAGCGGATTTGTTACCTTGTTGAAAATGTTTTGGTAGTTCTGTTACTGAGGATACGATCTGTTACATCTTGCTTATAACCATTATTTGCAGCAATGCATTTTATTACACTGATTTCATTTTGTAGGTTACTAGGAGACATCGGCGTCGTTATGGCACGATTGATACCGGAATGAAAAAATGCTGATTTCCGTAATCGTGGATAAGAAGAATCATCTAGGATAAAATTTTACGAATAAGTTGCCATGCGGAAAACATTAAAGCTGAGGTTGTTATTTACTATACATGTTTTAAGATCGACGAAGTTTAGCTCCGCGTTTTCATTCTGAATTTCTTTTGTGAAGCATATTTTCTCATGGACACTATTGAACGTGCTGAACAACTGTTCTAATTCTTGGTCAGTCGTCAAAGGCAATAATTATATTGTCTACATAACCAGCATAAACTCATATTTTCTTTTGTAAATCTGAGTTGGAATTAGGAAAGCGCTTTTCAGAGAATTACCGAAAATGTCAGCTAGGATTCCAGTAAAGCCATATGATTGCACGAAAATTTATCACTGAGAGCCAAATACTTATATTTAAGTGCCGCCTGTAACAAATTAATGAGTATTTTTGTAACGCTCTTCTTTTGTCGTTGCTGTAGTGACCACTGTAAACATACTCATAACGCCCGCCACCAGAGTTGCATGATCGATTTACAATCGCGTGTTCCATATGTATCGTTTGGACCCCGCGACTTCGATAGGCAATCAATCTTGGAAATTACCGCACAGTCAAATATTGCGACGTACACTGAGGTGGCAAAAGTTATGGGATATCTCTTAATATTGTGTCGGACTTCCTTTTGCCCGGTGTAGGGCAACAACTCGACACGGCATGGACTCAAAAAATGGTTCAAATGGCTCTGAGCACTATGGGACTCAACTGCTGAGGTCATTAGTCCCCTAGAACTTAGAACTAGTTAAACCTAACTAACCTAAGGACATCACAAACATCCATGCCCGAGGCAGGATTCGAACCTGCGACCGTAGCGGTCTCGCGGTTCCAGACTGCAGCGCCTTTAACCGCACGGCCACTTCGGCCGGCGCATGGACTCAAAAAGTCGTTGGAATTTCACTGCAGAAACACTCAGCCATTCTGCCTCTATAGCCGTCCATAACTGCGAAAGTGTTGCCGGTGCAGGATTTGTGCATGATCTGATCTCTCGATTATGGCCCAGACAAGTTCGATGGGATTAATGTAGGGCGATCTGGGTGCCAAATTACTCGCTCGAATTGTCCAGAATGTTCTTCAAATTAATCGTGTACAACTGTGGTCCGGTGACACGGCGCATTATGATCTATAAAAAGTCCACCGTTGTTTGGGAACATGAAGTCCGCAAATGGCTTCAAATGTTCTCCAAGTAGCCGAACATAATCATTTCCAGTCAATGATCGACTCAGTTGGACCACATGATCCAGTCCATTCCTTGTAAGCAGGACCCACAACATTGCAGAGCCACCACCAGCTTGCACAGTGCCTTGTTCGAACTGGGGTCATGGCTTCGTGGAGTCTGAACCAAACTCGAAACCTACCATCAGTTCTTAACAACTGAAATCGGGGCTCATCTGACCAGGGCAAGCTTTTCCAGTCGACTAATGTCCAACAGATATGGTGACGGGCCCAGGAGAGGCGCTGCAGGCGATATTGTGCCAGTTATCAAAGATACTCGCGTCGGTCGCCTTCTGCCGCAGCCCATTAACGACAGATTTCGCGGCACTCTCGAAAAGGATACGTTCGTCGTACGTCCCACATTGATTTCCGCGGTTATTTCACGCAGAGTTGCTCGTCTGCTAGCACTGACAACTGTATGCAAACCCCGCTACTCTCGGTAGTTAAGTGAAGGCCATCGGACACTGCGATGTCCGTGGTAAGAGACAATGCCTGAAATTTGGTATTCTCGGCACACTCTTGACACTATAGATTGCGGAATATTGAATTCCCTAACATTTTCGAAATAGAATATTCCATTTGTCTAGCTGTGGCAACCATTCCATGTTCAAAGCCTGTTTATTCCCGTCATACGGCCATAATCACATCGGAAACCTGTTCAAATGATTCACCTGGTTAGAAACGACAGCTCTGCCAATACACTGCCCTTTTATACCTTGTGTACGCGATGTTACCGCCATCTGTATATGTGCATATCGCTATTCCATGACTTTTGACACCTTAATGAATAATTCCCACCGAATGGTGCAATATTGCAGAGTTATAGATGAGGGTGTATCTAGAACAACAAAGTGCGAAACGTACGTGGGTGTAGTCACTGTAGCAGGGCTTTTCCACGTTGTGAAATGAAGTGAATGGTTGCACTGAACATGAAGTTATAATAAAGGAACGCTTATAAATAAATTTTGGTTTCTGCTGGGTGAAATCAAAATCACTTATACAGCATTACGTTACAAGCAAATTCTTCCACAATTACTACGAGAAATTCTAACAAAGGAAGCATACACCCAATTGTTTAGTGACTCCGGTCATCATTTGCGTGACTGTGCTACATAGCTAAGTGCAGCAAATGTTACCTTAGTGTTTTCGAGAAATCGAAATTGAAAGTTTTGCGACCCTCTTGAATACCATACGAGAAAGGAAGCAATCGAACAGCCTAGCAGCAGGAAATTTATGTTGGCTAAGCTAACGCTGTGTTCAACGGCTGGCTCTCATGCAGCCTTGGGACATTTCTAACATTCACCGTACAGCTTAACTGGCTCATAATACTTTTAATCTGGTTTCTCGACAATGTCGAGGAGCTCATTAGAGCAATATTTGTTAAAGTCAAAATGAAAGTACGAGGACTTCTCATAATTATCGCCTCGAAGTCTCGCTTCCCGCGCACGGCGTCCCGGGTTCGATTCCCGGCGGGGTCAGGGATTTTCTCTGCCTCGAGATGACTGGGTGTTGTTTGTGTCTTTCATCATCATTTCATCCTCATTTACTCGCAAGTCGCCGTAGTGGCGTTAAAGAACTTGTGGAGCGGCGGCCGAACCGCCCAGCGAGGTGTCTCCCAGCCACCAATGCCATACGCTCATTATTATTATCGCCTCGAAAAAAATCAAGCTGCTCCCACAGTGTCATCTGTTCTCTACATACGTACCCTGCAATGCAATACGTTTTCCCCAACGATGAATGACATATAGGAGACCTCGTTTGTAAAAGTCTGTATTTTGACTGTTCATTAAAACTTCCACCTCGAAAATCTACTCTGCGACATTCTGGATACACCTGCTATACAATGGTTTCTTGGCCCGAGGAATGAGGAAGACGTCGCTGGGTGTCACGTCAGCAAAGTATGGCGGGGGGGAGGAGGGGGCGGGGGTGTGAGGAAAAATACGGTAGTCCTGCGCAGTATGAGAACTCCCACATCAGACAGCTTCCCGCTATGGCGCCATGCTCCGTCTTGACAGCTTCCTGTGCAATCGTCAGGATATTTCGGTAGTATGCTCCTTTGACGATTCGCCTCCTACGAACATATTCTGTGGCCACCACACCATGGTAGTCTCAAAAGCACACTCAGCATCATCTTGCTCTACGATGGTGGTTACGTCTCCGCCTCTTTCGGCCGTCGTGAATCCAGTTGCATCCATTGCTTGCTCTAATTCTTTATTTCTGGGTAACGTTAATAACTCATCATTCGTCCATGGTGATTAGGCAGCTAAAGAAGTCATCTGGATTGACCTGACACAGCTGCAACATTTCCAGTGACACCTCGGCAGTGCGGGTATTTTAATAGGTTCGAGCAGTCGTGGACCGTAGCGGGCGGCGAACTTTGTCATGCCGAAAGGGCGTGCAAGACTGGCAGCAGTTGATCGTACATTGCTGCAGCAACAAAGAGTTCCTAGCGACTGGAAAGAAGCACAAGTCATCACCGTTTTAAAGAAGGGTCGAGGGAAAGTGTACATAATTATAGTCTGTTGTAGAATTATGTAATAAGCTTTGTGCTCGTGTATTATCACGTTTTTGGAGAACGAAAATATCCTCCATGAAAATCAACATGGTTCCGCAAACACAGGTCTGTGAAACTCAGCTCGCTCCGTTCCTCCATGAAGTCTATAGCGCTATAGACAACGGCGCTCAAGTTGATGTCGTGTTGCTTGATTTCAGGAAGGCATTCGACATCTCCTACACTTCCATTTAGTACAAAAAAAAGAATATGAGCTTAGCGAGTATCCGAGTAGATTTGCAGCTGGACTCAAGATTTCGTTGCGGAGGGAACTCAACACACTCCTACTGACGAGACAAAATCGTGAGATGTAAAAGCTATTTCCCGAGTAACCTGAGGGAGAATAATAGCACCGTCACTGTTTTCTGTGTATGTAAATGATCTCGTAGAAAGTCTCAGAAGCTCTTTAAGACTGTTCCCAGGTGATACTTTGCAACTAGCAACGCCAGAAGACAGTACCGATTTGCAGAATGACCTACAGAGGATTGCCAAATGGTTTAGACTGTGGAAGTTGTCCCTGAATGTAAATAAATGTAATATATTGTCATACAAAGGGAAATAAATCCACTACTGTACAACTACGCTATTGATGACAAACTGCTTGAAACAGTATCTACCGTACAATATCTAGGACTAACTATCCAGAGCCACCTTAAGTGGAATGACCACATTCATATGAAGAATCTTAAGGAAATGTAACTCATCCCTGAGGGAAGTGGCTTACAAGGTGCTTGTTCGATCGATTCTTGAGTACAACAAGGCAGGACTGATAGATGAGAGAGAGAAGATCCAAAGAAGAGCTGCACGTTTCGTCACAAGATAGTTTAGTTAGTGCGAGAGCGCTACACTAGTGGCAGGCGCTACAAGAGAGGAGTTGTGCATCACGAAGAGGTTCAAATGGCTCTGAGCACTATGGGACTTAGAACTTAGAACTACTTAAACTTTACTAACCTAAAGACATCACACACATCCATGCCCGAGGCAGGATTCGAACCTGCGACCGTAGCGGTCGGGCGGTTCCAGACTGTAGCGCCTAGAACCGCTCGCTCACTCCGGCCGGCCGAAGAGGTTAACTTTTGAAATTTCTAGAGAGCACTTCCCAGGAAATGACCACGAAGAGAAAATTCGAGAAAATAGGTGCATTCTTCGCACGCGCCATTCGCGAGTGGAACGGGGTAGGGGGGATCTGCAAGTGGAACCAGAAATACCCTCCACCATACACCGTTAGGTGACTTGCGGTACATGATACAGATTTTGAAAACGGATCCATGACTGATTATAAGTTTTTGCACTATCGCCTCGATTGTTATACGGCGGGCTTGGAGCGCCAGGATGTCCACGTCTCTTATTATTCCCTGTTCTTCAAAGAGAGAAAAGTCTGCCACTCCCTTCTTCCTCTTTCAGACCTGTTTCACCACCCTGGAAGCGTCCATGCCGCCCAAACATTGTGTCATATGTTTATGCATTGTTGACGTACACCGTCACCAACTCACCAAGGATTGTTGTAGCGTTTTCCTCCTTCAAATGCAGAAAACGAACTACAGCACGATAACCCACTTTATCAATGGGCACCGGCATTTTGTTTCGGCTGCGGCATGGTACATTACCGTGCCAACGGCTTTGCCGCAGTGGTAACACTGGTTCCCGTCAGATCACCAAAGTTAAGCGCTGTCGGGCTTGCCTAACACTTGGTGGGTCAGCGTACGGGTTTGCCGAGTGCTGTTGGCAAACGGGGTGCACTTAGCTCTTAAGAGGCCAATTGAGGAGCTACCTGATTGAGAAGTAGCGGCACCGATCACGAAAACTGACGTGAGGGAGCGGTGTGCTGGCCACCTGCCTCTCCGTATGTGCATCCGGTGGCACCTGAAGGCTGAGGATGAAACGGCGGCCGGTCGGTACCGTTGAGCCTGTAAGTCCCGTTCGGACGGTGTTTGTTTTTGTTTATTTCAGTTGTATTACTGTAACGCAGGGGTTTCAATGTGTACCAGAACTGCACACATGTACCTGCAAACACACAAGAAATTAATTACGTAACTTCATATTTTTCGAGGTTATAATTAATACTGTGTGCGCAGCTCGTGGTCTTGGGGTAGCGTTCTCGCTTTGCGCGCACAGGGTCCCGGGTTCGATTCCCGGCGAGGTCAGGGATTTTCCCTGCCTGGAGATGGACTGGGTGTTGTGTCGTCTTCATCATCATCATTCATCCTCATTACGGCCGGAGGAAAGCAATGGTAAACCACCTACGCTAGGACCTTGTCTAGTGCGGCGATGCGGGTCTCCCGCATCGTTCCCTATGCTTCTCGGAGTATGGGACCTCATCATCATCAGCAGTTAAGACTGTATGACTATCTCTCGTATTTAACTTACTGCCAGGGACATTCAATAAGTAATGCAACAGATTTTTTCTCGGTTAATTTCTGTTAAAAAATTCAAAATTTGTCGTGAGGCGTTGCGGAATATTCCCGTTTCAGCCCCTATAGTTTCATCATATTCCCACATGTGACAGGACTATACATAGTCTTCAATACGGCGCCTGTAACGGAGGTGCGTTCCAAGCAGAGCTATCACTGAGTTTCTTTTGGCGGAAACCCAGAGCATCGCAGATATTCATAGGCGCTTGCAGAATGTCTACTGAGACCTGGCAATGAACAAAAGCACGGTGAGTCGTTGGACGAGGCGTCTGTCACCATTGCAACAAGGGATTCCCGCACAACTGTCAGATGTTCCGCGTGCCGGCCGGCCTCACACAGTTCTGAATCACGCAGTGTTGGAACGTGCGGACGTTCTCATTCGAGGTGATCGACGAATCACAATCCAGCACTTCACTATTCAACTGGACGCCTTTGTCGGCTGTGCTGGCACACTTGTCCACCAGTTAAGGTAATCAAAGGTGTGTACCAGCTAGGTTCCTCGCCAGTTAATAGAAGGCCACAAACAGCAACGAAGGACTATCTGTGTGGAATTGCTCGAGCGTTACGGGGCTGATTTGATAATTTTTTGTCGAACATCGTCACAGGCGATGAAATATGGGTTCATCACTTGGAACCGGAAACAAAACGGCAATCCATGTAGTGAAGCCACACTATCTTCCCTCCGAAGAAAACATACGAAGCCGCACCCTCAGCTGGTGAAGAAAGGGCGGCGGTCTTCTGGGACTGTGAAGTGGTTATTTCGCTTTCGTCCTCCCTCATGGTGCAACGATCTACTCTGAAGTGTATTGTGAGTCGTACTTCTTCTCCAAGACAACGCAAGGTCTCACACAAGTCTAAGCATCCGAGACGAGCTCACGAACTTAGCTGGACTGTTCTTCGTCAACCACCCTACAGCCTGGAGCTCGAAGCTTCCGACTCCCAATTGCTTGGTACAATGAAGGATGAACTCCGCGGGGAGCAGTACGTCGATGAGGGGGAGGTTACACATGCAGCGGGACGTTTACTCCGACGTCAACGGGTGGAGTGATACCATGCGGGCATACAGTAAGGTGACGTAACATCGACGCAATGAACAGAGACCGCGTTGAAAAATAGGGTTTTGTAACCAAACGAGTGGGGAAAAATATGGCGTGCTGGAATCCCGAATTAAACCAACCTGGTTTCAGAAAAGAAGTGTTGCATTACTTATTGAACGTCCCTCGTACCTGCAAACACACAAGAGGTTAACTACGTAACTTTATATTTTTGGAGGTAATAATTAAGACTGTATGACTAGCTTACTACACTAGTGGCCATTAAAATTGCTACACCAAGAAGAAATGCATATGATAAACGGGTACTCATTGGACAAATATATTATACTAGAACTTACAAATGATTTCATTTTCACGCAATTTGGGTGTGCATATATCCTGAGAAATCAGTACTTAGAACAACCACCTCTGGCCGTAATAACGGCCTTGATACGCTTGGGCATTGAGTCAAACAGAGCTTGGATGGTGTTACATGTACAGCTGCCCATGCAGCTTCACACGATACCACAGTTCACCAAGAGTAGTGACTGGCGTATTGTAACGAGCCAGTTGCTCGGCCACCATTGACCAGACGTTGTAGTGTTTCGCAGGGATCGAATGAAGGGTAGAGTCACGGATCGTAACACATCTGAAATGTAATGTCCACTGTTCAAAGTGCAGACAATACGAACAAGAGTGACCGAGACGTGTAACCAATGGCACCCCATACCATCACGTAGGGTGATAACGCCAGTAAGGCGATGACTATTACACGCTTCCAATGTGCGTTCACTGCGATGTCGCCAAACATGGATGCGACCATCATGATGCTGTAAACAGAACCTGGATTCATACGAAAAAATGACGTTTTGCCATTCGTGCACTCATGTTCGTTGTTGAGTACACCGTCGCAGGCGCTCCTGTCTGAGATGCAGCGTCAAGGGTAACCGCAGCTATGGTCTCCGAGCTGATAGTCCACGCTTCTGCAAACGTCGTCGGACTGTTCGTGCAGATGGTTGTTGTCTTGCAAACGTCCCCATCTGTTGACTCAGTGATCGAGACGTGGCTGCACGATCCGTTACATCCATGCGGATAAGATGCCCTTCATCTCGACTACTAGTGATACGAGGCCGTTGGGATCCAACACGGCGTTCCGTTTTGCCCTCCTGAACCCACCGATTCCATATGCTGCTAACAGTCATTGGATCTCGACCAACGCAAGCAACTATGTCGCGATAAGATAAACCGCAATCGCGATAGGCTACAAACGTGATGGTACGCATTTCTCCTCGTTACATGAGGTATCACAACAACGTTTCAACAGGCAACGCCCGCAACTGCTGTTTGTGTATGAGAAATCGGTTGAAAACGTTCCTCATGTCAGCACGTTGTAGGTGTCGCCACCGGCGCCAACCTTGTGTGAATAGTCTGAAAAGCTAATCATTTTGCGAATCACAGCATCTTCTACCTGTCAGTTACATTTCGCGTCTGTAGCACGTCATCTTCTTGGTGTAGCAATTTTAATGGGCAGTAGGGTATTTTGGCTTACTACTATTGTGCGATGTAGCAAACTGGGTGAGCCGATAGGTGTATGCTTCCTTTGTAAGCACTGCGCGCATTGCGCCACGTAAGGCAGAGGTTACCGGCTACGAGTGAAGAGACGGATGCACCTTGCGGCGAGGGCGGCGGCGCAGCGGCGAGAACATGAGCTGCTCGACGATGCGGTCGGAGGTGGCAGGCGCCTCCCGAGGCCAGACACGGCGTGGAGCCGTGCCGTCACCGGGCTGCGGCCACTCCCAGCCGCCGGATATGAACCACGGCCTGCAGCATAAGCGGCGCGCTACCACTAGCCTCAACTGCTGCTGCCTCAGCGTGCCGGACAAAGACCCTCGTTGATGAAATCTTCCTGGTTATAGGCCGAGTCGAGGCGTCGTTCTGCGGCAACGTTTCGACAATTTCCCTACTTATCATCTTCAGATGAAGCGTCAGGTTCGAGTGCAGTTCCTTTTTTATAGACTCTTGACCACAGACTCTTCTGCCCCGCGTGCAACGGCTGGACCAATCGCGCGCCTCCGGAAGAGATGTCTCAGACAGTGACGAGGGGGAATGGCGGAAGGCGGTGCGGGGCGGGGGGGGGGGGGGGAGGTGGACTCTCAGCGTGTTGGAGGGTCCAGGCGCCACGCCCTGACGATTCTGTCTATTCCATCCAGTCACTTCGCCGCTTTCACATCAGAAACCCCTTGACGTACTCTTGCTAGCGCTCCCAATTGACATCACCATCATGGACCCATATCTCCACTGCCTCTTTGACGATCGAGTCCTACGAATCCGTCCGTCTGGCACAACGCCTCTCTCTGTTCAAAATCTAACGTAAGACCTACGTCGAGGTTGCGCTCTGCCACTGCAGATTCGTCCGTTTGGCCGAACGCTTCTCACAAGTTGTGAGAGGCGCAGCTAAATACACCGTTGAGTCTGCCCGCGATTTCCCTCCACCACCGTCTGCGACACCCCTTCCCTATGCGTGCGACTGGCCCAGCCGTTACAAACGAGGCATAGGAACCTGTGGTCCAACGTCTATAAAGACACAAACTGAACATGAAACGGACACTTAGCCTCAAGATGACGAGCAGGAAACTTGTCGAAACATTACCGCAGAATAGCGCCTTTACTCGCCTGGTAACCCAAAAAGACATCATCATCGAACCTTGCCGAGAAAGCCTGCATTCCCAGAAATATTCTCGCATTTAGGTTGAATCTTTCGCTCTGCAGTGGAATGTGCGCTGTTTCGAAACTTCGTGGCGAATTCGAATAGTGTTCTGGACTGTGCTTCGAACCTGAAATCTTGCATGCTTTTGCTGGCTGAGCTAACCAGACACGACTCGTCTTCACAACTTTGCTCCTGTCAGCACTTTTTTCCTCCTTCATAGAAGGTCTCCTTTCCAGATACGTCACGACTGGATAAGGTAAGGTTCTGGGTTCGAGTTCCAGCCAAGATCACAGTTTTATTCTGTCAGCAAGTTTCAAATCAGAGCACACTCCGCTGCAGAGGGAAAAATACATCCTGGAAACAATCCCTTTGGCTGTGGCTAAAGCTGTCTTCACTCAGGGCGTGAAAGCGCACCTGTACGGAGATCTGGTCGAATTTTGTGACGTTACACTGTGGAATTTCACGTTCCATTGCATTCCTAAGAATGAAAGATTGAATTATACAAGTCAGATTTTTGTTTCGTGAAGAAGAATGTGACCAATCAGAAGCAAGATAGCGTTCTACGTCAAAGCAGAACTTGCAAGACGCCATATTGGATTTCGTCATTTTCAGTTGAAGCCTTATTTAGTGGGTTTTGGATTATAACTTACATCCGACGGATACATGCTCTGTAAGGGAACGGGGAAGTAAGCAAGCGATCGTTCAGCTTCCAGCGCGGAACGCATGTTTCCGTCCCCGCTGAGACCGCACCACCGAGCCGTCGCCCGCGCGGGTCAGCTCTCCACGCGGAATAACAGTGCGTCTTTCTACCTGCCGCGTGGTCGCTTTTGCTGTCGTCAGCCACGGGCTTCTGCGACGGGCTCACACATCGGGCTCCCGCTTCGTGTACAAGTCGGTACAGAGTGTGTATGCAACATGATTTGAATAAAGTTGAGTAAGTCAATGGACTGTGTTCGAATGCTGATCAGCTGCTCCCCCTAAGAACCTCACACTCACACCGCCACCCATCCTGACGAGTAAAAGGCCTCACAGCTCTTTCAAAGCACTACCACACTGAAGACCTCTCGAAGATGCCTCGTTTTTGCTACGATTTGTTGTAATACACTACTGGCCATTAAAATTGCAACACCAAGAAGAAATGCAGATGATAAACGGGTATTCATTGGACAAACATATTATACTAGAACTGACATGAGATTACATTTTCACGTATTTTGGGTGCACAGATCCTGAGAAATCAGTACCCAGAACAACCACCTCTGGCCGTAATAACGGCCTTGATACGCCTGGGCATTGAGTCAAACAGAGCTTGGATGGCGTGTGCTGCCCATGCACCTTCAACACGATACCACAGTTCATCAACAGTAGTGACTGGTGTATTGTGACGAGCTAGTTGCTCGGCCACCTTTGTCCAGACGTTTTCAATTGGTAATAGGTCTGGAGAATGTGCTGGCCAGGGAAGCAGTCGAACATTTTCTGTATCCAGAAAGGCCCGTACAGGACCTGTAACATGCGGTCGTGCATTATCCTGCTGAAATGTAGGGTTTCGCAGGGCTCGAATGAAGGGTAGAGCCACGGGTCGTAATACATCTGAAATGTAACGTCCACTGTTCAAAGCTCAGTCAATGCGAACAAGACGTGACCGAGACTTGTAACCAATGGCACACCCATACCACCACGGCGGGTGATACGCCAGTATGGCGATGACGAATACACGAGTCCAATGTGCGTTCAAAAAAATGGCTCTGAGCACTATGGGACTTAACATCTATGGTCATCAGTCCTCTAGAACTTAGAACTACTTAAACCTAACTAACCTAAGGACATCACACAACACCCAGCCATCACGAGGCAGAGAAAATCCCTGACCCCGCCGGGAATCGAACCCGGGAACCCGGGCGTGGGAAGCTAGAACGCTACCGCACGACCACGAGATGCGGGCAAATGTGCGTTCACCGCGATGTCGCCAAACACGGATGCGCCCATCATGATGCTGTAAACAGAACCTGGATTCATACGAAAAAATGGTTTTACCATTCGTGCACGCTGATTCGTCGTTGAGTACACCATCGCAGGCGCTCCTGTCTGTGATGCAGCGTCAAGGGTAACCGCAGCCATGGTCTCCGACCTGATAGTCCATGCTGCTGCAAACGTCGTCGAACTGTTCGTACAGATGATTGTTGTCTTGCCAACGTCCCCACCTGTTGACTCAGGGATCGAGACGCGGCTGCACAATCCGGTACAGCCATGCGGATAAGATGCCCGTCATCTCGACTGCTACAGTGATACGAGGCCGTTGGGATCCAGCACGGCGTTTCGTATTACCCTCCTGGACCCACCGATTCCATATTCTGCTAACAGTCATTGGATCTCGAACAACGCGAGCAGCAACGTCGCGATACGATAAACCGCAATCGCGATAGGCTACAATCCGACCTTTATCAAAGTCGGAAACGTGATGGTACGCATTTCTTCTCCTTACACGAGGCATCACAACAACGTTTCACCAGGCAACGCCGGTCAACTGCTGTTTGTGTATGAGAAATCGGTTGGAAATTTTCCTCATGTCAGCACGTTGTAGGTGTCGCCACCGGCGCCAACCTTGTGTGAATGCTCTGAAAAGCTAATCATTTGCATATCACAGCATCTTCTTCCTGTCGGTTAAATTTCACGTCTGTAGCACGTAATCTTCGTGGTGTAGCAATTTTAATGGCCAGTAGTGTAAAATTATGGGTAACGTCATACTGGCGATTAAAGAATTTTCATATTAGGTTGTTTTCATATTGTAAATTAACTGTTATGAAAGTAAAGCATTTCAAGGCAACAGCGCAACAACAATTTATCAAACTTCGCCGTTCTAGGTACGATTTGTTGTAAATAATTGTTAGTGAATGTCATATCACCAACTACTGCAGCCGAGCTCACTAACACGTGTTTGTGTGGCGCGCTCGGATCGTAGGTATTTCGGTTCGTATTCTGCTGGTGGAAAATTTTCACAGTCAGTATGTAGCTGGCGAGTGGAGAAGAAGTGGTAGCGCAAAGTTCCCGATCACAAATCTTTGCTCCGAAGTTCTTGGTTAAATTCCAGATCTCTTCACAGCGTCTCAGGATGTGAAGCCATGTGAAACTGTGACGGTGATCTGTCTGTGGGATGCGGATGTTAAGCTCGGCTGTCCCCTCGGTGCTGTTCGAGAGCAGCAGGCCCCCTCCCTCTCCCTTCCCTTCATCCAGTAACACAAACCCAACGCTACACTGCACAAACGTGGTTACACGACACAAATACACACTTGACACTTCATAAAAATTTGGAGGAAGGGAATGGCAAACCATCTTCACTAGAACATCGTCTTCAGCGGCGATACAGGATTCCTACATCTGTTCCCTTGTGCTCAATCCCTGGGTGTGGAATTACTTTGGCATGAATGACATATCGTCTTTAAGGTATCGTAAGATATAGCTGTAATTAACACCATTTCACGGTTAAAGGTAGTTGGCTACTCTTCTATTCTGTCGCGTCCCGACACAGGCCCAAGTAAAAATACAGAGTTCGTGAGACCTAATAGCGCACTCAGGAGGTTGACGACAATATTGTTCTGTTGTCCGGGACGTTTTCCCTAATTAATCTTTATAAGGGAGTCGAGACGGAGTAAATCTCAAGTAGCAAGATCACATGAAATCTTACATTGCCTACAACCAAGTTTATTCATCGTCGAATACATATTATGTGAGATGTCGGACGAACAGTGCCCCTAACACATATTAGCCGCAACCCCTTTCATAGTATTCTGTCCTTCTGGGCATCACCTTACCAAGAGACAAGAGACAACTAGAATTTCGCTCTAATCACTGTCAGATGCACCAATCTGGGTGCTTAACTCAGAGACAAGTGCAATTACTGCCACTCTTTCTGTCTTGTATTAAATCAACTATCTCTCTGACCTAATTCACAAGAGACATATAACGTACAACTACTTGTTCCTACTAACAAATGAATGCTGAGCACTAACTGCTTCAGACAAAGATCAACCGTCCTTGTTCACCACCAAATTTGAAACTGTATCTAACGCTTGTAACACACTTGCTACTTCTATTAGTAGTGTCTCCTTCGCCGAATTATTACTATCTTCTCATAGATAAGTTCCAGCACTCCATCAGTTGTTGTGGCTAGGGCTGAAGCTGCTGCTCTTCAATGGCGTTGGTCGCTGCCTCGGCTGCACTGTCGATGATTATTTGACGCGGACTGCCTGTTACTGCTACCCTTTTAAAGGCTTTCGAAGGCCCTTCTAACTCGCGTACAGGGCCTTGTATCCAAGTTTCATTACCAACTTATTTTTCTGTGTTTCCAGAATATTCTGTCTCTGGGTGTTGACTTTCTACTAGTAGGCAGACTTCCAAGTCGAGTAATCGATGGCCCAGACCTTCACTCCGCATGGCCTCATGGTGTTTACCCCAGTGCGACTGTTGGCCTCCGGCGTCACACGTCCTTTGAATGTTCTATCCGTCTGCGTGTCTCTAAGTAGTACATGCAGAAGTCTCTGCCCAGAGATTTTGGTTGAATGTGTTCTCTTTGCAGCAGAGATGACAGATCTCTTTGAATGGTCAATATACAAGTGTGGACATGGAGGAGCCCCACTTAATATTTACAAAAAATGTGAGCGTTGGCTTAGTTTGGAATGACACTCCCCCTCCAGTGCTCGACGTTTCCCCTCCAACACCTGCCCGTAACCCTCATCATTACTGCTCTCCTCATACATACCCAGTCTTCTGCACATGTACCAGCCACGGCATTGTGTGCGGACTCCACCCAAGGGCCTGTTGCAGTTGACATCCCAGTACCAATAGTAGAGGGAGTAGTTGGGCAGCTTGGACCAATTTAGATGCCACTTATTTGTTGACATAATTCACTCTCTGTAGTGGGTTCAGGCTGTGCAGGAGGATGTGGTAAACATAGTAAGGGATTGACTGCAGCAACTGACGTTACGTTTTTGTCACGTTGCGGTCACGACAATTCATCTGCACGTTTCCTACAAGATACTGGGATTTTATTATTAATATGTGGAGTACTCGCTGGATAACCGAGGTCTGGTCAGATGAGGTCTCATTTCACGTGGTAAGAGCTGACGATAGGGTTCGAGCGCGGAGCAAACCCCGCGAAGTCGTGAACGCAAGTCGTCGACAAGGCATTGTGCAAGCTGGTGGTGTCTCCACAATGAAGTGGACTGTGTTTAAATGGAATGAACTGGGTTCTCTGGTCAAAATGAACTGATCATTGACTGGAAATGGTTATGTTCGGCTACGTGGAGGCAATTTGCAGCCATTCATGGGCCTCATGTTCTCAAACAACAATGGAATTTTTCTGGATGACAGTGCGCCATATCACCAGACGACAACTGTTCGCGGTAGGTTTGAGGAACATTCTGGACATTTCGAGCGAATGATTTGGCCACCAGTCGAACATTAGTGGGACATAATCGAGAGGTCAGTGGTGTACTAAATCAAGCACCAGCAACACTGCTGCAATTTTGGACGGCTTTAGAGGCACCACTGCTCAATATTTCTGCAGGGTACTCCCAACGACTTCTTGAGTCAATGACACATGGAGTGGCTGCACTATGCCATGCAAAAGGAGGGCACGCTATTAGGAGGCATCCCATGACTTGAACCCTACCGTCAGCTCTCACCAACTGGAAATGGGACTCGTCTGACCAGACTTCTGTTTTACATTCGTCTATGGTCCAACCAATTTGGTCACGAGCTTAGGAGAGGCGCTGCAGGCGATGTCGTGCTGTTAGCAAAGGCACTCGCGTCAGTTGTCTGCTACCGTAGCCTGTTAAAGCCAAATTTCGCCACACTGTCCTAATGATACATTCGTCGTACGTCTCACATTTGTTTGTGCGGTTATTTCACGCAGTGTTGCTTGTCTCTTAGCACTGAGAACTCTACGCAAACGTCGTTGCTAAGACCGTCTTCAGAGAAGACCACATAGATACAGCGCAGTCACCCCATTTGGAGACATAGACCGACGTCGTCGAGGACGAGCCTGCACCTCACCCACAGATCGCTAAAGGAGTGAAGAACAACTCCCTAGCGCGCCCCAACTTTCCGAGTGAATTTTATTGGACCTTCGGCGCGATGATGCTTCCACATTGGACAGTGATGTTCCAAGAGTAGTTGAGTCATTCCTTTCTCCTACCACCAAACTTTGTCAATGGCGTTCACACACCGGTGCCCAAACCAACAGGGCGAATGCACATCACCCACTTCCATCCCCTCACTTTACTCAATTTGGATTATGAGATCTACGTGCATTTCTTGGCAGTAAGCATGTGTGAGATGTTACCTGCAGTACATTCTCTGGAACAAATATAGCTAGGCTGTGGGGCCACCCTTCGGACAGCCAAGGATGAATATCAGTATCTTTTTGCGCTTGCCGTGTCCTGCCGCCTCCTTGCGGCACCGGTGTCAATAGATTTCAGTAGTGCCTTCAACTGAGTCCTCCACTGTTGTCTCCTCTCAGTGGCTGAATGCATGGGGTCCACCCACCACCACCACCATTCATAGCTGCCATTCGCCACTTACTTTGCAATGCCATATCCATGGTTTGGGTGAAGGACAATTGGCTGGACCGATCCCTGTCCAGCTTTCGTTCAGGTAGGTATGCCCTTCGTCCACTATCACCGTCGAGCCTCTCATCAAAGGCCTCCTACATTGTCTTACAGGACTTACATTGTGTGGCCACACATTACACGGCTGGGCCTATGCAGACGACCTCCTCATTCTCACACACTCACCTGCAGAAATACACAACACCATAGTATGGATCCAACTTATGGATAATCATTGGGTTGTCACCTCAGTATTACCAAATCGATGATCATGAATATCTGACGAGAAACCACTCCTATTTCCCATAGTGACAATGCTCAATTACCTGGGCATCGACTTTACCAGTTCCACCCAGCATACTGTGGCAAAAACGTAACGACAGTTGCTGCAGTCCATCCCTTACCATGTCTACTGCATCCTGCACAGCCTGAACCCACCACAGAGAGTGAATTATGTCAACAAATAAGTAGCATCTAAATTGGTCGAAGCTGCCCAACTACTCCCTCTACTATTGATACTGGGATGTCAACTCCAACAGGCCCTCGGGTAGAGTCCGCACACATGCCGTGGCTGGTACATGCGCAGAAGACTGGGCATGTATGGGGAGAGCAATAGTGATGAGGGTTACGGGCAGGTGTTGTAGGGGAAACACCGAGCACTGGAGGGGGAGTGTCATTCCAAACTGAGACAACGCTCACATTTTTTGTAAATATTAAGTGGGGCCCCTCCATGTCCACACTTGTATAGTGACCATTCAAAAAGATCCGTCACCTCTGCTTTGGTTAGTATCTAAAAAGAATTCCACCGAAAAATGCAGAGATTTATTTTCGCCTGGCTTGTTAACCATTTGTAACATTCGGAATAGTGTCATGAGAGACGAATTTTGAATAAGACCTACACATTTCTCTAGCTGCCATGTTAAAACTTGCTTCTTTCGCCGAAACACAGCGGAGTCTACACAGTCTCACCTCACTAACATGTTGTGCAGCCCCAATTGTGAGAGAATTCTGAAACAGTGGTTTATTAAGTTTGGTAATTGGGGAACTGAGGGAAAGTAAGGCCAGTAGCGTGTGATAAAACACATCATAGGTACAAAAATAAACATGTAATATCTTCACTGCTTGTTTCACCAGCTATCGATGGCCCTTAAAAAATTACTTTCTTTCATCGAACAAGTCTGTAGTTAATGGAATATTACGGTGGATAATAAAGTCTTACATAATAATGATATGCAAAATACTCTCCTCTTTGCTTGCTTTCATTTGTCAAAATCTCATTTCGATACCTGAAACCGTTTATGAACTATGAGGAATGTTGAGGATATTTCACTCTGGCTTTAAGGCTGGCTCGGTGCGATCGCAACTGAATGTGCTACGTCAGATCAATTTTCTCGACATTAGTGACAGGTAAACACCTCTACCCAAGTCTAAAGAAAAATTCAATATGTTAGCTAAATATCATATGCAGCATCACATTATTTAACATGCATCAAACGCAAAATCATAGCTACCTCTATTTTTCATTGCAAACTTTTCCGAATTTTGCGCAGTGTCTTACTTCCACGTAAACATCACAATAACTATGGTCATTAACGAAATGATGAGCGCATCATCATGAACCTGACATATAAATCTGTAAGTAAAGCAAAAATGAAATCTTTTTTACCGAACAGTTTCTGTAATATCGTCTGAGGCAGACTATAGGGTATGCGCATCGATTCTGTGATCACCGACGGGCCGAAGAGAGGCAAACACTTATCGGCAGATAAACGAATGAACTCGCCCAGCTCTTTGGAAGAAAATTTGTCACTGCGCATCGGCCACCACACCCTGTGCGGGCTCTACTTCGTTTTCGCTGGCACCGTCTTCAAAATCTGATATGAGACCCTTACCCCGCGTGTTACAAAAGGTGGCCTTGGTCTTGTCCATGTTTGGGCCAGGACCACTGCATTATACACTCCTGGAAATGGAAAAAAGAACACATTGACACCGGTGTGTCAGACCCACCATACTTGCTCCGGACACTGCGAGAGGGCTGTACAAGCAATGATCACACGCACGACACAGCGGACACACCAGGAACCGTGGTGTTGGCCGTAGAATGGCGCTAGCTGCACAGCATTTGTGCACCGCCGCCGTCAGTGTCAGCCAGTTTGCCGTGGCATACGGAGCTCCATCGCAGTCTTTAACACTGGTAGCATGCCGCGACAGCGTGGACGTGAACCGTATGTGCAGTTGACGGACTTTGAGCGAGGGCGTATAGTGGGCATGCGGGAGGCCGGGTGGACGTACCGCCGAATTGCTCAACACGTTGGGCGTGAAGGCTCCACAGTACATCGATGTTGTCGCCAGTGGTCGGCGGAAGTTGCACGTGCCCGTCGACCTGGGACCGGACCGCAGCGACGCACGGATGCACGCCAAGACCGTAGGATCCTACGCAGTGCCGTAGGGGACCGCACCGCCACTTCCCAGCAAATTAGGGACACTGTTGCTCCTGGGGTATCGGCGAGGACCATTCGCAACCGTCTCCATGAAGCTGGGCTACGGTCCCGCACACCGTTAGGCCGTCTTCCGCTCACGCCCCAACATCGTGCAGCCCGCCTCCAGTGGTGTCGCGACAGGCGTGAATGGAGGGACGAATGGAGACGTGTCGTCTTCAGCGATGAGAGTCGCTTCTGCCTTGGTGCCAATGATGGTCGTATGCGTGTTTGGCGCCGTGCAGGTGAGCGCCACAATCAGGACTGCATACGACCGAGGCACACAGGGCCAACACCCGGCATCATGGTGTGGGGAGCGATCTCCTACACTGGCCGTACACCACTGGTGATCGTCGAGGGGACACTGAATAGTGCACGGTACATCCAAACCGTCATCGAACCCATCGTTCTACCATTCCTAGACCGGCAAGGGAACTTGCTGTTCCAACAGGACAATGCACGTCCGCATGTATCCTGTGCCACCCAACGTGCTCCAGAAGGTGTAAGTCAACTACCCTGGCCAGCAAGATCTCCGGATCTGTCCCCCATTGAGCATGTTTGGGACTGGATGAAGCGTCGTCTCACGCGGTCTGCACGTCCATCACGAACGCTGGTCCAACTGAGGCGCCAGGTGGAAATGGCATGGCAAGCCGTTCCACAGGACTACATCCAGCATCTCTACGATCGTCTCCATGGGAGAATAGCAGCCTGCATTGCTGCGAAAGGTGTATATACACTGTACTAGTGCCGACATTGTGCATGCTCTGTTGCCTGTGTCTATGTGCCTGTGGTTCTGTCAGTGTGATCATGTGATGTATCTGACCCCAGGAATGTGTCAATAAAGTTTCCCCTTCCTGGGACAATGAATTCACGGTGTTCTTATTTCAATTTCCAGGAGTGTATGTTCATACAATATTGAGACGTTGGCGGGAACCTTTAACATCCCTTACTCACTGACCTTGGAAATCCTTGTGCCGGACTCACCTGAACCGCCAATCGCATTGCACATTGCATCATACAGCACATTGCTCTGGTGCTGTCTCACATTCATGCCTATATTATCGAACTTAGTTTTGAACATGATGCTCTTCCGACAACACACGCGCTGAGCGGAATGGCCGCGCGGTTTGAGGAGCCAAGTCACGATTGCGCGGCCCCTCCTGTCGGAGGTTCGAGGAGTCCTCCCTCGGGCATGACTGTGCGTGTTGTTCTTAGCATAAGTTAAAGTTAGTTTAAGTAAGCATAAGTTAATTTAAGAAGTGTGCAAGTCTGGGGACCGATGACCTCAGCAATTTGGTACCTTGGGAATTCACAGACATTTGAATATTTTGGACAACACGCCCAATGCAGATTTTCGTAAGTTGTCATCGATGCATACCCCTCCGAAACACGTTGGTAACACAATGCCCAGACGTCCAATGGTCGACAATGTTGAAGACTATCCATGCTCCATTCCTTCTGTGGGATATCAGGGCGTTTTGGTACTACATTGCCAATGGTTAGTTTCCCTACAACCAGTGATTATACCGTATCAGTCTGGCTGCATCGACACTTTGCACAAGTTGCCCGTGCAAGGACACTGACGAGCACCACCTTACGCGCACTACGAAATGTAAGGTCTGGTTCCTAACACTATGTATATTGGCCTGCTACCTCTGCACCTCGTCAGCAATGGTCCATCCCTTTCTGCAACTCCTTCCACACATTTCTCACTTTACCCCAGCTAAGCACCATGCTATCACGTGATTGGAAGTTGAGATGATCGCCTACCTTCTCCGCGATCCCCCACACTCCACACTTGATTTTTGGTGTTATATACTGGAACCCCACCGTATGCTCGAATGTACACCCACATATCATCTGACCTTTGCCAGCTATTTGCACAGCGGTATCACAATCCAATCCCCTTAGTTTGGGAGTACCTAACCTCCTACATTCTTGACATATGGAAGATCATTTCTGAAATGGTGCAGCGTACCAACATGTCCAGTCTGGCGACTTGAATGTGTAAAGGGAATTGCATGGTCGACTGACGTTTTTTTCTCGGTTTGAATTTTAGTTCTTATGTTTGTCTGCCATGAAGTTACGGGCGTCCCCCCATACAGCTCCACCTCCCCCTCCCCCCCCCCCCCCCCACGCCGCCAGGAAAGCAGGAAAGGCCTGATATGCTGGCCCACTAATAATACAAATTAAAATACAAATACAAATCTTCTTCTTAAGTTGCCAATCCTAAGATTGATTTGCAGCAGCTCTCCATTCAGTGCGATTGTCGGCCAGCCCCTTCAATTCCGTGAAACTTCCGCATCCTAGGTCCTGCATTATCTGGCTTATGTACTTTCTTCTAGGTCTGCCTCTTGCCCTTTTGCCCTCCACAAGGCCTTCCGTTATAGTGTGGAGAAGACTTTCATGTCTCAGAATGTGTCCCATCCATATATCTCTTCTTGACCGTCTTCCAAAGAACTGGAACTTCCTCCGCTCTCTGCAGGACTTCTTCATTTGTCATCCTGGCCGTCCATGGAATTTTTAACATCCTTCGCAGACACCACATTTCGAATCCTTCAATCCTTCTTCTTTCGTCCTCTCCAAGTGTACAGGTTTCGCTGCCGTAGAGAAGCACACTCCCAACAAAGGTCTTTATTAACCGCTTCCTTAACGACATACTTATCATATTTGATGTGAGGAGTCCTTTCCTTTTATAGAATGCAGTCTTTGCCTGATTTATTCTACTTATTACATCTTTCCTACTACGACCATCTGATGTTATTCTGCTTCCCAAGTAGACAAAGTCTTGTATTTCTTTCAGCTTCTCTCCATTCAGCCTTATATTCGTAATTGCCTGATTATTTTGTTTGCTTGCAACTAAGATTTTTGTTTTTGACTTATTAATTTTCATGTTGTACCGTGTAGCAAGAGTGTTTTCCATTTCCTCCAACACTACTTGTAATTCTTCCTCATTTTCCGCTAGGACAGCAATGTCATCCGCAAAACGCAGCATATCAACTATTTTTCCCTGGATCCTGATTCCATTAGCTTGTCCTAACTTTTCTCTGACCTCGTCCATTGCTTTCTGTATGTACATATTAAAGAGGACAGGGGAGAGTGCACATCCCTGTCTCACACCCTGTTTAATTTTTGCTTGTTGTTGATGTTCCCCACATCTCACTATTGCCACCTCTTCTTTGTATATGTTCCATATCGTTCTCCTGTCCTTGTACTTAGCTCCAGTTTCCCTCAATATCTGGAATAGTTTTTTCCATTCAACCTTATCAAAGGCCTTTTCGAGGTCAACAAATGCTATGTAGGTGTCCTTTCCTTTTTCCATTCTTTTTTCTATTATGAGCCTTAGGGCCATAATGGCTTCTCTGGTACCTCTCCCTCTTCTAAAGCCAAACTGGTCTTCTGTGAGCATGCATTCCACGTTCCCTTCAATTCTTCTGAGGAGGATGGTCGTCAAAATTTTTGATGCATGTGATGTTAGGCTGAGGATTCTGTATTGTGCACACGATTTTGCTGGCATTTTCTTTGGTAATGGAACAATAATACACTTTTTGAAGTCCTGAGGCAGCTCTCCAGTATCATATATTTGGCAGATTAATTTATGCAATTTATCTTTTATTTCTGTTCCAGCTGCTTTGATGATTTCTGCAGGCAATGAGTCAATTCCTGGTGCTTTTCCGTGCTTAAGTGCCTGTAGTGCCTGATCAAATTCAGACCTTAGTATGCTGTCTCCTAGTTCATCTTTATCTACTTCGTCCTCACTTTCAATCATGTCATCTTGTACGTTGCCTCCATATAATTTCTCTAGGTATTCCTTCCACGTAAGTGCTATATCTTCATGATTATACACCTCTTATTATCCTCTCTTATTAGGGCATTACATCTAATCCTTTGTCCTCCTGAGAAGAAGCGTTTCACTGTTTTGTATGCTAATTCAAGGTTCCCTTTCTTCAGAAGGTCTTCAACTTCTTTGCATCTGTCTTCAAGGAATCTTTCTTTTACTTGCTTCAACTTCCTGTTGATTTTGTTCCTAAGCACTCGGTATGCCGTTTTCCCTTCTTCCGTTTCATTATTTTTGAGCTTCCTTCTTTCCTCAAACATAAGTATTATTTCATCAGTTATCCACTCCTTCCTCTTTTCAGGTTTTTGTTTTCCAATTATCTCTTCAGCTGCTTTTATTAGGCCATCTCTCATATTTTCCCAATGTTGTTCTACATTCTCTATAGGATGCTGCTGAATTAGATCCTTAGCCCTTTCTTGGAACTCCTTCTGCGTCTCACGGTTTCCAAGCTTCCCTATATCCAGTTTTCCATTTCCTATTTTCTTCCTTATGCATTTGAACTTGAGTCGGCATTCCGCAACAACCATGTTGTGATCACTCACAATATCTGGGCTTGCGTATGCTCTAGAGTCTTTTAGTTGATTTCTAAATCTATTTTTGACTAGAATGTAATCAATTTGGTATCGTTCTCTATCCCCTGGTGACTTCCAGGTGTATCTTCTACGGGGGTGATGTTGAAACCACGTGTTCGATATTATCAGTTGATTCCTGTTACAAAATTCTATAAGTCGGTCTCCTCTATCATTCCTTTTACCAAGGCCGTAGCGTCCAACAGCTGGCTGTACCTCTTTATCTCCTACTATTGCGTTCCAGTCTCCCATAATTATTAAATTTGTTTCTCCTTTGATTCCTCTCAAGGCTCCATTTAACTCTTCATATACAGCTTCAACTTCCTCATCCTCCTGGTTTGTGGTAGGCATATAGACCTGTATCACAACCGTCTCTGTAGGTTTGGTATCCAGACTGACAAGTATTATCCTTCCTCCATATTGTATATATCCCTTCACCCTCTGCCCCAATTTTCGACTCATAACTACTCCAACCCCACCTGCTCCAGGTCTATCTTCTATCGTTCCTGTGTGAATTATCCTGTACTCATCACTCCAGAAATCTCCGCAGTTAGGCCATCTCATTTCAGACACTCCTAGTATATCCAACTTCATTTTCTTCATTTCTTGCTTAAGGTTTTCGAGCTTCCCCATCTGCAGTAAGGTGCGGACGTTCCACGTTCCAATTCTACTATAGCTCTTTTTATTTCCTTTCTTCCTATGAACTGTTGAAACGAGATCTCTGGTAGTCCCCTCCCGGAGAACCGAATGAGGGGCTATTACTCCAGATTGCATTTTTACTAGAGCTTGTTTCATATTCATATTATGGCTGCTGATACTTGAGAAATCTAATTAGATCTTTAATGAAGTGGTTTCTCCTTGCCTTCTTCATTCTATGCCGTTGGCCATCATGTGGCTCTTCCGCCTTTAGGGACAGTTTCCCATCCCAAGGACAAGAGAGTGCCCTGTATAATTGAATTCTTTGATTACTTCTGTAAATGATGAAAGTCTATATGTGGTGAATGCAGCTTGCCGCTAACTCGGTGTAATGTTTTGTCTGTACCGAAGTGTATCTGTCGCCTTTATCGCTCTTTCACTCTCACACAGAAATGTTCTTTATCTGTATACAGTTTAAACTATATTAATTACTTGAAATCAGCCTAGTAGAATCTCTGGTGGAGCCTTTCGTCTTAATATTCAGCGGCTGGCTTGCTAGAAAAGATCTTTGCATTGGTTATTATTATTAAGCGCTGCATTCAGTTGGGAAAATCGATCGTTTGAACCATTCGTTCAGTTTACGACAGATCTAAAATTTCAGATGTGGACGAAGCCTTTTTGGACGATTTCTAAACTCAGAGATTGCAGGCTCTCTTCGTCACAGCTGAAACTTCCCAATTAATTACAGGGCCCAGACAATCATCAATGATTCAGACAGAGAACTCATTCGTCATTCACTCTAAAATAAAATGGTCACAAACCTTATTTCTGAGGCAAAATTATATTAATTCATTTCCATACATGTTCCGTTTGGTGTTGGTTCCAAGTCTCTTGCAATTAGTTTGTACAAATTTATCTTTCTCTTTACTATCGCGCTAACGGCACAAACTATACTCTTTCCTAGGTCGCTTTAGCGCGAAAAAGAATAAATAAAACTCTTTTAGCACTCCGATAATCTTCAAACGAATACTTCCGAAGCTGTTCCTCTCTCTCTCTCTAACTATAATAACCATGGAGCATACATACTCGTACCTCTGTTGTTCCAAGGAATAAACGTACTAGAAAAATACCTTGGCGTCGACGAGCTGTCGGCGCATATATTACTAGGAAATCTGATCGGATACTTTTCAAACGTAAATAAATGTGGATGATTTGATTGACCATTATTAATTATTGCGTGATAGAGGGTAATTTTCCAGTGGTGAGATTACACCTGCCTCTACCTGCTCATCCGCCCTCCTAGGAGGCCGTTTCGCTTGGTAGAGGGTGTCTCCTTATTCCGGGAGATACTCGGTCGCCATATCCTCGTTAGTGGTAACAGGGTGTACCGTGCAGCAATCCTTGGCTGCAACTCGTGAAGGTGAGGTTGGCATTTGTATGGAGAGGCTGTTTGAGACGCATAAAAAACCCTTATTGTCATTTACCTTGATCTAGTCCCTTTCTTGACAAATCCCTTGTAGTGAGGGGCAGGTGGGAATGTCAGGGCCTGGCCTCGAGTTTCGCCCCTTGCCTATTTCACCCTCTTATCCACCCTGCCACGACTCAGACACCTAAAAAAAAAAGAAAAAGAAAAAAATCTTGTGAGTTAGACAGGTTCTAATGCGAACGACTTGTGTTCGATTCTCTGCACTTCCAGGAACTTTCCTTGGTGAGAGGCCTGAACTGTTTTTTACTCAGAGTTGTGACGCCCACTGAGGAGCTACCTGACTGAGAGTTAGCAGCTCCTAAGTCGAATCGCCGACTACGGCTAGGAGTGTAGTGGGATGACCCCATGCCCATCCGTACCGCATCCGATGATGAATACTGAGGATGATATAGCGGTCGGTCGACTATCGCATCGTCATCACGGACAGACTGTAGGGTTTCTAACTAAACATGAAACTTCGCCTTTTCTCTTATATCGTTTTCATGGATACTAAAATGTTGATTTATGTGCACTGCACACAGAACAACTAGACCAGCATATCTACAAAGGAGGAAATTTGCGTTTTCGTAGAAGTAATGTAGCAATTTTAAGAATGAACGCTCCATTGCAGAGTGAGAATCTATTGTGGAAACAATCCCCCAGGCTATGGCTAAGCGCCGGCCGGTGTGGCCGTGCGGTTCTAGGCGCTTCAGTCTGGAACCGCGTGACCGCTACGGTCGCAGGTTCGAATCCTGCCTCAGGCATGGATGTGTGTGATGTCCTTAGGTTAGTTAGGTTTAAGTAGTTCTAAGTTCTAGGGGACTGATGACCTCAGATGTTAAGTCCCATAATGCTCAGAGCCATTTGAACCATTGTAGTATAATTAAGTCACGTAGTCAAACAGCAGAAGACACAATCACAAAAAGACGAAGACGACGGTTATCGTTACAAAACGACTCCTTCACATGCTAATTCAGAATCAATGCTATTTGCGAATGATTAGGAAGAAAGACAGAGAAGATCCAATACTATCCGCAAAATTTGTTATTGTATAGTGTATGGGTCGTTTGGGCAGGTACAGACTAAAAGAAAATCTAAAAACCCTAGCCTCATTATGCATCCATTTGAAACTGAGTATAAATTCAATATAACCAACAATATTTATGCATCATCAAATAATAGGCACTGATCATGTCACATCCCAAAATTCTAAATTGTCGAAAAGGGCTTACGCCGTGAGAATTCTTTGCACCAGCATTGGTGCCTAAACATTAACACTTCGCCTGTGCAAATTCGCTATTGAGGGCCGGCCCTGTAACCGAGCCTTTCTAGGCGCTTCAGTCTGGAACCGCGCCAGCGCTACGGTCGCAGGTTCGAATTCTGCCTCGGGCATGGATGTGTGTGATGTCCTTAGGTTAGTTAGGTTTAAGTAGTTCTAAGTTCTAGGGGACTGATGACCACAGATGTTAAGTCCCATAATGCTCAGAGCCATTTGAACCATTTTTTGTGGCTAAGCCATTTCTTTGCACTATCATTGCTTCCAGAAATGCTAGTCCTCCGAGGTATTCAGGAGAACTTCTGTAAAGTTTAGAAAGTAGTAGAGAAGTACAGGATGAAATAAAGCTCTGAGGCCGGGTCGTCAGTACTACTTGGATAGCTCAGACCTAGACAGCCTCTGGCAGGGCAACAGAGCGGAGACGCTAGTGTTTCTGTGTGCGCAACGAAAGCTCGCCTTGTTTAGTGCTGATGGCTGTTACTTACGTGCCGGATTAGCGTCTACGACACAGGGCGAGCCGTTATCGTAAGTTTACCCTCCGACTTAATTTCTGCAACGACTATTCCCGACCCAGAGCACTCGAGGTGGAGCATTTTCTGTGAGATTAAGTCAAGATCCCGGCGAGCGACGTCATAGAAATACACTTGTCGGTCGTGAACAGTGCGGTCTATGTTAAAATCGTTAACGACGCAGCGTCCATCCTGCTAGAGGCCAAAGGCCAGTTGCTGATCCAACCTTCGCCAACAATATGGAGATCAACCCGTTCATTGTCATTGCGGTGGCCTTCTTGCAGACAAATGTGACTACCATCCATCGTCGGACGTGGAATGTCGCGTAACGAAACTACGTTCTCCGAAACATCGTAATAGAAGGCGGCGAACCGTCTCTACATCTACATCTACATCTACATCTACATGACTACTCTGCAATTCACATTTAAGTGCCTGGCAGAGGGTTTATCGAACCACAATCATACTATCTCTCTATTATTCCACTCCCGAACAGCGCGCGGGAAAAACGAACACCTAAACCTTTCTGTTCGAGCTCTGATTTCTCTTATTTTATTTAGATGATCATTCCTACCTATGTAGGTTGGGCTCAACAAAATATTTTCGCATTCGGAAGAGAAAGTTGGTGACTGAAATTTCGTAAATAGATCTCGCCGCGACGAAAAACGTCTTTGCTGTAATGACTTCCATCCCAATTCGCGTATCATATCTGCCACACTCTCTCCCCTACTACGTGATAATACAAAACGAGCTGCCCTTTTTTGCACCCTTTCGATGTCCTCCGTCAATCCCACCTGGTAAGGATCCCACACCGCGCAGCAATATTCTAACAGAGGACGAACGAGTGTAGTGTAAGCTGTCTCTTTAGTGGACTTGTTGCATCTCCTAAGTGTCCTGCCAATGAAACGCAACCTTTGGCTCGCCTTCCCCACAATATTATCTATGTGGTCTTTCCAACTGAAGTTGTTCGTAATTTTAACACCCAGGTACTTAGTTGAATTGACAGCCTTGAGATTTGTACTATTTATCGAGTAATCGAATTCCAACCGATTTCTTTTGGAACTCATGTGGATCACCTCACACTTTTCGTTATTTAGTGTCAACTGCCATCTGCCACACCATACAGCAATCTTTTCTAAATCGCTTTGCAACTGATACTGGTCTTCGGATGACCTTACTAGACGGTAAATTACGGCATCGTCTGCGAACAACCTAAGAGAACTGCTCAGATTGTCACCCAGGTCATTTATATAGATCAGGAACAGCAGAGGTCCCAGGACGCTTCCCTGGGGAACACCTGATATCACTTCAGTTTTACTCGATGATTTGCCGTCTATTACTACGAACTGCGACCTTCCTGACAGGAAATCACGAATCCAGTCGCACAACTGAGACGATACCCCATAGGCCCGCAGCTTGATTAGAAGTCGCTTTTGAGGAACGGTGTCAAAAGCTTTCCGGAAATCTAGAAATACGGAATCAACTTGAGATCCCCTGTCGATAGCGGCCATTGCTGTTGCTACTATATCTTTGAATCTGAGCCACATCTCGTCTAAATTTGCATAGTCAGTTCGGAAGGAATGGAGATTGTCTCTTAGGAAGGTTTCTAGTGACACTTTATCCGCTTTTTTAAATAAAATTATTTTGCGTTTGTTTCTGGTGGATTTGGAAGAAACGGTATTGAGCCTAGCTACAACGACCTTGTGATCACTAGTCCCTGTATCAGTCATGATGCTCTCTATCAGCTCTGGATTGTTTGTGGCTAAGAGGTCAAGTGTGTTTTCGCAACCATTTACAATTCGCGTGGGTTCGTGGACTAACTGCTCGAAATAATTTTCGGAGAAAGCATTTAGGACAATCTCGGAAGATGTTTTCTGCCTACCACCGGTTTTGAACAAGTATTTTTGCCAACATATCGAGGGAAGGTTGAAGTCCCCACCAACTATAACCGTATGAGTGGGGTATTTATTTGTTACGAGACTCAAATTTTCTCTGAACTGTTCAGCAACTATATCATCGGAGTCTGGGGGTCGGTAGAAGGAGCCAATTATTAACTTAGTTCGGCTGTTAAGTATAACCTCCACCCATACCAATCCGCACGGAGTATCTACTTCGACTTCACTACAAGATAAACCACTACTGACAGACAAACTCCACTACCAACTCTGCCTAATCTATCTTTCCTGAACACCGTCTGAGACTGATTTCGCCCTCCTGCATGAAGTTCACTTGGCCAGTCTCCAAGATATCAATTGCTATACCGTCCGCACCTCCGCAGGTGATCCCATGGGCTGTGGAATGGCCATCTACACCCACGAAGGGATCCCTGTCGCCTTCCTTCCATCAGCTCGGGGCGTGGCACTCACTGCCATGGGGAAATGCTTCATTACTTTCTACGCACCATCGGCCATTGATCAACAACATGGGTGGCCCTAGCTTCATTCTAAGGACATCACCCCCTATTTTTGGACGATATGAACACTGCCTACTAGGAGGTGATTTTAACTGCGTCCTGCACCTAAAAGATCAGGTTCCACACTATACTACGTGCCGGGAACTACGTTTAGTGGTGCAGGATATCCTGCTTCACAATACCTGGGAAGTCCAACATGGCGACTGTTCTGACCATATCTTCCTTACCAGTTATTGTGCAACCTGTCTAGACAGGATATGTGTCTCACGGGATTCTATATCTGCAACACAGGACGCCATATGCTGGCCACTGGCCTCTTCTCACCATTGCACTTAACATCTGCGTGGTCCTCATTCCACCCCAACCTTTATGGCACGACTGTGCGCCATGGAATTTGAATATTTTTCATCTGCACGATCCGACAATGAGACATGGGCAGCCTGCGAGCGACACATTCCCAGCTACTGATCGACACTGGCATGGTGGATGGACTGCGCCAAACCAGCGATTTGGTCGAGATTAACATCACATGCAAAGGGGTTCAAACGAAGCTCATAATTTGCAGCATTGTCCGCAGAACTGATCATGGCCCTTTGGTTCTGAGTGGAGTGGAAGCACTCAACCAGAGACTTCCTAGGCTGGATTCAAAATGGTTCAAATGGCTCTGAGCACTATGGGACTTAACTTCTGAGGACATTAGTCCCCTAGAACTTAGAACTACTTAAGGGGAGCCGGAGGTGGTCAAATCCAAAAAATTACGATTTTTTTTTTTTGCTACCAAAAATTAATTGGAACATTCCTCTTTAATGTAAACTTTGAATTATTGTTCTACTCGCCCTAGAAGTGGAGTTATTACCATTTTCCCCCACGCCTGCAGAGGAAATGGGCGGCCACTGAATGCATCTAACACCCTCTCGTGACTTCCTGGCGAACTGCTTGGGATTTTCTCGGCCTGTTACGCATACAGCGTCTTATGTTACGCATACAGCGAGTGTGCAAGGGTTGGCTACACTGTTTTCTGTGACAAATGAAGCGCTAAGAGCGCGGAACATCGTCTCTTTGCTGTTTACCATTTCGAATTAGTTCAGTGTTGCGCCTGTTGTTGGTAGTATTATACTTCTTGTGTAAGGCGTTGTTCTGGTTACGATGCCACGTTTTAGTAACCGTGTATATAAGAAGATGAAGAACGTAGGGAAAAGAAAATTAACACTAATATCAAGTTGCGATACTACAATTACTGAAACAATGCGTTCTTCTGCTAAGCAACACATGGCCGGCCATAGCCCTGTGACATCTTCTAGCAAGAAGCTGACTGGTGGAAGAGACAGATTTCGTGAATATATTAGTGACAGTGATGATATTAACGAAGTACTGAATATTGGATTATTATCTTCTGTGCTGAAAGTAAGTGTTCTGTGCAAAATGTGTTCAAGTGTAGGAGTGGGACTAGAGATAACAAAGCACTTTAGTTTAGCTTGTGAGATGAAGATAATCTGTGCATGTTGCAAGTATAAAGTGACTTTCTACAATTCACATGCCAGTCTCTTTGGTGAAAATGGATGATCTAGAGTGTTTGATGTGAATGTTAGACTTGTGTATGGTCTTCGATGCATCGGAAAAGGGTCTGCTGCTGGCAAACTGTTTTGTGGTATTATGAACTTGCCATCACCTCCAAGCAAATTGGGGTACTACTGTGAACTGGTAGGATCCTCTGTTGAAAATGTGGCTTTGAAAACCATGAAGGAAGCAGTGGAGGAATCTGTAGAAATGAACGGTGGTTCTAGGGATTTGGTAGTGGCATTAGATGGTTCCTGGCAAAATAGGGTTCATAAATCCCTGAATGGGGTTGTAACTGCTACTTGTGGTGATAGTGCAAAAGTGATAGATGTTGCAATATTATCAAAACATTGTAGGTGCAAAAATAAAATCAAAGGAGAGCACAGTGGAACCTGTGAGGCAAATTTTAGTGGATCAAGTGGAGCAATGGAAGTGGATGGAGTGAAACAAATTTTTGAACGTTCAGTTCCCAGATACAACGTTATGTACAAATACTACCTTGGGGATGGTGACTCCAAAGGTTTCAAGACTATAGAGGACCTGAAACCATATGGAAATGAATTTGTAGTCGAAAAGTTGGAATGCATTGGGCATGTGCAAAAGCGTATGGGTGCACGGCCTCGAAGGCTCAAACAGACTTTGGGTTCAAGTAAGCTCAGTGATGGAAAGACAATAGGAGGGAGAGGCAGGCTTACTGATGAGGTGATTGAACGTCTACAGAGATACCATGGGTATGCTATAAAGCAAAATACTAGTAATGTTAGTGATATGTGAAAAGCAGTGTGGGCATTGTTCCTTCATACTGCCTCTCCCAATGAATACCCTCAACACAGCCTGTGCCCACAAGATTCCTGGTGCAAATATAATGCAAAAAAGGACTATGATCACAAACATGGTTTGCCAGCAGCTGTGATAAATGCGATAAAACCAATTTTTCATGACAGCACAGCCAGAATTGTTAACAAATGTCTACACGGAAAGACGCAGAATCCTAATGAGAGCGTAAACAATTTGATTTGGAAAGTGATTCCTAAAAGGGTGTTTGTAAGCATAAAAACACTGCACTTTGGCGTTTATGATGCAATAGCAACCTACAGCCAAGGGAACAGTGTGAAGTGCGAAGTTCTGAAGGCATTAGGATTTACAGCTGGGGTGAACACTGTACGAGCACTAAGAAATATTGACAGAGAAAGGATAAGAGCAGCAGAAAGAAGAGAAAGGCATATGAAGTATGATGGAACAACAGGCCAGAAAAGAAGGCAGAAAAGGAAGCTTTTGGAGGATGAAGAAGAAGACCCTGATAATCCATCCTATAGTGCAGGAATGTATTGAAAAACTTTGATAGCCATTTCCCGTAAATTAGAATTTCTCGAATATAAGGAACATTTTCTCAAAATCCACTCAAGCTAGAGAGATGAAATTTTTATACAGCACTCCTAGTGGTCAAACTTACATTGTAACACAGCCATTTGGCAATATGTTCAGTAGTTTCATTTCAGTTTAATTATAAAGCAATTATTTGTAAAAAATTTGGGTCATAAATAAAAAAAATAATTGGAAGGAAACTAGAAAAGATACTCCAAAATCCCTCTGTCATAACTGCAATACTAAACCACTATATATGTAAAAAAATTCAAATTTTTCTATTTGGTAGTTTATTCATAAATGTTTCTCAAAGTTAGTGATTTTAACATGGGCAGCACAGGCACCTCCGACTCCCCTTAAACCTAACTAACCTAAGGACGTCACACACATCCATGCCCGAGGCAGGATTCGAACCTGCGACCGTAGCGGTCGCGCGGTTCCAGACTGTAGTGCCTAGAACCACTTGGCCACCTCAGCCGGCCCTAGGCTGGGACTTCCTGGATTTGCGTCATAGGATTGAGAACTGTAGGGCTCCCTAAATGGATCAGGTGTGAACTATACATCATACGCTGCTACACAGATACCTAATTCTGTGTGGAGTGCACGGAAAGGTTTTTTTAAACTAGATGACTCTACATTCAACCAAGGTAATGAGCAGTAGGAAGCCTAGAAATATCGGTGTAAAATCGAAAGAAACGCCTCCCACAGGTGAGAGTATTAAAATCCTAATGTTAAACTGCCAAAGCATTCACAACAAAGTGCCAGAGTTTGAAGCGCTCATGAAAAGCAGTGGGGCTCACATAATACTAGGTACAAAAAACTGGTTAAACAGAAACTGATAACAGTGAGATTTTTGGTGAAAAATTAAGCATATATCGAGAAAATAGGGAAATGGAAAATGAAGGTGGTGTATTAGTGGTAGTAGACAAGGAACTCAAATCCACAGAGGTAGAAATTGAAGCTGCATGTGAGATTGTTTGAGAAAAACTCTGTATCAGTGGTGGGCATAAAACGATAATTGGATCCTCCAATAGCCAGTCATCTCCTGATGTAACTGAAAGCCTTAGAGAAAATATCGGTTCACTTTTCTAAGTTCCCAAAAGTAGTGGGGATATGTTTGTACCATCCCACTCTGCACTGTTGCCAGATGTATCCGAGATGGCGGCGATGACGTCATCCAAGATGGCAACAGCACATGATGTCACCCAAGATGGCGGCCATGATGTCATTCAGGATGGTTGATTTTGGCAGGAAGTTTGAATTTTGGCGGGAAGATAGGTCAATTGCGCTACCTCCACTGACCTAACCCTCCTTCCCCTACCCTCCCCTCCCCCCCCTCCCCTCCCCCAGAAAATGCCAGCAAGTTCAAATTCCATCAGGACAATCCAACACACCTCTACTAACCTAAGAAAATGGCGGGAAGATAGATCAATTGGGCTACCTCCACTAACCTAAGTCATCTGACCATCACCTCTTCCTAGGGATTGGCAGGAAGTCTGAATTTTGGAGGGAAGATATGTCAATCTGTCATATGTCAATATGTCTCTACCAACCTAAAAATGGTGGGAAAGAAAGGACACTTGAGCTACCTCGACTAACCTAAGTCATCCAACCGCCACCTCTTCCTATAGATTGGTAGGAGGTCTGAATTTTGGAGGGAAGATAGGTCAATCAGGCTATCTCTACTAACCTAAGAAAATGGCAGGAAAGAAAGGGCACTTGGGCTATCTCCACTAACCTAAGTTACTTGACCACCACCTTATCCTAGGAAATGGTGGGGAGAGAACTTGGCCTATGCTGGACATAAGTTTTTATTTTGCATGCACTATTTAGTCAAACAACTAGATGCAGTATCACCATCCAGTATACTTGCCATGGGGTCCAGAGTCCAACTGACCCAGTACACAGTACCACCATCAGAGGGCGTTGTCATCCATTCCGTGACGTAACCCAAGATGGCGGCCATGATGTCAGATGATGATATAACTACCATTCTCCAGAATGGCGGGTTTGGAGGGAAACAGTTTGTTAACCACAAGGTCTGTACCTAGTAGACAGTACTGCTACCAGAGACCAGTGTAGGCGTATGCGTGTGATTTTACAAATTAGCTTTATGTAAAATTTTAAACTGGTGTAGCATGGAAAAGTGTTTAGCTCATCGTGAAGAGCTTTTGGAGCACAAGGAAGACTAAATGTAAGACAGAAAAAATATTCACCGGTACAAACGAAAATCGATATTAAATTAAAAAATACGAAAATAATAGACAATGTCTCACATGACAAGTAAATACCTATTTTCCCCTACTCCTATCAGCTGGGAAGGCTTTTGCCCATTGTCCCAGACAAAAATTGAAATTTTGCATACATACACTCCTGGAAATTGAAATAAGAACACCGTGAATTCATTGTCCCAGGAAGGGGAAACTTTATTGACACATTCCTGGGGTCAGATACATCACATGATCACACTGACAGAACCACAGGCACATAGACACAGGCAACAGAGCATGCACAATGTCGGCACTAGTACAGTGTATATCCACCTTTCGCAGCAATGCAGGCTGCTATTCTTCCATGGAGACGATCGTAGAAATGCTGGATGTAGTCCTGTGGAACGGCTTGCCATGCCATTTCCCCCTGGCGCCTCAGTTGGACCAGCGTTCATGCTGGACGTGCAGACCGCGTGAGACGACGCTTCATCCAGTCCCAAACATGCTCAATGGGGGACAGATCCGGAGATCTTGCTGGCCAGGGTAGTTGACTTACACCTTCTAGAGCACGTTGGGTGGCACGGGATACATGCGGACGTGCATTGTCCTGTTGGAACAGCAAGTTCCCTTGCCGGTCTAGGAATGGTAGAACGATGGGTTCGATGACGGTTTGGATGTACCGTGCACTATTCAGTGTCCCCTCGACGATCACCAGTGGTGTACGGCCAGTGTAGGAGATCGCTCCCCACACCATGATGCCGGGTGTTGGCCCTGTGTGCCTCGGTCGTATGCAGTCCTGATTGTGGCGTTCACCTGCACGGCGCCAAACACGCATACGACCATCATTGGCACCAAGGCAGAAGCGACTCTCATCGCTGAAGACGACACGTCTCCATTCGTCCCTCCATTCACGCCTGTCGCGACACCACTGGAGGCGGACTGCACGATGTTGGGGCGTGAGCGGAAGACGGCCTAACGGTGTGCGGGACCGTAGCCCAGCTTCATGGAGACGGTTGCGAATGGTCCTCACCGATACCCCAGGAGCAACAGTGTCCCTAATTTGCTGGGAAGTGGCGGTGCGGTCCCCTACGGCACTGCGTAGGATCCTACGGTCTTGGCGTGCATCCGTGCGTCGCTGCGGTCCGGTCCCAGGTCGACGGGCACGTGCACCTTCCGCCGACCACTGGCGACAACATCGATGTACTGTGGCGACCTCACGCCCCACGTGTTGAGCAATTCGGCGGTACGTCCACCCGGCCTCCCGCATGCCCACTATACGCCCTCGCTCAAAGTCCGTCAACTGCACATACGGTTCACGTCCACGCTGTCGCGGCATGCTACCAGTGTTAAAGACTGCGATGGAGCTCCGTATGCCACGGCAAACTGGCTGACACTGACGGCGGCGGTGCACAAATGCTGCGCAGCTAGCGCCATTCTACGGCCAACACCACGGTTCCTGGTGTGTCCGCTGTGTCGTGCGTGTGATCATTGCTTGTACAGCCCTCTCGCAGTGTCCGGAGCAAGTATGGTGGGTCTGACACACCGGTGTCAATGTGTTCTTTTTTCCATTTCCAGGAGTGTATGTATGTATGTATTACGTATGTATGTATATTGGTTTGTGTAACTCTGCACATGGTAGTCTGTCCCTTTTCAATAATTATGGAAGGAACGAATGCTTTCCAGCTGTGAATTACACCCTGCTCGTGCAGGGCTGTTAATGAATCATGGCTACAGCCTGCAGTTTAGAACAGTTATCGTGGAAAGTTCCAAAGGAATGAATACGTTGCAGGTGCACTAGCAACACACTCACCAATTGGGGCTGCCTGTGCAGAACATGTTGTGATACAAAACTCTGTCAGTCAATTGTTCTGACAAGACACAAATAGTACTGAAATGCTTAAAGTTACTAAATTTTAACAGTGAGGAGAAAATCAATGTAATTAAAATAAGTTAATATTTGTATTTCTGTCCAATAATGGGATGAATAGCGTAAACTCTCTTTTATGTTGGTGAATAAAATGGCTCAAACGGCTCTAAGCACTATGGGACTTAAAACTTCTGAGGTCATCAGTCCCCTAAAACTTAGAACTACTTAAACCTAACTAACCTAAAGACATCACACATATCCATGCCCGAGGGAGGATTCGAACCTGCGACCGTAGCGGTCTCGCGGTTTAGGATTGTAGTGCCTAGAACCGCTCGGCCACACCGGCTGGCGTTGGTCAGCTACTTTGCTCTCTAAAGCAAAATTTATATTTACCTATTTAGAATCTGACGTGCTAAACTGTCTTTCAGTATTTTCATTGACAATAGAGACACGTTCTGCAAATGTGGCACTCTCAAAAGGCTAATATACACTATGTTATCAAAAGTATCCGGACACTTGGCTAGAAATGACTTACAAGTTCGTGGCGTCCTCCATCGGTAACGCTGGAATTCAGTATGGTGTTGGCCCACCCTTAACCTTGATGACAGCTTCCACTCTCACAGGCATACGTACAATCAGGTGCTGGAAGATTTATTGGGAAATGTCAGCCCGTTCTTCACGGAGTGCTGTGCTGAGGAGAGGTATCTACATCGGCCGATGAGGCCTGACACGAAGTAGGCTTTCCAAAACATCCCAAAGGTGTTCCATAGGATTCAGGTCAGGATCTGTGGTTCAAATGGCTCTGAGCACTATGCGACTTGACTTCTGAGGTCATCAGTCCTCTAAAACTTAGAACTAATTAAACCCAACTAACCTAAGGACATCACACACATCCATGCCCAAGGCAGGATTCGAAGCTGCGACCGTAGCGGTCGCTCGGTTCCAGCCTGTAGCGCCTAGAACCGCACGGCTACTCCGGCCGGCTTCAGCATCTGTGCAGGCCAGTCCATCACAGGGATGTCACTGTCGTGTAACCACTCCGCCACAGGCACTGTATTATGATCAGGTGATCGATCGTGTTGAAAGATTCAATCGCCATCCCCGAATTACTCTTCAGCATTGGGAAGCAAGAAGGTGTTCAAAACATCAGTGTAGGCCTGTGCTGTGATAGTGCTACGCAAAACAAGGGCTGTAAGCCCCCTCCATGAAAAACACGAGCACACCATAACACCACCGCCTCCGAGTTTTACTGTTGGCACTACACACACTGGCAGGTGACGTTAACCGCGCATTCGCCATGCCCACGATCTGCCGTCGGATCGCCACATTGTGTACCATGATTCGTTACTCCGCATAACGTTTTTCCACTGTTCAATCGTCCAATGTTTACGATCCTTACACCAAGCGAAAAGTCTCTGGGCATTTGCCGACATGATGTGTGGCTTATGAGCTTCCGCTCGACCATGAAATTCAAGTTTTCTCGCAGTGAATCCTGATACAGTTTGGAATTCCTGTGTGATGGTCTGGATAGATGTCTACCTATTACACATTACGATCCTCTTCAGCTGTCGGCGGTCTCTATCAGTCAACAGACGAGGTCGACCTGTATCCTTTTTTTTGTGCTTTACGTGTCCCTTCACGTTTCCACTTCACTGTCACATCGTAAACAGTGGATCTAGGGATGTTTAGGAGCGTGGAAATCTCGCGTACAGACATATGACACAAATGACACCCAATCACCTGACCACGTTCGAAGTCCGTGAGTTTCGCGGAGCGCCCCGTTCTGCTCTCTCACGGTGTCTAAGGACTACTGAGGTCGCTGATATTGGATACCTGGCAGCAGGTGGCAGCACAATGCACCTAATATGAAAAACGTATGTTTTTGGGGGTGTCCTCATACTTTTGATCACATAGCGTATGTCGAGATTTCATGAATTGGGAGCACCGAGCGGTGTAGCGCAGTTGTTAGCACTATGGACTCGCATTTGGGAGGACGACAGTTCAAACCCATGTCCGGTGATCCTGATTATGTTTTCCGTGATTTCTCTAAATCGCTTCAGGCAAATGCCGGGATGGATCCTACGAAAGGGCACGGCCACTTACCTCCTCCATCCTCTCCTAATCCGAGATTGTGTTCCGTCTCTAACGACGATACGTTAAACATTAATCTCCTCCTCTGACTTGCGGTTACCACATCCGGTCTCCTTTGGTAGCTCGTAAATGTGTACAAGCTGGCTGGAATATTGTTGACATTGATTGCGAATTTCTGCAGGATATACACAATAAATGCAATTTCACTATTACAATTTAATAAATTAGTCATAATATCCTGTTACTATATGTAGAAACATAATCACAATACGTGTTTCTAAATTCTGTGCTTCTTCAATAGAAGTAATTTTTCTAGTTATGTCAGGAGAGTTGGAGGGGTTAAGACTCTAAAAATACAGATTTTGATCTCAATGAGATGGTTAGTTTCGAGATTGCATGTCACAAGAACTAAATTAACTGCACAACAGAGTGAAAGGGTCACTTTTTCGAAACCCGGTAATAGCATCCCAAAGCGATGCAGAAGCTTGAAATTTCTCTCAAAGGGGCCTACAGACTTCCTCTATAATGGTGCAAAAGCATGGCGCCCTGCCACGTCACCCTCGGTCTCGGTGACGGTTCAAGCAGTAAGGTCTACACACTTGCGAAAAAAAGGCCAGAGCTCAGAAGTTGATGTGAGGTATAACGTGAGTTATGTCATATTGTCGCCAAATTTCAACAAAATTCTGCCCAGTGCCATCGTGGTTGCGTCGCACGATGGGAACGTCATCACACTTTCTCTTACCCGCGTTTCACACCTTTTTTTGACGCCTCTGCGACGAAGGTCCGAACTACGACACCCAAAATTGAAATCACGCGGTTTCCTTGTGGATGGGTGAGGAAAAAATTGCAGACACACCACTGCTCAGATTCAACTCGAAAAGGCTTCAGAGGACGGCATAAAGGGCGACAAAGGAACCATCCCTTCCCTTGGTGCGTTGATTTCCACACACTATGAGGTTGAAAACGACAGTTCGCAGTGCGATGAGCTACAGGACGGCGACCTTTGACGCTGCTAACACTGCCCGAACCATTCAAACCTTCAACACTGCTCTAAGAAAATCGTGGGCTGCGACCCCATTGAATGTGATCACACTCGTTTGGAGTGCAGCGCGATCGCAATTTTTGAACTGGTACACAGGATGGAGCCATTTGGGACTGTTCAAAACCATTCGACGAAATCTGAACGTGATTCGAAACAGTAAAGGGTGTTTATAATTTTTCGGCCCTTCTGTTTGTTGCCCTCGTTTGGCATCATCATGAGGGGCGTGACATTGACACATGCGAGAATAAAACGGTAAATGGTCCCTGTACGACCCCCTCGTTTGGTAACACCTTTAGTTCCACCCACACACCTTTGTTGATCACTTTCAATGTACCTGTACAGAGACAAACCGTTCACTGATACCTAATCATTGGTGTATAAGGACGACACACATTACACTTCGCATGTAGGCAGCAAACGCTAGTGCAATGACGAAGCGCCATTCAGCTGTTTTGTTTTGACAGGCAAGAAAATCATTTTGACGGCAGAGAAAGATATATATTTTGATTTTAATGATTCATTTATTGATCACAATAAATATTCAGTAACAGATGACGCCCCCTCTAGCAGTAATAACAGCCTGACATCGGCGTCGATAGCTGAAGATTACGGAATTGACTTAGTCCAGGGGGATGTTGGTCCAGAGGCAAATTCCCCAGCTGTTCCTGACTGGGGACGTATGTGCCTTAGCTTTTGACCTATGTAATCACACGCATTTTCAATTGGACTTAAGTCTGGGCTGTTGATAGGCGGTTCCATCACGAAGATGTCGACAGCTTTCAAACGATTTGGACGGTCTGGGCGACGTGATGCCAAGTGGTTCAAATGGCTCTGAGCACTATGGGACTTAACTTCTGAGGTCATCAGTCCCCTAGAACTTAGAACTACTGAAACCTAACTAACATAAGGACATCACACACATCCATGCCCGAGGCAAGATTCGAACGCAGCAGCAGCGCGGTTCCGGACTGAAGCGCCTACAACCGCTCGGCTACAGCGGCTGGCCTGATATGTAGAACCAATACAGGTGTCGTATGGTCTTTTTGGTTTGAAGGTCTCGAGCGGTAGCTGTCTAATCGGAAAGGGTTCCTCCTCAGTGTACAATGGCCTTCAGTACAGCTGTGTCTTTGTATCCGTTGAGCGTAGGCGACTGTAACGGGCATGTGTATTGTGTCATGTCATGATGATGAGAGAAGGGAGAGGGTGATACCTCGTTCTGGAACTTACCCTACTCCTATTGAATAGCACCATATGAAAGACAGATCATCATCAACAGTGTCACATGCCCTCACTTCATAAGACAATGAAGGCACATAGCCTACTCTACTAGGGGCTTACTGTCCCTATCTGAAGGGAAAGCTCACCATCAAAAATAACACATGCTCTCACTTCACAATGTATTGCGAAGAAGTTTCGAATTTAATCCAGGACTTTGGCGCGAAGTTTGGTGATGGGGAAAACTTGTACCACCAGCAGAATTCGAACTGGCTACCTCAGAATCACGAACCACCGCACTCTATTGTGAATGTGTCCTAACAATTTCACACAGATCACTATTCTTTGACCTTAGACACACTTCACAAACATAAACGGGTAAATACGTCATTACCCAACCACCTATACTGATAAGAAAACTAGTAATTAGAAAAGGAATATTATGTAATGAGGTTCAAAATTTCTTTTAAAATAGCAGCTCTTTCTATCTCTCTGTCTCTCTCTCTATTTTTTTTAACATAAGTCTTCTGAATGATTTGACGCTGCCCGCCACGAATTCTGGATGTATCGAATTTCTGTCTTCCTCTGCCAGTCTTTTTTTTTTCTCTATAGTTCCCTCTGGCACCATGGAAATTATTACCTAATATCTTAGAACATGTCCCTCAACCTGTCCCTTCTCCTTATCAGTGTTTTCCACATGTTCCTTACTTTTCCGATTCCTTACAAAAACTCCTCATTCCCTATCTTTTCGGTCCATCTACTTTTCTACATCATACCATAGCACCGGATCTCAAACCCTTCGATTCCCTTATTCTTCGGTTTTACAGTGGCCTGTGATTCACTACCATACAATTCAGTGCTCCAGATGCACGTTTTCAGAAATTTCTTCCTGATATTAAGGCCTATGTTTCAGAGTAGAAGACAATTTTTAGAAAGGAATGACCTGTTTTCCTGTTCTAGTCTGCTTGTGATGTCATTGATTTGCACGTCACATGTTATTTTGTTTCCAAAATAGCAGAATTCTTTTACTTCGATTGCTTCGTGGTCACCAATTTCTAAGTTAAGTTTATCGCTAATCTCTTTTCTACCATTCCTCACTACTATCGTCCTTCTTTGGTTTACTCTCAGTCCATATTCTATCCTCATTACATTGTTCATTCCATTCAGTGCGACTTGTAATTCTTCCTCTCTTTCATTGAGGATAATACGTCATCTTATCATTGATACTCATTACTTTGAATTTTAATCCCATTTCTAAGACTATCTTCCATTTCCTTCGTTGCTTCTTCGATGTACAGATTCAACATTAGGGGAGAAACACCGCATCCCTGTCTTACGCACTTTTTAATTCGAGCACTTCATCTTCCATTTTTATTGCTCTCTCTCTCTCTTTTCTTGTACATATTGTACACTATCCGTCTTTCCCTCTAACTTAACCCTGTTTTTCTTAGAATTTCAAACATCTTGCACCGTCTTACAGTGCCGAACACTTTTTCTAGATGACAAACCGTATGAAGATATCTTGGTCCATTATTAATCGCCACGTCAGAACAGCCTCTCTGTTATCTTTACGTTTCCCAAAGTCAAACTCATCGTCATCTAGTAGATCCTCAAATTTCTTTTCCGTTCTTCTGCACGTTATTCTCGTCGCCGGCTGCGTTGCATGAGCTGTTAAAGACCGTTATTCGATAATTCTCGCACTTATCTGCCCTTGCTTTCTTCGAGATTGCGAGAATGATGTTTTCTCAAAAGTCTGAGGATATATTTCAGTCTCATGGCTTCTACACACCAACTTGTACTGTCGTTTGGTTGTCCATTCCCCAAACGAATTTTGAAATTCTGAAGAATGTTATCCATTCCTTGTCCCTCATTTAATCGCAGGTTTGCCAAAGCTCTCTTAAACTATGACTAGAATACTGGATCCCCTATGTCTTCCACATCGACTTCCACTTTTTCTCCTATCATTTTTTTTTTTTTTTTTTTTTTTTTTTTTTTTTTTTTTTTTTTTTGTGAGTCGTCAGCCTTCTGACTGGTTCGATGCGACCCGCCACGAATTCCTCTCCTGTGCTAAACTCTTCATCTCAGAGTATCACATGCAACATACGTCCTCAATTATTTGCTGGATGTATTCCCATCTCTGTCTTTCTCTATAGTTTTTGCCCTCTACACTTCCCTCCAGTACCGTGGGAGTCATTCCCTGATGTCCTAACAGATGTCCCATTACCCTGTCCCTTTTCCTTGTCGGTGTTTCCCACATATTCCTTTCCTTTTCAACTCTGCGCAGAACTCCTCATTCCTTACCTTATTAGACCACCTAATTTTCAATATTCGTCTGTAGCACCGCATTACAAGTGCTTCCATTCTCTTCTGTTCCGGTTTTCCCACAGTCCATGTTTCACTACCATGCAGTACTGTGCTCCAATGCGTATATTCTCAGAATTTTCTTCCTAAAAATTAGGGCTTTGTTTGATACTAGTAGACTTCTCTTGGCCAGAAATGCCTTTTTTGCCAGTGCTAGTCTGCTTTTGATGTCCACCTTGCTCCGTTCGTCATTGGTTATTTTGCTGCCTAGGTAGTAGAATTCCTTAACTTCATGTTCTTTGTGACCATCAATCCTGATGTTAAGTTTCTCGCTGTTCTCATTTTTGCTGCTTCTCATTACTTTCGTCTTTCTTCGATTTATTCCCAAGCCATACTCTGCACTCATTCGACTGTTCATTCCATTCAGCAGATCATGTAATTTTTATTCACTTTCATTCAGGATAGCAATGTTATCATCGAATCTAATCATTGATATCCTTTCGCCTTGAATTTTAATTGCACTCATGAATCTTTCTTTTATTTCCATCATTGCTTCTTCTGTGTACAGACTGAACAGTAGGGGCGAAAGACTACATCCCTGTCTTACACCCGTTTAATCCGAGCACTTCGTTCTTGGTCGTCCACTCTTATTATTCCCTCTTGGCCCTTGAACATATTGTAGATTACCCGTCTCTCCCTATCGATTACCCCTATTTTTCTCAGAATTTCGAACATCTTGCACCATTTTACATTGTCGAACGCCTTTTCCAGATCGACAAATCCTATGAATGTGCCTTAATTTTTCTTTAGTCTCGCTTGCATTATCAACCGCACCGTTAGAAGTGCCTCTCTGACGCCTTTACCTTTTCTAAAACCAAACTGATCGTCATCTAACACATTCTCAATTTTATTTTCCATTCTTCTGTACATTATTCTTGCCAGGAACTTATATGCATGAGCTGTTAAGCCGTTTGTGCGATAATTCTCACACGTGTCAACTCTTGCAGTCTCCGGAAATGTATGGATGATATTTTTCCTAAAGTCAGATGGTACGTAGCCAGACTCATACATAGAATTGGAAGGAGAATCAGCATTGGTCGTATTTTCTTGTTTTATTATCCGCAAAATCGATTTTCGGTCACTTAGTGACCATCCTCAGTGCTGTAATATACAATTAAAATTGGTAGGTACTGGTATCAACAAGCTTAGAGTGATCACATAAACAAGTCAGCCTATCGCTCTAAGCTTTTTGATACCAGTGCCTACCAATTTTAATTGTATATTACAGCACTGAGGAGGGACTAAGTGACCGAAAATCGATTTTGCGGATAAGAAAACAAAAAAATACGACCAATGCTGATTATCCTTCCAATTCTATCCACTATTTGGTCGCGGTGCACAGAACACTCCATGGAGTGCCAATCATTAAGACTCATACATTCTACACACCAACTTTTGTTGCCATTTCCCCCAATGATTTTAGAAATTCTGATGGAATGTTATCTGTACCTTATGTCTTATTTGATCTTAAATCCTCCAAAGCTCTCTTAAATTCTGCTTCTAATACTGGATGCCCTATCTCTTCTAAATCGACTACTGTTTCTTCTTCTACCACATCAGACCAGTCTTCACCCTCATAAAGGCTTTCAATGTATTCTTTCCACCTATCCGCTCTCTCCTCTGCATTTAACAGTGGAAGTCCCGTTGTACTCTTAATGTTACCACCCTTGCTTTTAATTTCACTTCAGGTTGTTTTGCCTTTTCTATATGCTGAGTCAGTCGGTATGATTACCATTTCTTTTTCGATTTCTTCACATGTGCGTGCAGTCATTTCGTCTTAGCTTCCATGCACTTCCTATTTATTTCATTCCTCAGCGACTTTTAATTCTGTATTCCTGAATTCCCCTGAATGTTTTTGCACTTCCTTCTTTCGTCGATCAACTCAAGAATTTCTCCCTTTACCCATATTTTCTTCGCAGTTACCCTCTTTGTGCCTATGTTTTTCTTTCCAACTTCTGTGATTGCCCTTTTTGGGTATAACCATTCCTCTGCAACTCAACTATTAGTCATTATCGTAGTATCTACTGAACACGTAGCTTATGCTAGTAACCATACAGGCCAAATGTCCTCCCAGATGACTTACCTGCTTGGCCGACGAGTGTAGACGACGGAAGGCAGATGTCGTTGTCTCAACATGTCGGCTGGCAAATTGGCCCACAGGACGAGCAACAGAACACTGCCCAAGACGACCAGCGAGACTGCTGCAGTCAGAGCCTTTATACGTCTCATCTGGCTCTCCCCACTGAAACATGTATCCAGACATCAACAATCATTGGCTACGTCGCTGCATCTCATAACGTCAACATTCTGATATGACATTTTTGTTAGGAACAGCGGATAGCAGAAGGCCTCAACGATAAGAAAGTAATCTCACTCTATTCTCATGTGTGATAAGACGGATGAGAAAAATAGACTAGCCTATCGGCCCAATGCTCAACAAGGTCTTCCAATCCATCCTCCTCCTAAGCAGTCATAAACACTTAAACCAACATTTATACGTTTCCACTAAGCAGGGTAGCTTTCATCCCACCTACTCCGCCAATGACTAACTCTGCAAACCTCATACATATTTGATTGCACCGCATCAGTAACTAAGATTTCGCCATATTAATACGCTTTCACCTTTAGAGGAGCCTATTTTCATTGTGGCGCAGGATTTGGGTGGAGTGAAGTTTCGGCCGGAGATTGTGCGAGCGGGGTCTTAATTTTTAAACAAGCTTTTATCTACAATCATGTATTATAACGCAGAAGCTCAAATAACATGAACAGAAATATCTCAACAGCTACAATAAGAAATTAACGATACTCTTCCCAGAAATAATCCTTATTTAAAATATGCACGTCAAAATAATAATGAAAAACGTATTCTAAATAGATCCAAATATTCTTAACGAGTAATCTTACTCAGCCCAGGTGACATTACAAGTGGGAACCAATGAAGAAACCCATATCACAATATCAGCCCATAACAGCTTTACAAGTGGGCACTCAGAATCATGCTATAGAAGTAACAAGGGGACCTCGCCCAGTTTTCATCACCGTTTTCGTCCAAATTTTTGGAATAGCCAGGACTTAGCTAGAAATGAAAGTGACAGAAATGGGAGCTCCAGATGGCCAATTGTTTAAAAAAATACATTTTTAGCAACGATAGAGCGAGGTACTAGTTATTAATGCTAGGCAGCAGTTGGTATAGCGAAAAGCGAACGGAACGATATTCCGAAAGTCATGAGTTCGTGTCCCTGTCAGAAAAATTTTTTGAGTTTTCACGTCACTTATGCTGGAAATAAATAGAATTAACGCTCAATATATTTAATATTTTCTTAAAATGCATAGCAATTTTATGACTGCTGTGGTGAAATTCTACATAAAGTGGACCCAATTTCTTCTGTTAGCTGACTCGTGAGGAGAGCAAGCACATCCACAGTTATACGACGAGATTTTTCAAGATTAAGGATTATCATCGTGCACTAATAAAGTGATTCGCCCCCCCCCCCCCCCCCGCCCTCCCCAAAAAAAAGACACATCGTTAAAGCAATACAGCGATGTCTATTTGATCGCCGTAGAAAGAATTTGATCAAAATGCTTCAAAACTGCTTTTATGTCACTGAAAGAGAAAAATGGTTCAAATGGTTCAAATGGCTCTGAGCACTATGGGACTTAACAGCTGTGGTCATCAGCCCCCTAGAACTTAGAACTACTTAAACCTAACTAACCTAAGGACATCACACACATCCATGTCCGAGGCAGGATTTGAACCTGCGACCGTAGCAGTCGCGCGGTTCCGGACTGCGCGCCTAGAACCGCGAGACCACCGCGGCCGGCAAAGAAAAATAAATCACATCCCCGGAAGACTGCATCAAAATACGTTCTGCTGTACATCAGCCAATATTTAACGAAATGATGCGTTACATCTTCATTTGTGTGGCCATAGTGTCCGTAGCTGCTTTATAATTCTTGCGTGTATTTAGTTCTGTCGTTGCAACAACAAAAATGCGGAATTTTTTTTCACCACACGCGTTTTGCTTTATTGAAGTAAAGCATCATCAGTGGTCTGTAATTAAGTTATTTAAATTTTGATTTGCTTTTAGATCGAAAAACAGTTCCTTAAGAGTAAGTTGATTTCTACTTACGGTGATTTTCGGTTGATTTCTCGCTTGCATCGGGAAATGCCGTCTGCTAGCACATCGTCTTCTTTTTGCGTGACACACAGATAATTTTGGTCTAATTTTTAGTTGTTCTCTAGCACTATAAATTTCTTATGTTTTTCACAACACACTTTTATGAAAACCACCGTATTCTGTTTGTTTTTGTGCTTCTAAGTATGTGTTATGGTTTGTGTTTTGTTGTGTTGCCAACATAAACTTTCCACTACTTTGTCTTTGACCTACAACTTTTTCAAAAAATTAGATTGTTGTATGCGTGTAATTCTATTTAATTATGTTTCTATGTATCTATGTACTCGTAAGAGTAGGAAAGGAATAGCGATGGAAGGACTTTTTTATGTTGGTGGGGTGGTAAAACCTTGATGAGTGGACTGAAGTATAGCAGCGTGATGGAGTGTGAGCTAGAGGAGAAGGTGGGGAGCGAGAAGTGAAATGAAATTGCGATTGGGGGGGGGGGGGTGAGAGGGGATGAAGGATGGAGATGGCTCTTTTTCATGTAATTTCATCAGTTATTTTATATAGAGTCTGGTTTCCAATATTTATTTGGTCATTGAGCAACTGTTTATTTTGTGTTAATGTTTTTAGTATGTGGAAATTTTCTTGGAAAGGGAGGAGGTGTCTGTCTTTACTGATTTTTATGATATTCACATCTTTTTTAATATTGCTTGGTATATGGTGTTCTTGTTTTAGATGACCCGCAAATGTTGAATGATTTGTGCCGTATGCGTTAGACACGGTTTGCTGCCAACCTGTCCGAGAAGAGCAAACCTTTTATGAATGTAAACCAAACTTGTACTTCTACAGAAACTTTAAATCTACCCTGTAATTGTAAAATTGCGGCATTTTTAGGGTGTAGAAGATGAAGAGAACTACTGTTTCCCCTATTTTTACGATGAAAATCACATCAGCACATGTAAATCATCAACTGCAAAATAATAAAAGCACCTAATTACATACACATTGTTCTCATGTACGCCTTACAGTCCATTCCTGTAAATTTATTTGCAAACACCAATTTTTTTTTTCTTTTGCCTTTCCTTTTAATGCTTCTTTATATTATTAAATACGATATATTGAGCATCATTTCGATTAATTTGCTTTGTCAGAAACGTAAAAGTTGAAAATTAAAAAAAAATTGTTTCCGCATAAGACTCGACCCCACGACTCTCGAATTACCATTCTGTATTCTTCCCGCTGCTCCAAACAGTGCCCGGAAACTATCCTAAAATAAAGAGCCCATACATCGCCCAAACCACATCAAAAACGCTATTTTTTTCTAATTGCTTATCCATATAAAGCTCCCGCATCTGTCACTCTCATTTCTGGCCAAGCCCCTCTGCATGTATCAAAAATGTGGACGAAAACGGCGACGACGAGCAGGCGCAATCAGCTTAACAACTGCTACAAAAAGAGGTACGCTCCAACCACAATTAACCTCTGCCAGCTACTGAATTAATGCTAACAGGCAACACAACTACACAATTTTAGCCTAAGGAAAGGAACATAATACAGGAAAAACTTATGTCTATATACAATGATTGAATCAAAATCTCTGAATGAGTACTATAATTACAATCCGATAAACTATCACTCTCTTATGCACCCTGGCCCCCGCCATGCAATATACCTGTACACTGAAGCGCCAAAGAAACTGGTATAGGTATACGTATTCAAAGACAGAGATATGTAAACAGGCGGAATACGGCGTTGCGGGCGGCAACGCCTACATAAGACAACAAGGGTTTAGTGCAGTTGTTAGATCGGTTGCTGCTGCCACAATGGCAAGTTATGAAGATTTAAGTGAGTTTGAACGTCGTGTTATAGTCGGCGTTCGTGGAATGGCACACAGCATCTCCGAGGTAGCGATGAAGTGGGGATTTTCCCGTACGACCATTTCACGAATGTATCGTGAATATCAGGAATCCGGTAAAATATCAAATCAGCGACATCGCTGTGACCGAAAAAAGACCCTGCAAGAACGGGACCAACGACGAGTGAATAGAATCGTTCAATGTGACAGAAGTGCAACCCTTCCGCAAATTACTGCAGATTTCAATGCTGGGTCATCAACAAGTATCAGCGTGCGAACAATTCAACGAAATATCATCGATATGGGCTTTCGGAGCCGTAGGCCCACTCATGTAGCCTTGAAGACCACGACACAAAGCTTTATGCCTCGCCTGGATCCGTCAACGCCGACATTGGACTGTTGATGACTGGAAACATGTTGCCTGCTCGGACGAGTCTCGTTTCAAATTATATCAAGTGGATGGATATGTACGGGTATGGAGACAACCTCATGAATCCATGGAATCCATGAACCCTGCATGTCAGCAAGGGACTGTTCAAGCTGGTGGAGGCTCTCTAAAGGTGTAGGACGTGTGCAGTTGGAGTGATAAGGGACCCCTGATACGTCTAGATACGACACTGACAGGTGTCACGTATGTAAGCATCCTGTCTGACCACTTGCATCCATTCATGTCCATTGTGCATTCCGACGGACTTGGGCAATTCCAGCAGGACAGTGCGACACCCCACGCTTCCAGAATTGTTACAGAGTGGCTTCAGAAATACTCTTCTGAGTTTAAGCGCTGGCATCAGACCCTACAGACATAAACATTATTGAGCATATCTGGGGTGCTCTCAACGTGCTGTTCAGAAGAGATCTCCACCTCGTCGTACTCTTGCTGATTTATGGACAGCCATGCAGGATTTATCGTGTCAGTTCCCTCCAGCACTACTTCAGACATTAGTCGAGTCCATGCCACGTCGTGTTGCGGCACTTCTGCGTGCTCACGTGGGCCCTACACGATATTAGGCAGCTGTACCAGTTTCTCTGACTTTTAAGTGTAAAATTTCACCACACAAAATTCACAACGGCTTCGCCGTATTTGAAAATACCACACTAGGCACCAGCAAAATTTACCACGAGCATCTGCAGCACGATAATTTACTCTCCTCTAACTGATGTCGGCCGCAAAAGCTGTAAGCAGGCTGTTTAGGTTTTTATGTATGAAAATCACTGACTGTGCTGTGTGCAGTCTGTGGCTGATTTGCATTGTTGGAATATGTGCTATTGTACTGTTGGGCAGTTGGATGTGAACAGCGAGTAGCGTTGCGCAGTTGAAGGTGAGTCGCCAGCAGTGGTGGATGTGGAGAGAGAGATGCCAGAGTTTTGAGAGGTTACTATTAGCGGACGATCTGGACGTGTGTCTGCCAGAAAAACGAAATTTGTAAAGATGGATATCATGAACTTATATATATATATATATATATATATATATATATATATATATATGATGACTTTTGAACATTATCAAAATCTTTCATTTGCTAACTATGCCTATCAGTAGCTAGTGCCTTCAGTAGTTAGAATCTTTTATTTAGCTGGCAGTATTGGCGCTCGCTGTATTACAGTAGTTCAGTAACGAAGATTTTTGTGAGGTAATTGATTCATGAAAGGTATAGGTTATTGTTAGTCATGGCCTTTCTTTTGCAGGGATTATTGAAAGTCAGACTGCGTTGCACTAAAAAAATATTGTATGTCAGTTTAGTGATGATTAGAATAAGTAAAGAGAGAAATGTCTGAGTACGTTCAGTTTTGCTCAGCTGTTTGAAAATCAAATAACGTAGAGGTTTTCCAGCAGTGTCCTTTATAAAATTTTTCTAAGGGGATGTTTCAAAGCATACTTGGTGCTCAACGCATTACTGCAGTAATTAAATTCTCTACCGTTCCTCGTCTCTGCCTGACCACTGGGAGAAGACACCGTCCGCTCTTCAAGTAGACCATGCCTGGCCAACATTTGCGCTACCGGAGTGCACTCACTCTCCGCGAGCGCAGTCAAATTCCTGAGCGCTCCGGCTTCCCCTACCAGTGCGCTGTTCTTAGCGGCTGTAAGCGAGACGGCTATATGCTGAAGGCTGTACACGCGGAAATTTTGGAAGACGTGTTTGCAACACAGTACAACTAAGAAACTTTCTGGTAGATTAAAACTGTGTGCCAGACCGAGACTCGAACTCGGGACCTTTGCCTTTCGTTGGCAAGTTCTCTACCAACTAAGCTACCCAAGTACGACTCACGCCCCGTCCTCAGAGCTTTAATTCCGCCAGTACCTCGTCTCCTACTTTCCAAATTTCACAGAAGATCTCCTGCGAACCTTGCAGAACTAGCACTCCTGGAAGAAAGGATATTGTGGAGACATGGCTTAGCCACAGCCTAGGGGATATTTCATTCTGATTTGCTGTCGATTCTGATAAGAACACCTCTGTCACTGAACTGTTCACAGTAACACATTCTCTGCCCAACCTTCCTATTCATAACGAATCCTACTCCCGTTATACCATTTTCCGCTGCTGTTGATATTACACTATACTCATCTGACCAGAAATTCTTGTCTTCTTTCCATGTCACTTCACTGACCCCTACTATATCTAGATTGAGCCTTTGCATTTCCCTTTTCAGATTTTCTAGTTTCCCTACCATGTTCAAGCTTCTGACATGCCACGCCCCGACTCGTAGAATGTTATCCTTTCGTTGATTATTTAATCTTTTTCTCATGGTAACCTCCCCCTTGGCAGCCCCTCACGGGGATCCGAATGGGGGACTATTCCGGAATCTTTTTCCAATGGAGAGATCATCATGACACTTCTTCAATTACAGGCCACATGTCCAGTGGGTCCACGTTAAGTGTTTTTAATGCAGTGGTTTCCATTGCCTTATGCACCCTCATGCCGTTGATCATTGCTGATTCTTCTGCCTTTAGAGGCCATTTCCCATCCCCAGGACAAGAGAGTGCCCTAAACATCTGTCCGCTCTCCGCCCTCTTTGGGAAGGCCGTTGGCAGAATGAGGGTGACTTCTTATGCCGGAAGTCTTCGGCCGCCAAAGCTGATTATTAATCAAAATTCAAGCAGTGGCGGGGATCGAACCCAGGACCGAAGACGTTTTGGTTGTGAACCAAAAGCGCTACCTCCTTTTTTATCTTATTTTCTTCGATATTGTTTTTTGCATTTGTTCGGTGCGGACGTCCTTTGAAAACCGTCCAACTTCGTCATTGATCCAGTCACTCAGTTTTTTTATTACTGATGGCAACTGATCCTCTGATCGAACACGCTGAGCTACCACGGCGGCTCCCCTAGACCACGGGTGCAATGCTTTCTTTACATATAGATATGAAAAAAGTGATGGGGACATTGCTTTACATCACACCATGGACAACGTCGCAGATATGTCAGGCACTTAGCCAGATAGAATAGGTGCGCATAGGCAGAGAAGGCGTCCATATTTAGATGGAAAATTTCAATCTCTTGAACGTAAAGTTAACGACCTAGAGACATATGTCCAGACCCTTCTGAGACTGATCAACGACGTAGATGCTAGGGTTAAGGAACTAGAGACGTACAGCCAGATCATTCTGAGAAAGAAAGTAGACGACTTAGCTGTAAAACTGTTGATAGAACTGAAAAAAAGGTGACTTAACTGTAAACGTTGATAGAATTGGACAGAATGTACATACGGTGCACCCTGAAAAAGAGTCCACTAAGTATATAACAAGTTGTCGACCAAGCATAAGGTCATCATGGCATAGAAGACTGTTCAAGAGAAGTTACAGCTGCTAAGGTTAGGACATTTGGATCGAGAGCAGACACAGAGAGAAATATTGAAACCAGTCGCTGAATCCCTCGCTGAACTCTCAGCGAAATTACACAATGATGACAGTATTGCTGATTTCATTAACTGTTACAGTAATAATAGGATAGAAAAAACATTTGGTGTCTGTGATGAAACCATACTTGTTGGGCACGCAACCTATAAGTTTAAAAGAAAAAACAATACAGATAGGCGACAGGGAATTTCCAAGAATGACTGGTCTAATGAACCTCATTTCCTAAATCCCACAAAAACTGATGCCCAGAGTACCTCCAAACCGATCATGGTGGAGAGTTTTACAATAGTTGTTTCAAGATTGTAATGCAGTGGTGTGGAATATACCACTATTCAACATTCACCCACATGAATGCGAATATCGTGGAACGTCTGAAAAGAACAACAAAAGGTCAAATGTGGATGCGTTTTAATCTTTGCACTTCATGCAAATGAAAGATAACTTCGCTGAAATAATTGCACAGTATTATCTAACCAAATATAGCACAATAAAAATGAGACCAATAATAATGATCACGGACTCATGGATTCGATATACTGTCGTACTGAAATATTGGACCCACGTAAACAGAAATCTTATAAGGGTGATTTTGTGCATATCTCAAAACACAAGACTGCATTTGAGAAGTTATACCTCCCAAACTTGTAGGGTGAGATATTTACAGTTTCTAGAGTGCAGAAAACAAATCTCAGTACTTACATCTTAAACGAAAGCGGTGGCACTGAAATTTCAGGATGCTTTTACACAGAGGAAATGCAGAAGAGCTCAGAACCACATATGTTACGTGTAGAACGGGTCATAAGAAATCGAGGGACTAGAGCAGTAGCTGACTGGCTTGGTTTTCCTGCAACACAAAACAGCTGGATTGACGCTGGCAGTTTGCTATATAACGAGGTGCAAGGAACACAGCCAGCACAGCAGCATAGCTTGCACGATGGGAGACATGTTACAGAAGGTGGAACTGCACATTCCTGAGTATAATTACTGCAGACGTGGCACAAAGCTTCATATACGTTTGGCTCATGGTGAGAAGGGGATTCACCTGCTTGAGGAGGCATATTTGGAACACGACATCTCTTATGCAAAACGTAAAGATCTCCCAGGACGTCACACTGCAGATCGAATTTTATCTGATAAAGCCGAATCAATACGTGTAAGAAGGTTATTGGTATAGGGCAGCACCTTGAAACATTTTCAGTTGATGAAACCAAGAATGGTGAAATTAAGTTCGGCTTGGGTGTGAATTTCAAGCAAGTTCTGAACGTTGCACGTCGTGCACTAGGCAAAGAAAACGATGACGAAGATAAAGAAGAAGCCAGCGCAAGACTGTTTAAAAAACTGTTCCGGACAACGATGTATGCAGCTAAAAGCGTGCTGAAGCATAAAGGACAGTTTAAAGCCGCCAGGATTCTGCCACTACGCTAGACATCAGGCGGAATAATCCCCTTGTGCATTCCTGCCCACGCAGGTCTGTCAGCATTGGGTTCACCGGCTGGTCGTGCTGCTGCTGTTGCCATAACAATCAAGAATGCACAGAACTCCCAGTAGCAGGTAGAGGAAGCAGGAAGACATAACTGCATGATGGAAGCAGCAGCCTTCGGGAAAGGACTGTGCCTGAAGCCATACAAAAAAAAAGACTAGATCTCTTCATAAATAAAAAAAAACAGCCCGTTAAACATCCTACCGGATAGACCGCTTACAAATGCAGGTCTGCTCAATTCGTCAGGAAAAAATTCAACATTATACAGGATACATTAACGAAGACTATGTGGAAATCTGAGGAATCTGGAATTGTGAATTTAGAAGCTGCTGGAGCACCGAGAAGCCACTGGGTGTGTATATTAACAAAAATACGAATAACGTCCACTACACTATTTCGACTCATTTTGATACGATACTTCACTGGCACAAGACAAGTATCCCACAATTTTCACTTGTGTAGGCATCTGTGCATCATGTTCCCCACTCACCAGTTGAGGTTCAGATGCAATGTCATTTATTGTGACTTTAAAAGAACGATCGTCAGTATTACAAATGGATTACTTCCCACCGACTGATTTAAGCAACAGGGAGTGGAGTGCTGCGCTGATTGGACTGGAGACATACAAATGCTTTCCAAATATCACAGAGGCTAAAAATAAACTTCATCTGGAAAATGAAGGCAGAAAAGAAATTGTGGAAATGGAATCTGGTACATACGATATTGGCGACTTAAATGACGTTTTAAAATGGTATGGAAAAGGGCTGTGCTACGAGCAAACATCAATACCCCTAAATCTGAAATAAATACACCGAATGCAGCGACTGACTTTAACCAGAAACGTTCAATAGGGCAGCTACTGGGTTTCAAATAAGGTCAGGTTTGGAAGAAGGATCCTAGTAAATATTACAGATCCGACCATTCAGTGGATATACTACTTGTCAGAACAATCCGTGTCGAGTGTAACATTATGACAAACTCCTATCACAACAATAGATTGATTCATGCAATTTATGGCTTCTTCTCATCAGTTGAAACAGGGTATAAGATCGTTGACGCCCCTGCCAGTTATATTTATCTCCCAGTAACAGTTCAGACATTGGACTATCTACAGCTGCTGCTTGTGGATCCAGATAACTAACTCATCAACTTTCGTGGCAAGAAAATCATTGTACGGAACCGTCAGGACCAGAAGCGGCTGAGAACTTCAATCTGTACTTGCAGCAGTCCCCATCATCCCCTTTTTTGTAAACGAAGATAGGATGGGGGTAAGGAAAAAAATCATCGTGCACAACGCACAGCGTGACGTTTCACAACAGAACAGCAAGGTGATAACAAGTGCTAACTATGTGTTTCTTAAATCAGTAGGTCTGAAACCTTGCAATGACGTCATTCAAGATAACTAACCCAGTGGAATACGACGATTGTATTATACACCAGGAATACTTGATGCATAAACCTTATACATCAATTACATTTAACAAGGACGATGAAATTAGGATTCTCATTCAACACCAAGACGCTTCAACCTTCCCTTGCATGAGTTTCATGTATCTTGATGAATCATTTACAAGAAGGAATGGTACTGCTACAGTGGCATCGAACCTTACACGTAATGCTCTAGCATTCCCGTTTCATGAGATATAATTTGAACTTAACAGGTTCAAAATTATCTGTACATGCAAAGTAGGCAAAACACCGACCCTTAAAACGAATGTCTCTGCTTCTCCCTCGGATTGGAACGATCTGGAAAATGCTACATGGTTCATAGACGAGCCGCTGGGTCGAACAGTGTAAGTGTACAAGATATTTATTGCATGTATACCAATCAAATTGCTTATGGGATACTTTGAAGACACGCGGAAAATTGTTCTGAATGCTAAATAGGAACTTATTGCTGTAAGGAGTGTAACAAGTACTAACCCGTACATTCAAGGAGCCAAAGAGGAGAATGAGATCACCATCAGTGTTATACGTAATATGGAAAATGTTGTACGTCAGTTTACTAAATGAGCAGCTTTCGAATCTTTTAAAAGCTCTGAATACTGATGTATTTCAGTGTTATCTTTCCGTTCATGGGAGTTTTTCGAGTACCAAGTACTACTGACTGCAAGGAGAGAAACATGGTCTATTAAAACCTCTGCTCAGTTGGAGATGCCCACCCATCGGTGTTGTGCAACAAGCTGTGTAAATGAACAGATATGGCTCAGCGTCTATTCATTTACACAGCTTGTTGAACACCGATGGGTGGGCAATAGTGAATGACACGGTCATGCTGAGCCATACCCAGAGCATTTTACAATGGCTTCTGAAGGAGTGAGTGTCATTGGAGACACTCAAGGTTTCCATGACAATGAGCATAGGCAGTTCATATTTAAAGAGATTGCTTTCGTAGCATACATTGAGGATGCTGGTATAGTAGAGACATTCTAAGCAAACATTGCATTGCCAAGACCTTTCAAGGATGTGATGTGAACTAAAACAGGGAAGAGTGCAAACCGGTTTAATACATTTCTATCATGGAATTCACCGGTACTATCCTGGTATACGCTATAAAGGTATGGTGACATCACTTTAGTTATTTGACCTCACAGATACCATATCTACGTCAAAAGAGAGGAGAGATCATATGGATGCGCCGAATCTTCAAGTTTGTTGCTATTCAAGATCTGGAATTCTATGGGCGTCCTGCTCTCCATCAACTCAAGCAGAAGATGTGTGAAAATATTGTTGTGTCTGCATATGAAAATGTAAAATTACTTTTAACTTGGATGAAAAATAAATGACTTTTTACCTCACAACCTGTGCATTATTTCTTTTCACCCTGCTCCAAACTTGATAGTATACAGCTTTGCACAGATACTACATCTGTGGTTTTCTTCAAGTACTGGTAATATAATCTTAGACATGTTTGCTATATGCCTTTGGAAGTGGACATTGTCACATGCTACTTGCTCCCATAATTGAACACATGCTGCTTGATAGGCTCAGTCGCATGCAACCATTCTAAATATTTTGTTATATTCCATGTTAAACTTCACATTTGTGTCTTGCACATCCATTATATATATAATATATAACTGGGATAGGTGTTTTTATAAATAACAACAAAAAAGATGTATGGTAATGAATCTTTCGTTTAATCAATTCTCAACGATACAAGTTGATTCTTGAGATACAGTTGGTTCTTGAGGTATAATTTAGCTGTAATAATCAATGCAGACATACTTCTTTTTACAGAATAAGACAAAAAATTCACTGTCTGAAATATTTACAGTTTCTGATATATAAATCTATGCTAAAAGCTAATATGGAGATACTTTTATTCTTACACTACAACTAAATTACACAGTCCCAATAATAGCAGTTACATGGCTGCTATTCAACACCAGTTATAAAGAACATTGAACTATGTCTATATAAATCTGCATTTAAAAACTAAACAACTTGGATGGCTAGCAGCAGGTGAAACTTAAAAAACACTATCCCATGTACATGATGTGCAAGGTTAGTATATATATTACTGATGTACAACTTTTTTTTGTCAATGCACATGGTCACAGATATTTTACAAGTACAATTCTTGTCAAAGAATGTGGTGTGCAGATCATTTTTTTTTTGAAAGATACATACTTACAGGTGTACATAGTACACATTCCCCACACACATGGCGTGCATAAACAAATAAATAAATATTTACATCACACACACACACACATTTACTTAGACAATGATAAAAGGATCAAACTATTCTGCAACATTTGCGCCACATCTCCCTCCCACTCAATCAGAATTGGCCCACCACCTCTCTATCAACAAGCGAATTAAGCGAGTATGGGAGGATTTCAATCCCGTCATCAAAAATGACGCTTTTATCGTCACGAGGCGACAGGCCAACTTTACATTGCAGCACAGTGTACACCTCATGCCCTCTCAGTCGAATATTAGTTCACTGCACCATATGCTGCAACTGCAGTGGAGACCACGAACACCACTAAAAAGGGTGGTCCATTGATAGTGACCGGGCCAAATACCTCACGAAATAAGCATCAAACGAAAAAACTACAAAGAACGAAACTCTTCTAGCTTGAAGGGGGAAACCAGATGCCGCTATGGTTGGCCCGCTAGATGGCGCTGCCATAAGTCAAACGGATATCAACTACGTTTTTTTTTTTAGATAGGAACCCCCATTTTTTATCACATATTCGTGTAGTACGTGAAGAAATATGAATGTTTTAGTTGGACCACTTTTTCGATCTGTGATAGATGGCGCTGAAATAGTCACAAAAGTATAAGTACGTGGTATCCCGTAACATTCCGCCAGTGCGGGCGGTATATGCTCCATGATACATTACCCGTGTTAAAATGGACCGTTTACCAATTGCGTAAAAGGTCGATATCGTGTTGATGTTTGGTTGTTGTGATCAAAATGCCCAACGGGCGTGTGCTATGTATGCTGCTCGGTATCCTGGACGACATCATCCAAGTGTCCGGACCGTTCGCCGGATAGTTACGTTATTTAAGGAAACAGGAAGTGTTCAGCCACATGTGAAACGTCAACTACGACCTGCAACAAATAATGATGCCCAAGTAGGTGTTTTACCTGCTGTCACGGCTAATCAGCACATCAGTAGCAGAAAAATTGCGCGAGAATCGGGAATCTCAAAAACGTCGGTGGGTGTTGAGAATGCTACAACAGCATCGATTGCACCCGTACCATATTTCTATGCACCAGGAACTGCATGGCGACGACTTTGAGCGTCGTGTACAGTTCTGCCACTGGACACAAGAGAAATTACGGGACGATGACAGATTTTTTGCATGCGTTCTATTAAGCGACGAAGCGTCATTCTCCATCAGCGGTAACGTAAACCGGCATAATATGTACTATTGGGCAACGGAAAATCCACGATGGCTGCGACAAGTGGAACATCAGCGAAAAAAAATGGTTCAAATGGCTCTGAGCACTATGGGACTTAACATCTGTGGTCATCAGTCCCCTAGAACTTAGAACTACTTAAACCTAACCGAAGGACATCACACACATCCATGCCCGAGGCAGGATTCGAGCCTGCGACCGTAGCAGGCGCGCGGTTCCGGACTAAGCGCCTAGAACCGCGAGACCACCGCGGCCGGCAACATCAGCGACCTTGGCGGGTTAATGTATGGTGCGGCATTATGGGAGGAAGGATAATTGGCCCCCATTTTATCGATGGCAGTCTAAATGGTGCAATGTATGCTGATTTCCTACGTAATGCTCTACCGATGTTACTACAAGATGTTTCACTGCATGACAGAATGGCGATGTACTTCCAACATGATGGATGTCCGGCACATAGCTCGCGTGCGGCTGAAGCGGTATTGAATAGCATATTTCATGACAGGTGGGTTGGTCGTCGAAGCCTCATACCATGGCCCGCACGTTCATCGGATCTGACGTCCCCGGATTTCTTTCTGTGGGGAAAGTTGAAGGATATTTGCTATCGTGATCCACCGACAACGCCTGACAACATGCTTCAGCGCATTGCAATACATGTGTGAACATCACGGAAGGCGAACTACTCGCTGTTGAGAGGAATGTCGTTACACGTATTGCCAAATGCATTGAGGTTGACGGACATCATTTTGAGCATTTATTTCATTAATGTGGTATTTACAGGTATACACGCTCTAACAGCATGCGTTCTCGGAAATGATAAGTTCACAAAGGTACATGTATCACATTGGAACAAACGAAATAAAATGTTCAAACGTACCTACGTCCTGTATTTTAATTTAGAAAACCTACCTGTTACCAACTGTTCGTCTAAAATTGTGAGCCATATGTTTGTGACTATTACAGCGCCATCTATCATAAGCGAAAAAAGTGGTCCAACTAAAACATTCATATTTCTTTACGTACTACGCGAATATGTAATAAAAAATGGGGGTTCCTATTTTAAAAAACGCAGTTGATATCCGTTTGACCTATGGCAGCGCCATCTAGTGGGCCAACCATAGCGCCATCTGGTTTGCCCCTTCAAGCTAGACAATTTTCTTTCCTTCTAGGTTTTTCGTTTGACGCTTATTTCGTGACATATTTGGTCCGGTCACGATCAATGGACCACCCTGTATAGGCACTGCAAATAGTCATTGATAGTGATGACTCTCAATGCTATATGCCCGCACTCCATTAACGCGCTTTTGGATGGCACCTTCGAATGAGCTATATGCATACATTTTTGCTTGCAGACCTACAAATTCCACAATTGGTGACCCATTCAGCTTGTCTTTCATTAGGCCAATAACCGTTTCGTTCTGTGGAACAATAGTGTAAGGATTATCAGCTGTCTATGAAAACATGTCGAATTCTTCATCGTGGCACCTCACTACTTCATGTAGATCACAGTTCTTCACCCAATAGATGATGCCATCTGTATCCATATAAAGTAACTTTGAAAACTCATAATGAAAGCTGTACATGTGGTTCAAAATGGCTCTGAGCACTATGGGACTTAACATCTGAGGTTATCAGTCCCCTAGAACTTAGAACTACTTAAACCTAACTAACCTAAGGATATCACACACATCCATGCCCGAGGCAGGATTCGAACCTGCGACCGTAGCGGCCTCGCGGTTCCAGACTGAAGCGCCTAGAAACGCACGGCCACACCGGCCGGCTGTACATGTGGAGTTTGGATAGGTCTAGTATGCACCTCTCCACATACATAGGTTTTGTAAGCTCTACTGCAACCTTCACCATCCTAAAGCAACAAAATTCTGATTGAATATTGTGACATTTAAAATTTGGTTTGGCGATTCATTCACTTATGCTCCAATGCTCATCCCATTCGGTTGTAATCAAAATTTCACAATGTTCCCTCAAATTCTCCATCGTTTTGTCGAAAATTGAAAAGTCACACATTGCAGAAGCCCTCAGTGCCATGTTCAAATCAATATACTCCTCCAACCAGGGGGGATTGCTTGAAGGAGATAGCGCAGGTGATTCTAACCAGCCTCATCCCCATCTGAGACACTGCTGGAGATTACAGTAGCGAATAATGTATCTCTGCTTATTTCCCAGCTTTGTCATCAGTTTTGGGGTGGAGCCTCATCATGGAACTAGGTGCTCCAAACACAGCAGCAAATCGGAGTGTGATCATGCAGAGTAATAGGTTATGTGAGTTCTATCTCCACCACACACCCTAATCAGAATCAGCCATTGAGGTACCCATAAAATCTCACCTATTGGCAGTGATTGCAAGGCATGCCCGTACAGGCTGATCCATGGCGCTGTGTTGGCCAGTGTGGGTTAGGACTGCACAGTATCGGTTAAAACTCGAATCATAGAATGATGCAACTTTTTACGCTGCCAGATATGGTACGTTTTAACCTGTGAAGGTGGTATGTGGTGTTGTGGGGTCGTCTTTAGAGTGCGTCACGGGAGTGAGGGGGCACTCAAAGTCACTGTACATCACAAACAGGCATCAATCCTGACGGTGACCACTCTTAAACTTCATGCATTTGTTTTCCTCACTAGGCATAATAACACGTATCAGGTCCTTGGATGTGCAATCTACGAGGCTACTGTTACCCAACCTGCAGGTAATTACCCCCTGAGAGGTAAAAAGAAATTTTCTGAGGGGTAGAAACTAAACAACTCGATTCTGTTTCAGTCACGAAACTAAATAATTTTCGAAAGATCATTACTATTATCAAATTTTGTAAGGATCTTATACTGATTACATAAGTTACCAGTAGTTAGTTTTTCTCTATTAGTAGCATTAATGTGGTGGAGGCTACAGGTTCCTCGCCGGCCGGTGTGGCCGTGCAGTTCTAGGCACTTCAGTCTGGAACCGCGTGACCGCTACGGTCGCAGGTTCGAATCCTGCCTCGGGCATGGATGTGTGTAATGTCCTTAGGTTAGTTAGGTTTAAGTAGTTCTAAGTTCTAGGGGACTGATGACCACAGATTTTAAGTCCTATAGTGCTCAGAGCCATTTGAACCATTTTACAGGTTCCTCAAATAGTCCGCCCACTACACACATATGTTGTGCTTTGTCCTATACATCGCTAATGATTAAAAACGAGACATATGAATAACAAATGCTAACTATCTCAAGAAAATGTCTTCTGCAAGTTGTAGAGAGTACCCTCAGTAGTCCGGAAATTTCTTCATTACTCGCTTTGAAGCAGATAAATGAATTAATTACCACTATGACACAGCAGCTACTACACAAAGGCCACTATAGTGCTGTACACATTATTATTATTATCTTTCCTTTCTCAGACGTTATGTCTGGTTAAAAATGGAAAGTGACGCGGACCTTGATCAAGCGTGACTTTCTTTTAACTGTACGGTATATGTTACATTGCATTTAGGAACTTTCGAGTAATTGATCATGTATCAATAATTACAGATTTCTGTACTTGTATATATACGTTTGGATGCAGCTGTATTGCGTTGATGTACTGGTGGATATTGTGTGGTATGACTCCTGTAGTTGATAGTATAATTGGTATAATGTCAACTTTATCCTGATGCCCCATGTCCTTGACTTCCTCAGCCAGTTCGATGTATTTTTCAGTTTTTCTCCTGTTTTCTTCTGTATATTTGTTGTATTGGGTATGGATATTTCGATTAGTTGTGTTAATTTCTTCTTTTTATCGGTGAGTATGATGTCAGGTTTGTTATGTGGTGTTGTTTTATCTGTTATAATGATTCTGTTCCAGTATAATTTGTATTCACCATTCTCCAGTACATTTTGTGGTGCATACTTGTATGTGGGAACGTGTTGTTTTATTAGTTTATGTTGTATGGCAAGGTGTTGATGTATTATTTTTGCTACATTGTCATGTCTTCTGGGGTATTCTGTATTTACTAGTATTATACATCCGCTTGTGATGTGGTCTACTGTTTCTGTTTGTTGTTTGCAAAGTCTACATTTATCTGTTGTGGTATTGGGATCTTTAATAATGTGCTTGCTGTAATATCTGGTGTTTATTGTTTGATCCAGTATTGCAATCATGAATCCTTCCGTCTCACTGTATATATTGCCTTTTCTTAGCCATGTGTTGGATGCGTCTTGATCGATGTGTGGCTGTGTTAGATGATACGGGTGCTTGCCATGTAGTGTTTTCTTTTTCCAATTTACTTTCTTCGTATCTGTTGATGTTATGTGATCTAAAGGGTTGTAGAGGTGGTTATGAAATTGCAATGGTGTAGCCGATGTATTTATATGAGTGATTGCTTTGTGTATTTTGCTAGTTTCTGCTCGTTCTATAAAGAATTTTCTTAAATTGTCTACCTGTCCATAATGTAGGTTTTTTATGTCGATAAATCCCCTTTCTCCTTCCTTTCTGCTTAATGTGAATCTTTCTGTTGCTGAATGTATCTGATGTATTCTATATTTGTGGCATTGTGATCGTGTAAGTGTATTGAGTGCTTCTAGGTCTGTGTTACTCCATTTCACTACTCCAAATGAGTAGGTCAATATTGGTATAGCATAAGTATTTATAGCTTTTGTCTTGTTTCTTGCTTTCAATTCTGTTTTCAGTATTTTTGTTAGTCTTTGTCTATATTTTTCTTTTAGTTCTTCTTTAATATCTGTATTATCTATTCCTATTTTTTGTCTGTATCCTAGATATTTATAGGCATCTGTTTTTTCCATCGCTTCTATGCAGTCGCTGTGGTTATCCAATATGTAATCTTCTTGTTTAGTGTGTTTTCCCTTGACTATGCTAGTTTTTTACATTTGTCTGTTCCAAAAGCCATATTTATATCATTGCTGAATACTTCTGTTATCTTTAGTAATTGGTTGAGTTGTTGATTTGTTGCTGCCAGTAGTTTTAGATCATCCATGTACAGCAAATGTGTGATTTTGTGTTGGTATGTTCCAGTAATATTGTATCCATAATTTGTATTGTTTAGCATGTTGGATAGTGGGTTCAGAGCAAGGCAGAACAAGAAAGGACTTAATGAGTCTCCTTGGTATATTCCACGCTTAATCTGTATTGGCTGTGATGTGATGGTATTTGAATTTGTTTGGATATTAAGTGTGGTTTTCCAATTTTTCATTACTATGTTTAGGAACTGTATCAATTTAGGATCTACTTGTATATCTTCAGTATTTGTAGTAACCATGAGTCGGGTACACTATCAAAAGCTTTTTGGTAATCAATGTATGCGTAGTGTAGCGATCTTTGTTTGGTTTTAGCTTGATATGTCACCTCTGCATCTATTATCAGTTGCTCTTTACATCCTTGTGCTCCTTTGCAACAGCCTTTTTGTTCTTCATTTATAATTTTGTTCTGTGTTGTATGTGTCACTAATTTCTGTGTAATGACTGAAGTTAATATTTTGTATATTGTTGGTAGGCATGTTATGGGGCGATATTTTGCTGGGCTGTGTCTGCTTGATCTTTAGGTTTCAGATAAGTTATTCCATGTGTGAGTGTATCAGGGACTGTGTATGGGTCTGCGATGTAACTGTTAAATAATTTAGTTAGATGTGAATGTGTTGAGGTCAACTTCTTTAGCCAGAAATTTGCTATTTTATCTTTTCCAGGGGCTTTCCAATTGTGCATAGAATTAATTGCTCGGGTGACTTCATGTTGCAAAATTATCACTTCAGGCATTTGTGGTATCATCTTGTATGTGTCTGTTTCTGCTTGTGTCCACTGTGCATGCCTGTTATGTTGTACTGGGTTTGACCATATGTTGCTCGAGAAGTGTTCCATGTCTGTTATGTTTGGTGAATTGTCTATTTCAATGTGTGTGTTATATATTGTCTGGTAAAATCTCTTTTGGTTTGTGTTGAATGTTTGGTTTTGTTTCCTTCTATTTTCACTTTTTTTGTATCTTCTAAGTCGCTTGGCCAATGCTTGTAATTTCTGCTTATTTTCATCTAATTGCTCTATCACTTCTTGTTGTGAGATTTTACCTAACCTTTTTCGTTTTTTGTCTGATATTTCATTTCTTATAAATTGTGTTAGCTGTCCGATGTCTTTTCTCAGTTTTTCTATTCTGATCTGTAGCCTGTGTTGCCATGCTGGTTTTGAGGGTTTCTTCTGTGTGTTGGTTGGTTCTGATCTCTGCCTAGTGTGTATATTTAGTGTAGTGAGTGCTCCTATATAAACCAGTAGTTGTTACTCTTCCATAGTTGTATTTTCATTTATTTTGTTGTGTATGCTTGTATTGATAGTTGTTATTGTTGTTTCGACTTGTGGGTTATTTGGTGGTCTATGCAAGAATGGTCTAATGTCTGTATTTGTGTCTTTGTATTCTGTATATGTCAGCTGAAATTTTTCTTCTATATCTAACATGTGTGTCATTTCGTGTTCTATTTGTGCTTGTTCTGGTGGCTGTCTTAAGATTTCGTTTTCCTCTGATTGTTTAATTGATGCCTGTTGTTCTTGGTTTGTTTGCTCTGGGATGTTTGAGTCCATTACTGTCTTTTCTTCTTCTTCTGATTGGCATGTATTAAAGTAAGAAATAAAACCGTTGTATCGGCAGTTTTGGCTTGTGAGAGAAATATTAAACACAATCATGAGCGGTCAGGTAGTTAAAACATGCATATAGACACTATCCCATGGGTTTAACTTTGGTGGTATCATACGATGTTGCAGTGCCTGTGTTATTCTGATGATGATGCACTGCGGTGACCACACCCATTACGAACCACATCAGATGAATTATTATTATTATTATTATTATTATTATTTTACTAATACTATTAGTGGCTGTGGTCAGTCACAAAATGTAAGCAGCCTGAAGTCTTCCAATTTCTGCCAGTTCAGAAGTAAGGAGTGCAGCAATCAAGTGATTCACGAACAGTGAGTATAGTGCACACATTTGAATTTGGTTGATTTTAAATGGGGTTGAAAGGTGCAATTTAAGCAAGTGCCTCAATGGAGAGGAGCGATGCAAGGGAATTATGTTTTGTAACTAGTGTCTACCCTGACTGTGGATAGTTAGCTTTCTTATCTGAGAAGGAGTTGGGGTTGGGATTTGCGACGCACCCGAATTCCTTTGTCATTCATTCTAACACACACGCAGACTATAGTCCGATCCACGATCGATGGCGGTTCGGGCATGTCGAGGCATGGATGAAGATTGCACTGTTGACGATTCCAAGCGACAGTTGCGGTACGCACATGCACGTGCTTTCCGCTTCAGGAAAGCATATATCCTGTAAATTATGTGTCTCCCTTGCTTAAGTGGAATGTATCACTTACCACTTTAATAAAAACTTACCACCACTATCAAATGGTTCAAATGGCTCTGAGCACTATGGGACTCAACTGCTGTGGTCATAAGTCCCCTAGAACTTAGAACTACTTAAACCTAACTAACCTAAGGACAGCACACAACACCCAGCCATCACGAGGCAGAGAAAATCCCTGACCCCGCCGGGAATCGAACCCGGGAACCCGGGCGTGGGAAGCGAGAACGCTACCGCACGACCACGAGATGCGGGCTTACCACCACCATCAGCGATGTCAACTCGCAACAGATGGAATAAAAATTCATTAAACAATCAATTTTAATGCTCACATTCACTACGCCATTCAGAGCAGAGCGACGTAGGTGACGTAGGTGCACAGAACAAGCCTAAACTCGACTGCCTATGTTCATGACTCCAACTACAAATATCATTCATCTTTCGTCATTTTCCCAACGGCCTTGCTGCAATGGTAACACCTGTTCCCATCAGATCACCGAAGTTAAGGGCTGTCGGGCTTGGCTTAGAACTTGAATAGGTTACCATCCTGGTCTGTTGAGCACTGTTGGCAAGTAGGATCCACTCAGCCAATTGAGGAGCTACTTTATTGAGAAGTAGCAGCACCCGAAAACTAAAAACGAACGGGAGTTCGGTGTGCTGACCACATGGCCCTCTGTATCCACATCTGGTCATGCCTAAGAACTGAGGATGACACAGCGCCTGGTTGGCACCATTGGGAGTTCAAGAAATGTTTGTTTTTTCCATCATTTTAAAAATAAAACTGTTCCGAGAAAAGTCTTTCATTGTACAGTTTAGTAATGTGCTAAAGGTTTTGATAATGTGCAGGGGGGGGGGGGGCAAGAGACAGCAGGGGTGAGGGCACTCAGGGGTAATACTCCAAGAAAGGTTGGAAACCACTCTGCTAGATGCTTTGCTGGAAACTCGCTTTCTGAAAAGCCATTCAGAAACCTTAAGTAAACCACTCTGCTAGATGCTTTGCTGGAAACTCGCTTTCTGAAAAGCCATTCAGAAACCTTAAGTAAATTTGCTTCTTACACATGTGTTTACTAATTTGGGAGGAAATGAGTCAGGACATGTCACTGATCCAGTAGTAATGATATTCTTTTTTCTTATTTTCTTCATTGGAGAATAGCAGCATCTTCACATGTATGTTACGCTCACTGTCATAGTTTGAAAAATGTAGAGGTCCAATAACTGTATATTTATCCTGCTTCTTCTGCTCATCAGACTTGTGTTTAATGGTTCAAATGGCTTTGAGCGCTATGGGACTTAACTGCTCGAACCTGCGACTGACTTGTGTTTCTCCAGGCCATAAACATGAACTGATATTTTGGTATTCTGCGCTACAAATTTAGGTATGTTCTGAAGTTTGGTGGAGAACGTGATACCACCAAACGCATCAGATGAATTCGCAATTGCGAATAATGACTACCATCAGCTGTAGAATGGAATGACAATGAAAATTTGTTTGTTCAAGTTCCAGTCTGGCACAAATTTTCAATGTCATCATTCCATTCTACAGCTGATGGTAGTCATTATTCCCAACTGCGAATTCATCTGATGTGGTTCGTAATGGCTGTGGTCACCGCAGTGCATCATCATCAGAATAACACAGGCACTGCGATATCGTATGATACCACCAAAGTTAAACCCATGGGATAGTGTCTATGTGCATGTTGTAACTACCTCACCGCTCATGGTTGTGTTTAATATTTCTCTCACAAGCCAAAACTGCCGATACAACGGCTTTATTTTTTACTTTAATACATGCCTTCTTATCAGCTGTATCCTTAGGAAGCTTTATACAGCTCGATCCTCCATTTACTGGATCACAAACATGCATATGGGTGTCAAGGTGTAATATTCAGCTGAGTGCTTTAGCTGCCCCTCTATCTTCCATCTCAGAAAACTTGTCCAGCATAGCACTCAAGGTGGACACACAAAACACTTGGCGATTGATATGCTCCACATTATCATATCATTTTCCCCCCAAAGGCAAGGAAGGCTTATCTCTTCAGTGTCAGAGGCTTGTCAGGGGGGAGGGGGGGTGTAGTGCTGCATTTAATGATTTAATGACAGGGAAACTGCAGATCATTAATAAACTTTGAAGATCTCCGTTTCCAGAACAGGAAGGCACACTTTCAGAAACCCTAAGGGTGACAGTATCCTCCTGCTAGGTTCTTGATCCTAGTGAACGAGATTCGCTCCTCAAAGGCGTCCACAGTCACTAAGTATTGTACTTGTGATATGGTGTTACGAATCTGATGTGCTTCACTAAAAGGATGGCGTAGGAACTGCTGCCAGCCACAGAATTACTACTATTACTATACCTACAACCAGCTGCCGATAAGGCTGCTGCTCGCTGCGACGAGGTGTACGGAGATGCCCATGCCTAGCGGTTTGGGTGGGAACATGGAGGAGGAAGATATGGTGAGTTTCCCCAGTGTAAGCATCCTGGCTGTATCTGCAGCTGCAGCTGCGAAGATGCTTGTGGTCACAACTCTGAGCCAGTTGCCAAAGGGGGACTAGATCATGGATGCCAGAGTGGAGCTAGTGCAGGGGCAGCAGTGGTGGGGGCGGCTGTAGTTGCTGTGGTTTCCTGTGCAGCGAAGAGTGGCGTCTTACACTGTGTACCATGCTGTACAGGACCTTGTCTACATGGTTGTTTCTTCACCGCCCCACTACCCACACCATGATGTATTGCAGTGGGGTAACTGCTGGAAGAAAAAGAAAAACGAGAAATAAATACATAATTCCAGCATTGCTTGCTGCTTCTGAAGTACATCATTATAAACACTATATGCAAGCAGCATGAGTGTGTATATAAATTATCTATAGTCCTCTGGATCCATGACATATCCCTCAGGTCATCCAGCATCTCATCATAGTGACAGTAGCTCCCTCTCCATCTCTTCCACCCACTCAGACATTTCCTTGACTAAACCATCATGGATCCATAGATCCATCTCTCCTACAACAGCAGCATATTGATTTGATAAAAACGTGTACACAAACAAAACTAAGAAGTTGTTTTTAGAATGTACAATAGCTGTGATGGTATCTCTAACCCTTCCTGCTCCTGCTCCTCAAAATCATCTACAAAAACAAAGAGCAAGCTTCACTCAACATCATGTTATCATTAATTTTTTTAATAAACAGAATAATATGTCTAACAGCAACATTTTGCATATACACAGCATTACAGAGAAGAAAATATATGTACTTAAGATGATGCTGCTGCTACTCCCTCTCAGCTTCCATCTGATCCACGATTTGATAAGCATATGCTGAAACAATAAAAAAATTAACACTGGGATCTGAATAAATGCTACAAAAACTACAAAATCAGAACACACACCGATTTGATTCTATGAAACATTTTACGAAAATATACTCTACAAAATCCAATCTCTTTCAATGAAACTTAATCACATTCTATGATACCGAAATCTGAAGATAGTGTGGTTTGACACTATGAAACTTTTTCATGAAAATATACACCGCAGAATCTGAGCTTATGCTATGAAATTAAATATGTTCTTACCTGGTAATTCACCTTGCCTTGGGTGACGCATTGCCACTAGTGCTGTTGCTGGTGCTGCTTCAAAAATGCTTTGTCTTGCAAGTAAGCTAACACAGAGACAGGCAAACTGATGTAACGCAACCAGGGACGATAGCAGAATGAGGATGACAGCGGAGGGCGTAGGATTTCTATATCTTCACTGATTCAGCATTAGCCAATAGGAACACTGCACTCTGAGGAGGGATGGAAACTCCGTCTGTGTGTTTGGACACACCGGTTCACACACAAACAGGAAGTAATCACTGGACAGACAGAATAGATATTGAAACTTCGTGGCAGATTAAAACTGTGTGCCCGACAGAGACTCGAACTCGGGACCTTTGCTTTTCGCGGGCAAGTGCTCTACCTTCTGAGCTACCAAAGCACGACTCACGCCCGGTCCTCACAGCTTTACTTTTGGCAGTATCTCGTCTACTACCTTCCAAACTTTACAGAAGCTCTTTCAGGAGTGCTAGTTCTGCAAGGTTCGCAGGAGAGCTTCTGTAAAGTTTGGAAGGTAGGAGACGAGATACTGGCAGAAGTAAAGCTGTCTGTAAGGACCGGGCGTGAGTCGTGCTTGGGTAGCTCAGATGGTGGAGCACTTGCCCGCAAAAGGCAAAGGTTCCGAGTTCGAGTCTCGGTCGGGCACACAGTTTTAATCTGCCAGGAAGTTTCATATCAGCGCACACTCCGCTGCAGAGTGAAAATCTCATTCTAGAATAGATATTGTTTCCCAGATATACATTATCAAAGGATGCCGCCATCCTCTGCTTTGTCTGTCAGGAAGTAACCACTTGAGATGGTACACATTTTCTGAGAACACACACAAACATGAATTCCACAAGTATCAGATATCAAAGAGATGCTGCCATCTGATACATTGTTTGGGACTGTGGGATTAAAGGAGGCTGACATCTGGTACCACACATTCTTCAGGGTGATAAGAGGTGGGCTGGCCGTGCTTGTGGCGCCCTCTGACTGGCTGTGTTGTGAACTACTACCCAGTGTGCATTGGACTGCCTTCGCGATCATGTGTATTGCAAGGAATGCATGGAGGAAGGTGCTTGTGTTCTCAAATATCGGTACATGCAAGATCTCTGACATATTTAGCACTATGAACTATCTGTGGCGGAAATTTAATTACTTGATTTGCGAAATGTTTGTATATGATTCTCAGACGTTGAAAATACGTTTCATTACGACAAAAATCGTCATAAGGTGGTGGTGAGTGTTTTAAACAACCTATATGACTCCTATAAATTGTTAAACAATTAACGTGATAGAGTAGCGCTAGTGGACTATTTGCCACAATTTTTGATATCACAGTTGTGATGTCATTAGAATAGGCTACTTTTTCTGCTCAAGTAAACAGAAGCACAGTGTGGCATTTCCCATCAAATCAACTGATAACTTTGATTAATGTTTAAATAAATAAACAATATATCTGTCGAATTTACCACCCATTTTGTGTCGTGAGATCCTCCCAGTATGGCAGCTCAGCGCAGACTGAGTGTTTCTCCCACCACTTCACAAGTGGGGGAGGGGAGGGCTCTGTCTGCCATAAACTGATTAAATAAAGAATATGCAAACTGAGTTGAACAATCTATTGTTATTGACACTGATTTGAATTTTGTTTCCTGAGATCCTTTCTCTCCAGCATATCAGTGCAGACTGAGTCTTCTTCTTGCCAATTTGCAAACGGGGTGGGGAGAGGGGTAGTGTGGGAGAGGAGGGTTGAGGGATTTCTGAGGAGGGGGAAAAGTGGCTCAGAACTGAAAAAATATCCCGTTTCCCATGGGGGTGGGGGAGGAGGAGGGGGAGAGGTAGGGATGGGGGTTCTCCGAAGGATGGATTATCCCCAAAGGGTTATAAATCAATCCTAGTGGTCACAAATCAATTAGAATTACAGTAGGTTAAGGGGAGGGGGACAGAAAAGGATCGTTTAATCACTTTAATTACTTAGTGTATGAATTTGATATCAAAAGAGCGCCAGAACCTCCTTTATCGAACTACTGGCGTTTATTTCTACACTGGCGTCGTTCACAACTGCTAGGTGGTCACTGGTGCATGTGGATGTGCTACAATACGTTTCCCCAACACATCCCACATGTGCACGATGAGATTTAAGCAAGAGGAACAGGCGAGCCAGCCCATTCTCTGAGTATACTCTTGTTGCAAGAGCTCCTCCACCTGTGCCGTGTGCTGCGGTTGCACCTTCCTATTCTTAAAAATGCACCCCTGAAAAGACGCACATCGGGAAGGAGTACAGTGTCACAACGACGTTGACTGATGTGGATTTGGAGGTCAGTATATACATGCAACATTATGCCTCCTGACATCATAACACCTGAATACCAATACTGTTATGTTCGTTGCTGTTCGAGGCACATTCTGTGTTCCCACCTCTTGCAGTATCAGGGTACATAATACACCCAGGAACATTGTTCAACAGTAAATTAATTTATGAATAAGCTACACTATACTGAAGGTTCAGTGTGCATTGTGTTGGCTGGTTACCAAGTTTAACTGTATAATTAACATTCAGAATTAGTAGTAATGTGTCTGACATTAACGGTATCGAATAGTTATTGTAGTAAACATAAGTCAACTTAAACGTTTCTCTAGAATGCAAATTTTGAACATTGCCCGATATAATTTCAATTTGCTTAACCCTGACTATTGTAATTTACCTTTCTCGAGCATTAATATACAGAACTGTGATATACAAGTAAACTTTAGAGCACTGAACAGAGGTTTGGGGTTCATTCACAGCTTATGAAATGAAAATACGTAACAGTAAAAGCACTCTTCACTTAAGCAATTATTATGATCTATTCACACATGCGAGAGAGATCTTGGCTTTGCGAAATTAAAGCAATTGACTTCCCATAGTAGCATCTTGCGAACAGCTTCATTGTCTAACACAGCACTTGTTACAAAAGTACTTAAATATGAAAGTCGTTTTAGTGAGTAGTCTGACACCTCTATAGCCGTTGCTACATAATGCCGTCAAGTGCAGCATGTTTACCATTTAGCTCCATCCAGTACAAAACCTGCATTGTTCTACACAAGATATTACTTCATTTTCTGTTACCATTAAGCAGACCGAGCAACCTCTTTATGTTCATCTCGTCATTACAAAAGCTGACTGTTAATAACGCCGGCCAATGTGGCCGTGCGGTTCTAGGCGCTGCAGTTTGGAACCGCGTGACCGCTACGGTCGCAGGTTCGATTCCTGCCTCGGGCATGGATGTGTGTAATGTCCTTAGGTTAGTTAGGTTTAAGTAGTTCTAAGTTCTAGGGGACTGATGACCTCAGAAGTTAAGTCCCATAGTGCTCAGAGCCATTTAAACCATTTTGAACTGTTAATAACTTTTGAATACATTGTCAACACCATACGTAACGACGACGTTATTTTACAACATATTTGCCGGCTTCCAAGTAGCATTTTAGAGGACTGTATAATAGAGGCTTTCTTCAAGCACTATTTACATTTCTGCTCACTTCGCACTCTCACAAAGAAGTCCCAGAACAACATGGGTTAGCGATACTCCTTTAGTATCTCCTTAACGATTAAACATCTCTGGTTTACCTATGAGCACTGTTCTCCTTCTAAATAAATTTAGATATTTTGAGTGTAACATTTGATCGTTTATTCTGCAGAAACCACTAAATATTCTGGCAATTAATAATTACAATTTTAAATAATGATAATAATAATAATCTGCATGAAACAGCATTCGTTGTAAAATGTACCGGTACGCAGAGAATCGATACTGGCAGGAGGTCAGTTACAGCAATTACCGCTAGATGGTACCACCTTACAAGATTTCTAACGACTTTTTTAAATTGTTGTTTCATCCCTCATAGCCCCACGTAGGCGGGGAGTTGGGCGATCTCCAACGACCTTACTCTTCGAGCGTCCCCCATCCAGTTAGTATGACTACTGCTAGATGGTGCGAGCATACTCTATATCACATCTAACATTACACCTGCCTTATGACGAAATTGACTCGCTGTTTGTGAAAGTAGAAGAAAACGAAATTAACTTCGATATAATATTATTGTGGAGGTAACAGATGTATCGTTACAGTTTGCACACGATGGATTAGTGTGGCTGCATGCATGAAAACAGTCTTCGGACGGAAGACTAAAACAGCAGCAATTGTTTTTCGCATGCATCGTGTAACATGAAATTCTTTTAATATGAAAAAGTGGATTCTTCAAATGAAAGAGTCATATGCAAATGACTGTTTATTGTCTCTAAGAGCAATGCACTCTACTGCCTAAGTACGTATAATCACACAAAATGCAACTACTTCTCACCAGGATTTTCTGCGTCCCAGAAAATATCAGGTGAATGCTTTACATTTATTAAGGTTCTGTTTATATATATACGTGTTAGTTAGACAGCATACAGTGCTCTATTGAAGGTTCGTATAGTGTAAGAAAATCTGCACAAATTTGTCCGAGTGATTTAACGATTCCCTTCTGGGCATGCATAGTGATTCAGAAGGTTACATACAAATTAAAGAAGCTGATGGAGGACTCAAAACACAACCCTGGAGTAGTAAGTAAACCCGAGCCAGTGGAAGCTTTCGACTGTCAGAAAATACAAGGACGATCAATACACACGCACTTGAAGTTTCAGAGATAATGTACTGTTAACTCAACAGTGATCTGCATTAAATAAAGCGTCCAAAATTGCGACGACCACATTCAGCACAGGCATAACACTCGACCAAGTTCACCAGGCACCGCTCTTTGTCATCAGACGCTTCATAATTCCTAGTGAGAATTGTTTCTTCGTCTTGAACTGGTGTTACGTACACGAGGTTCTCAATATCCCTAGACCCTCTGCCAAAAAAAAAAAAGAAAAAAAATCAGGAAAGCGTCATGTGAGCGTAGCGAGGTGGCCATGCAATCGGACCTCCCCGTCCGATATCTAACGCCTAGGATATGTGGCCTCGTAGTTGCACAGGAAAGTGTGCATATCAAAGGCCTCGTCGTGTTCGTGACACCAGTTCACTTGTCTTCAGGGTACTTGCGGCTTCTGATCAGATACGTGCGATTCCTGCTGAACCTGGTAGAGTGCGTCAGAATTTTCCGCGAAGAGATCATGCATGTACTGAATGTGGTGGCCGCAATTTTGAACACCCTATTTAATACAGAACACTGTTTAATTCCCTTTGCTTAGCTTTAAGCGCGTGTGCATTGATTATCCATGTAGTCCATCACATTCCAAAGCTTCCATTGGCTTAAGATTACTTCCAAGATAGTAAGTTTCTGTTCCAAACTTGTTGAATCCTTCAGTCTATGGGCAACCTTTTGAATCACCCTGTGTACACTTTTTTCAAATACTGCAGTTATTTGTGCGTTTCGTGCTAATTAAACTGCAAAATTTCGGTAGTTCGTCGTTATCTCGATACAGGCGTGCTATCAGTTACTGGTTTCAGCCATATAACAAACTCGTGGTTGGCAGGAGAGAATCTGCTCACGTGACACACCGCCGAGGTATTCCAGAATAGTCAAGCGGCCACTGGACGGTCAATAATACTGACAAGGGAACCTCCCCATCGCACCCCCCTCAGATTTAGTTATAAGTTGGAACAGTGGATAGGCCTTGAAAAACTGAACACAGATCAGTCGAGAAAACAGGAAGAAGCTGTGTGGAACTATGAAAAAAAATAAGCAAAATATACAAACTGAGTAGTCCTTCTGCAACATAGGCAACAAGGACAATGACAGTTCCGGAGCGCCGTGGTCCCGTGGTTAGCGTGAGCAGCTGCGGAACGAGAGGTCCTTGGTTCAAGTCCTCCCTCGAGTAAAATATTTACATTCTTTATTTTCGCAAAGTTATCGTCTGTCCGTTCGTTCATTGACGCCTCTGTTCACTGTAATAAGTTTAGTGTCTGTGTTTTGCGACCGCACCGCAAAACCGTGCGATTAGTAGACGAAAGGACGTGCTTCTCCAATGGGAACCGAAAACATTTGATCGCAAGGTCATAGGTCAGCCGATTCCTCCACAGGAAAACACGTCTGATATATTCTATACGATAATGGTGACGGCATGTGCGTCACATGACACTAAGATGTTGTCGACCCACCTAACTTGTACACTTGACGAATGGGTAAAAAGATTCTTCTACCTTGCCCGATTTAGGTTTTCTTGTGGATGTGATTATCACTCCCAAAAAAATGATCGGATCGGACGGACAGACGGACTGATAATAATTGTCTGAAAACAAAAAATTAAGATTTTCACTCGAGGGAAGACTTGAACCAAGGACCTCTCGTTCCGCAGCTGCTCACGCTAACCACAGGACCACGGCACTCCTGACCGCGCATGACCTTTGAAGTTACCTATCTTGCACATGGATTACTCAGTTTGTATATTTTGCTTATTTTTTCATAGTTCCACACAACTTCTTCCTGTTTTCTCGATTGATCCGTGTTCAGTTTTTCAAGGCCTATCCTCTCTGCCAACTTATAACTAAATCTGAGGGGGGTGCGATGGGGAGGTTCCCTTGTGAGTTGTATGATTTGTTGTTCAGAAAATACAGGAATTGCCACAAAGTACAATGTTCTTTTATATAAAAAACAATTAATGCGAAATCATAAAATATAACTGTATATCTGTGTGTGTGTGTGTGTGTGTGTGTGTGTGTGTATTCATTACTTACCCGCAAATAATCGTTTTGTTGCACGTTAGTGACACGTTTCTATAACTATGTACCAAATACTTTAATGTGACACTGCATTTGTAAATTTAAAGTCTTCGAAAGAACTGCCGTTGGCGAGGTGGTGTAGTATAATAGATAAACGTTGATTTGGTGTAATTACGTCTCTCGTTATGGTATTTTGTTTTTTGATCATGGGGATTTGAGCGTCCGCGGAAATTTAACCAGTGTGTGGGGAAAATGCAAGACTCTAGAATTTATATTTTGATGTAGAAGAGTTTGTAAGTTTTGATGCTAAAACATTATATCCCAGAGAAGTTACGTGTTAGCCACTCAAGATTTGTTACACGAACGATTCCGTACTTGGAACAATTATACAGCAGAATGAGATTTTCACTCTGCAGCGGAGTGTGCGCTGATATGAAAGTTCCTGGCAGATTAAAACTGTGTGCCGGACTGAGACTCGAACTCGGGACCTTTGCCTTTCGCGGGCAAGTGCTCTACCTTCTGAGCTACCCAAGCACGACTCAGGCCCCGTCCTCACAGCTTTACTTCTGCTAGTATCTCGTCTCCTACCTTTACAGAAGCTCTCCTGCGAACCTTGCAGAACTAGCACTCCTGAAAGAAAGGACATTGGGGAAACATGGCTTAGCCACAGGCTTTTCTATTGCTAAAGCCATAGTATTGTCTCACTATCAGCCGCGTAGTGCCATATTTGGCTAAACGAGAGGTTTAGTGGAATCACAGGAAATCACTTCTAGAAGTGTATAAGAATTTTGTGATGAACAAAAACACAGTACACCAGATTCCAAGAGGGAGGGGGCACTGATACCTATGTATGGGGACGCCTAAGTATGTTGATAACAATTTCCAGTAATTTATCAGATGTTGGACCATCACCACACAAAAAATTATGATAATCCTCTTTTTTACCCAACCGCAATTCCGTCAATTAGTCTTCGTTAGTGATCTTTGACGCTCCTTGCCCAAATTTTTGCATCCACCTTTTTCTCTGCTTGCAACAAAGTAGAGAAATTATCACAACGGCAGCCTCCTTATTGTCAACAGTCCGAACTACAAAACTGTTGAGCAATATTATCGAATGTTGATAATGCTGCACAATATTATTGAGCAGTACTATTGAGCATTTGGGGGGCGCTTTACAGCGGTGGGAAGGGGGAGGGGGGAGGGAGGGGTTCTTGGTGATCAGTTCCTATTTGAGCTAGATACATTGGGTGAAAAGTTTTTGGTTCAACCCAGACCACCGGCCATTTGTAGAGCCCATCGAACATCTGCGTTACTGTAGCTATGTTAATAGTATATTAAGCAAGGTTTGAAAAACGAACTGTAGCTGGAGCCTAGGCAAATTGTGTCAATCAATGAATTCCTTTTGCAGAAGATGATAACTGTGCTGAAATTAATGCCTAGACAAAGGCACCATTTGTATGTGCATCGTTCGGATTTTACGTGCAAATACGTGGCAAAACGTTTTTTTTTCTGGGAGATTTTTAAAGCATACTACTTCTATACTTTAAACCTGCACGAATCGATTCAAACTTTGCACTAAGGTACATAAACGGATAAACTCAAAACGATTTTTGCATCCAGTAATGTTCATCTATTGTCGAGAGACGATGGTTTAAAGCACAACTAAATGTAGCACGTAAAACTCACGTACGTGACTGGAATGCTCGGAAACGGTTGAAAGTGACTCAGTTAAATAAAAAATGCATTCTTATGATAAAACTGAAAATTCGCTTTCAAAAAATCTAGCATCATTCGAATTTTATGTGCTAAAAAAAGGTTTCCCGTGAGTTTTTTAAGCGTGGCACTTCTATGTTTCAGACTTGTGCAAATCGGTTCAGATTTTGTAATAAGGTAGAAAAATACATGTAATTAATGGTCGTCCTGTTGTTTAGTGAAAGCTTTGTCTGTTGCACGGTATAAGCAATATGATCCGGAAGACAATAAAAAGCCTTTATCGAATTGAAACTTCCTGGCAGATTACAACTGTGTGCCGGACCGAGACTCGAACTCGGGACCTTTGCCTTTCGCGGGCAAGTGCTCTACCAACTGAGCTACCCAAGCACGACTCACGCCGCGTTCTCACAGCTTTACTTCTGCCAGTACCTCGTCTCCTACCTTCCAAACTTTATAGAAGCTACATTGGTTGCCAAGCTATGGCGGTCTAATGTCAGGAACCAGAGCGAAAAATACTCCTTTTGTAGCACAGAAAAAGGCAAATATGTCCTAGGCAAAGTTAGGGATATAAAACAAAGGGAACTGACTTTTCGAACAATTTGGTATCTTCAAAAACATTTAAATCAAAACATCTTGACATGTTAGCCTTTTTTACGATTTAACACTACTTTTCCAGCACAGTGAACTCCCTTAGGTGCAAGGTGTTGGCACACCTGCATCTTGCTAAACCAGCTGATCCTGTGCCCAAAATCCAGAAGATTCACCCGCTGTAGTAAATAATACATAATATCATACCGCTGAAGGGCATACACGTTTAATAGCGATAAAAAGTTCTCTTCATTATATAACGTGATATGGATACTAATATTAACAATTAAAAAACAGCGAATTTGTCAAGATGATTAGTTTTACATGTCTTTGAAGCTTCCAGGTACATCGAAAAGCTAGTTCCCTTCTTTTACGTCCCTAATTCTGAACAGGAAATATTCGCCTCTTTTGTGCTGTGATACGAGCATTTTTCGTTCTGTTATTCATTTACAGTGGCACACAACAATGCCCCAAGTCATAAAACTGCACCTGTGCCTCGCTCTAAAATATCAAGCAGTCTATATCAAAATTATGCCCTGACAAGTCGTCGGCAGCAACAGAAAATTTATCATCAATTATATTGCCTGAAGTTATCACGGAAAAAACTATCAGCGAGAGGCTATATACAGGGTGACAATTATTGAACCATATGGAAAAAACCTAAATTAGTTGCAAACTACAGCGTGCACACACTTTATTCAACAAGCAGACTTCACTACAGATATTCAGATTTAGGTCAGAAATGTTCGATATGCCTGCCATCATTGGAGATGATGTGTGGCAGACGAATAGCGTAATTCTGCATGACTCGCTGAAGTGTCAAAAAATCGATGCTGACGATGACGTATTTTCAGCTCAGCAATGGTTTACGGGTTATTTCTGTACACCTGTCTTTAATACAGCCCCACAAAAAGGTGTCGCATGTGTTCAGATCCGGAGAATATGGCGGCCAATCGAGGCCTATGCCAGTTCCCTTTGGATACCCCAGAGCCAGAATGCGGTCCCCAATGTGCTCCTCCAGGACATCAAACACTCTCCTGCTTTGATGGGGTCGAGCTCCGTCTTGCATGAACCACAGCTTGTCGAATTTAGGAGCACTTTGGATAATGGGGATGAAATCAACTTCCAAAACCTCCAAGTACCGTTCGGTAGTCACCGTGCAATCATGGAATATCGCACCTATTAGTCTGTGACTGGACATTGCACACCACAAAGTCACCCGTTGAAGGTGAAGAGATTTGTCGATCGCGAAATGCGGATTCTCAGACCCCAATGCGCCAATTTTGCTTATTGATGAACCCATCCAAATGAAAGTGGGCCTCTCGGTAAACCAAACCGCCATGTGCATACTAATTCCCATCATGGCCCATGGCCAACCGTGCAGTTTGAACGTCCTAACGCAAATCGTTCAGAAGTTATGACGACTTTATTTTATATAGTTCAATAACTGTCACCTGTAACTTGTACAGAAAGCAGACTGTAGCTACAAGATTCAAAGGATGTGAAAGGAAGGCAGTAATTGAGAAGGTTTTCAGACAAGGTTGTAGTCTGTACGTAGAGCAAGAAGCAAAGCAAGTTAAGAAGAAATTCGCTAAAGAAATTAAAGTTGAGATACAAGAAACAAAGATTTTAAGGTTTGCAGATGACAGTGCAATTCAGTCAGAGACTGTAAGAGACTGATACCGTCACGAAAGAAGACTGTAAAAGGAACATCAACAAAAGTGAAAGAAGGGCAATGGAGAGCATCCGAATTAATCAAGCAATAATGGAGAATTAGATCAGTAAATGAGACACTGAAAGTAGTGATTAGTTTTGCTACATGGCCAGCAAAATAACTGACGATAGCCAAAGTAGATATGATATAAAATGCAGTCAAGCAATAGTGAGAAAGGCATTTCTGAAGATGAGAAAGATGTTCAAATCGAATATAAATTTTAGTGTTAGGAAATATTTTCTGAAATTATTTCTCTGGAATGTTGGCTTCGGAAGTGAAACATACAACAATACAAACAAGAGGAGAGCAGGAACATTGTGAACGTGGCGTTAGAGCGAAACGTTGAAGATGCGATGGATAGATCGAGTAACGAATGGACAGATCTTGAATCGAATTAGGGATGAAAGGGCTTTATGGCACAATTTGAGGGAAAAAAAGTAATAGGTTGACAGGATGCGTCCTGAGACGTTAAGGAATAGTTGACTTGGTAATGGAGGGAAGTGTGGGGAAGAGTGAGAGAGTTGTAGAGGCATCTGATCCAAGTGGATGATGGTTGCTGTAGCTATGCAGAGACGAAGAAATTTGCACAGGGTGGACTAGCGTATAGAGCTGCATCAAGCCAATCTGCAGACTCAACGCCACAACAACAAAATATTATCGTTCAAATAAACTCTCTCTCTATTTAAAAACGTGCTAGCACAAACCCAAATGCACTCACACACATTGTACAAGTGAACTGCAGCTTGCTAAAGCATAGATTTCAGTACAGACGCTTCGTGTATTTGTGGAACGCGATGTTACAGATGTATGAAAACGTATGGCAAACATATAAATATGAATTAAAAACAATAACATTGTGGTTTCAACTCACAACTACAGACTGAAGCGAAGTGATGTTGCACTGTCTCCGGCCTTGGCCAAACTGACGTGGAACAGTCGTAATTGCGAGCTAACGCGGCACACATTTCGCCGTTTACTGTCTAGATAAACTTCTCAGCCGCGCACTGGTCTCACTCTGGGGGGGACTTCCTGCAAACTCCTCGGTAACCCTTTTAAGACGATAGGAGAAGCAACTTCAATGAAACAGGAAGAGGGAGGTCCACATTTCAGACTTTCTATATCGCATCAAGGCAACAATTGGAGGTTTCGGAGATGGGAGGGGGGGGGGGGGGGGAGAAGCGAAGGTCAATGACAAAATAACACTGTATTACAGGAATTGCGCTTCTACTATTTTTATTTGTTGACTGATTAATTTGGCACCGTAAAGTAAGTCTACATAGCCCTTCGAATTTTTCACAACTTACTATTAATACGGTACTTCGAAAAGCTTCACGCACGCTTACACATATGCTTCTTGATGTTCAGCTGTATATTATATCACATCGTAAATTGTAATCACTGAGATTTCCGCGGACATTTTTTGACATATTGTCTGGAGGTATTTGTTTTTCCGTTCTTCAGCCAACAGATGTGTGATTTATAGTCTGATGTTTCGCCAGCATGTGTGGCTGGCACTCTCAAAGAATCAGCGTTCATGTTCAGCTTCCCAAGAGCATTGGAGGACAATTCTTTAACTACATTTACACGAGAGTTCCAAAACATCGTTTTCGTAGACTGATTCCCCACTGCTTCTGATCCTGTAAACGATCCAATAATGATTATGGAAATATAGTCCTAGTTGCTGTACTTCATCTTCCACAATCGCCGTTCGCTTCCTTGATATGCTCAACCGTTATGAAACGTTATGTTATCACGTTCCTAATTGCGTATGAAAATTCTGATTACTTTGAAGGAAGCAATTTTATGTGAAGTGAAAGCAAACTATTTATTTCTTTATTCAGCTATCTTTGCGCATTTCCATTCAAACGATGTCCTGATGAGTAATTTAAATATAACTTTTACAGTAGAGACTGACAAGCATTTATAGTACTGCATGCTATTTACTGAAATATGAGTATACTCAATCAAATACATGCACAAATGTGCACTGATGATGAGGTCATACTGATACACCATTTTCATAAATATGGAAAAGGAGGAGTATCCGAGTAAGAAGGAAGTTGTTCATTCGCTTTACTTAACTGAAGAGAAGTACATTTTACGTTTCTTAGTTGGACAGAGATACGTAAATAATCGTGATTATCGTTCCATTATACAGACTGAACCCTACACTCTTCATATCTGGCTAATTTGTAAACTGCTGTACCCACTCTCTCATTTATGGCAAAGTCTCTCGTACACACTCGATACCTATGGCCAAAATATTCGGTAACTCTTCGTGCAGGAATATGACTGTGTCTTTATTTTTCAGGAGCTTCTAGATATTTCAGGTTTCCGTCACGTTGGAGTAGAATAATTTTCCACCAGTGAGTATCTGCTCCTCCTCCTCCTCCTTCTCTTTACGAGCTCACTATCATCCAAATGGAAATCATGCTCTTCCTGTATTACAAATATTACGAAAATACCGTACTGATAACCTCGCTTCGCCAAGCAGATGAAATCGGACAGTTGACTTATACAGGGTATCCAACTCGAAAGAGGCCCCATAAACAAATATTTGCTTGAATTACACTTAAAGACATTGCATAAAAATCAGGAACTAAAATGAACGTGTCATACCTTGTTCAGGGGGAATAAAGGGGAATCACGAAAGGTGCTGGAAATGACCGCCCTCGACTTGAAAACACAGTTGAACACGACGGTGCAGATTCTCGAATGTAGTTGCCAGAACCTCTGGTGTCACTGACTGGATTTCGCAGGTGATGTTCTCCGTAAATCTTCCAAGTTGTGTGGTTTGTTCCCATAGACGTTACCTTTTAAGCCACCCCAGAGGAAACAGTCAGTTGGTGTTAAATCAGGTAACCCTGGGGCAACAGTCCTTTCGAAATCACTCTGTCCGGAAAAAAACAATTTGACCACAGCCATAGTCACTCGAGACGTGGGGCATGTGGCGCCATCGTGTTGGTACCAGCCAATGGTAAGTTCATCAGCCAGCTAGTTCACATATTCCTGAAAGATTTCGATGTAAAGTGCACTTTTCACAGTAGACTCGAAAAAGATTGATCTGATGATGCGACGCTGTGATACTGCACAGAACACGCCGATCTTTTGTGAATGCAGGGTTTGCCCGACCAGTGCATGTGGATTTTCATTACACCACAAAACTGTATTCCGAGAGTTTACATAGCCAGAGAAATGCCACCGCGCCTCATCACCGAACCATGTGTACTGCAATATTCCTGGCCTCTGAGTAATAAGCAGCTGAAACCAACGGTAAAATGTAATGCGTTTGTCTTTGTCATTGGCATTCACTTCCCGAACAACTATAAACCTGTATGGATACAGGCTGGCTTTCTCCGCAGGTCTGTGACATGTGTTCTGTGGCATTCCACATTTCTGAGATGAATGTCGAACAGACTTCCCAAGAGAGACCAACAATCGTTGTTTCACGTCAGTCACCTTTTTTCCGATAATGGCGGTCGTCCCCTGCCGTGAAGATCCAACATCATTCCACTGCTCTCCATCTTGTTCACTAACTTTTGTAGACAGCATTTAGACGGCACAATCTGGTCACTAACCTGTTCAACAAACATTCTCTGACATGTCTTAATTGAACCAATAATCCAACGTTGTTTCACAAGAAACGCGCTCTTCGACAGAATAGCGATACACTATCACTAAACACCGAACACTGAGCTACAGCCACAGGGACGCGCGGAGACACACAGTTGCGTAAAACAATGTCGTAGAGTGCAGTGTTGCCATATCAAGCGTCACAAATTGCACAGTGCAATTTCAGCCCAATTGCTACACATATTTGTGGGGCCTCTTTCGAGAGGAACAAAAACAGGTAGAACAACCAACGCTCCGAAATCTGATATCTGCTCGCGTTAGCGATGAGGACCGCCAAATAAGAAGATAAAATTATTCTTGGCATATCTCTCACAGGTAAGAGATATAAATACATGAGGGAAAAATTGAAGAGCAGGTTTTCCCCCTTTTGTATTCATAAATTGTAACGCATCATCTGCAATCCTCTAAGGACCGGCTTATGACATTAAAATTTCTGATTTATTTTATACATGCATTAGGTTGACAGGCACTTAACAATACAAGTGAGGCCACCGTAGTGGAGACATGGTTTTTACTAAATTGGGGAATATGCAGCTGACTATCTGTGGATCTACTTAGATGGATGCTGTCGTCCGCGCGACGGCCCAAATTTCCTAGTTTGTATGCATCCATTAGCGAAAGGGTGAATGTTCCCTAATCGAAACCGAGTTGTCTCTTGACTGTTTCCAGTACCCACAGAGCACTCCATTAACAGATTTCGTGTTCACTGGTTTGCCATGTCATCAGGGAAGTTTCCCTAAACATTGTGTGGTAAAATGGAATATGTACGAGATACTTGCCAGGAGACATCAACAAGTGTGTAAGGGCAGTTCCAGTCAAATAATATTTACAGTATTACTGATCCGTCAAATGCGCTAAATGTTTAACAGTTACTCGATCTGCTCTGAACTTGCGAAACTTGCAGAACTGGCATGAACCCACTCGCAGGGTAGAATGCTAGTAGACATATTTTTAGCTGTTGTACAGTTTCTTATGATGGAGGTTGGGTTCCATAAAAATCAGTATAGTTCCGTTTCAGGCACAGGTAGCTATCATGTATTATCATTCGTGTCAGCTTTGATAGCTGTTGACTTATCGGCAGATGCGAATTTCCAAAGAGTCTTGTGATTTGGCCTACTTAATCGCAGGTGTTATTTGAGACTGTTCTGTATTAGGTTGTTGAGTTAATAGCTAAAATGAGGAGGTATTGGCCAGAGGAACGCTTCTGGACAACGTTTGTTCACATGGAAATAAACTAAATTGATTCTAAGGAACTGTTTTGATTCTTGTATTTGTAAGCTATTATACCAAGGTCTTAAGAATTGTGGTATGAGTGGGACAGTGAACAAATGGTTTAATTCATACTTAACTGGAAGAATGCAGAAGGTTGAAATTAACAGTACAGATAGTCTACAAAACCCAGCAGAGTCCTCTAACTGAGGAGGTATCAAGAATGGTGCCCCAAAGGGTTCAATCTTGGTCGCTCATTGTTCTTCATATATACATATATTAACGACTTGCCACTCTATATTCATGAAGATGCAAAGTTAGTTCTTGTTGATGACGATACAAGTATAATAATCACACCCAAGAAGTAAGAATCAGCTGAGGAAATTGCAAGTAATATCTTCCAGAAAATTATTAAGTGGTTCTCACTAAATTTTGAGAAAACACAGTTTATACAATTCTGTACAGTAAATGGCATAACACCATTGATAAATATATAGACTATGAACGGATGTCTGTTGCTAAGGTAGAATACTCAAAATTTCTGGATGAGAAATTGAATTGGAAGAAACACATCGATAATCTGCTGAAACAGTTAGGTTCAGCTACTTATGCTATTAAGGTTATTCCAAATTTTGGTGATAAGTGATAAACGTATCATTAAATTAGCCTACTATGCCTACTTTCATTCACTGCTTTCATATGGTATCATATTTTGGGGCAATTCGTCATTAAGAGAGAAAGTATTCATTGCACAAAAGCGTGTAATCAGAATAATAGCTGGAGACCACCCAAGATCACCTTGCAGACATTTATTTAAGAAACTCGGGATATTCACAGTACCTTCACAATACATACATTCACGTACGAAATTTGTCATTAATAACCCATCCCAATTCAAAAATAACAGCGAAGTGCATAGCTACAACACTAGAAGAAAGGATGATATCCACTATTCTGGATTAAATCTCACCTTGGCACAGAAAGGGGTGAATTATGCTGCTACAGAAATCTTTGGTCATTTGCCAAATAGTATTAAAAGTCTGACAGGTAGCCAACCAACATTTAAAAGCAAATTAAAAGAATTTCTGAATGACAACTCCTTCTACTCAACAGATGAATTCTTAGATATTAAGTAGTAACTGTAAAAAAAATTAATTATTTTGTGTAAAGAAAACTTATGACACGTTCCACATCACTACGAAATGTCGTATTCAAGACCTATGGAACAAGGATTAATGTATGTATGTATGTATTTTTATGAGGTGCTATATATGTTATAAGGAACCATTTTAGAAGTTAACCATCAATGGTATCTTTATCCAGTGAAGAAGTGCGAACCTGGAATGCTTGCGGTGTTACAGGGCTATCGTAAGTAGTGCATGGGTTGTATTTAACTTTGTGACACAAATTCTAAGCAAGGCTACCGAACCATATCAAAACTATATCATGAGTGTAGGAGTACAGATATTGATTCAGGTCTGCTGATCAATGTTTCTACCAATGATTGTAGTATAATCGGCGGCTGGTGGCCGAGCGGTTCTAGGCGCTTCAGTCTGGAAACGCGCCAACGCTACGATCGCAGGTTCGAATCCTGCCTCCGGGCATGGATGTGTATGATGTCCTTAGGTTAGTTAGGTTTAAGTAGTTCTAAGTTCTAGGTGACTGATGACCTCAGATGTTAAGTCCCATAGTGCTCAGAGCCATTTCATTATTGAGGTACGGTATCCTATTCCAGTGAACTGTTTTCGAAGAGTGTAAATTTCAGAAAACAAAAAGTAGTCATATGACTAATGATAAATTCAAGCAGCAGGAAGTATGCAAAACATTTTCAAAGGATAAGAAATTGTATTTCTTTTTGCATTTATTCAGACGTACACATTACTCATTGCAGCACCACTTTTTCCAAGATTGATCTACATGACGCAAGAACAAAACCGCACGATACATCTCCTAGTCATATAAGAATCTTTCTGAACTTTAAGTCATTAATATAAATCTGTGATATGCCACCTTCTGCAAAAATGTTTGTACGTGTTCTCGTCGTTTCTCTCTTGTGTAAATGTAAGTTTGTAAACAAAGAACTATGTTAACCTGTCTGTAATTACAAAAGGAGGAAGGAAGGAAATTTAGGGTTTAACGTCCCGTCGACATCGAAGTCATTAAGACGGAGCACAAGCTCTGACAGTTTCGATGATTGGGAAGAAAATCGGCAGCGACCATTCGAAGCCTACCATTTGCCTGGAGCGATTTCAGGAAATCACTGAAAACCTAAATTTGAATGGCCGAACACGGATTTGAACGGTCTTCCTTGTAATTACAAAACGCTTATCTGAAGTTACTAGAGTTGCTAAATAACATGCAATTAAATTTTTGATGATTAAAAACAGTGATCTAGACAAAAGACATATCTAGCCGACTGTGCTTACGTTCCTTCTTAACTATGAAGAAAATAACTACATGCTGCGATCACTTATTTTATCGATAGAGTAAATGTATCTACATGTTTTCGGGACAGTATTGCTCGATAGCAAGATGAGATGCGCCACCTTGTTACAGAAAAATCCCATACTGTGCGCCACATTCAAAGAGGATCAACTATAGGCCTAGACATCCGTAAGGGACTCAAATTTGTACCACACACTACATAATCAAGAAATTACACACGTTTGTCTTTCGGTGGGGACAGTTCTGGGTACTCATTTACGGCGGATTCCACGTAAAAATCCAACTAGTTACTTAAAATTATCACCTGCAGATCTTCTCCATTATATTACTAATAGTGACGATTACCTACAGGAATTTTAGACTAAAGCACACTAAGTGGTTACCTGTCTGTGCCACTCTCATGTCGAAGACTTTCCAAAATTATTTTTTATATATATAAGTGTTTCGTCTCTACCAAACAATTAGTCGAGAAACACACAAATTCATGAAGTGCTCATTGTAAAGAAGAAAGTTTTGTCTTACCTTACGGAACGAAATCAGATCTGGACCACCTGTGTCGCAGTATTAGAAAAAAATTAAACATCCGCAAATGGTAGAATCTTTGGAGTCAGAGATTTAAAAATACACGCCAATATGGATGAGGCAGCATTAAAAACGAATAATGCTCGTTCCACAACAGTTCCCGCAAACGTGATGCCATTTTGACGCCACATGCAATATCGACGACCGCATGATCGGCTATCGACTTTTGTTAGCATTCGATGCGCGCCTCTCAGAAGACTTAATGCAGCCTACCGAAGATTTACAAAATCATTCTTGGGATGATTTATCAAAATTATTACTACAATAAAATGTTACACAATGATTTATCGACGGTTAACACTTTCATATTAGAGTTCTCCTTCAGGAGTGAGCTATTATCACCAATAATTTACAAATTAAACATGAAACCCACTTGTTTTATAATTTACAGAATACCGTTTCAAAGTTACGGAGCACTGAAAATTTATCACAAACATGTCCCCATTATCATTAAATGTCCTTCATAGCGCATCAGCGATATAAGCCTTCAAGAGAGAATATGACAGGCAAAACAGGAGTAATTAAGTGCTAGCGGAGGTTCGCATCTCACCACTTGGAAATAATTTTTTTTATGTTAGCCTTATTAAGACATTCTCGGGCTTTCTTATGAATGTAATACAAATATGTTTTGCAATATTCAATGTTCTTTAAATTCCGTCTAATTCGAGAACGGAGGATGAAACACAAATTTAACGTTTCCGAGCGTGTGCTTAGGTAGGAACCTAAGAGGACAGCACAAATTGCTGCGAGTGGATCGAGGAGGAATAACGCTTACATTTTTCCATGTCGCAAAGTCTGCAGCCGATCATGCTTTCTATGCTGATTCCCTGTGAAACAGATCTAAATAATAGCACGGAACAGTTCTGTGTTAAGTGACAGTCTATAACACATGCCCATTTTGTGTCCACACAAATATACAGAACACTTGCGCCGATTCCCTGATCAAGATTAGAGATGTGTGCCCACTCTTTTCCCATAACTGTAATTTTTAGTGGAGATTGGGATGAGCCAACATACTCGAAGATCACTCAGTATTCGAGATTTCATATGAACCCGTCTCACAATAACGAAACGGTCCGGATTCGAAAGTGAGCCGATTGGAATATGTACCTCCAGAAAAGCTTATCAAACCACAGGAGTACCTGCGTAAGGACTCTTTTCATCTGTTTCAGTACAGCGAATTTCAATACACTCTGCTGTGCCTCTGTGAATACTGCAGTATACACTATATAGCTATTGAGTTGTCAACTCAAGACAATTCAATTCTCCTCTGCAATGAACATAACTTTTCGACAATGCAGACTACAGTTTTTCCTCCGAACTTCTTTTGCTTACCCAACTGATGATTCCTTGATGCCTCAGGATGTTTCCTGTGAACCAATTCATTCTTTTAGTCAAGCTGTGTCTTTTTCTTCTCCTCAATTCGATTGAGACCCTCTTCCTATCCAGTCTTGAACATTCTTCTGTGGCATCACATTTCAAAAACTTCTATTCTCTTCTTGACTGAACTGTTCATCGTCGACGTCTCACCTGTAAAAGGCTGCCCTCCAGACATATACCTTCACAAAAGAGCGCCTAACCCTTAAATTTATATTAATTTGGTGCATAACTTCTTAGCGTTTTTCCATAAGTTTGATAAACGTAGCAGATACACCTAACAGAGACCTCAGTGATCAACAACATACACTGTGTGATCAAACGTATCCGGACACTCCCCAAAACATCCTTTTTTTATATTAGATGCATTGTGCTGCCACCTACTGCCAGGTACTCCAAATCAGCGACCTCGGTAGTCATTAAACATCTTGAGAGAGCAGAATGGGGCGCTCCGCGGAACTCACGGGCTTGAAACGTGGTCTGGTGACTGGGTGTCACCTGTTTCATCTTGTGTCATACGTCTGTATGCAAGATTTCCACACCCCTAAACATCCCTAGGTCCACTGTTTCCGATGTGGTTTCGAAGTGGAAACGTGAAGGGCACGTTCAGCACAAAAGCGTACAGGCCGACCTCGTATATTGACTGACAGAGACCGCCGACAGCTGAACAGGGACGTAATGTGTAATAGGGAGGTATCTCTCCAGACCAACACACAGGAATTCCACACTGTATCAGGATCCACTGCAAATACTATGACAGTTAGACGGGAGGTGAGAAAGCTTGCATTTCACGGTCGAGCGACTGCTCATGAGCCACACATCACGCCGGCAAATGCCAAACGACGCCTCACTTGGTGTAAGGCGCGTAAACATTGGACGATTGAAGAGTCGAAAAACGTTGTGTGGTGTGACGAATCACGGTACACAATGTGGCGATCCGATGTCAGGGTGTGGGTATGGCGAATGCCCGGCGAATGTGATATGCCAGCGTGTGTAGTGCCAACAGCAAAATTCGGAGGCGGTGGTGTTATGGCGTGCTCGTGTTTTTCATGGAGGAGTCTTGCACCCATTGTTGTTTTGCTTGGCACTATTACAGCACAGGCCTACATTACTATTTTAGGCACCTTCTTGCTTACCACTGTTGAAGAGCAATTCGGGGATGGTGATTGCATCTTTCAACACGATCGAGCACCTGTTCATAATCCACGGCTTGTGGCGGAGTGGTTACCCGACAATAACATCCCTGTAATGGACTGGCCTGCACAGAGTCCCGACCTGAATCCTATAGAACACCTTTAGGATGTTTTGGAATCCCGACTTCGTGCCAGACCTCACTGACCGACATCGATACCTCTCCTCAGTGCAGCACTCCATCAAGAACGGACTACCATTCCCCAAGAAACCTTCCAGCAACTGATTGAACGTATTCGTCGGAGAGTGGAAGCTGTCGGGCCAACAGCATATTGAATTCCAGCATTACCGATGGAGGGAGCCACGAACGTATGTCATTTTCAACTAGTTGTCCGGATACTTTTGATCACATAGTGTATTCTCTTTCACTATTTGCAACAGTCTGCCAAAGCTGGAGTAACTTTTAGATTTCACAACTGTAGAAATCACGTTATTTTGAGGCGAAGAACTCGTCGACCTATGTTCGGAGCGCATTTTCATCCGTATAGGAAGCTCATTGATGGTTGTTCGATATAAAGCGGAAAAGTTGAAAATCTGAGGGCGCAATATCAGGTGAATAGGGTGGCTGCGATACGGCTTCCCAACCCAACTCCTATATGAAGGGCTTATTTCAATAGTGGTACAAGTCAATTACCTTCACTTTTCTGTCTATAACGCTTCTGACATTAATGGTCCACACAAACAGAAAGAAAGGTTCATCTCTAACAAGAATCTATATGCTTGAATATTTCTGGTATCTCAACTGTAAATTTTTCAGCGTTCGTTTAACTTTAGGAATCTGTATCTCAGAATGAACAAAAGTGGAGATGTAACACTATTAAAATAAGCCCTTCTTATAGTGTTTTTGGTTGGTAGATTGGTTGGCAGGAGAGGACCAAACAGTAAGGTCATCGGTCCCATGGGATTAGGGAAGGATGGGGAAGGAAGACGACCGTGCCCTTTCAAATAAACCATCTCAGCATTTGCCTCAAGCGATTTAGGGAATTCACGGAAAACCTAAATTAGGATGATCGAACATGGCTTTGAACCGTCGTCCTCCCAAATGCAAGTCCAGTGTGATGACCACTGCTCCACGTCGCTCGGTTGTCCAGCAGAATAGGACGGGTGTCATCATTTTAAACAGTCTTCCTGGTCGTTGTTCTTGGATTGCGTCTGCAAGACGTCTCCGTTGTTGACAGTAAATGTCAGCACTGGTGGTTACACCTGGGGGAAGCAATTCGTAGTACACCAGACGGTCTCTATTCCACCAGATGCGTAACATTATCTGCTGCCGATGCGCGCAGGTGTTCTGCTTTATTTGGGCTCAACCATTCCTTTCTTTTCGTAATGTTACCATAAAGACACCATTTCTCATCACTAGCAACGATACAGTAGAAGAATGGTCAGTGTTAGCCACGAGCCAAATGATGAAGATCAAGCAGAGACGCACACATGACCATTCGCTGATTTTTATGATTTTGACTTAGAGCGTGCGGTACCCATATACCTGGTTTTTGAACCTTCCCTATTGCGATGGTGGAATAATAACAGTTCATAACATTTACTGGTTCTCGAATGCACTGGGGTGAACCACTGAAGATTAATACGGTTATACGATCTTCATGAAACACCGAACGGGGAGAGCACTAATGTCGAAACGATTCTCCTTAAAACGATGAAACCATTTTCTTGCTGTGCTCTGTTCAATGACATAATTCCCATACACAGCCGAAATGTTTCGGGTTGCTTCCGCTGCTGTCACCCCTTTATTGAACTCAAACAGAAGAATGTATCGGAAATATTCCGATTCCTCCACTTGGTATTCCATTTTCTAGCGTCCACAGCTCCGCTCACTATCTCCAAATGACAATTTGTAAACTCAAATAGCAACAGTGTACTACAAATAAACATGATGCTGATAAATAATCCCATACCAAATGGAATATCAACATCCAGAACAAAAACGCTACGAACCTTTCAACAACCTAATGTTCGACATTAACAAATCTCTCTTTTTCAGAAACGCTTCTGTTGCTATTGGTAGTTTCCATTTTATATCCACCCCGCATCGGCCGTCATCATTTATTTTACTGTCCAAATAGGAAAAATCGTCAACTACTTCCTAATCTAATTCTCTCAGCAATGGCTGATTTACTTTGACAACTTTCCGTTACCCTACTTTTACTTTTGTTGAGTTTAATCTTATAACCTCTTTGAAGATCCTGCCAATATGTGTGATAAAAATTTTAGTTTATTTAAAGAAAAATATAATGCCAGCAAATAAAAACGGAAGTATTTCACCTAAAAAAATATTTCAAAGCATTTTACTGAAAACTGTTTCGCTAGGGAGAAGTTTGCAGGTGAGTGCGAGCACGTGCGTGCGTGCGTGCATGTGTGTTTGTCGGAATTAAGCTGGCTTTGTTGACCTGTTATTCAACTCTGCATTTGTCCACCTAATATTTGTTGTGTAATACGATCGATAGTAGTACATAAATGCGTTAAACAAATACGATAAACTCTAAACCACTTTTAAGTTCGCCATTTATATAGAGAAAAAATGAAAGTGGGAGAATCCATGAAATGTAACAGATAATTATAAAACAATTATAAAACGATTATTCACGTTGGTTTGTGTAATTCATGAGTCTGGTGACATAGCATCTAGCAATGGAACAAAGCAGGTACTGGCACAAATAATTTATTCAAAATGGCGGCTGCGTTTTGCCCACCCCCTATGATGTCACACCCCTGCCTCCACCCCTGGAAATGGTGGGACGTTTTTTGGCAGGAAATATGTCAGTTGGGCTATCTCCACTAGTCTAATCCCCCCACCCCTCCCCCCACTCCTATGACATCATCCACTTTTCAATTGGTGGGAAAAGATTCAGTCTGTGTTGAGTTGCAGAAGAGGAAGGACATAAGGTATTTATTTATTTTGGTGGGAAATGTGTTCTTGGTTGTGTTACCCTGCTGGTGGACTGTCCTGCACACTCTGCCAACCGCCCGCCCTCATTTTCCATCACCTTTTGCTCCCACTTCTTTCGATTGTGAACGTGTCTGTTCACTTCGAAGTTTGAAGAAGGACTTCCCTAGTCCACAATACCACCACTAGAGAGTGCTCGAAACTACCCTACAGGTGTGGTGTGGGGTAAGGTAAGTCTATATACACCTCGGCCCACCCCATTCATCCCCATTCTGCTTCCATATGTTACAGTGTTTACCGAGTTTGTCAGCATCTGGCGGTGGCTAACACAGTCGTCTGGACTTGGAAGATGAGCTTCCCTGTAAGTACCAGGTGATCAAAAAGTCAGTATAAATTTGAAAACTTAATAAACCACAGAATAATGTAGATAGAGAGGTAAAAATTGACACACATGCTTGGAATGACATGGGGTTTCATTAGAACAAAAAAAAAAAGTTCACAAAATGTCCGACAGATGGCGCTGGACAGCAAAACGTCAGTGACTGCGCATGACAATCGTATATAAAAGGAGCTGTAATGAGAGAGAGAATCAGATGCGCCAGCAGTCGCAGGGTGTTGACGTTACCTGAAAAGGCGCTTTTAGTGAAGCTGTACTATCAAAATGGGGAATGTGCTAGTTCAACGTTACGATCCTATCAAAGGGGATTCGAACGGGTAAAGGTCCGTTGACAAATGCAGCTGTGGCGAGAATTATTTCGAAGTTCGAAGCCATGGGTTGTTTAGATGATAGACCCCATAGTGGCCGACCGAGCACAAGGCGTAATGCTGCTGAGACAGCTCAGGAAGAAATGGAGACTGTAGCGGGCTCGTCTATGCATGGGGAAGTCAGCGCTCATACAGTCGCATGTCGCACCGGCATTCCATACACTACTGTTTGGTTGGCACTGAGGCGTACCCTCCGATGCTATCTGTACAAAATCCATCGGCATCATGAACTGTTACCTGGCGATTTAGTGAAGTGGAGGGCATTTACGGTGTGGGCGTTTCAAAAGATGGCGGAAGATGACGATTGGTTGAGTAATGTGTTGTGGACCGACAAAGCTCATTTACGCTCCGAGGGTCTGTCAACGCCCACAACTGCAGAATTTGGGCTACTGAAAATCCTAGAACTGTCATGGAAACTCCATTGTACGACGAGAAAATACAATACTATTCCTCGACTACAGCTATTGTTGAGGAATGATGGTGGATATATTGAGCATTTCCTGTAAAGAACATCTCTTTGCTTTGTCTTACTTTGTTATGCTAATTATTGCTATTCTGATCAGATGAAGCGCCATCTGTCGGACATATTTTGAACTTTCGTATTTCTTTGGTTCTAATAAAACCCCATGTCATTCCAAGCATGTATGTCAATTTGTACCTCTCTATCTACATTATTCTGTGATTTATTCAGTTTTCAAATTTATACTTACTTTTTGATCACCCGGTATAATTCAGATTTCATAGATTGGTGGAAATTTTCGTTGTAGACCTTCTTAACTGTTTATAGTTATGACTCCAAAAAAAATTCACAATTTCTCATCAGCAATTTTGTTTCTTTTTGCTTCTTACAGAATACCTCCAGACTTATTCTGGAGTGTAAGGACAGTCAGGGACAGGAGGAGCCTGGACCAAGGTGCACTCTCCAGTCTATTCCTGTTGAGGTCCAGCCTCCAGTGGAAAACCCACAGCCAGGACTACCTTGTAAATATAAAAAAAATTCTGTAACTTGTTCTCTTAGTAGTAGCAGTAGTAGTAGCGGTTTGACATTCAGATTTCATATGTTCATCTTTCTTCTTGTTACAGCTGACATACCAGGAACGCTGGCTGAGCTGGAGGCAGTAAAAAAATTACAGCAGCAGCAACATATTGTGGAACAGCATCCAGCTGTGAATTTTCCATCACATCGGTCACATAAATATAGAAAAAAGCATCTCCGTAATAGATGTCTAATCTTTCTGTTTCTGTGTGTAGTTCATCATTATTCAAATTTATATTCCATCTTGTTACAGCAATTAATTTAGAGGTGCTTGATTTGATTGATGGGCATCTGGAGACTGTTCACCAGCAACAACAGGTGATGGAATGGCCTCTAGCAGATAATGAGACGTCAGAGCAGCCTTGTAAATAGAAATAAAAAAGATTCTGTAGTGCTAAAATACATTTCGTTTGCGTGTTGCAGAACAGGAGGGACGAGGTATTTCTCTAACGATATGGTATATTGTTACAACCCATGATTTCAGCAAATTAGACTACTAGACTCTTGAGATGTCAAGACTACATGCAAGCCAGGGTGAATCAGTGTTCGAACTGCTACTACCTGAATGCGTCTATGCAGTGCCTGAAGACTTGGAGGAGATGTCTGCCTCCTGGCACCAGAACAATAGCGTTAGCAGTGCTGCTGTTTCAGGTAAATTATTATCTTCGCACTCTTTCTCTCTCTGTCTCTCTCTCTCTCTTTGTGGTACCAGTGTTCTAATCAATGTACTTTTTCCCTTCTTCCTTCTACAGCCAACATGTCCATATGTTTTACGCATTTAATTAATGTACTTTTTCATTCTACAGCCAGTCAATCAGCAGCATCTGACCCCCATGCAGGTGCTGTGTGCATTGTCTGCAATACCCATTGGGGACTGGTCCACCCAGCACCAGCCTTAGAAGCAGCAGTGCCACAACCCACAGTCGCAGCAGGCTTCTCCCCAACTGGGTTGCTCCTTCTGGCCACAGCAGGGGGCAAGCGCTTCTTGCCAATGTCCTACTCTCCAGCCACCATCGCCTTTGGTTGGTTGTAGTAGTAATAGTGATAGTGATATAGCTAATAGCAGTCTCCTCCCCTGTCCTATTACAGGTCATCAGATTACAAACACCGTGCCAGAACTAGAGCAAGTACTGATTGAGGACGCATTTGATGTGTGCATCTCGTTTACGGCGGGTGGTACAAGCATGTTACAAGTTTACTGTTGGCATGCCATCCTGTCATGGAGAGAGAGCAAATCACATTCGTAAATGATCTGCAATATCCCACTATGAATCCCAGTGCAGCACTATGCTGTGAATTATTGCGTCCACCAAAAGAGGAAGGCGTTGAATCCCAGTGCAGCACTATGCTGTGAACTATCGCATCCACTGAAAGAGGAAGGGACTCTCAAGGAAAAAAGTACTGTCCATCTTTTGGGGAACAGTGGAGTGATATTGTGGAGCACCTCAACCACTGAGTGGTTCCATGACCTCACCTTGAGTGCTATTCAGACCAAGTTTCCAGATATGGCTGGTAGAGCATCCAGTAAAGCACTCAGCCGTGTTCTACATTTTGACATCCATTCATATCTACATGAGGCAATAAATGGAAGGTCCAGCTATATCAAGCTACCGAAAGATATAGCTGACAAGAAGGCATGTATTAACATCCAGAATAAAACAGATAATGCCTGCTTTGTGTGGTCAATTCTGGCTTGTGGAAGAAATTACAAGAAAAACCAACAGTGTCCAGACAAATATCATGTTCATGATATTTATACATGTTACAACTTTGATGATATTGATTTCCTCAATAACCTTCAGGACATACCCAAATTCGAGAGGCAGAATGAGGGTACTTCAGTTAACATTTTTGTGCTGAAGAAGAACAAGCCAGATGATGATGATGATGACAATGGTAAAATTACCCACAAACCCATCAGACCCCTCCATTTATCAAAATTCTGTCAGCGCAAGCTACTAATCTGGGATGAGAATAAAAAATCAACACTGTGTGTGGGCCAAGGATATATTCTGATTCCCTTCCAGCCAACAGAATAAATTCAAATATAAATACCATTTTTGTTACAGGTATTTCAACTTCTTTTCCTCAAGTGAGTCATTAGCAAAGCATACTATGATTGCTGTTCAAAGGGTGTGGTACATGTTGAAATGCCGACAGAGGAAAACAAATCCTTAAAGTTTAAGAACCACCACCATCAGAAGCAACATCCCTTTGTAGTAAATGCTGACTTCGAGTGCCTCCTCGCTCCTGTGACATGAAGTGAAGGGGATCACACAGCCTCACATACAACCTTCACTGGAAAACACCTACCATAAGTGAAAGCATAGTAGGTAGTATGTACCTTTGATTCCAGTCTTAACGATCACAGTTCATATATTAGGGATACTACTGCGGTTTGGTTGCTAACTTAGCTCGAAAAATTTTCATGGAAGGTTGATAAGCTTTACAGGACACCATCCCCGTGACAGAATCGCAAGAGAAAAAGATTTGTACAACAGCATCGTAGACAGTCATATCTATGGGCTACCTTTAGACAGACAAGCGGAAACTCCTTGTAGGGACCATTGTCATCTCATGCGGAAGTTTCACTTTGCAGTTCGTAATGCATCCAACTTGAAGTATCAATTACCACGACATATACCTGTTTTCTTCCATAATTTGACAGGATATAATGCTCGCTTTCTTGTTGAGCACTTCGCTAATTTCGGTAAACGCAAAATTTCAACTTGCAACTAGGTTTTCCCATATGAGTATCTGGATAGTATGACAAACCTCAACGAAACAAGACTACCCAACATGATTGCATTCTTCAGTAATCTCACGGATGATGATATAACAGATGCAGAGTATAAGCATGCTGTGCATATCTGGCAGGAATTCAATATCCCAACTTTGGGTGATTATGCAAAACTGTATATGGATACAGATGGACATTTGCTTGCGGACGTTTTCGAGAAATTCTGGACTGTATGCATGACCACACACACACGCACACCTGACCCTGCCATTTTACTGCACTATCCCCATAGATCCCTTGCTCAAAGAAAAGAAGTATGTCCACATCAGTCAACTTCGCCAATGTGTCCATAGGCACGCCAAGGCCAATAACCTGCAGGTACATGAGATGTTCAGCACATCTGATGAGTCTAGTTATATCATGTATTTGAACATAAATAACTTATAAGTGTACACCATGCAACAATCACTGCAGAATGGCAAGTTTCAATGGGTGCCCAAAGAAGATCTCAAAGGATTAGGTGAGATAATCATAAAAGGTGTCATGCTGGATGGTTCGGATGTAGTATATGTTGTGGAGGCAAGCCCTGCATGCCCTATTAATCTGCATGATGCACAGGCCAAGTTGCCACTATGTCCAGAGTAACTGGTTCCATGAGGCACAGGTTCCATTCTGAATCTGAGTGTCTTTGGTTAGGGATAGTTCTGGTTGGAATTAGGAGCACTGTCTTCTTCAACCAGGAACCCTGGCTGAAGGAGTATATTGATTTGGATATCGCAAAGATAGCTTCTGCGACTTGTGACTTCGAAAAAGATTTTTTTAAATTAACGAGTAATGCAATTTACTGCAAAACTATGGAGGATTTAAGAACACATCACAGTTATTAGAACCAAATGGGACAGGTGTTATAGCATAAGAAAATGCATTACCAGACCAAATTTCAAACAGGTCACCATTTGCAATAAAAACATTGTCAGAACGTTGTCGCTGTGGAGATGGCGAAGGCAGCAATAGAGTTCACAAAAACTTATCTATTTTGGGATGTGCATACTAGACCTATCCAAACTCCACATGCACCATTTTCATTATGAGTTCACAGAAACTCATTACACTAGACCCAACTTACTTTATATAGATACAGATAGCTTCATTTATTGCATGAAGAATTGTCATCTATGTGAAATTAGGTACCATGATAATGAATTCTACATGTCCACACAGTCGGCCAATAATCCTGACCATATCGTTTCGCAGAACAAGATAGATATCAATCTAATGAAAGACAAGGTGAATGGATTGCTGATTGTACAGTTTGTAGGTTTAACATCCAAGATGTATGTGTATCACACACTGGGAGGCGCCATCCAGAGGTTGGCTATGGGTTTGTGTCATGTTGCATCAAGAGCCCTCATGATTGTACTTGTAGTGCCTGGGTATGGTGGTGTTTATGGTGCTCCGCCGTAGATGTGGCACATGGTGCAGCAAACTAATACTCAGGCATGGGGGCACAAGGTGTACACCGGGCTACAGTCTAAAATAAGCCTGTTGCCTCATGACAATAAGGGGCTCATTTGTGAGGACAGGACTAACACCACTCATTTCATTATGTAAGTGCAGGGAATGATAGGGAGGGCATCAGGGAGTAAGGGGAATTAATGTGTTTAGAATTGTACAACTTGTTTGTCATAGCGTAAAAACTAGCAGATTGCACACCATGTGTAAATAGTTTTCTCCATGCACATCACATGCTATAATGTAAATATTTCTTTTTAATGCACACCCTGTGTGTCACATTATGGTTGTACACCATGTGTGCCTTGTATACAATTTGATGTGTGGGTCTACAGTGAAAAAATCAAATACTAATAAAAAATCAGTAGAAAAAAATATAATAATCTGTAGAAGATATCTGCAAGAAAATTGAACTACTGTAGTTTTTGTTTTAATTTCGTAAACTGTCTGAAAGCACAACATCTAAAAAAAATATGTGAACTAGGTACACATGTAAATATTCTAGTTTTTAAGTTTCACCTGCTACTAGCCATTTCGATATTCTTTTTCCAGTCCAACGCAGCTTGTAGATATTTTGTATACATCCAGTGCTATTATTGTAATATTGTCCTTGGATACACGGTCCATATGTCATGTTGCTTAAATTTTTTTGGACTGTAGACTGTAGTTATTATTAGTAATAGTACTTGCATAGGGTAAAAGTACCTCTACTTTGACTGTTCGATCTTACACCCAGTCCAGTGTGAAATACTAAATTGGTTTGACTGTGGGTTATAGTTATAAACAAGTACATCTGCTTAACTGTTCAGTCTCATTGTAAAATATGGATGTATCTGTTTCCAACAGAATCAGAAAGGATCAAATTGTAAATGTTTTGCAAAAAATAAAACAAAGGCTTTTATTTGTCTAAAAGAACGAAATTGTACCCAGAACCAAACTGCATCACTGAACTTTTATATACATATTTATCGTAGATCTCTGGAAGAACGTAAAGTACCTAGCGACTGGAAGAAAGCGCAGGTCGTTCCCATTTTCAAGAAGGGTCATAAATCAGATGCGAATAATTATAGGCCTATTTCGCTTACGTCAATCTGTTGTAGAATAATGGAACATGTTTTATGTTCTCGTATTATGACGTTCTTAGATAATACAAATCTCCTTCATCATAACCAACATGGATTCCGCAAACAGAGATCATGTGAAACTCAGCTCGCCCTATTTGTCCAAGAAATTCACAATGCCGTAGACACTGGCGAGCAGATTGATGCCGTATTCCTGGACTTCAGGAAGGCATTTGATACGGTTCCGCACTTACGTTTAGTGAAAAAAATACGAGCTTACGGAATATCGGACCAGGTTTGTGATTGGATTCAGGATTTCCTAGAAGAAAGAACACAACATGTCATTCTTAACGGTTCAAAATCTGCAGATGTAGAGGTAATTTCGGGAGTACCGCAAGGAAGCGTGATAGGACCTTTATTGTTTACAATACACATAAATGACTTAGTTGACAACATCGGTAGCTCCGTGAGGCTATTTGCAGATGACACGGTTGTCTACAAGAAAGTAGCAACATCAGAAGACTCGTACGTACTCCAGGAAGACCTGCAATGAATGGTGCGACAGCTGGCAGCTTTCCCTAAACGTAGATAAATGTAATATAATGCGCATACATAGGGGCAGAAATCCATTCCAGTACGATTATGCCATAGGTGGTAAATCATTGGAAGCGGTAACGACCGTAAAATACTTAGGAGTTACTATCCGGAGCGATCTGAAGTGGAATGATCACATAAAACAAATAGTGGGAAAAGCAGGCGCCAGATTGTGATTCATAGGAAGAATTCTAAGAAAATGTGACTCATCGACGAAAGAAGTAGCTTACAAAACGCTTGTTCGTCCGATTCTTGAGTATTGCTCATCAGTATGGGACCCTTATCAGGTTGGATTAATAGAAGAGATAGACATGATCCAGCGAAAAGCAGCGCGATTCGTCATGGGGACATTTAGTCAGCGCGAGAGCGTTACGGAGATGCTGAACAAGCTCCAGTGGCGGACACTTCAAGAAAGGCGTTACGCAATGCGGAGAGGTTTATTATCGAAATTACGAGAGAGCACATTCCGGGAAGAGATGGGCAACATATTACTACCGCCCACATATATCTCGCGTAATGATCACAACGAAAAGATCCGAGAAATTAGAGCAAATACGGAGACTTACAAGCAGTCGTTCTTCCCACGCACAATTCGTGAATGGAACAGGGAAGGGGGGATTAGATAGTGGTACAATAAGTACCCTCCGCCACACACCGTAAGGTGGCTCGCGGAGTATAGATGTAGATGTAGATGTAGATGTATTACAAAGAATCAAATTCTATCTGTCAATTATATCTCAAGAATCGATGTGTTAAAAGAATTAAAATTTATCACTGAACATTGATATGCATGTGTGTCTGTGTGTGTCTATTGGAACCATAGATGTCAAATGCTAGACTGTACGTATTTCATCCCATTTTAGGTATAAACTATGATATGGCTAGAATTCCGAGTTCAGGTAGACTCTGGCATTAGTTAATCCACAATTATCAAATATGGTGGGATTATTTGTTATATTTCCTCTTTTGTTGCTCTGAAACCAAGTATGACGAGTCTCGGTGTCTCCATTTGAACAGGGTTTTAATAGCCCACGTATGTCTGCTTACAATTAGACGCACGTGGTGTTCAAAAAGCCCCACACACAGACAGTTAATGGTAGAAATATGCCTGCAGTTAAGACTTTTAAAAGCTTCAAAGGCTGCTCGTCAGATACACTAATGTGTGGCATTTTCCATAATATTTTATTGATGGTGATCTCGTTCTCATCATCACCTCCTTGAATTACGAGTTGTTATCCACTGGACATCATACCAGGATAAGTTCCTCTTTAACGTTTATAATAATCAGTTGCATATCTTCGAAGTAGCCCCAAAGCATTTTTAGAGGTATAGATGGAGTAAATCTCCTGCAGTCTTCAACAGATATACCTTCTACTTTGTGAACAAAACTTTTCTAACTTGTTCATATCTGAGGGGGATGTAGAAACATACATTTATAAGAGCTGATGTTTTATCTACGTGACATGTATGGTCAGTCTCAACCCCAATTAGTTCATACCCTATCTCTTGAAACAGGAACACTAAGGCATTATGTGTAAGCTTCGATGCCACTGTAGTGGTACCATCCCTTTTTGGAAATGATGCTTCCAGAAAAATGAAACTCTTGGATAGGAGAGTTAAAGCGTCCTGGTGCTGAAAGTCAATCCTAATTTCGTTGTTGTCGTTAAATTTTGTTGAATCACAAGGTTTATGCAAAAAAATATACCTGGCATATAATGTGCTCATCACATTCTGCGGTGCTAGTTAAATAAAACGACGTCATTGTGAGGTTTTAGAATACTGATTTAAGGAACTCATACTTTGCACACGTTATCGCCTTGCTGTCCTGTTGTGAAGTGGCATGCTATGTGTTATGCACTTTGCTTTTATATCTAACGTCTGTTGTCGATTTTTCTTAAAAGGTGAGCGCTAGTGCAATGAATGCTGCTGCTGCTACCGCTGCTGGCTGCCGCAAGTTCAAGGTCAACACCATTTCCGGTGTTCCTTGTTCTTGCCAAGAGGACTGGTCAGTCAACCCCTCCACAATACGCAGCTCCAGATAGCTCAATGTATCAATTGTGACTGGGAGATAAACAGCGCTGGTAGGGGTTTCTACGATCTTACAGCCTTTTCCAACTGTTACGAAGAATCCACAAATCATATGAACCAAACTGTTGTCGAGATATGAGTTTGTTGCAATGTTACACTCGACGCTGATCGTGCTGACAGCAAGTATATCCAGTAACTAGTCGGATCTATACAATTTATTAGGATCCTTCGTCAAAACTTGTCCTTTTATGCAACCCAATAGTGACCCTACTGAACGTTTCTGGTTAAAGGCAATCATTGCACCTGTTGTCTTTATTTCACATTTAAGAGTATTGGTATTTGCACATAGCACAATCCCTTAAAACTCTGTTTTAAAATTTCATTCAAATCGTCAATATCGTATGCACCAGGTTCTGTATCCACAATTTCTTTTCCACTGTCATTTTCCAGATGAAGTTTATTGTTAGCCTTCAGTATATTTGGAATTTTATCATGTGCCTCCAGTCCAATCAGTGAAAAACTCCACTCCTGTTTGTTTAAATCAATCGGTGGAAAGTAATCAGTGTCTAATACTGGCAATCGTTCTTTTAAAGTCAGAGTATATGACATTGCATCTGAACTGCAACTGATGAGTGGATTTTAATGCACTTCCTTAAATATCTTTCTCTGCAAACGTTAGGGGGAACATGATCGATAGATGGCCACGCAAGTAAGTAGGAAAAGTTTTGGTAGCGATGAAGATTATAGAACACTTGTCTTCTGCCAGTGAAGTATCGTTGTAACTCTTCTGGTGGCTGCAGGTCTCCAAATGAGTCCAGATGGTAGACGTTATTCGTATTTTTCTTAACATATGCCACCCAGTGGTTTCCCAGTCCTTCAGTAACATCTAAATTCACAATTCCAAATTCTCAGATTTCCAATACTCTTTGGTAACATATCCCACACAAACACTCTGTGGAATCCATGAATGCTGAAATTTGACTTCATAACAAACTGAAGCAGATCTGTATTTGTAAGAGGCCTCTCTGGTAGGATGGCTAATGGGCTTTTTTTTTATTTATGAAGAGACCTACTCCTTTCTTGTAAGGTTTTAGGTATAGTCGTTTCCCAAAGGCTGCTGCTTCCATTATGTGATTATGTCTTCATGCCTTCTCCAGGTGCTTCTAAGAGGTGTGTGCATTTTTGACTATTCGGGAAATAGCCGCAGCGCCGAACCCATTGCCATGGGACCTGTGAGGGCTGAACTGAGGGAGCGGATAATCCCACTTGATGTCTTTGGTATTGGTAGAACCCTGTATGCTTTAACTGGTCTTTTATGCTACATAGCACTTTCAGCTGTATACATCGCTGTCAGGATGCAGTTTTTGAGACACCTCTTCTTCTTCATCGTTTTCTCCTTCTTCATCTTCAGTGCATGGTGCGCAGTGTTCATAACTTGGTTGAAACCCACACCACACTTAGTTTTACCACGCATGGTTTTGTCAACTACAAATACTGAAGTGTGCTTTCGAATACCAATATCCTTTCTCATGCAGTTTTCTTTAGCTTTATCAACTAAAATTTCATCTGCAATGGGATATCTGGGGAGATCTTTGTGTTTTGCATAGGAGATGTCTTGTTCCAAACATGCCTCCTCGAGCATGTTAATCCCTTTATCACCTCGAGCCAACTGGTTTTGAAGCTTTGTACCAGGTTCACAGTAGTTATACACAGGAATATGCAATTCAGCTGAAATTTTATCGATAATACTACAACCTCCTAAAATGGGTCTCTTATGCCGCATGTTACACTACTGTGCCAGTTATGCTCTATACACTCCATTATATAGCAAATTGCCAGTGTCGATCCAATTGTTTTGTGTAACAGGAAAATCAACCCATTTAACCAGTGCTTTATTCCCTCGACGTATTATGACCCACTCTATGAGAAACACAGAGTTCTTCTGTGTAAAGTACCTTGAAACTTCGGTATCAGTGCTATCCTTTAAGATATAAGTTCTGCGATTTGTCCTCTGTGCTTTAGAGACTGTGAATATCACACTCAGCCAGATCAGGAGGTGTGACTTCCCAAATGCTGCCTTGTATTTTGAGATGTGTATCAAATTATCCCATTAAAGTTCTGTTTACACGGATCTAGCACTGTAATCATGAACTCGATTGGTCTCATTTTTATTCTGTGGTGTTTGGTTCGATATCCTGTGTGATTATCTGCGGAAGCATATCTGTCCACTTGTATGAACTACAGAGATTAAACCACATCCACATTTTGGCTTTCACTGTTCTGTTCAGGCGTCCCACAATACTCGCCTTCAGATGGATGAAAGTCAAGTAATGCTGTATCCCATACCACTCCACCTCAGTTTTGAAATATCTGTTGCAAAACTAACCACCATGATCAGTTTGGAGGTTATCCAGGTATCGATTCATTCCTGTCTGCAGCAGTCGCTCTAAACATCCGCAATATCCCCCCCCCCCCTCGGTTCTGTTTTAACAGACAGTTTTCAAGCAAATTTAGAGTAGGTACCAATGACTATTAAGATATACTTGGAAACCATTATTCTCATGTGAAAATTCCCTCATATCTGCAAGATTAACTTGCCAAAAGTCATCCAAACTTTTAATCGTAACATGCCTGCAAGGCTAAGTTTTGCATGTTGGTTTGTGCAGTTCTCGAACTACTGTTATTATTTAATTATACCTCTCTCGCGAAGGTCTGAAATTATTAAGACAACCTCGTTCGAATAAACAGTACTGCCTGCAGCAGCTGATGCCATGAGCAGTTGTAGTCGATCTCTTAGCTCCTTGGGATCATCGTACTGAAAAGGCTGATTGCTGATTCTTTTATGCTGAATGTCAATACCTTTACCACTCCTACACTGACTGCGTAATGATAATAATTTTATATCATCTCTACATTTCACACTGCATTGGTTTCCTGCTTACCTGTGTACACTGTTCAGCTGTAGTATCTCACCAAACATCTCCAGATCTTTAGGTGAAAATTTTACTATATTTAAGGATTTTAAAAAGATGTTCAGTAGACCTGGTGTTATCTGAAATTCTCTATCGCCTGTCTGTATTGTTTTTTCCTTTCAACTTATAGGTTGCGTGCCCAACATGTACACATTTACACCACTGACACAGAACATTTTGTCTATCTGATCATCATAGTGACGGGTAATGAAACCAACAATAGCATCATCATCATCATCATCATCATCATCGTTGTGTGGGTTCACCAAGAGTTCCCTGAGCAACCGCAATTTCTCTCGAATGGCCTCTCATGCCTCTATGACTGTGTGCTTAGTCAACATCTTGTTATACACTAAGCAGACTCCTTCAGAGATTGGGTGTTACATACACTCCATGCAGCTATTTTCTCTACTTTCTTTCTCAGAATGATCTGGGTGCACGTCACTACTTTCTTAAACTTAGCTTCTGTTGTTGATCATCCACAGAAGGGTCTGGATATACGTCTCCAGGTCCTTTATTTTACATCCGAGAGGTTGAAATTTTCTATGTGTAGACGCATTCTTTGTCTATATGTACCTACTCTCTTGGGCTGAGTGTTCGATATACATGAGAACTTGTCCGTGGTGTGATACATAGTAACGTGCCTGTCACATTTTTCATGGTTATATATAAAGTTTTCTTGTTTTATCAGTAACGAGAAACCTATGCTGTGTATGATTCCTGCAATCAGTGCATATCTTTACAAAGTCATCAAATCACATTGTTAGTACATGCAAGTGGTAAATATGCTTTAAATTCAAACTGTGTGATTTGAAACCTATAACGAGATTTGCATTATCCTGAACCAACCGTTACAGAATTCTGGAATATATCTGGCTCAGATAAAATACACTCCTGGAAATTGAAATAAGAACACCGTGAATTCATTGTCCCAGGAAGGGGAAACTTTATTGACACATTCCTGGGGTCAGATACATCACATGATCACACTGACAGAACCACAGGCACATAGACACAGGCAACAGAGCATGCACAATGTCGGCACTAGTACAGTGTATATCCACCTTTCGCAGCAATGCAGGCTGCTATTCTCCCATGGAGACGATCGTAGAGATGCTGGATGTAGTCCTGTGGAACGGCTTGCCATGCCATTTCCACCTGGCGCCTCAGTTGGACCAGCGTTCGTGCTGGACGTGCAGACCGCGTGAGACGACGCTTCATCCAGTCCCAAACATGCTCAATGGGGGACAGATCCGGAGATCTTGCTGGCCAGGGTAGTTGACTTACACCTTCTAGAGCACGTTGGGTGGCACGGGATACATGCGGACGTGCATTGTCCTGTTGGAACAGCAAGTTCCCTTGCCGGTCTAGGAATGGTAGAACGATGGGTTCGATGACGGTTTGGATGTACCGTGCACTATTCAGTGTCCCCTCGACGATCACCTGTGGTGTACGGCCAGTGTAGGAGATCGCTCCCCACACCATGATGCCGGGTGTTGGCCCTGTGTGCCTCGGTCGTATGCAGTCCTGATTGTGGCGCTCACCTGCACGGCGCCAAACACGCATACGACCATCATTGGCACCAAGGCAGAAGCGACTCTCATCGCTGAAGACGACACGTCTCCATTCGTCCCTCCATTCACGCCTGTCGCGACACCACTGGAGGCAGGCTGCACGATGTTGGGGCGTGAGCGGAAGACGGCCTAACGGTGTGCGGGACCGTAGCCCAGCTTCATGGAGACGGTTGCGAATGGTCCTCGCCGATACCCCAGGAGCAACAGTGTCGCTAATTTGCTGGGAAGTGGCGGTGCGGTCCCCTACGGCACTGCGTAGGATCCTACGGTCTTGGCGTGCATCCGTGCGTCGCTGCGGTCCGGTCCCAGGTCGACGGGCACGTGCACCTTCCGCCGACCACTGGCGACAACATCGATGTACTGTGGAGACCTCACGCCCCACGTGTTGAGCAATTCGGCGGTACGTCCACCCGGCCTCCCGCATGCCCACTATACGCCCTCGCTCAAAGTCCGTCAACTGCACATACGGTTCACGTCCACGCTGTCGCGGCATGCTACCAGTGTTAAAGGCTGCGATGGAGCTCCGTATGCCACGGCAAACTGGCTGACACTGACGGCGGCGGTGCACAAATGCTGCGCAGCTAGCGCCATTCGACGGCCAACACCGCGGTTCCTGGTGTGTCCGCTGTGCCGTGCGTGTGATCATTGCTTGTACAGCCCTCTCGCAGTGTCCGGAGCAAGTATGGTGGGTGTGACACACCGGTGTCAATGTGTTCTTTTTTCCATTTCCAGGAGTGTATGTTAGCACCCAATGACGATCAAAACAGAAATATTGTTGAATTTTATCATCGTTTTCCACAGCAACATTGTCAAATATGAACGCCGTGTTTGGCTTTACTTTATCTAGGGGAAGGATTTGACCGTTTTGACTGAATGGTCCTATATGTTACACCCTATACGCCCTTGAGTCTTCCGCAGGAGCTGATACTTGAAAAAATACAGACATGTTGAAAGCAGACTCCATCTGGAGGTGTTTGCAGTGTCATGAGTACATTTATCTTGCCACAGCTGTATGGACCTAGCTTGTATATCATCATGAAGGAGTATCCCATTCTCCTCCTCCTTCTTCTTCTTCTGCTGGTCTTCTTCCACAACATCACAACAAAGTCTTTGTGTTGAGGACGCTTCAGCCACCCTGCCATGGTACTGACAACACTGGGTTTTGGTGTGCAAAGGGCGTTTACAGAAAAAAATGTAACCACCATAGCTCATTGACTTAACCAACTGAGCTTCAGTGAGTACACAGAGAATTTAGATATATAAACCACTAACTCATCATTCAGTTTGACAATGACTGCTGACAACATGATCGAAACAATTTCCTGCTGTTGTGAGGTAATAGATGTTGCAGTGAAATTACCAGCTTTAGTACCTGTGGTATTGTAAGAGATATGAAATAAATTTTAAAAACCCATATACAGTTTGACACACTTTTATTTAGTAATCATGCAGTAATTAATTGGTTCTTTCTTCACACATGTACAGAATTTAGAAAACAAAGCTTTCTTTTAAACCCAGAATTCAGCATGCATTTCTTTCAAACTTATTGCCAATCCATTAGCTTCTGTCAGCACCATGTTGATACACTCAGATAAACAGTATTAACATGCACGGTATTCACATAGTCCACAAAATAGAGGTAGTTCACAATGTTCTTCTACGAAATTTGAATGCAAGTTAACCATATGTTCAGTCTTTCCAACACAATGAATAGCACCATCCATAGGCTGAACAAGTTTGTAATAGTGTAGTGTTGTAAAGAAATGGACCGATCACCTGAACTCAGCATGAGCACAGCACGTTGGCAGAAAGTGAGGGGTGGCTGTAGGATGGTTTAGAGCACCCTCTTGTGGGAGTATTGTGGTCTATGGCAATCCATTGTCAAAGTTCGAGGCGAACATACACATGTGTAATCAGAAGAAGTGGGGATGGAGGGTGACGGAAAGTGGGAGTGGGGGCAGGGGTAGGGGATGGAGTGTGGAGGACAATCCACCAACAGGATAACACCACCAAGAACCAAGAACCCATTTCCAGCCAAAAGAAATAAGTGGATACCTTATGTCCTTCCTCTCCCACAGCTCAGCATAGACCAGTTCAGAAGTGGGGGAGGGAGTCAAAGGGGTGGGTGACATCACAGGAGTGGGTGGAGGGGTAGCGAAAGTTAGGTTGGTGGAGGTAGCCCAACTGACCTATTTCCCACCAAAAAAATATTCCCACCATTTCCAGGGGTGAAGTCGATCTGACTTTCAGAAAAACATCATCCTCTCAATTCCCAGGATTGCAAGAGCCAACAAGAGTGAGAATTATCGCACAATCAGCTTAACAGCTCATGCATTCAAGTTTCTGACCAGAATAATATACAGAAGGCTTTAGGAAAGGTAAAAGCTCCAGAGAGGCAGTTCTGACGTTGCGGCTGATAATGGAAGCAAGACTAAAGAAAAATAAAGACACAGTCATAGGATACGTTGATCTGGAAAAAGCATTCGACAATGTCAAATGGCGCAAGATGTTCGAAATTATAAGAAAAACAGGGGTAAGCTACAGGGAAAGATGGTTAACATACAATATGTGCAGGAGCCAAAAGAGAACAAGAAGTGAGGAAAACCAAGAACAAAGTGCTTAGATTAAAAGGGTGTAAGACAGGGATGTAGTCTTTTGCCCCTAATGTTCAATGTATAGATCGAAGAAGCAATGATGGAAATAAAAAGAAGGTGCAAGAGTGGAATCAAAATTCAAGATGAAAGGATATCAATGATAAGATTCACTGATGAAATTGCTATCCTCAGTGAAAGTGAAGAAGAATTACAGTATCTGCTGAATGGAATGAACATTCTAATGAGCACAGAATATGGATTGAGAGTAAATTGAATAAAGACAAAAATAATGAGAATAGCAAGAAACTTAACATCAGGATTGGTGATCACGAAGAAGATGAAGTTAAGGAATACTGTTACCTAGACAGCAAAATAACCTATGATGCAAGGAATAAGGAGGACATTAAAAACAGACTAGTACTGGCAAAAAGGACATTCCTGGCCAAGAGAAGTCTACTGGTATCAAACATAGGCTATAATTTGAGGAAGAAATTTCTGAGAATGTATGTTTGGAGCACAGCTTTGTATGGTACTGAAACATGGACTGTGGGAAAACTGGAACGCAAGAGAAATGAAGCATTTTGACAAGAAGAAGGGAAAGCGTGGTAGGACATCTGTTAAGACATCTCAGAGTAACGTCAATGTTCTTAGAGGGAACTGTAGAGGGTAAAAAAACTGTAGAGGAAGACAGAGATTAGAATACATCCTGTAAATATTTGAGGACATAGGTCGCAAGAACTACTCTGAGATGAAGAGATTGGCACAGGAGAGGAATTCGTGGTGGGCTGCATCAAACCAGTCAGATGACTGATGATACAAAAAAAAGGCTAAAGGCGACTGAGTCTTGCGCCACACAAACAAAACAAAAATCAACATTTGAATGGCATCTTTGTCGCACTATATTGCAAACTTCAGCAACAGATCACACTCTGCTCACAAAACAATTTGAAGCACAATGGAGACATCATGAATCTAACTCACTATTTTGCATTACATTTAAATAACTTGCTCATTCGAAAGAACAGTTGTTGCCAATCTCTACGAGACCATTATTTCTCAACGAGGGTGAATACCTGTCAATACCATTATCAAAGTTCAGCACCTGCCTACATTTGGATTTTAGACACTCGTATCAACAATGAGCATTCGGCAGCTATATACCGGCGGAGTCGTTCTTCCCAGTCTTGGTAGCAGCTCTGAAAGGCTTCAACTGGTGGGTCACATTCTTTTCAAAGTTCTCCAGAGTCCCAAAATTATATCGTTTTAAGAAAATTTTCAATTTCTGGAAAAGAAAGAACTTACAAGGACGCAGACAGGTGAATAGGGGACTGTAGAACAAAATAAAAGCCTTTTGGGATCAAAAACTCCGTGATGGAAGTGGCCCTGTGAAATACAGCATTGTCATGATGTAGTATGCACTTATCTACAACGTCCAGTCTCACTCGAATCACCCTTTACCTGAGCCTTTCAAGGACATCTCCATCTCACAATTGGTTGACAGTTTGTCCTGGAGGAACAAATTCTTTATCCACGATATCCCTACCAACAAAAAAGCAAACCAGCATTATTTTGCTCTTCGATTTGCTGTTTCGAGATTTCTTCACTCAAAAAGATGTCTTAGTGTGCCACTTCTCACTTTGCGGCCTTGTCTCAGGAATGTTCTCTAAAATCTAGGGTTCATCTCATGTAACCACATGATTGAACCATCTGTTCTCATTGGAAATCCTCTCAAGAAGATCAACACCCACAATTGTCCTTCAGCTCAGTTGTGAGGTTTTTCAGCACCATTTTGGCACAAACCTTCACATGTGCAAATCTTCGGTCAAACTGTGATGTACAGTGAGAGTGTTTAAATTCAACAGGGCACTCACCATCCTTATTGTAAAACGTTGGTCTGATCTCATAAGAGCACACACTCGTTCGACATTATCGTCCGTTTTTGAAGTTGAAGGTCTCCCTCGGCAAGGTTTATCTTCAACGAATTCTCGGCCTTCAAAAATGATTTGTGCCAGCGGAAAACCTATGCTCTTGATAAGGAATGATCCCCCTACGCCTGTTTCGACTTTTCAAAGGTCACACTCACGAATTTCTCAAGTTTAATACAAAACTTTATGGCATAACGTTGCTCTAAATTCCGCTGTCTCGCTTTCGTAACACATAACAAAAACACAACTTTACAGATGGCACTCTCAAAAGTGATATGATAGGTGTACAGAGCTGGAAATTAGACTGAGCATCCAGAAGCGATGAACTCACAGGTCTGAACAACACGGCGTTGCCAGATCGCTCGCAGTGTTGTCAGCCTCATTACTTTTCTCACACAACTCGTATTTACCCAGCTTTGGATCTCTGATTCTGAAACGGAGAATACAAGAAGTATTCCGAATGGGGCCAACTTTTAACTATCAGTACCTGGCCGCCGTCCTTACTACAGCTAGTCTATTGGGAATTCATAACATACTAATTTATGTAGGCTACTAATCAACAATTAGATCGGTACGTATGCCAATCGAGATGCCGCTCCGTAATGTCAGTGCTGGCTCTTGAACAAAAAAGTTTGACAGTAAATGAAACGCTATTGATTGTTACAACACTACTGTTCGCTTTGCTGTAATTTTTCTTGTGTCCAAAACCGTGGCTAGCGGCGCTGTTAATGCGAAAGTTTGAATCAATGGAGTGTGCACTGATCTGATGCTGCCTCAGAGATTATAACAGTGGGCCTCACCGGAGCTACAGCCTGGGACCCTTCCTTTTGACTGGCAAGTGGTCTGCCGAATGAGACATTTAAGCACAACCCACTACACGGCTTTACTGACAGCCACTGCCGAAATCGGATGGGCTCACAACAGTAAAGAAATGAAATTTTGTCAGCACTGTTGTTCAAATCAGCACATCCTGCAAAGACAGACTAACAGTAGAATGAAGTAAAAAATCAAACAAGTAAAAAAGAAAGGAAAAGAACGATGTTTGACAAGAAGAAATGGAAATCGTTACCACCAAAAATACACTGACGGGAAAAAATCGCAACAAATTTACATCTGAAAGATAATTTCTGTTGAAATTTCGTGCCAGTCGCATAAGAGTGGCGCTAGCAGAGTCACTATGAAGACGAAAATCAGGTTTGGTTTAAATGCATGCTGTAACGGTCATAGTTACCTTTGAGATTGGATGTGGTGAGTTGGTGTTAGTCAAGAATGCCTTTAAGGCGAAAAAGACGCCATTATCAATACCTCACTAAGTTTGAACGAGGTCGTATAACAGAGGTTAGAGAAGCTAGATGTTCCTTCTGTGATACTGAAGAAAGACTTGGTAGGAATGTAGCCACCATACATGATTGCTGGCAGCGGTGGTCCCGATTATGTACTGTGGCAAGAACACCACATTCTGAATGGCCACGTGCCTCTACCAAGAGGGAAGACCATCGTTTTCAGCCTATGGCTCTGGTGCTTCGTACTGCATCTGCAGCAGCAATCTGGGCAGCAGTTGGCACCACAGTGACTCAACGAACTGTTACAAATCAGTTACTTCAAGGGCAGCTCCGAGTCAGTCGCCCTGTAGCGTGCACTCCAGTGAACTTAAACCACCGCCGTTTGCGACTTCAGAGTGTCAAGCGAGATCTCATTAGAGGGAAGGGTGGAAGTCTGTTGTGTTTTCTGATGAAAGCTTGTTCTGCCTCGGTGCCAGTGATGGACATGTGTTCGTTACGAGGAGGTCAGTTGAGGGCCTGCAACTAACCAGTCTGTGTTCTAAACACAATGAACCTACACCTGGAGCTATGGTCTAGAGTGCAATTTCGTATTGTGGTGTGCGTACTGTAAGACCTTCGGTACACAAACCATCAGATTATTTGACTTGTTGCTCTAACGAAGTAGGCGAGTGTCAGCAATATGTCTCGTGGTCTTATCATGGCGTGTTTATCTTCTGCCGTTAGGTCAGACGATAGAAATGCCACTTGCACGCTTAGAGTAGCAGATTGACGGTGACCAACTTTAAACAGACCTTGATTAATTTTCACACACATTTATTAAAATAATAAAAATCATAGATATTACATAACTGGATTCTGGATGCTGTTTATAATTGACAATCTGAAGTTCCTTTGGTCTTGGTACGTTAATCTTATTCTCACATATCTCTGATATTTGACAAAGTATCTATACATTTCTCTTCATGGCTACGTACAGGAATATAATAATCTTATTGGCGCTGACTGAAACTTGACTACAGATTAATGCAGACTGATGTAGACTGACTAATCAGGGGTCTGTACACTCGTTACAATACCTCGCGTGTTCAGGTATCACTGCGCGAGTGTGATCCGCGTGGGGAAAAGGTTCTACGTTAGCAGCAATCTCATTGGCTGCGTTACATATTAATACGCGGATCGGCAGAAGCAGAATTTGGTCCGTCTCTAAGACAGTGCCATCTCGTAGTACGGAGACGGACGAGCGCTGCGCCTGCGCTGTTCTGCTTAGAGGGGCGCGCTCTATTGGGAAAGTTATGTACGCGGTGACTACGCGGAACTATGTACACAACAAATATGACAGCAGGACCACTCTCGTGGTTATTCCACACACCCTTTGCATGCTTGCATTCAACATTCTGGCGGTTACACCAGTTCTGAATGTACCAGCATTTTACATTTGAAATGGCTTATCTCAAGTTTACATTACCCTGCGATCTTGCAATGTTAATCACTAAAATATGTTACCTAGACAAGTGTATTCCCAAAATTTCATTACTCTGCATTAATTATTTTTTGGTATCGCGCTTTTTTTTCTTCAGTGCAACTGAGAAGCGTGGGTGTGGATGGAGCAGTGATACCACTGAAGAAGAAGCGGATTCACATGATGCCAATACATACTGTTACTCAGACTCCGTTCTGGCAGAACATTATATCTAGAGCTGCAAGTGTTTCAACTTGGGACATAATAGCTGTGATGGAGATGGCGACAGAGGAGATGAGTTTAAAAGACTGATTTACATTTTTCCAACAGTTCGCCTGAACCACTGGCACTGCTTTTAGATGTTTCATGGACATCCCACAGGCAGTTAGGGAAATAGAGAGTCCACCCTTGCAAAGCACCACTTGCGTGGTTAAACCTTGTACAACTGTGGTGTGGCACGTTCCCCTCTAACGACAGTTTCTTCTCAACAGCTATCTAACGCTTTCAGCGTGTAGAACACGTTCACGCTGACGTTTTGTTTACGGAGGTCATTGCATCCTCGCAGTCTAGGCAGTTAATACAAGACCCCCATTCCCTGTGACACAATGTTCCACCACTTCACGACACATTGGTTGCTGAAGCGATCCCAGTACTTGTGCTGAGAGATGTACGCAGGACTGTCGGCATTTACCAGGAGAGTTACGTGCTAAACCCACGCCCTTCCATAACCGCATTCGACGACGCCTTTGAGCTGTAGATGACACAGTGGTCGGTCGATACCCTTGCGCTGTTCAGACGACGAGGAGTGCAGGAAAGCCTGTTTGCCAAACGCGAATCCAGACATTGAAGTCTGAGCTCCGCTTGCCATTTGGCACAACCTAGGACTCACATGTGGCTCATCCAATGTCACAGACATGGTGAACATTGCCATTTTTAACTATTCAGGTTCTTATTGGCAGATAAAGGAAGAAACTAATTCTCTGATGTAATGAGAAATGTCAGTCACAACTTAGCACCTTCAAATGTATCTGACTTTTTTTTTAATAATAATGTTTCTCACTGTTGATTTTCCTACAATCAGTCAACATCTTCATTCTTTGGTTTACAATAAGCCTGCCCATAAACAGCAGTATACCTTTTACATTAACACGGTTACCTGCTACACGCTTAAAGACTGACTAGCTTAGCGGTCGCTGCTTGGCTCGCATAGACCGTGTGACGTGCGCAGAGTTTTTTGTTCTTCTTTAATTGAATTTGGATCTTGTTATGTCCATTTCTCACGTGTAAATCTACGCACTATAAAAGAGTTAATGATCTTTTGCATGCCTGTTAGTCACTGCATAATTAAGGTGTTCCAACGGCTTTGGTTCAATTTCACACAGCGAATTTAAAAAAAAAAAAAAAAATAAAAAAAAGAGACAAATGAGACAAGTGGTTCCATAGTTACAAATGCTCGTCTTAAACCCAGTCCCGGATCTACGATCTCTCCCCCCCCCCCCTCCCCAACCGAACGTTTGGAATAGGACGTTAAAAACTTAAAAAAACGGTTTTTCAAAAAACTGTTAATTTTGTAGCGCACATCTTTCTGAAGGGTTTGGTATATAAAACATGTATGTTCGATGAAATGTAAGACACATTATTTGGTCGTAAGTGTGCCAAAGTGCAGTGCCATGCCTCTTCACATACCATTCTTCTATCGCAAGTCACTGTGTTATGAAGTGTGGAATTCAAAATCGTATACTTTGTAATCGAACCATCAAACCTCTATTCAGGACAGTGGAAATTAAAATCTGTGGTGCCTCTCCTGCTTCAAGTCGGCCGGTTTGACATCCTACCCCTCTTAATAAAAAAAATAAAAAACTGACAACTAATACTGGGTGGGATTATTTGCAATCGGGAGAATAAAAACTCTTCAGAAAATTTGTACTCTTTATTGCCTATTAGATAATAACGTTCTCTTTTGTGTGACATAAAATTATATATACGAAAGAAAGAACCAGTAAACACAAGAGACAAGGAAGACAGTAAATATTACTTCAATCCTTAGGTCCCAGCATTTTTTCCACTCTAATCTTGCTTCGGCTTTACACAGCGAGCTTTCCTTTCTGTCAAAGAATCTGTTACCTCACAAGTTCGTAAAACGTTTTGCTACATGGAAAATCAAAATTTCGTTGTCTAATATTGAAAAAACTGTTGATACGAATAGTACCTAAGACTAGAGTGGTTTTTTGATTTCATTACGTTTATTTTGTCACCGTCTGCTATACAGGGTGGTCCATTGATCGTGACCGGACCAAATATCTCACGTAATAAGCGTCAAACGAAAAAAAAAAAACTACAAAGAACGAAACTTGTCTAGCTTGAAGGGGGAAACCAGATGGCGCTATGGTTGGCCCGCTAGATCGCGCTGCCATAGGTCAAACGGATATCAACTGTTTTTTTAAATAGGAACCCCCATTTTTATTACATATTCGTGTAGTACGTAAAGAAATATGAATGTTTTAGTTGGACCACTTTTTTCGCTTTGTGATAGATGGCGCTGCAATAATCAAAAACATATGGCTCACAATTTTCGACGAACAGTTGGTAACAGGTATGTTTTTTAAATTAAAATACAGAACGTGGGTAAGTTTGAACATATTATTTCGGTTGTTCCAATGTGATAAATGTACCTTTGTAGACTTATCGTTTCTGAGCACACATGCTGTAGTGGACTGTTAAGGCAGCCAGTCCACAGTGAAGTAGCCGAAAGGGCACGCGTCAACTCGCGCCGTCTGGCGTTAAGTCTGGAACAGGATTCGTAATGAATGTGATAAAGAAAAGAACGTAGCTACTAGAACACTTAACTTTTATATCGTCCTTTGGTATACAGCATTCTTGATGATACAAGTGAGACTCTTTTGAGATACATGCAATGGTACAAATGGCGCCTTGCTAGGTCGTAGCCATTAACTTAGCTGAAGGCTATTCTAACTGTCTCTCGGCAAATGAGAGAAAGGCTTCGTCAGTGTAGTCGCTAGCAACGTCGTCGTACAACTGGGGCGAGTGCTAGTACGTCTCTCGAGACCTGCCTTGTGGTGGCGCTCGGTCTGCGATCCTGACAGTGGCGACACGCGGGTCCGACATGTACTAATGGACCGCGGCCGATTTAAGCTACCACCTAGCAAGTGTGGTGTCTGGCGGTGACACCACACATGCTGTTACAGCGTGATGACCTGTAAATACCACATTAATGCAATAAATGCTCAACATGATGTCCGTCAACCTCAATGCATTTGGCAATACATGTAACGACATTCCTCTAAACAGCGAGTAGTTCGCCTTCCGTAATGTTCGCACATGCACTGACGCATGTTGTCAGGCGTTAACGGTGGATCACTATAGCAAATATCAACTTTCCCCACAGAAAGAAATCCGTGGACGTCAGATCTGGTGAACGTGCGGGCCATGGTATGAGGCTCCGACGACCAATCCACCTGTCATAAATTATGCTATTCAACACCGCTTCAACCGCACGTGAGCTATGTGCCCGACATCCATCATGTTGGAATTACATCGCCATTCTGTCATTTATTTATTTTATTTATTTATTTATTCTTTGCCCATGGACTCCAGCTGAAAATCCAGCTGGGAGTATTGGGTGTGTCATACAATAGGCTATTAACATCAAACTTGATTTCATTATATATAAATGAAACAAATGATTAAACAGAAACAGTCCATAATCATATAAAGGCATTACATGTTTCACATTATATGTACACACAAATCCAAACAACATACATGATAATTTTTACAGGTACATTTCAGTAATGATATAACATATTAAACACCACCTTAGTATTCACTCAAACTGTATATACATTTCTCTGTGAGATATAGTTTCAAATGATTTTTAAAACATTTTAGGTCTGTTTCTTTTTTAATGATTTTGGGGAGTTTATTAAAAAACCTTTTGCCTGCTTCTTCTGGGGCAGTCATAGACAGTTTTAGATTTCTGTTTATCATGTAGTAATTTTCATTTCCTCTTGTACCGTGTTTGTGTACATCTTTATTTAGGAGGTGTTTATTGGTTGACCTTACTGCCATTATGCAGTGAAACCTGTAGTAACATCGGTAGAACATTACGGAGGAAATCAGCATACATTGCACCATTTAGATTTCCATCGATAAAATGGGGGCCAATTATCCTTACTCCCATAATGCCGCACCATACACTAACCCGCAAAGGTCACTGATGTCCCACTTGCCGCAGCCATCGTGGATATCCGTTGCCCAATAGTGCATTTAGGCCGGTTTACGTCACTGCTGTTGGTGAATGATGCTTCGTCGTTAAATAGAACGCGTGCAAAAAATCTGTCATCGACCCGTAATTTCTCTTGTGCCCAGTGGCAGAAATGTACACGGCGTTCAAAGTCATCGCCATGCAATTCCTGGTGCATAGAAATATGGTACGAGTGCAATCGATGTTGATGTAGCATTCTCAACACCGACGTTTTTGAGATTCCCGATTCTCGCGCAATTTTTCTGCTACTGATGTGCGGATTAGCCACGGCAGAAGATAAAACACCTACTTGGGCATCATCATTCGTTGCAGGTCGTGGTTGACGTTTCACATGTGGCTGAACACTTCCTGTTTCCTTAAATAACGTAATTATCCGGCGAACGGTCCGGACACTTGGATGATGTCCAGGATAAAGATACATCAACACGATATCGACCTTTTCCGCAATTGGTAAACCGTCCATTTTAACACGGGTAATGTATCACGAAGCAAATACCGTCCGCACTGACGGAATGATACGTGATACCACGTACTTACACGTTTGTGACTATTACAGCGCCATCTATCGCAAAGCGAAAAAAGTGGTCCAACTAAAACATTCATATTTCTTTACGTACTACACGAATATGTAATCAAAATGGGGGTTCCTATTTAAAAAAACACAGTTGATATCCGTTTGACTTATGGCAGCGCCATCTAGCGGGCCAACCATAGCGGCATCTGGTTTCCCCCTTCAAGCTAGAACGAGTTTCGTTCTTTGTAGTTTTTTTTTTCGTTTGACGCTTATTACGTGAGATATTTGGTCCGGTCACGATCAATGGACCACCCTGTATAAAACGAAATGCCAGTAAGCCCTTATAATATTGCAGCAATTGTAACACACGCCAAGTAAGCAGGACTGTTTTGGCACAAATTGTCATTTTTACCTATCTCATTTACATAAATAACACGACAGAATATAATTCACGACTTACCAATACCAAATGCCAATTAGGCCTACGACATGAAAAAGTTTTATATTGGGAAATATTTTCACATTCCATTCATGCGCTTCAGCTTCTCAGGCATGAGACCCAAAAATTGCAGTACGAAATTTTAAATACATTTGGAATCGTCATATTCTTCCATATAACTTGTGTGATGTCCACGTTTCTCCTCCTTCATCCTTATAACCAACAATCTTCTCACCACTAATTCTCTAAGTAATCCTGTCATTGTCAAAATTGATTCTCCGGTTAAATCCCTGCCAGAATCACCGATTTAGTTACCCGCATTTGTTCTTCGGTTAGGCGTTATTGCGTCTTCGTACAACGCATTTTCCGCGCTATTCCGAGAACGAACTTAAAGCGACTGCTAACCGGGGACTGTACAACTGGCCCTTAGCAGTGCAGCGATCCGGTAAACATTTTCTGTCAAAATTTCATTTTCTTGGATACACCGGGAAGGTAATATGTAATCTTTCTCACCTGTTATTCCTGTTAGTTGTTTATTACCATTCTGGTAGTTTGAATCTATGGATTTCGCTAACAATTATAACAACGCTGATCATTCCTACACCCAGTCAACCGCATAAACAGAGATTGGCATTCAACTGCTCATTCGCCTCAGCTGGTATAGCCCCACCCCCTTTTGTCTGCGGGAAAGTTTTTTTTTTTTTTTTTTTTCCCCCCCCTAGATGCGACGCGGATCCCACTGGCAGAGACATCACGTACACTATGCACACATTCAAAAATCATCTTATGATCAGTTCAGAAATCAACTTAGAATATGTTCAAATACGTTCAGAAACCAGCAGAGATGCTTTTTAAAATAATATGAATAATCGATAGACCAAAGTGCGCTGGATGCCAGGCGCTTTGTGAAATAATTTTTTTTTTTTTTTTTCCTTCAACAATATGAATTTGGTGGCCCCTGAAACTGCCGCCGGGGCCAGATACCCCGGTTTGCCTCCCCATCGCCGTCCCCCTCCCCATACCCCCCCCACCCCAGACTCCCAGCCCCGCCCCCCTTGATCATGGCCTCCTTACACCCAGTACTGAATTCCTTCATCTCAAACATACGTTCCTGTACATGGAACAGCATTTAAACGTTGTGTCTATTTTGCATGTTAATTACAACAAAAATTAATTTTGTAAAGATATGTTGGGCCTACTGAAAAATTAATGTATTACAGATTTGTTTCTTTCAATTCTGATAAAACCAATTTGTTGTGGTGACAGTTAAATAGTCTTCTTTGACTTAGTTAACAAATTGCAATGCCTTCTAAACTTTTCATGCAAATTAAAGCCATAGAACCGTGGTCTTTTACGAATGTACTTCTGACCAAACAGCGATTCTGTCTTTATGATGCAATACTTTTATGAAACTTTTCATTCCCTATTTCACCCCGTTGGGAGATGACTTTCCAAAAAAGCTAAAACGATATTTTTGTTTGTAACCGAGAAGTCAAATAGCAATTTTCCTGGATGTAGCTTTAAAAATGCTTTAGTAGTTCTTTAATAATGATTTATTTTTTAAAAAAATGCTTTGACCCACTATTTCACCCCATTACAAGTTGAATTTCCAAAAAATGCTGAAACACGTGGTTTTTTTTATTTTTGGCCAAGAATCAAATATCAGTTTACGTAGTTTTAGCTTCAAAATTGCCTTAATAGCAACATATTTTCAAAAAAACCCTACATCCTCTATTGCATCCCCTTACAGGTGTATTTTAGAAAAATAACTTCTTAAGTGATGCCTACAGTATAAGATAAATACGACGAAATAATTTCACTAAAATTTTCATCCCCTATTTCGCCCTCTTCTGGGTTGAATTGCCAAAAACATTATTGACAAGCATATTTTTTTTTATTTCTAACCAAAAGGACAAATGCAAATTTTCATAGTTTTTGCTTCAAGAATGCTTTCATAACTGAATATTTTCATAAAACTTTTAATCCTCTTTCTCACCTCCTTTGGGGATGAATATCCAAAACCACCGAAATATTTTATTTTATTTCTAATCGGGAAGTCAAGTACCAGTTTTCATATCTACATAGCTTTAAAAATGCTTTTAGTAATTCTTTGATAATGATTTATTCATTTTAAAAAAATCATTTACAGTTCCACCGCCTTATTGGTTGCATTTCTAACAAGTCTGAAACACATAATTTTTTTATTTTTAACCGAGAAACCAAATATTAATTTTCGTAATTCTAGCTTCAAAATTGTCTTAATAGTGGCATATTTTCAAAAAAACCTCTCATCTCCTATTTCACCGCCTTACGGATGGAATTTCGATAAACCCTTCTTAAACAATACCTACAGTAGAAGACCAACACTCTCTCCAAATGTCAAGTTTGTATCCTTGGATGTTTGGGGTGGGCGATGATGAGTGAGTTAGTGATTGAGTCAGTCACATTCGTTTTGTATACAGACACGTCTGACCGCCAGGCCAGGCACATGGCTTTGGGTGAGTGGTTCTGCTTTGGGCGAGTGGTTCTGCTGAGGCCGCCGGTGGCCACACGGCAATCAACGTGCTGAATTGTTCCTCTCCTATAGCCATGATGTCACAGGAAAAAAACACTGTTAATATTTATTTTTTATATGTAAATACACTGCCTGACAAAGTGAAGCACCTAAAGACATGGTCGGATGTCAATGCAACTTAGTGTATGTACACACCATCAGCAGATATATAAATGATTGGAGTTTCAATTCTTTGTGACAGGTAAACAGCCACCTAAGCACAATCAAGTTGTTACTTGTCTTCAGAGGGTATGTAAGGAGCACAAATAGTGTCAGATCATGTCGATCACCGAGGAGGACATGTAGATGCTGCTTACTTGTGTAAGGCAATGCATTCTGCTCCTGACAAAATTTTGAAGGGGTCTCACTGCCATTTGGCTGGCTGGTTGGATCATGCAATCTCCACATTTCTGGGGAATTTGGTTGTGGCAGTGGCCTGGGGTTGGACTATGTGCAAATGTAAGGACTGGCATACTTATGGGGAGCCATCTTGTATGACTTCAGGTCATGTCTGGCAGTGATTGAAGGAACTGGACATCCTGCACCCTCATGTGTTACCTCTCGTGCGACAGTGTGATGATGAGGTACTCTGTGGCCAGCAAAATCTTCACATCTGTTTCCAATAGAACAAGCATGGGAACATGTCGGACGTTAGTGCCAACATGGCGACCATACCCAGGATATTGAGGACCAGTTACAACAGTTGTGGGCTAGCTTGCAACATGAGACGTTACGACACCCTTCCAAACCAAATCAATGCATGCGTCAAGGTTAGAGATGGTGCAAGAGAAAATGGGGCCATAATGCCAAGTTCTTTGTAAATTTGACTTGATTTTGTAATCATTGAAATAACATCACACACCCTTCCCAAACTGGTGTCAGCGTCAGGCTCTGCTGTGGCCACCAGCAGCCTCACTGCCATCAATATGTTAAATTACAACTGAAATACACGGTGTCCATAAACGTTTGCCCTGATTTCAAGATTAAATATTAATTACATTTATGTTCATAACATTTGTTATTGTTAGAGGTCTACCAGGGAACCCATGAAGTTCCTGTACAGCTATGTCGCATTCAACACTTTTGCCAGAAGGTGCACCGTGTGAGCTGTCATAAAAACACCTTTCCCCAGGAGAAAGCACAATGTGATGCATGACTAGCAGAAAGCAAATCATCATTACTGTGCAATGGAAGTTTGCGTCCCATTACGGAAAGAGGCACCTGATATCAAGTTAATCAGAACATTGATGGAAACTTTTTTTTAGCAACAGGGTTAGTTCAGAAATGGACAAGCACTGGCGGACCATCTGTTTCGGAGGAGATTGTGCAGGCAGTTCAAACCACATTTATGAGAGTATCACAGAAATTGATCAGACAAGCTTTGTGGGAGCTTCAAGTGGTGAAGAGTAAAGTGTATAAAGTGGTTTGCAAATGTCTTCAATTGTATGCGTACAAGGTCCAAATTGTTTAGGCATTACAACCAGATGATCACCTAAAACAATTTGCAATGGACATGTTGAAATGTTTGGATGAGGACAATGATTCCTTGAAGCATGTGTGCTTTCCAGATTAAGCTACATTTCATGTCTATGGCTCAGGTAACTCCCATAATGTCCGGATCTGGGCATCAGAAAATCCTCATGTTGTATGAGAATACATTCAGGACAGCCAAAAGTTAATATATGGTGTGGATTAATGTGTGATTGGCCCATTTTTCTCCTCAAAAGCATTGTAAATAGATATGTTTGTCTGGACATGTTGGTGAATTATGCTTTTCCCCAGCTGCAAGATATGCAAGGCATTATCACCTTTCAGCAAGAAGGTGCTCCCCATCATTGGGCTCTAGAAGTCTGCTATTTTCTTGATGAAACCTTCCCCAACAGGTGGGCTTGCAGAGAGGCCCCGAGATCACCTTACATTACCTCCTAAGATTTCTGTCTTTGGGGGTATGTGAATGCTACTCTGTACAAAACAGCAGTACCTCATATTGTGACATTGCAACAACACATCAGAGAAGCCATTGGCACAATCACACCAAGCATGTTGCAGAATGTGTGGCAAGAGATTGTATACCAACTTGATATTTTACATGTTACCAGGGGGTGCACATGCTGAAGTGATTTAATGTTGTGTATTACCTGTATTAAATGTGTACAAGAGGTTCAAAACTTGATGAGTTGAGGCATATGTGGTACAAGGGATGTCATTTACTGTATCCAATAAAGAGTTACATTGTTTTGTTATGAGGGTAAACATTTATGGAAACCCCACACACTATTGAAAGCAACAGATAATTTCTGTTCTAGCACACAGACATATTTCATAATATTTCCAATGTTTCATCTGTTTTAACATGCTCGAGCTGTGTAATCATTGGCCTGGTGGTGAAACATCCACCAGCATTCATACAGCAGTCAACTATTAAGATGAAATAAAATTAAGAGTTGATGAAATCACAGTACCACCCTTGAAAAATTTTCAAAAGTGTTTAGGGAGTTAATTAACAAATGCACAGCTGCATTTCCATAGATTTGCATCATATATATTGCAGACTGTACCATATCTAAATGTCCATGCTTCACTTTGTTAGCTTTACTCTTGCTCTCTGCCTGAATCCTTACTTTTTCTGAAATTATGTAGATCAGTCCTTCAATTTGAGTAGTAAAAAACCAATTTACAGTCATATATGAGGGTGGTTTGAAGTCTGGTAAAAAAAAAAGCAAGTAAATGTTTCTTTCATAAACAAGTCACCTTACTTCTTCAAATAATCTCCTACGAGGAATACACACCCGGTCCAGCAATCTTCCGGCTTTTTCATCTCATCAGATAAATAGGTTCTGTCATACTCTGCAAAATACTCATTGACTGCAACTATTACTTCATAATTTGATGAAAATTTCTTTCCAGCAATTCAAGGTTTCAATTAGGGAACAGGAAGATGTCACTTGAGGCTAAGTCTGGAGGATGAGGAACCAATTCAAAGGCCAATACATGTACTTTCACCATTGTTATGGCTGGTGTGGAGGATAGTACATAATCCGAGTGAAAGAGCACTTCTTTGCACCAATCATGGTCTTTTATCAGCCAACGTAAGTTTCAAACGATCATCAATGAAGCATGATACAGTTAACTTATGGTTCTGCCTTTTTTCCCCTCCCAGCAATCTATTAGGATTATTCCTTGGAAATACCAAAAAACAATGGCCATCACCTTACCAGCTAACAGCTTGGTTGGTTGATTTGGGGGAAGAGGACCAAACAGCAATGTCATCGATTCCATCAAATTTGGGGAGGAAATCAGTAGTGCCCTTTTCAATGGAACCATCCCCACATTTGCCTGAAGCTATTTAGGGAAATCGCAGAAAACCTAAATCAGGACGGCCAGATGTGAGCTTGAACCGTCGTCCGCCGAAATGCAAGTCCAGCTGACAAAATCGTTTTTTTTTTTCACCAGCCTTCACCCATTCTTTTGACTGCCATTTTGACTCTGGTATCGTCTCAACAGTCACAAACCAGTGCAAACAGTCTTGCAGATGGTGATTAAACATTGCCACACATTGTGCTGAAATGTTGCGTTGAATGTACTTTTGGTCAACTACGAGCAGTCGCGGCACCCACTTTGCACACATCTTCTTTGTAGACAATTCTCCTTGTGGGATATTAATGCACTCACTCAGTTGGAATGCCTACAGTCTCAGCAACCTCTCGAAGTTATATTTGACAGTCTTGCATTACCATTCCAATGATTGTCTCAATGGTTTCCTTTATGGTGAGCTCAACTGGACAGCTGGACTGCACTTCATATTCAGTGGTTGTCTGCCCATGTTTAAAGTTATTAACCCAAAAATAAATTGTCTTCAGTGACGATACAGAGTCCACACGAACTTCATCCAATCCCATTTCAATCTGTGCAGCAGCCCAACCCTACAGATGAAAAATGCTTAATAACAGTACAAAACTCTGTTTTCTCCACTCCCAATTGCAGTTGACACACTGACCAATGCAGACAGCTGTCAACAATGAGCTGTACACTGTACATTGTTGAAATTATTTGTACAATTCTTGGAATAATCAAGCTTACCAACCACAAAGACGCAACTAAACTGTTCTTTTATTCTGTGGAAATTTATCAGACTTGTGAAACCACCCTCATATAAGTCATTATTTCCTTTCTAGCAATAACAGTTAATGTGTCTAAACTGTGGGCGAAATAACATAGTTGCTTCAATTTAATGTGTTACAGCCACACTGAACATTGTTAGTGATAATGTTTTACTGACGCTAATATAAACGGCTACTTCATTCACATTACCTGTTAATGATTGTAACTCACTGGAGCCCTTCTCACATAAGGGAGGTGTCACCTACACAACTTACATGTGAGTTAGGAGGTTTGGTGATGGCAGCAACATCAGCAAGATCTAGGAAAGGACCTGGATCTGAAGTCTACTTGAATTCAAATATTAGCTAAGTTATAGAAAGAGCCTCACATCAATATTCATGTAGCTACACACATTTTGTACAACAAAACTTACTAATTTCAGTATTCTCAAATTCAGCAAATTATGGTAAACTTATTGAACATACATGTCTTAGTAACCTACAATAACGTGTTTCATATGCAGACCAAAAAGGTTCACACATTTTATCCTTTTATTATGTCTAGCTGGAACACTGTATTACTCAAAAGCGAGGTATTACTGACGCTACTGAACTGGATGTGTAGTTTGTTTTTCAAAGTTTACAGTGAATCAATTTGTGTAAAACCAATTAATAAGTAAAATAGCATCCTTTACTATCTTCACCACTGTTGCTTCTTTGACTGACTTATTATTTGTGCAACCCATAAAAATAACTAATTCTGTCTCTTTATTCAAATAAAATGGCAGATCATTAACATAGGCACAAACAGTAATAGGTCTAGTCAAATGCTTTTGAGACTTTCAACAATGCGTATTGCCTGTAAACATTAATCTACAAAACTATATGCTTAACAGAAAAAATGCTGTGGTTTTCAGCCAACCCTACATTCCTCAATTTACTTTTGAATTCACTGACGTCTTCAGAAGCTTAGATCATATATTCTGAATGATACATTGGTCACTGCAGGTGAAGCTCACGCTGTAGGCAAACTTAAACAAAATTTCAGCTTGTTCAGTGATATTTTCTGAGTACTGATGTATAAAGAACCACTCTCTGGTGCCTGGCTACAAGGTAATAATGCAAATACGATTTATTCAATTTGTTACGCCAACCTATGAAAATACCTTCACAGCAGAAACAAGCCTACCATATATAATTGCCAAAATGTACAACTCAGAACACAGAGTAACACAGCAACATTAAGGTGCTAAAGTAATGCGATATGATTGTTGTTGCTCAGCGAACATCTCAGCATAGCGTCATTGTGCAGCTTGTCCATTGCATTAAATGAATCCACACACAAGTTGCATGTCAGGCAATTCATCATTCGTAAATTCATCACTGACTGGAGTGGCATACACTAATTCCTTCAAGTGTTCCCTAAAATCAAAATTCTGAGGTATTATGGTTGTTTGCTGACCTGGCAGAGTCGGCATCAAAGTAGGAAATATATTAATGAAGAAGTCCTGATAACAAGCCCCATTTAACCTTTGTAGTAAAATATATGACCCCATTATCTACAGCAAAATAAACATGCCCTTATATTGATTGACAAACACTCCTCCTACAATTGCATGGGGCTTTTCATCATCCTACACATGTTCATTATGAAAATTTGTGACACCATCTCTTGTGAACAGTGGATCTGCACTACTCTTTTGCCAGAACCTGACAAATGTAGTGTGCCTCAGTAGTTTTGTGGCCTCAGGGCTGTAAGGCAGTAATGCGCACTGCTCAATGTTAAGGCAGTATCATGTGGTCTTGGCTATCAGCCACTGACGATGATCCAGGCACTATGCCGGCTACTATTTTGAGGAAGTCGAATGGCTGTACTTCAATTTCTTGAAGTGTTGGAATGAGAGAAAATGACTAGTGAAAACTTCTGGTAAGCTTGCAAATCCATAATGCGGTATGAAAAATCGCTGAAAACAGAAATAAAGCACCACAACGAGCAATAGGCACACAATAATGCCAGATATATCAGAATCGTTACGACAATGAAAAAAATTATTTCCACTTAGTAGATGGTTGTATAAACAAAATTACAAAGTTATATTAAAAAACAAAGATGCTGTGACTTACCGAACGAGAAGGCACTGATAGATAGACACAATAAAAAACACACAAACGAATTTCAAGCTTTCGCAACCCACGGTTGCTTCATCAGGAAAGAGGGAAGGAGAGGGAAAGAGGAAAGGATGTGGGTTTTAAGGGAGAGGGTAAGGAGTCATTCCAATCCCGGGAGCACAAAGACTTACCTTAGGGGGGAAAAAGGGACAGGTATACACTCGCACACACACACACACACACACACACACACACACACACACACACACACACACACACATATCCATCCGCACATATACAGACACAAGCAAACATATGTAAAGGCAAAGAGTTTGGGCAGAGATGTCAGTTGAGGCGGAAGTACAGAGGCAAAGATGTTGTTGAGGGCGGCAACTTGAAATCAGCGGAGGTTGAGGCCTGGTGGGTAACAGGAAGAGAGGATATATTGAAGGGCAAGTTCCCATCTCCGGAGTTCTGATAGGTTGGTGTCAGTGGGAAGTATCCAGATAACCCGGACGGTGTAACACTGTGCCAAGATGTGCTGGCCGTGCACCAAGGCATGTTTAGCCACAGGGTGATCCTCATTACCAACAGACACTGTCTGCCTGTGCCCGTTCATGCGAATGGACAGTTTGTTGCTGGTCATTCCCACATAGAAGGCTTCACAGTGTAGGCAGGTCAGTTGGTAAATCACGTAGGTGCTTTCACATGTGGCTCTGCCTTTGATTGTGTACACCTTCCAGGTTACAGGACTGGAGTAGGTGGTGGTGGCAGGGTGCATGGGACAGGTTTTACACTGGGGGCAGTTACAAGGGTAGGAGCCAGAGGGTAGGGAAGGTGGTTTGGGGATTTCATATGGATGAACCAAGAGGTTACGAAGGTTAGGTGGACGGCGGAAAGACACTCTTGGTGGAGTGGGGAGGATTTCATGAAGGATGGATCTCATTTCAGGGCAGGATTTGAGGAAGTCGTATCCTGCTGGACAGCCACATTCAGAGTCTGATCCAGTCCTGGAAAGTATCCTGTCACAAGTGGGGCACTTTTGGGGTTCTTCCGTGGGAGGTTCTGGGTTTGAGGGGATGAGGAAGTGGCTCTGGTTATTTGCTTCTGTACCAGGTCGGATACCGAACCATTGGCCAGGCTCCCATAATCTAGACAGGACTGAATTAATGCCTGGTACAGCCGCAGAAGGGTAGACCGATCGGCACTCCAGCTGATGTGACTCAAGCAACGAAGAGTGTTAATATGCCACCAGCACATCTGTTTAAGCTGCCGAATATGAGGGAGCCAAGTCAACCGGGTATCAAAAACCAATCCCAAAAACCGATGCGTCTCCACCACAGCAAGAGGTTCGCCGTCAAGATAAAGCCGTGGCTCAGGGTGAACAGTGTGTCGCTGGCAGAAATGCATAACGCAGGTCTTGGCAGCCGAAAACTGGAAGCCATGCGCTACAGCCCAAGACTGTGCCTTGCAGATAGCGCCCTGCAGCTGCCGTTCAGCAGCTGCAAGGACAGTGGAGCTAAAGTATAGACATAAGTCGTCAGCATGCAAGGAATCTGAGACAGACGTTCCCACCGCCGCAGCAAGCCCATTAATTGCAATTAAAAAGAGGCAGACACTTAAGACAGATCCTTGTGGTACCCCATTCTCCTGAACTCAGGAGGAACTATGGGAGGCCCCAACTTGCATGCGGTAGGAACAAAGTGACAGACAATTTTGTATGAAAATCAGGAGCGGACCCCGAAGACCCCAACCATGAAGCGTAGAGAGGATGTGATGTCGCCATGTCGTATCGTATGCTTTCCGCATGTCAAAAAAGATGGCGACCAGATGCTGATGGCGGGCAAAGGCCGTACAGATGGCAGACTCCAGGCACACCAGATTATCAGTGGCAGAGCGGCCCTTACGGAACCTACCCTGAGACGGAGCCAGAAGGCCCTGAGATTCTAGTAGCCAACTCAATCTCTGGCTCACCATGCGTCCAAGCAACTTGCAAAGAACATTGGTGAGGCTAATGGGGCGGTAGCTGTCCACCTCCAGTGGGTCCTTGCCGTGTTTCAACATGGGGATTACGAAGCTTTCCTGCCATTGTGACAGGAACTCACCCTCAACCCAGATACGGTTGAAAAGGTTTGGGAGGCATCGCTGGCAGTCCACCGAGAGGTGTTTGAGCATCTGCATCCTCCCGAGTTCAGGAGAATGGGGTACCGCAAGGACCTGTCTTAAGTGTCTGCCTCTTTCTAATTGCAATTAATGGGCTCGCTGCGGCGTTGGGAACATCTGTCTCAGTTTCCTTGTATGCTGATGACTTATGCCTATACTTTTGCATCAGTGGATGCGATCTGGCCCGGGAGCCGTATCAGGGCAAGCGGTTAGGGCACTTTGGAATTCCCACTGACTGAATGGAGCATTGTACGATTCAGGGTGGCGCGTGTGAAATGAAAGGCTCTGATGTTCCAACCGCTCTTTCAGGGAGCGGAAGGCCAGTGGATAATTCGCAGAAGCAAACCTCTGAGCAAAATGCTCCGCTAAGTGGTTCGCAATTGTGTCGGAGTCAGTAAAGACTGCTCCATTGAGTGAAACTGCAGGTACGTCTAATCTTGGCCCAAACCTGCGATGGAGAGGTACGGAGGCCAATAAATACCTTTCCTAGCGTTGGCAAATGAGGCAGCGGGCTTGCGCACGGAGCTGTTTAAAGGCAATGAGGTGTACCAATGAGGGATGCTGCTTGACACTGGAGTGCCCGCCTGTGACCTGTAATCGCCTCGGCGATCTCGTGCGACCACCAAGGCACAGTCCTCCGCCGAGGGGACCCAGAAGAACAGGGAATGGCAGATTCTCCGGCAGTAACAATGCTGGTTGGTTGGTTGTTTTGGGGAAGGAGACCAGACAGCGAGGTCATCGGTCTCATCAGATTAGGGAAGGACGGGGAAGGGAGTCGGCCGTGCCCTTTGAAAGGAACCATCCCGGCATTTGCCTGGAGCGATTTAGGGAAATCATGGAAAACCTAAATCATGATGGCCGGATGCGGGATTGAACCGTCGTCCTCCCGAATGCGAGTCCAGTGTCTAACCACTGCGCCACCTCGCTCGGTAACAATGCTGGTGGTGACCGAGTGAACCACTGCATCAATGGCATCATTGTTAAGAGGCTCAATAGTGGCAATGGAGGCAAACAAGACCCAGTCAGCCTTATTCATAGCCCATCTGCATGGGTGCCCAGAAGAGTGACGCTGTGGCAGTGATAGAAAGATCAGAAAGTGGTCACTACCACACAAGTCATCATGCACACTCCATTGGACAAATGGTAATAGGCTAGGGCTGCAGATCGAAAGGTCAATGGCCGAGTGCATGCCATACGTCACACTGAAATGTGTGAAGGCACCAGTATTTAAAAGAGAAAGGTCAAGTTGTGACAATACTTGCTCAACCCCCAATAATCACCTGTAGTATAATTCATGTCTTCTTCTCCTCTTCCAAGTTTCTAAGACTGCATTGATGATGGCAACACATTTCCTTCCTTCCTCAACATGAAGAGCTTGCACTAACAGTAGCTGGTAGGATTTGCAGACCAAACGTCACCTCATCGCTCACCAGAAAGTCATAGGGGATATTGCAAGTGCTCTGCTTGCATAGTGAATAGGCTTTTGTGAGCTCTGCTCAAAGGTTTCCCAAATAAAAAGCAAGAGGTCAATCTTGAGTCTTAGCTTTGCACTGAAAACCTCTCTCTTCAAGCTGGCAAAACAAGTGGCAATTTACTTCTTTTTCCCCGAGGGGGGGGGGGGGGGGGGCAAACCATTTAAAAATCTAATAAAACAGAAACTGGATAGTAATCACCACGTTACTCATTGAACTACATCAGACACAAAAGCTTTTTGTTGACTTGACACTATGCCCCTTCAGATTGTCAGATTGAGGTTATAAATATGATAAATGAATAAACTGGCATCTAGCAGTATTTCTCTAAAATTCTACGCCGCCTCATTCTATCAACACACATTTTCTTCCCACACTACTCATTGCATTGTAAATTTATATTGTTTTGCAATTGAATTTACAAACTGATCATAATAACACACAAAAAACTAAGATTCGGTATTCTGGAATTTATCCTTGTTGTGCAGCATGTATCAATAGATATAAATGACTACAATCAGTTCATTCACTTTGAAACACCCTGTACATCAGTCTTACATATTTCTAGTTTTTGTTATTCAGTGATGGCTGTTTGCAGTTATAACATTACCCACTGCTTACCACTGCTCTTACCTTATTATCATAAACTCAATGTCCAAAAAGAGTCTTTCAGCTCTAATAAGAAGTCAAACTAGTAGACACCGACAAAAAAATAAAATATTTATTCCTTATATACATTTTCGAAGGATAATATACATTCAATATCAAGTATTAACTACAGTGCGACAAATTTTCTTCCTTTGTATTCTACAAAAACTCAAATATAAACAATCCAATACAGTACAGTACTTTGTTATTTTGGAAAGAAAGCAAATACTGCCCACTTGAATACCTTCTAATGCATGTATACAATGTTCATAAAACTTTTGTATCACAGACTGTTAATTATGAAAGGCAGATATGTTATAAAATACACGTATCATGGAAGAACAGTAACAATACAGGTTACACACACATCACAAATTCAAAACTAACACCCTGAAATTACGCACAGCGAAAACAATTACTCATCCAGTTGTCACAATAGGTAACATCAGAAAGATACATTGCATATATTCTGTAAAAGCCAATTCTTCTAAAATTAAAATTGCTTTCTCTATGTGCGTAGGCCAGATTCATCAGCAACATCTTCAGATCACTTCCTGGTAAAGTAAAGGATATAGCCAATGAAGAGCTCGGTACTACCTCATCCCTCTAACTGTATATTTGTACTCAAAGCACTTGGAAACAATAATTAACAAGTCAAGGAGGGGAGCAGGGTCAGAATGAAATGTAAATCACACTAGCCTTTAAACATATGTGGTGAAAGAGATCTTCAAGAAGAAGCAGAAAAGAAACAGGATTTACTACCTTGCACCAGTACACACAGCAACAGAATTTCTTGGTGCAGCAAGACCTGAATGTTCACTTACAAGCTAAGTATAGCAATATATCTGGACAATGATCCTGCATTTCAATTCTTCAGTAAAAATCTTTTGTCAAGCACAACCCACTCCTCCTTATGAATGATGAATCCAAAAATCCAAAAGATAGCGAAAAAGGATTTTACATGATCAGACTGCCGATACTCCATTTACGGAAGCTTTTAAAATGTGGCACAAACTGGTATTTTTAGTGTACAATATTATGACTAGAGTATGCTAATTTACAAATGGAAAGCAAAGCTGCAATACAATAAAACTCAGTAAAGTTTTATATATTTTCTGTAAATAACATAAATGAGAATCAAATGCATTTTTATTCAACTCTACCTTAAATTTGAAACTAGCTTTAAATGAAGAAGAAGAAGCATGTTAACACCATCAGTTTCAAGCTGGTGGCATGTTCATTTCGTAAGGAAGAACGTGAGCTTAATTGACAGCAGAGCATTTTTCTATAATGGTTCCACACCACTGAGAGCAACTGCAAAATAAGACATGCTCCAGGTGTAAGTAAAAAGTAAAACTGTCATTAACCTGAAGGTTGGTCTGAACACCACAGTACTTCATGAAGCATGGTCCTATTGGAGGTGATAAGTCGTTGCCTTCCTCAAACCTTTGAACTGACTTACAAATGTAATGAGGCAATAAAAAAAAAGTAAAGAGAAGTTAAATGCAGGCTGAAGAACTGTATGGTTATGATACTCAATGGTGCACAATTTCAAATCCCATTATGAGAAAAATGTATTTCAACAGGAATACAAACTTTGAAGTAATTCCTTTTCATATATTTGCAAGTTCTCATTCACAATGACAAAAACTCTTGATTGCAGCATTGCAAATGTTAATGGGGATGCAAACCAAATATCACTCAAGTCATCACATTCATGTGATCCCAGAGACCAAAAAAAGAATGGCCAAAAGAGAAATTTTTGCAACAATATAGTGTCACAGCTAGAAATGCTGCTTTTAATTGCTATTCGGTGAGTATTATACGTCTATCAATGAGTCCAAAAATTCCATTACACACAACTATTCAGTTTCATACTGCACAACACGTTGAAATATTACAATACACGACTTAAAAATCTGCAAATTGCAGTATTGTCTTCTAATCGACCCAGAAACTTTTTTTACGTTTAAGACAGATGAGAAAATTACATACCACAAAATAAAAAAGAATATTTTAGTTTACACGTTTGTCGTCATTAACTTGTAGCATCAGACTAGTTCAGTTTAACAATGTAAGCTGGTTTACATTTAAGTGTTCACGAAATTGGCACATACAGCAACTAAAAAAATTAAATGACATTAAGCTACATGTGAGGGTATGCCATTACCTATCCCAATAATCAATGTACCTGCAATGCCTACTACACATAGTGTAACTGTACTTATTTCAATATACCGAAAATAATGCAGCCACAGAAGAAACAAGGCAACCAAATTATTGACATCAGTACCAAAATATTACATAATAAATACACTGTCTAAATGCCACAAATTAACGCCTGTGAGGTAAAAAATCCTGATCCATGATAAGAACAGAAATAAATTCAAATAATACCTTAAATAATAAAAGCATGGTTCTGTAAAGAAATCATTTTGCCCCTATCTTTATCTCTCTCCTTATAAGTAGGAAGTTAACTCTAAGCAACACACAACTGTGAATGAAGAACTTCAGTGAACACTAATAATTTAAAAGAACTACTATTTGTATCAGTAACATCAACCGTGACAACCATCAGTAAGCAGCAATGCCCAGCACAAAAGGATGGATTATGGCACTGGTGTGCACAAAATATCTAGTAAACTAATTGAGGCCATGTAAGAGAATGGCACGTCCACGTAATCCTGCTGCGACACCACCATGAGGCAATACATATCCACGGCCATCAGCTGCTCGTATCTGTAACACGCAGATATCCAAGTGTAAGCTCATATGACATCGCAAATGCTGTTTGCAATCCAATTTGAAGAACATTTAAAATGGTCAGCCCAAAACACAGAACCATCAGGTTATAGTTAAAGGCATTGTTGTTGGTTATTTTTTAACTACTCCACCTTTATTTGAAGCTGAAAAGCTTTATTCATAACTGTATCAAATTGGCTTTGGTCATTACATTTGCAGCATTACAGCATTTAAAATTAAGAAATTTTTGAGGTGTCAGTTGCTTATATCCTAATAGTAGGGTTAAGTGACTGCCATACTCAATCTTTGGTGCAAAATAATTTGAATATATCTCTGTAGGTTCCACTGCTTTCACAAAAACTGTAAAGACTCTGCAATTTGATAAATTTCATTATCTGCTACACCATCAATCACACATGGGCAAAATGCACATTTTTAAAATGAATAATGGCTGAGTAGCAGCAACAGTAACTAGCTGTTGTTATTCTCCAACTTAAAAGACTTTTCTGGGTATACTGTAATGGGAAGTTATGTACCACATGTTTAGTTGTTTGCTCTTATCTTCAAACAAAATGTCTACAATTTACTTGCTACCATCTGTTTTGTTGCCTTATCCCATGTATTAAGGGGGTCTGCATGTTATTCTGAATTTGGTATTGTCTGTGGTAGGGGGTGGCCATATACCTTCCACCCTGGGATGGAATTTGTGTACGCAACCTATTTGTATCTAGCATTAGCCTAAGCAGAAGTGTGAGAACGTTTTTGAAATATTTGTGAATTGTGAAACATGGGCGCCAGCTGGATATTCGCATAGCTGGATGTGAGACACTGCCTAAAAATGACATACAGGGTGGCCAGCACAGTCCTCATCATTAATCCGCTAGGCGAATTCGATCCAGCATCTGTGTGCCTCTGTAAAGCCTGGAAGCGGCATACTAAAGCACATGGTTAACCACGTGGCTTCACAATTTCCTTGCTATATATTACCCAAACTGTGCTGCCTGACCATGCCTATGGATGCTTGTGTAATTCAGTATTGAAATTAAAGATGACACATTTCACTAGCAGTAAATTTTTGGCTTGCCATTTTAGCACAAGACTCAACTTGAGTATGTTGCTGTTGCATCTCTATCACTGTAAATTTCTTTTTTCAAGTTGCACCCACCAGTAGCAAACATTCCACCTTCTGCCAACATTTTTTGGTACTACTACACATGTACTTATCAAATAATGTAAGCTGCTATTACCTGACATGATATATTGGACAGTATTTCTTAAACATCCTTTAGTGAGTCATGCATGGAACTTCAAGAACCCATACGTGATTGCTGTCTATCGAAGGCTTTTTTCTTTGTGGGGGTGGCTACATATTTGACAGTGCGATTACCTGAAGCAGCTTACCACCAGTTTTTGTGTACCACACTCACGGAACTGTTTGACCATCAGCTGAGTGCAGTAGCTTCTGGTTCCACTGTGATGGAGAATCAGCATATTTCAGTGTTGATTCATAAACACAGTTTACTGTTTTTGGAGAATGGTGGATGAGACTAGCAAGACCTGTTGACAAGGCTGTGTGTTTACCTGATTTAACATTTTAGAATTTTTTTTCTTTGGGGGCATGCCAAGAGTTGGTTACGCATTACTCAAATCACCAACAGAGTTGACCTGGTCACATTAATTAGTGCTCCCTTTCACAACAAAAAATAAAATCCTAAAATACTCAATAAATCTGCACAACTACTGTGCAAAGGTTTTCCTCGACAAAGGCTGAGCACCTGTAGTGAATTGATTTAGATATGCCTTAAAAATGTAATTTCTGTGTGAAATTATTCATTCTCAGTACTTTATGAACTAATTTTCAAAACAAAACATGAACAGGGTGTATCAATCTGCATCTACATATACAAACATACTCCACAAGCCAGGGTATTGTGAATGGTGGTGGGTACCTTGTACTATTACAAGTAATTTACTTTTCTGGTCACACTTTTTTTCTGTTTTTCACGAGCCAAAAAACCTGTTACAGCTTGGAATTGAGTGCACAGCAAATGAAAGCTGTGAAAAATGGTACTGGGTGCTGCCACAACAAACTTTTGCCGTTGAATACAAGAGCGCTACATATGCACGCTTTGCAGGAGCGAGGCTAAATACTGGCACCAAAACTTCTACATTAGTAAAAATAAATAAAAAAGTAGAAGATGAGACTACTTTATTCTAGTTTCAATCATTGAATTTTAATAGAGCTTTCAACAAAGGAAACAGAAATTCAGTATTGTTCATCTTCAAATGTCAATATGGATGACACTACGTCCCTGTGACAAGAGATGTCGCCTATGAATGTTGAATCGCACACACTTTGTGCTATAAGAATGTAAATGTTACGCCATGTAATTTTACATATTAGCTGTTACCTCATTTAAATCCTGTCCACCTAACAAACTCGAGTGAGAAAACAGCAAACACAAAAGAAAATACATATCATTTAATGTTTACATTTGTATTGTTACGCTGAATAGCGATATAGTCACGAATGCAGCATGACAACTGACTTCTAGCACTGATTTTTAAATCTTCTACGACTGGAAATTCTATGCGGACAAGTTAAGTGCTTTTAAATGTCTGAAAGCGTAAATTAATCTACAAAATAAGTTTGACTGCTAAACTTACGAGTCAAACACAACTATTGTAGCTCTATCTTGATCCATTCTATCTAATTTGTATCTTGTGTTAGAATGAACCAACTTTACTTTCTCCCCCCTGAATTTCGAGTCTTTTTTTTATGCAACTTATACTCAGGCTTCCCCCCCCCCCCCCCCTCCTTCAGGTGCAGCTTAGATTCGGGTAAATATGGTAGAGTGAGGGGAAAAACGACTTTACGCCTCAAGGAAATGTACTCTGGCAACATTAGAATCATTCTGCAGTCTGCTTCAAATGCCAGTTCTTTAAATTTTTGCAGTAGTGTTCCACACAGAGATCATCGTCTTCCCTCTAGGGATTCTCATCCAAGTTCACTAAGCATATCCGTAATATTCGCGTGTTGATCGAACCAACTGGTAAGAAATCTAACAGCCCGCTTCTGAATTGCTTCTATACCTTCCTTTAGTCTGACCTGCCGGGAATCCTCAAAATTCTAGCAGTACCGAAGAACAGGTCACTTTAGTGTTCTACACTCAGTCTCTTCTAATAAACGTAAGTTGACAATATGCCTTCCCTACTTCCATCCTTAGGTGCACATTCCATCACATCTTTCTTTGCAGCATTATGCCTAGACATTTAATTAACGTGACTGTGCCAAGCAGCACACAACTAATGCTTTATTCAAACATTATGGGATGTTTTTCATACTCATCTGCATTAACTTAAGTTTAGAGATAGCTGCCAGTCATCACAATGAATTTTGCAAAAGTCATCTTATATCCTCCAACTGTCACTCAATGACGACACCTTTCTGCCATTAAACTAACCCAATGAAGATGCAGTTTCCAACGGGTGTTGAAAGTGAAGTAGAGTGAGGGATGGAAAGAGTATCAGAGATAAGCATCAGTTCAATGTGTTTGTACAAGTGCTGACCACACAGCTACACTAATGAAGAACATGCAGATACTGTGTGCGTTGGGGCTTCTACAATGATAGGACTCCTGCTGCTGTCGAAGAATACCGTTGGAGCTTTCAGCCACATTGAATCCCATATTACAGAGCATTTACCAGACTTTTCAGCACATTGCATGAAACAGGTATACTTTCAAGTTCCTACTTGTCTTCTGAATGTGTAGTTCAACAACCTGAACAGGAACAGCAACACGTTGTTGAAATGGTGCACCATAGTCCTGCTATCAGCAAATGGCAACTTTCTGCATGTATCAATGTCTCGTGAGCACGCATATGATAAATGTTACATGCAGAAAACTAGTACCCATTTCACAATCAGCATGTCCACGTCATTGGCAACAATGCCACACAACTTGAATTTTGTCATTTGTTAAATAAAAATCATTATTCGCTATTCACTGATGAAGTCACATTGGAATAAACAACACACTTAATCAGTGGAATCAACAACACACTTAATCATAAAGGGTCACAGGAAAATCCATGCACTACAGCGGAAAGCAACTTCCAAGTTCATTTTTCGAACAATGTTTGGTACAACACGGTCAGTAACATGTTGGCAGGTCCAGCCATTTTCGAAGAGGGAGTGATGAGACAGAATTAAATTTTTTAAGAGAATTTGTACATTGTGGTAGTACAATTAACAGGCCTCCAAGATTGCAAGATTTTACACGATTAGATTTTTGTTTAAGAGGTTGGTTAGTCTGCAGTGTACAAACAAATGCTGACTATGTGAGATTAATTGCTTGGTCACATCATGAATGCTGCTGCCACCATTAGAGAATGTACAGAGGCACTACAACAAGCAGCTCACCGTATTCTCCCAAGATTGCATTGAATTTATTATTGATTGTATGCGTATACATACAATTCATGGCAATATTTTCACACCAAACTACAAAAGAAATATGCAAAAGCTCTAGTCTCAACTGACCTTACAGAGCGATGTTCAAGAGAGGTTATCCAATTCAATGTTGCTGGAGAAGCATCAAACATATCCTCTCAGTCTCCACTGAAACATCTCTGGGGACACTCCTCAACAATGTGGCCAATAATGGTCTGCTCTGAAGCTTCACACTCACATAATGCAGAGTACCTATTTATACAGGGAGGACTTAGTTCTTCCACATCAGATTCTGTTCCTTTTACACCAGGTTGTTCTATGTAGTTGCAAGCCTGATATATGCGTGGCGTGTTCTACTTTGGAAACCATTCAGAGTGGGGCATATGTCCATATGAAGTTTTTTTATTTCAAATGATTGTTCCTGTCATATTTCTGAATACTGAATACTGACCATTCCTCCTGGGACATCCCGTACATGTAGATGTAGTAGGCAAATGCTGAATTTGTATAGTAAAATTACCTTGAGTAATGAGAGTAAATCACATAGCAGCCAAATTGTCCAACCATTTAGACTCAATGGTACAGATCTTATGGCGAAAAGTCACAATTTGTAAACATAATTCAGAGTATAGTCCTTCCTTTCCTTCAGGAACTCTGCAGCACTTGAATCTTTGCGGGAGGCAGTCTGTTCTGTGGTTGAACAAAGTAGGAAGCATGCTTTTTCAACAATTATGAATCCAATTCCTTTTATGGAAGATGGAAAAGATTTACTGTGTTTCCTGTTAGTTTTATATCCCTTTTTTCTTATCTCTACTCTGCCTTCTATCTGAAAGTGTTTCTTCTTTTTAAATAAACTTTGTAAACAGTTTGTATTATTTTGGTTGCAGTGAGATTTATGTATTAGTAAATTTGTCAAACCAGCAAAATCTTTCTCATTTTAAATGCTTTTATGTGTACAGGCCACTTTATAGCAAAACAAAGTAAACTGCAAATTTATGAAAGAACCAAACTTAATAAAATAATATTAACTAAAATGTTTGTGTAAAAAAAATTATGCCTAAACTGCAATTTTCAATATGCAACTACAGCACAATGAGTAGTTCTGGTTGTTTTCTACAACTATCTTCTGATTAAATTATTTCTTTTGGAACATTGTTCTAGGAAAAACAGCAATCTATTAATATTGAAACTTATTTCGATACACACTATCACAATCGTATTTAAGTTGTCTACTTTTATTTTTAAATGACCGGTTTTGATCTATCTTCTATGAGATCATCTTCAGATCTTCACTCCTTTATGACTATAGGAACTGTCGGTAGGGAGCAGCTGTGAGGCATAGATAACTCTGCCAGAACTCCAGTCTGCCTGGCCTACACATTTTTTGCCAGGCAGAATGAACTAGTGCCATTTCACATTTTATAAAGGTGACTATTTCATGACCCATGCTGGATCACTCCTTTGTATGCCAGGCTGTGGAACAGCAGACAATTCTTGTACCATTGCATATATTGTTCTCACTATAATTACAACTGTACAATTACAAATCATGGGCATGTGATGCAAGTTTTAGTAATGGAACCAGCAATTTTCATTCTCTATAACCATCATCTTGCAAGATTATCATTCACAACCTGGCTTGCTCATGACGAAGTTTCTGATCACACACTGTCAGCGTTGTTGGCACACATTTTGAATGCATTTCATTGTGTGACTACAGTTAATGATGATGTTCTTCATCACTTTTTTATGATTTGAACAATCTGAAGATGGTTGTAGAAAACAACTGAAACTAATTTTCATTCTATAATTGTACACTGAAAATTGTGGTCTAGGTATAAACAGTTTTTTTACATAATTTTTTTATGTTAATAAATTACATTAAGACTGTTGTCTCCTTCCTGACAATATCAGACTTCACTAACTTCATGTTGGTTAATGTCTCTAGCGAAGCATTCCACTTTCTTTTCCTCCTACATTATTCTGCAAAATGCAAGCGGAAACATGCGCTCACACACATTAAGTCTAATAAAATGCAAGCTACAGTACACTAAGAAAACTAATTAAAAATCATGTGGAAGATAAATTTAGTTGCAGGCTTACCAGGCAGAAAGGGGTGGGCCTGCCACTTGTTAATAAATTAAAGAATTTACTCCAACAGTTATGGGGCTGTTAAGACAGGCATAAAACTTTTAAATATGATTAACACTTATCTGATCTCATCTTATCACATTCTGTAAACCCCAATTCAGTTTTAGAATTGCTCTCTTATCCAAAACAAATAAGCACTTGTTTAAAATAATTTACCTTGGAATATTTACATTGTAAGTACAATGAATTGGTGGGAAATAGATCAGAGTATAATGCCATGTTTTGAAGAGCAGTACCGCATATAAAGACAAATCATGGTACATCTGACAATCAAGAGTATGCTGAGGTAAGACTGTGTTGGTTTTACTAACCTCATCTTCTTGTTCCTCACCTCTGCTCTTCCTCCAACAGACACATGGCTCTCTGACAACACTGATATATTATCTTGCAAGGGAATGGCAAATTGTGCAACAGTGTTTCCCTAGAAGTCTCCTTGGTTGATATATCATTTTGCTCACATCCCTGGCTTACAATATGTCCTGAAACCCAGCAAATCACATAGTCTTAGCCTCTTTTTGAAGCAAGAAAAAGTTGTCCATGGTGTTTAAGACCATTTTGTTTGCTGGATGAATCTGATGAACTTGGAGGAACAGAGAGAACTGAAGTAGGTGAAAACATTGCTCCATACATCAATTCTCATTTATTTCAGATTGTGTGATCTGGTACAACTCCTCATTGTACACTAAACTGATTAGGAACGAGATTCTTAAAAACAATGTAGCTAAATGTCTTACCAACAATTAGTTCACATGAAATAAAGCACATTAATTAAAGACAAATAGCAAAACAAACCACCTATGGCTTGGAGGAAAATTAATCCCATAATTTGCCTAATACGATTTACATTACCTACTTGAACACAACTCCTCCTAAATTTGCCTTCATTCTCACAAACACTGTATTCCATCTAGCTCTGCAGGTCTAGCAGGCATATTCAAAGCTAAGAACTAAACAATTCTCTACATAAACCATATTCCATATATTCAGAAGAAAAGAGAGACATAAAAACAATAACAAAGTTCACACTCTGTTACAGGGTGCACACTGAAATGAAACTACCATTGAAATGAAACTACCTAGACTCTGTGACAGGGTGCATACTGAAATGAAACTACCTGCAAACTTCAGAAGAGAGCCATAGTGTAACCTAACAGGTTTACATTGGATATAAATTTTGAATGTGCCAGGAACTTCACTGCAGCATACAGTCCTATTATGCAGTGAAATATCTGTTGAGAAAACTGCATCTAAGTGCAGCTAAGTCATTCTACGTCATAACCTCCAAGTTTTAATGACAGAATGTTCTTCATGAAATAAATATTGAATGTATTCCTTTGTAAAACTGTCCAGTTTAAAACATTTCTGAATCTCTCGTGCGGACAGATTGTTAGTTCAAACTTCATGGAAATATCAATGTTTTCTTCATCTAATTCTACAATGTGCATATTGAAGCAGACAATCTCATGATGTACTGACCAGGTGACACAGCACTCCAATACAATAGCCACCTAAGAAAGGCGCTGGTTGCACCTTTTGTAGGCACGGGCCCAGGGCCGAGGGGCCCCTGGGGCATTTCACCCTGTCACTATTGTATGGCACGAGAATAAACATTATTAACACTCTTTGCAGATGTCTTCCTGCTATGATGAGTGTGGGAGATGTAGCCAACTCAAACAAACATTGTCAGCCTGGAAAAAAAGGGGATTATCAAATGCAGAGGTGGAGATGGTGGTGACAACTGGGCAACTCCACAGGATGTGAGGCATCAATTTTAAATGGACGACATGCAATTTGCCAGGTGAGAGGACACTTGTCAGAAATAGCCTTTTTAGCATCTGCATGTACTCTCCTGCCAAGAGAATTCTGAGAATTATTGCAAACCCAAAACACTGTCAAGCTGAAGTGAAGAGAGATGTTGGCAATGGCAGAGGTGACAAATGGGTACGCTGGCAGGTCATAGGACGTCCATTCTTGATTGACAACATAAAGTTTGATTGGCAAGAGGAATTCCGGCTACAGTAATGTGCATGTGGTTGTCCAGCCATGAGAATTGTGGTGGTTACAAAGCTTTAAACAATGATATTGAACAGTAATTTGACTGGTCATAGGATGAGCTAGCCAATCGAGTGTATGGCCACACCCAGGGAGACAGCTCTGGAGAACAACACAAGATTGCCCTGGAGGACACTTTTCATCGATACGGCAAAGAACACACCAGTTGCTGAGACAGCAAAGGAGACATTTTCCTGACCGAGAGACAAGAGGGGACATTTGGCCTCTGAGTGCCACTGCTGCAAAGTGGGACATCCAAGCCTGGCCGTTGCCAACAGACATGTACTACTGCTGCTGCATCCATGCCACCATTGGTAGACACCCAACGTGCGCACACACATCCTGCCTTCACACCACCACAAGATGTCATGAACTGACTCCGGTGCACCTCCAGTTCTGCTGCCAGCAGCCTTATCACAACCTGGTAAAATGCATTTGAAACCCAGGTAATGATGATGAGAATCATTTTACTGAAAATAGGCAAGCTATTGTTTCATTTCATTAATAATTATAAGTTATAAATTGTACATGTAGAGCTGTGTTCCAAAAGCACTTTTGTTCCTAAAAAAATAAAAGTTCACGACTGATCATCATGCATTCTTGTGGCTGGCACTCTCTATCCTTTATTTAGTGTGCAAATGCCACACTAAGTGCAATTTAATATACCTTCATTATCAAATGCCGAGGTACTTTATACTGGCCCACCTATTATTGAACATGCTAAGGTCAGGTGTTGGTAAATCCAAGTATATGCTTGTCAAATGTGGACTTTCCAGGAAACTGGTTCAATTTGAACGCAGAGGAGAACAGACAATAGATCACCAGTACTAATTTCCATGCTGTCTTATGTCATGTGGTGATAAAAGAGTTAACTAAGGATGAAGGCAGTATTGTTGTTGCTCAGTCCTGTGTGAATATCATTTAGTTCATTATGTATACTATCTACACTGTAAATGACATAAATTATTGTTTTAGTAGTATTCCCATTAATATTGTACAGTCACATGAATTAGAGTTTTGTGCAACTTCTGACTCATGTAAATAAAATAAAATTACCGAATGCTAAAAAAAAAGTTTATCACTACTTAAATTGTGCCCAACAAGAGGCACGTTTTGTTGTTAGCTGCCCATTGGTGATTTTTTGTTTTTCTGCACGTTTCTTAATGCTTTGAAACACTGTTTTTCTAAAGTAATGTAATTTTTGTGTACTATTAACATAAATTACCAGAAAAACATGGCAAGTAGTTAGCAACAGATTTATGGACAAGATGTACAATTGCATGTCGTATGTTATCTGAAAGTGGTTATCATTTGAAGTACTGTTTCAATTGTAATTTGCTGTGTTTGATATTCTGTACGATTTGTGTCATTTCAGCATTGCATATCAGCATTGTGTTGATGATTGGAACTGAAATCAACATGCATTCAGACAAAGCAATGCTCGACATGAATGTGATGGAGTCTCAGTATTCAAGAAGTTTGATGGACAGTACAGGACAAAAAGAGTGACAAGAGTAGAATTAATAAATCATGGGGACACAAATCGATACAAAAATTTAATGTGGAACAAAAAGTTAATGGGGTTGTTTGCAATGTTGAAGGACAATGCTGATCGTAGGGATGCACAGTTCATAGAACACAATAATTTGCAATTCGTAAAGACACAGAGAGACTTTGCCAGAGGTATGAAAGATTTCCGGAAGAAACTGACAGGAACTCGAAGCAAGAGCAGAAGGCAACTCAACAGGCGGAAACCCAACAACAAGAAAGTGAACACACATCGGCGACTGAAAAGAAAGAAGAGAATTATGACAGAAGTGTAAGAAAGACAAAGCAAAATCGCTGTCCGTGTAAATGTACTTAACAAAGCCTCTGCTTATATTACTGTAGCACGAGATCAGGTCCTCACAGAGCTCCAATAAGAAGTCTTTATGATGGAAGATAGTGTTGTGAACGAAAATAACTATGATGGAAGATAGTGTTGCGAACAAAAATAACCATAGATGCACCCTTTTTAAGTATCCCAGCAATTTAAATTCCTTTACCTAGATATAGGCGTACAGAAATTTGAACCCAAAAGCACTTCACATAAATCTTGAGGCATATTTTCACTTAAAAGGAATTACTGAGGAATAAGATGTTAGTAATCCAACAAGCATTAGACAGCAAGGTATGTGCGTGGTTCGCAGCCTCATTTTTGAAGCAGACAATGTACCAAGGACTTAAGGTTAAGTTCTTGGGAACATATTGGAACATTTACAAATTTAGACAACATAGTCTAGAGGGAACAGTGACCTGATTCTATATTTAAGTTAGAATGAACACTAATGATCACAGTAATATTTGTTTATTTACTAATTTCAGCTTATGTAAAAGCCATCTTCAGAATTTTTGACACCCCAAGGCTGCTGGTGGCAGCTCCTTGGTTGTCTCATGATACCACGATCATACACTCAATTGTACGACCGTGGTATCACGAGACAACCGAGGAGCTGCCAGCACCGGCCATAGGAGCTACGAATTCTGAAGATGGCTTTTACATAAACTGAAACCGTAAATAAACAAATATTATTTTGATCTCAACTGCTCATTCTAACTTAATTATATCGGAACATTTCTGAACAGTTAGCCATAAAACAGACAATACAATGCAGATTCAAGGCAGAATATGGCAATCTACGTCTCTTCACTTAGCCATTCTTGCAGGTCATTTGCATTGTAAAACATCTGAACAAGAGTGATGTGATGCTACCAGGTCACTTTTTCCCGACAATGTACACTTGTTGGCACAAAATCAATCAATGACATTACTAAAAAGCTTAGATCTTTGGATGGCTTGAAGCATACGTGTGGTCAGCAGTTGCGAAATTACGTAACCAAGGTGGATGTACAAGACTACAAAGATTCATCCACAATAATAACAACAGTTCCTGTAGCATCTCTTGTGACAGAGGACAGGAATTTAATGGAAGTGTCCCGCGAAATTTCAGCAGAGGTTATAGAGATTGAAACATGATGTACAGAAATCATCAGTCTATGAATACTACCGTATTTACTCGAGTCCAAGCCGCACTCGAATCTAAGCCGCACCTGAAAAATGAGACTCGAAATCAAGGAAAAAAAATTTCCCGAATCTAAGCCGCACCTGAAATTTGAGACTCGAAATTCAAGGGGAGAGAAAAGTTTTAGGCCGCGTCTCCAAATCGAAACAAAGTTGGTCCACTGTAATATGAGACAATTTAGGTCGAATGAATGACGATACAGCTACAGTAGTTTGGTTCGAGTCGTAAGCTTAGCAGTTAAGCTTTACCAGGTAGCCATTGCTATGCGTCAGGCGCTCCGTCCGTATTTATACGGGTACCCTTCCTTTTGCACATGCTTCGTCTGCATTGAATTGATTGCTTATTTTTCTTTGATCTGATAAGCGCAGTTTTCTTTGTTATAGGTGTTTACGTCACTCTACGCTGAAAATGCATTACTGTACTGTGTCATGCATTGTTTGTCGTACTCTGATACTGCGTGTTTACGGCCTGTCGCCGCTCGCGGCATGGCTTGCTTTTGTGCACGCCACCGCCGCTTACAATAATAATAATAATAATAATAATAATAATAATAAAAAGAGGAATCGTCTCATTAGCGAAACAATGGCAAGAGACAGCTACTTGTTGTTACTTACACTGCTGCTTTCTTTGATAATGATCAACAAGAACCAAATAATAGACTGCGTATGATAGAAGATGTTCTGAACGAGAGTTTAGCGAAAATTTTTCTCCGTTTGAAAATCTTTGCAGGCGCCTCTTTAGTACATTACATTCTGCACAGAAATTAGAGTCATCTTAGATTTAAAAATCTAGTCAATTGCCTCGCTTCATTTCTGACTGTATCACTGTTTAGCATATGAATAACACGAATATAAACATGAAATTATATGTATATTCTTCCGCGTTTGCTGTTGTCTCACTCTAGTTTTGTGGTTTATTACGCAGACAGGATTTAAATGAGATAGCGGCAAAAATGGTTCAAATGGCTCTGAGCACTATGGGACTTAACATCTGCGGTCATCAGTCCCCTAGAACTTAGAACTACTTAAACCTAACTAACCTAAGGACATCACACACATCCATGCCCGAGGCAGGATTCGAACCTGCGACCGTAGCAGTCGCGCGGTTCCGGACTGCGCGACTAGAACCGCTAGACCACCGCGGCCGGCAGATAACAGCAAACACGAAACAATACATGGCAAAATGTTTATATTCGTATTATTCTTATGGTGACGAGAATACTGCATGTGATTCACAATTTATAAAAGTTCCTATTAGCAACCATCTCTTCTCACAGATAGGAAAAAAATTAGAACGTAGAGTTGGCCATATTGACAAACATCCTTGCCAGTCGGGTTTTCGTAGTACATTGAAATGCTGCTACATTCGAAGATGAACAATACGGAATTTGTGTTTACTTCGTTGGATAATGTATGAAAATGCAGTGGTCGAAACTCGGCGCGGAGAAAAAGCTTGTCTTACACCTTTTTTTTAATTTATTTACGGACGCAGAGGTTTTGGCGCCAGTACTTATCTTTGTGCCTACAAAGCATGCGCTACATATATTCGACGGCAGAACTAAGTTGTGGCGGCACCCACCGGCATTTTTAAGAACTTCCGCTGGCTTTGCACTCGATTCTAAGCCGCAGGCGGTTTTTTGGATTACAAAAACCGGAAAAAAAGTGCGGCTTAGATTCGAGTAAATACGGTAAGTGCAGACAGGAGGGATGTGACTGTGAATACCAGAGGTTCGCCTCTACATGAAGGAGGCAACAGTTTTATGTTCAGTCAAAGTAGAGTATTGAAAGGGGACATGCAGGAAACACCATTAGTAATACACATAACAAGAGTGAAATATTGGAAAGCACGGGCACAAAGCAAAGATATAGGTCATATAGATTGCGAAACAAATGAAGTGGTCCAAAACTAAATGTCCTCAGAATCAGATGAACACCAATGGCATTGAAGTAACAACTTACAATGACAATAGATCAGAAGTGACAGCAATATCCAATAGCTCCTTTAAGAGAATAAAGGTTACATACCAGAGAAAAAAACACTTAACAAGAGGTATAATACTGCTACCAGGATTAGGAGATAAAAACAATACGACAAGTTTGCAGCACTGATTAGATTAGAAGTCAGGTGGAAGTGATAGCACCAGTATACATGCAATGAAGAGCAGGGATGGAAAACGGACCATGGGAGCAACATTTGCTTAAACAAGGTGATCAAAAAACACCTGCACAAATTTTCATATGTACCAGGAAAAATTGAGGGAATGTCACACAAATTTCATTTTATTGAAGGCAAAGGTCTATGTATCAAATCGTATCCTTTTACTGTCAAATAACAGAGAAACAGCCTGAGACACAATACAGGTAATGGAGCAGACAATCTCTCATGCCACATAAGGATACGTAAGCCTGATCACAGTTGTGTCAAAAAAGGATAGGAGTGTCCGATGTTATTTAGATGGAAAAGAACTGAATGAGTGGTTATAAACAAACAGCGTGCAACCTGAGCCTGTACAACATATCCTCCATCAGTTTTAATGAAAAGTACGGTTGACCACTCTAGACATTAAGCTGCTTTCAACCAAGTGGAGTTGGACACATCATGCCAAAGATACAATGCACTTTTGTTCTTGAATGAAACCAATGTGTGTACAACAGAGTTCCACTGGCATAAAAGACTAGAGTTACACATTTGAGTGAGCAATAATGAAATTCCTAATATTAGAACTAAAAACATTCTGCACGGTGTATATTGATGACATTATAATTGCATTACCTACTTTTGACAATCATTTGCACCATCTGGGTGAGATTTCTGACATTCTCAGAGCATGTGGAGTCATACTGAGACCACGTAATCCCAGGATATGCATTAACATTTCAAATTCCTCAGATTTGAAATTTCACAAAAGGACATTAGTCTTGCAAAGAAAAGATCACCAAACTAGTTAACATGAAAAGACCATTGGGAAAGGAGGGCAATGCCAGCTTTTAGGATCATGCTGTTTTTATCCAGAACATGTGCTGAATTTCACTGTTATTGACTCTACTGGACGAGCTACTCAAACAGGGGAGGAATTGGACATGGAGTGAGGAGCAAGAGGAGACTTTTAGTAACACCAAGGAAGCATTTAAGGACTGTGTGTGTTTGGGACAGCCACACTACACAAAACCTTTCCATATCTATTGGGATGCAAGCATTACAGGGTTTGGTGTGTGCTTACAACACATTGATGATGTAGGAAATTTGTGAGTAGGAGTGACATGCAGGCAAAAACTACCAAGATGTGAAGAGGCAGTATTCCACAATAAAATTAGAAATACTGGCCACAGTGTTTGCTATCAAGCAATTCAGAAATTATATGGTGGAAAGAAAAATGTATCTTCATACCAACTGCCATGAGCTGATGTTTATAAAGTCTGTCAGATTCACAATCAGCTGTGTCACGCATTGGGCAATGCTGATCCGAGATTACGACCTAGAGATTTGATTCTCTGAAAGTAAACAAAACAAGCTAGCTGACTGACTCAGTTGTAACCCAGTGCAGGACACTGGTAATAATAAGTATTTGTGGCATAGTGATGAGGTGTTCATGGTAATGACACAGTGGGACCATACCTGCTTTCCATAATTAGAGAAGGAAGAGTGTTACAGTACAACACCTACAGCCAAACATAAGAAGGATAAAAAAACTTCATTCACAACTGTGTCTGGTGGTGCAGATTTATGGCTCTAAATATGGCTTTAATGTGCAAAATTAAGAGATGTACCTGCTTCACATAGAATGTGATGGATCAAAGCCACCAGAGGAATTAGTAGAGGATGTTGAAAGAATGTACCATCGTCACCTTTGTCACATCAGTACCAAAAACTTGTACAGAACTATTTGTATTGAAAGGGAATGCAAGGCACTACAAAACTGGATCGCAACAATCATCAACAGCTGTGACCTGCATCAGCATATGTAACATACACTGTGATTTGTGGTAAGTTTCAGGCTACAAAACCATGTGCACCGAAAGAGTTTCTCTGCATGGATTTCTATAGACCACTACCAAAAGGACAATTTGGAGGACAATACTTCTTTGTATTTTGGATACATTCACTAAATGCTCACATCTGTATGCAACTAACTGTACCGCAATGACATGGTATCTCCAGATTCTGAAACTGTGCATACCAGAATTCAGAAAGCCAAAATGTAGTTTCTGAGGTTAAGTCACAAAATTTACACAGTCAAGGTGGAAGAATAAATTGACAAAGAATGGGATAAAAGTAAAATTTTCATTGATTTACATCATTCAATCGAATATGGCTGAAAGATATACGCATCATTTGTGTGTATACTTTAGGATATTACTATGGGACAAGCACTCAAGCATAGGTCAAATTTCTTCCAGAAATCAAGAGATATTTCAATAAAGTGTTCATTGCAGTACCAGATATGACCACTCAATTTGCTTTTCTTGAGATGAAATCAAACTATGGGCACAAAGTTTGTAAACGGAGAAATGGGAGATGAAGGTGAAAATTTTAACGAGAGAATTGAAAAAGCATGACAATACATACTAAAGAAGGCTGACAGGAGAGAGAAAAGAGTAGGGGGAAAGCAGAAGACAACTTTCAAAGTGGGAGATCATGTCCTCATCAAAAGTCATGAAGTATCTAAAAAATGCAAACAGAAATAGCAAAGTTATCCCATTTATGCACTGGGCCATATACAGTCCAAAAGGCTGTGGCACTGAATGCTTATCTGTTTGTAGAAGGTATGAGGCAAGTTGAAACCTTTAGTGCGAGAAACACGAGATAATATTTCCTAGCATAATGGCATATTTACGAAAGGCAGGTTAATATCAAGTAGAAATGAGGCAGCATTATATCTACTGATACTTTGTAAGTTCATGATATGAATGTTGTACGTTTGCAGTATTGAATCGATGGATGAATAAAGTTTTGTAAGTCTATGATTGCTGCACATGAAGAGAGCAAAGCCCATCAGCAAATAGTGTAAAGTGCAATTCCTTGTAACAACCAATACACTGAGGTGTCAAATCACAAAATAGCTCCTCATATAGTGCCAGATATCCTTTTGCCCAGCCCTGTGCGTCAACTTGACATGACATGGACTCAACAAGTCATCTGAAGTCCCTGCAGAAATAGTGAGCCGTGCTGCCTCTATAGTGTCCGTAATTGTGAAAGTGTTGCTGGTGCAGGATTTTGTGCACCAACTTAACTCTTTATTATGTCCTATAAATGTTCAATGGGATTCATGTTCGCCGATCTGGGTGGTCAAATCATTCACTTCCATTATCCAAAATGTTCCTCAAACCAATTGCGAACAACTGCAGGCCAGTGACATGGTGCACTGTCATCCATAAAAATTCCATTGTTCTTTGGGACCATGAAGTCCATGAATTCTGCCAGTGGTCTCCAAGGAACTGAACATAACTATTTCCAATCAATGATAGGTCCAGTTGGACCAGAGGACCCAGTCCATTCCATATAAACACAGCCCACACCATTATGGATCCACCACCAGATTGCACAGTGGTCTGTCGACAACTTGGGTCCATGACTTCGTGGCATCTGCGCCATACTCAAACCCTATCATCAGCTCCTACCAACTGAAATTGGGACTCATCTGACAAGGCTACAGATTTCCAGTCATCTAGAGTCCAACCGATATGATCATGGGCCCAGGGAGCTGCTGCAAGCAGTGTCATGTTCTTAGCAAAGGCACTTGCATCAGTCTGCTACCGTAGCCTATTAACATCAAATTTCACCATGCTGTCCTAATTGATACATTCATTATACATCTCACATTTATTTCTGCAATTATTCCATGCAGTGTTAATTGTCTGTTAGCACTGACAACTCTACGCAAATGTTGCTGCTCTGGGTTTTTAAGTGAAGGCTGCCAGCCACTGCATCATCTGTGGTGAGAGGTAATGCCTAATATTTGGTATTCTCAGCACACTCTAGTCATTGTGTATGTCTGAATACTGAATTCCCTTATGATTCCCGAAACCAAATGTCCCACGAGTCTAGCTCTATCTACCATTTCACATTCGAAGTCTTAATTCCTGCCTTGCGGACATAATTACATTGGACACCTTTTCAGATGAATCACCTGTGTACAAATGACAGCTGAGTCAACACACAGCTCTTTTATATCTTGTGTACATGATACTACCGCCATCTGTTTACGTGCATATCACTATACCATAACTTTTGTCACCTCAGTGTGTAGATCAATAAACATTTAAAGTAAGAAAACAGTACAAATGACAGCAAAAGGACTGTTACTTGTGCTTACTTACGAGTGTTAATAATTAAGTTTAATTTTTGCTTGAATTTCGTTGCATTATTGTATTTATTTTCATTTACATATCTTTATTTTTGATTCTTATTGTGTTTCTTTCATTTCCATTTTATAATAAAATGGTATGTATGTAAACACTGGGGGTGAAAATGTCGCTACAACACATGCAAAATATTTTGATTCAATGTAAACTGTATCTAGACCTTGGGCCATGGAACTTAGGAGCATTCTTGTTTTCACACTGTACGTGTCTACAGCTACTTCTACATACACATGCTGCAAGCCACCAAATGGTGCATTGTAGAGGGTACCTTGAACTATCATTAGACATTTCCATTCACAAATCGACTGAGGAGAAAACTACAGTCTGTACACCTCTGTACTACCTGTAATATCTTTTCTCTTCATGGTCCTTATGCAAAATGTACATTGGTGGCAGTAGAACCATTCTGCAGTCAGCTTCAAATACCAGTTCTCTACATTTTCTCAATAACATTCTACCTTCCCTCCAAGGATTCTCACTGAAGTTCACGAAACATCTCTGTAATACTCACATGTTGACTGAAGCTACTGGTAACAAATCTAGCAGGCCATCTCCAAATTGCTGCAATGTCTTCCTTTAATCTGACCTGGTGGGGATCCCAAACAATCTTAACACCTCTCAAGAACTGGTAACACTACTGTTCCCAACATAGCCTCCTTCACAGACAAATCACAGTTTCCTAAAATTCTCCCAATAAACAGAAGTTGAGCACTGTCTTCTCTACCACCATCCTTATGCACTAGTTACATTTCATATGACTTTGCAACATTACACGTAAATACTTAATCAAAAAATCTACTCACCAAGCAGCGGCAGGAGAATACACATGTAAAGGTATTAAAGTTTACAAGCTTCCAGAGCCAATGGCTCCTCCTCCTAGAACAAGGGTTGAAGAGGAACGGCAGGAGAATACACATGTAAAGGTATTAAAGTTTACAAGCTTCCAGAGCCAATGGCTCCTCCTCCTAGAACAAGGGTTGAAGAGGAAGGAAGAGGAGTGAAGGAGAAGGACTGGTGAGGCCTAGGAAAAGGGATACAGTTCGGAAGAGTCAACCAGAACACCGGGTCTGCAGAGATTTCCCAGACAGGATGAGAAGGAAAGACTGACTGTCAGGGACTGCACCGAAAGAGATTTGAAAACCTGAGAAGCTTAAGTGTGGAAGATACGGTACTATGCAAGACAGAGATTACTGCCAAAACATCGTGGGAGAACGGCAGTGAAAAACAGACAAGTCAGAAATACTTACACACACACACACACACACACACAAACACACACACAAACACACACACAAACACACACACACACACACACACACACACACACACACACAAAGTGTAGCTGGAGTCAGCCCACACAAATATTGCTCATTCCTCCTTGCATGCGATGCCCAATACAGATTGACAGAAATTGTAGATTTGTTTTCAATTACAAGGAAAATATTTTTACAGCTGAAGTTTACATGCCCATTTTACAGAGCAGACCCAAAGTAATCCAGTGTGATATTCACTTTATCCGTACATATTAACAAGGACAATAAAACAGGAAGTGTCATCAGTACATTAGTGGCACTCCTGCATAGCGGTAGTAGTCAGCGCACGCCAGGGCAATGCTGTCACAGCTGGAGTACTGGTTATTCTCCATGTTTTATTGCCACTGTTAATACATACCAGTTAAATAAATATTGTACTAAACAGTTTTGGGACTGCTCTGTTGAATTGGTACATAAAATTTGTAGTGGACTGTTAAGGCAGCCAGTCCACAGTGAAGTAGCCGAAAGGGCACGCGTCAACTCACGCCGTCTGGCGTTAAGTCTGGAACAGGATTCGTAATGAATGTGATAAAGAAAAGAACGTAGCTACTAGAACACTTAACTTTTATATTGTCCTTTGGTATACAGCATTCTGGATGATACAAGTGAGACTCTATCTTGAGGTACATGCAACGTTACAAATGGTTAATGGCGCCTTGCTAGGTCGTAGCCATGGACTTAGCTGAAGGCTATTCTAACTGTCTCTCGGCAAATGAGAGAAAGGCTTCGTCAGTGTAGTCGCTAGCAAAGTCGTCGTACAACTGGGGCGAGTGCTAGTCAGTCTCTCGAGACCTGCCTTGTGGTGGCGCTCAGTCTGCGATCCTGACAGTGGCGACACGCGGGTCCGACATGTACTAATGGACCGCGGCCGATTTAAGCTACCACCTAGCAAGTGTGGTGTCTGGCGGTGACACCACAAAATTCCACTTCAAAACCCAGTTTCTTTATAACAATAAACAAATCTGTGCTTTCTGTTGACAGTAAGTGACTTGATGAGCAGAATTTGGGCAGACTCCAGATACACATTGCAAAAACAAAATTGCAAATATCTGCCAAAACACCCGAGAAAATGTGCCCATAATCTCTTAAGGGAGGCAGGGAGAGAGATAGAGAAAAGGAGAGATGGAGAGACAGAGAGAGAGAGAGAGAGAGAGAGAGAGAGAGAGAGAGTGGAGTCCTCTCTGACTTTCCTGGGGCACTGCTGATGACATCTGTATCTCTGATGATCACTTGTCCTCGATGACAATGTACTGTGTTCTATTACTTAAGAAGTCTTCAATCCATTCACTTATCTGGAAACTTATTCCATATACTCGGATGTTTATCAACAGGCCAAAGGAGGCACCATGTCAAATGCTTTCCGGAAAGTTATGAATATGGTATCTGCCTGTTGACCTTCATTCATGGTTCACAGGATATTATGTGATAAAAGGGAAAACTGAGCCCACAGTAAATTTTTCACTCAGGTAGCAGAGCATTCACTAATATGACTTTCTGGCAGTTTAAAACTGTGTGCCAGACCAGCACTCGAACCCAGGATTTCGGCCTTCCATGGGCAAGTTTGTCAGCTGAGCTACCCAAGCACAACACACAGCCCAACCTCACAGCTTTATTTCCACCAGTACTTCATCTCCAACCTTCCAAACTTCACAGAGGCCCTCCCACAAATCTTGCAGAAGCAGTACTCCTGGTAGAAAGATATTGGGAGATGTGCCTTAGCCACAGCCTGGGGAGTATTTCTAGAATGAATTATTCACCCTGCAGTGGTGTGGGCACTGGTTATATACAGACGCACTGATCGGCCAGAACATTATGACCACTGACCTACTATCAGTATAAACCGATCCAGGCGATAAGCCGTGTCACCTGGCAAGGAATGGCTGGTAGTCAGACACACGCATGGTATATGTAGTATCATTGAGCGTTCTGTGCATATGTAGTATGAGGAAGGTGTGAATTCTATCCGATTTTGACCAAGGGCAAATTGTGGCAGCCCAAAGGCTCGGCATGAGCATTTCAGACACTGCACGACTTGTCAGGTGTTCGAGGAGTGTGGCAGTAAATGTCTCCAAACAGCAAAATCAAAATGAAATCATGTCCAGATGTCATGGGGTCGGGCAGCCACCCCTCATTACAGATGTCGGACGTTGTAGGCTAGGCAGACTGCTGGAACAGGATAGGTGGCGAACTGTGATGGAACTAACATCAGACTTTAATGCTGGGAAGAGTACTAGTGTGAAAACACAGTGCACCGAATGCTCCTAAAAATGGGCCTCTGCAGACAATGACCCAAGCATGCACCAATGTCAACACCATGACATTGCCAACTACAAATGAAATGGGCATTTGACCATTGGCACTATACGTTGGTGCAGTGGCAGAACTATTTCATCATGCCAATGGGAGTGCGTGAATCTGTCCTCTTCCAGGAAAGCAGCTCCTTCACACCTGAACAGCAGGACGGAGACTAGCTGGTGGTGGCTCCATTATGCTCTGGTAAACATTCATGTGGGCATCCATGGTTCCAGTGGAGCTTGTGCAATGTCCTAGGAGTATCGTACACAGGTTGCAGACCACATACACCCCTTTATGATGCACATGTTTACCGAAGGCAGTGGCATTTTTTAACAAGATAATGTGCCATGTCACAACACCAGGAGTGTGATAGTGTGGTTTGAGGAACACAGTGGCCAGTTCCAACTGATGTGCCAGCCCTCTCATTCGCCAAGTCTGAATCCAATCAAACACAACTGGGATGTGATTGAACATGGCAGCAGGAATTAGGTGTGGCTTGTGTGTGTAGATGCGGTGCCAACTCCTTCCAGTGACCCACCAAAGTCTCATTGCTTCCATGCCAAGATTTGTCACCGCTGTTACCATGCAAAGGTGGACATACTGGCTATCAGGTACGTGGTCATAAAGTTCTGGCTGATGAGTGTTTGTATACATTTTTTAATGTATTTCTGACGATGTTTGCCTAAGACTCATGAATGGCTGACCATTTATGTATTTCTAAGAATGTTCAAATTTTGTGTTGCTGCACAGGTAAATATATAATTTTCTTTATAATGCTACAAACAGTAAGAGATGCCCTAGTTCAGAGACATATCTCCACAATGGCTATGTTAAGTGCAGACCTGAATCTCTTTTAGACAAACATGAAATGCAAATAGTTACATGTGAATTGAAAGACAATTTACAGTTTTATTTGCAGACCTCTGCAGCCTAAATGGAAGATATTTTGAAGTCCTTAAAAATTATCAAAATTAAAGTTTAGAGTTGTTGGGTACTATTTATGTAGTGATACTTTTTTTAGGATTTGATAATAACAGTATATTAAAATGCATTCGAGTGCAGCATTTGGACATTAAATTATGGATTGGGAGCACTAGCTGAAATAACATATGGAGTCTAATCATGAACCTTTCTTTTTTATTAACAGAAGTGCTTTTGGACAACAGTTTTAGAAGTAGAATTTACAAATTACTATTATAAATTAAATTACATAATAGTTTTCCTATTATCAGTAAAAAAATACTCAGGGTTACCAGGGTTTCAAATCGTGGTTGTTAAGACACATACAGAACTGGCAGGCAGACTTGGATGACAGACCTGTAGTGCACTTTACCAGGTGATGATAATTCTGCTGGCAGGAACTGAAGGCGCATTGGAGTTGGTTAATAGCATCTTGTGGTGGCATGAAGGCAGTGTGAGTGTTGGCTGGGGTTGGATGTCATCATCTGCCAATGGTGGCACGGATATGGTAGCAGTCCATATCTTTTGACAGCCGCTATCTTGGATGTTCCGCTTTTGGAGCTGTCACACTCAGAAACCAAGTGCCCTCTCTCAACTCTCGCCAGGAAGATGTTCCGTCTGCCATATCAGAAACCAGTGTGGTTTTAACATATTGATGATGATTGTCCTCCAGGATAATCTCTTTTTGTTCTTCAGAATTCTCTCCCTGGGTGTGGCAATACACTCAGCTGACCAGCTCATATTCTCCTATGGCCTATCAAATTATCGTCCAATATCATGTTAAAAAGTTCTGTACCACCCACAGTTCCCACAGTTGGATGACCACATGCACATTACTATAGCCAACATTTCTCTTGCCTATCAAATTGCATGTTCAATTAAGAGTGGATGTCCTGCAACCTACAACTTGTCTATTTGTTTCCTATGCCACTGCTATAATCTCTTTTCACTTCAGTTAACAATTTGTTTGGTCTGTGATCATTCCCCTTTTTTTAAAAACACATACAGACGCTAAAAAGGATATTTTGAATATGTGTTTCCTAACCTGCATGCTATCCATTTAAGTTTGGGTCTGGCCATGAGTGGTGCAGCACGGATAGCCAAATGGTAAGGCGACTGCTCGCGATAAGCGGGAAATCTGGGTTCGAGTCCCAGTCCGGTACAAATTTTCATTATCATCCCATTCTACAGCTGATGGTAGTCATTATTCGCAACTGTGAATTCATCTGATGTATTTAACATTGATATCCCGCATTCTGTGGATTTGCCTAATTGTCACCTCCACCCATCAATATAACATCTCCTTTTCTCCAGCTTGACAATGTGTGCGTGAGCTGGCAACTTCTGCCACACTCCTCACAGCAGAAAGACATCCATATGTGGTGTTAAGAATTTTCACTTTCCTGCTGTCAGTGGCAGCTGGGTGAATCACACTGGCGTCCCTCACGTGTGGCTGCAATACGTGCTGCCACTCCCTTTCTCCAACAGCTACTGTATGTTAGCACTGTATCATCTGGTCAATAAACCACAACCTCTATCTAGTTGATATGTCCTATAGCCTAAAATTTAGAATTTTGGACTGCTTTATGGCATCAAGTCTGCAGATTCTTTTGGTTTGATTCTAAGGGAAGATTACAAACATGTGATACCTAAAAACCTCAATGAATCTATAAACAAATGCACAACTTTGCAGATGATAAAGTGAAACTAGTTCTGTCTATCCAGTTCTCCTGACTTCTAACTGTCCATGGTCACTGACATGTCACTGCTGACAACCTGATGTGGAACAGAACATATAGTTGTTCATAAATGAAAACAATGACCATTTACCATATTTTACAAAATTCACCGCAACAGCAGAAACAGTTACAGATAAAGTACTATCTTGACGTATCATTACCAAACAAATCTGAAAAGGTATTTTAAATTTGGGGTATCTAAAATACACCTGAGATAGAAAAACCACAGAAATATGCAAAGATGGTCTTCAATGATCTGGATGCCGAGCATTTAAAGGTGAAAGGAAATACTTAACGGTTAACACCTGCATAGAAAATCATGTAGCACAATGAAAACCAACTGTCTACCAATACTGTCTCAATTTTTTACCATTACCAGGTGGCCACAAGCATCTAATTTGCCTTACTGAGAACTAATTTCAGTTGCTCAAAATGGTAAGTGAGAAGTTTCCAGTGGAATATCAAATGCTGAATGCACTCGTGAATAAAATGTCAGTTACAGTAGTAAGTAATCTCCTTACTTGTTTGTAATACATCTTTCACTTCAGTGAATATGCAAATTTCTGATGTAGACACCATAAAACAGTAAATAATGATCAGGCTTTTATACGCATCAGTCACTATACAGCCATCTTGGTATCCTGAACAGGACTGAGGTCAGATGAAGCTAAGAGCCAAACAAGTATCCTCATGTCTGAGTGTTTACGGACACATAAGATAGGATTGAGTTGTGCATTATCTTGTTAAATCCATTTATCTAGGGCAGTGTGTTGCATACAAACAAATAGTGTGTTTGGTCTGCCAGTTGATTCCTATATTTTTCACTACTGACTGATGATAGCAGATCTACTTTCCCCGCAGTTTCTTTGCCACATTGAGAGGAGAATACAAGGAGCAAAGTGATGAAGTCTCATCCCAATTTGCAAAATATTGCACACAGAGATGCAGTGTGGATGGGCAAGGTGCATATTGCTCATATGCTGATGGTAACAAAATTTAAAATGACATACGGAACTCGCACACATTTGCCTGTCAATGTTACTGAAGATGGAACTGCCTTTTTAATTAGCATAGTGTAATATTGTTATACTACATCCTCTACTGACAAAGTATTACTTTGCTGCAAATGTCAGTTTCTGGTGCAGGGGTGCTATCTGTAAGAGATAATTTCTACTGTCGAGAACTGTTGAGCTGAAACACACAGAAATTAGAGTGCAGGTAATATCCTTGGTACTCTCTCATCTGATATAAAAAAGTATCGAGTGAGGACACAACTACTAATCTGTGCTCTCCTCTGCTTGCAAGAGAAATCCATCTCCTCGTACTGTGTCATTCACACATTTCAACTGATAACATGATATGTCCATCTAGGCAATGTTCGTTCTCTCTCTCTCTCTCTCTCTCTCTCTCTCTCTCTCTCTCTCTCTCTATGGCAGGGTTCCTGTACTCTGCAAGCTGTAGCATATGGTGAATGCAAGTGCTCATGTTGTCAGTCAGTGGCTTCCATGTTCCAAAGCAAGCTGATGTTTCTGCATAGTCTAGTTGCTACCACATTTTTGTTATTCTTCTAGTATAACACTTAATTAGCAAATAATTTGTCAGGGTGTCTGACTCAATCAACTGTAGTCACTATATGTGTAGTAGCAATCAATATTATTCACATGCTTTTCACCAAGGCACTTGACCTGTTGGTAGTAGTTCCAGCAGAAGGAAAGTACTTGTGGCAGATCCTTGACACAACTGCCCATGGACAGTCCAGTATTGGTGATTTAGCCATGGTCAAATGCAATTAAATCTCACGTGTTTCCCATCCTACACATCACTGTCATGAAGCTGGTCAAAATAAAGTTTTACACCACCATTTTGCTTTGCTGCATTAACTATTCCATTCATCATGCAGACACAAGAGATCTCTCTTAATAAAGAAACTATCTCCAATGCAACTGTTCATCAATTTAAATCTGACAGTTTCCTTTGTTCACTGTTTACAATCATAATAATGTTTTTCAATCATAATAATGTTTTTCATTCATAATAATGTTTTTCATTCCCAAGTCACTTCCCCTCTTTTCCATTTTTGTTTTCAATTATTAAGAGAAAGTCAGTAATTGAATTTTTGTGAAAAGATCTTGCTGCAATGGAAAATGGTTGCCACCCCAACTAATGTATTGTATTTGTGCCACACTTTCCCCTATTTCACAATAATACAAAATGAGCTGCCCTTCTTTAAACTTTTTCCATGCTCTCTGTCAATCCTATATGGTAAGGATCCCATACTCCAGAAGAAGACCGACAAGCACATTGTTGCAGCTCCCTATAAGTTCTGCCAATAGAACACAGTCTTGGGTTTGATTTCCACACGACATTTTCCATGACATTGTTCCACACGACATTTTCCATGACATTGTTCCAATTTAAGTTGTTTGTAATTGTAATCCTATTAATCAAAACAGATACATTTAATCAAAGTTCAACATGTAGGGAATGAAGCCAAATGATAGTAGAGGGAGCAGCACTAATAAAGTCATGGAATTGTCCTGGATACATTCTCAGAGGGCATTATTTGACAATATGCTCACTGGTTTGTTATTGGGCCCTGCAACTGCAGGCTGCAAAGTTTCGGAGCCCCCACTTGTGCAGCATAGCACCGAATCTGGTGCAACCAGCTATTCTGTCTTGTCCACTCCTCTTCAGATCAAATCCTGGTATGCTGGCTGATGGATCTTTAACTCTCTATTGTTTTATTATTGAAGCATTCCATCTCTTGCACCACATTTCTTTAAAGTAAAACTACTACTTGTTTCTTCCATTATGCCACAGGTTGTTTCTTCCATTATGCCACAGTGGAGTGCATGATATCAAGCAGTCAGGAGGGGGAACATTTAAGACTGTATGAACTGGACCGTCTCTTGGGAGTAGTAAGGGTTATGCAGCTTTCTCAATTGTTTGCTTCTTGGCAGAAATTTTACTGATGGCTTGCAGCCAAGACATCAGTGTGGATTTTAGTGTACCTGTAATAATTCTCACTGCTCCATTCACATGCATGTCTAGTTTCCTTACATGAGCACTGTGTTGCCATACTAGGGCGTGGTATTGACTATGTGCTGACAGATTGTTTTCTTCTAGTTACTTCATAATGTTTGAACAAAGTATATGTTCTAAAGTCCTAATACAAATCAATGTCAGTGATATTGTATTTCAGCAGATTACTTCTGTTTCCTTTCTTGTATACTGAAATGACTTTTAAAACTTCCTAGTTGTTACATATAAATCTTTCGCTGAGCAAGTAGCTGTACACATTGTTACATCAGCACACTGTGAAAGAAACCTAATTGGTATACAGTTTGGAATGGAAGATTTGTCCTTATTAATTAATTCACATTGCTTTGCTACAAAGATGATGTCTACTTCTGCTGTTCTTGGGCTTTATAAAGCTCCATCACAGCTGAGCCATTATGAAGCAAATTAACTTCTGTGTCTGTGTAGCACAGAAGGGAGTTTACTACTGTGTCATCTTGCAATACTCCAAAAATCTTCTTCAATGTATTATAGCAACACTTATTTCTACGATTTTGTACTTCAGGTCCACCAAAATTTCATCAGCAAGATCAAGTGTGACTGTCTCTGCACAAGCAGCCTTTACACAAAATAAACTAAGAAGTTGTCAACAATTTATTGCCTGGGATGTATCACAGTCCATTTTCTCAAGTTGTGATGGCTGTAATGACATTTCCCTATCCTAATTTCATCAATTTCAACTAATGATAGAGTGTGCACTCACAAAATTACCATGAATTAGTATGTTTAGTTAATTTGGAACTACAATGGCCTGAAAGTAAAGAATCATACTTTAATACATAGAGCAAAAGAACCGACTTCATTCCCACTGAGAAAACTTACAGTTCAGATTAATATAGGGGTCACTTTTAAGTTTTTAGAAATACCCACACGATAGTCCTACTGAGATGTGGCACAACTATCATTTTAAAATTTGTCATTTGTTATTGTTTCAATGATGATAGCTTAAAAACACTGGGTAATTTGTTTACGGTGAGTTTTCAATGTGGAAATTTCACAGGAAAGTTGCTACTGGATTTATTTTTATAATTTTCGTTAAGGCCTTACTCAACTACAATTGCACAAATTCATTCGTTCAACTTTTGGTAATCAGCTACTTATAGAAATGACTGTTTGCAATTGGTATACAGGATTTCGACACAGCTGTGCTTCTGTCAATAATTAATTTCATGAAACAAGGAAAGAAGATTAAGAGTTTAACACCCCATCGCCATCGAGGTCATTACAAATGGAGCACTGTACGTGAGGAAGGTAATTAGCTGTGCCCTTTCAATCATCCAGCATTTACATGGAGTCATTTAGGGAGATCACGGAGAACCTAAATCTGGATGGTCAGACACGGAATGGAGCCAGCATCATCACAAACGTGAATGTGCCAACTGCTACGCCACCACACTTGGTAACTCTACCAAAATCTGTGGCTGTTACAAAAAATATGAGTGTTGGGTGCAAGATGATTGAAGAAGAGCAGCGCGTGACTCACCATAGGGGTACAGGTATACTACAGCATATTTAAGACCTGCAAATTTGTTTGCCACAGGTCATCAACAAAATCAGTAAAAACAACCTAAGATGCTGTATCTTTCTCCACAATGCTGTCACATAGCATGTCAAACAACTGAATATTTAACTGAAGACTTTCTTGGCAATTTAAATTCTTCTTGGCTCTAATCGGGTACAGTCATTCATACTACACAACTTTTCAGCTGCCATCAGTTGGCCCACTGCTTATTCCTCTTAAAAAAGGGTGCACAAATGGCCCCACTCTCCCCATTCCTCAGCAGTTCACTGAGGATGGCAGCAAGAGTTCTTGTTGAAAATTTGTATGGCATTAATGACTACACTTGGCTGAATACCCAAGAACAATTAAAATGGTTACTTGACAGAGAAAAATGACACATCAGTAAATAATTGTTTTCTTTTGTTCCCTTATTTAAAAAAATTGTGGACAGTGAGATTAACCATACCAGAAAGCTGCTGAATCTTTTCAAAACAATGTTGTTATGTACCATCATCAGAGTAGATAAACTCACAGAGTATTTTTAAATGCATGCAAAAGTGTGTAAATTTTGAAGGCATATAGGCTGAGAAATAATTTGCACCAAAAACATATTTTATCTACACCTCCAATCTAGAGACGATGGAAATGTATATCACAGGGAACTGTCCACTGTACCACAAAGTACAATTTCTCCCCATTCCACTTGTTTGACTCATCCTTTAATGTTGCTCAGTTGTGTGGAACCAAACAGGACTAATAGGAGATATTGAACAGCTACACAGAATACTAGGACGAATGGTCACAGGTTTATTTCACACAAGGGATGTCACAAACATGGTAAAAAAAATGAGCTGGCAGATTTTTAACGATAGACACAAACTATCCCATGAAAATCAATTTACATATCACTTCCACAGGGAACGCGAAGACAAGATTAGATTAATGTGTGAATGGAACTAATAACTGGTACAATGGGATGTACCCTTTATCATGCAATTAACAGTGGTTTGCAGAGTATATATATATATACACATGTTGTGGAAGTAGATGTATATGGAAATAATGATTGCTTAAATGCCACTATGCACACTGTAATTAGTCTAGTCTTAAATTCATGGTACCTGCAGGAGCACTATATATAGATGGTTGCGGTATATTCCTGACTTCAGTGTAATTCTTTTTTTTTTTTTTTATATAACTAATAATATAACCCTCATATTCATTCTCTTATATTCTCTATACAAGGACAGCACATGAAAACTAAATTTCTATGGATAATATCATTTCATAATTTCAACTTTTTTACACAATCTGAAGCAACAGTTATAGTGTAACATGCAATTAATCTGTTATTTAAATGGATGTAGCATGATGCACAAGACTAAAAATTCAACAAACCGGATCAAGCTCAATGAGGTTCTCGTTGCTGAGGCGGAGTTCTTCATATGACCACAAAGCCAGTCGACGACTCTTTCCCTGTCGAGCAACTACATAAACAGCAGATGAGTCCAGTCTTACTGCCCCACACACAGCAGCCCAGTGAGCTTTGTGTCCACGTCTAAGACATGGTGCGTGGTTAGCATCTGCATCATAGCTAGGAGAAGGTAAGGATTACAACTTCTTCAAAGGCAATAAAAAAAAAAATATTTTTCAAAATTATTGTTTGACATTTAGTTTAAAAAAGGGGTGGATTTTTAATCCATCTGAAAATGGACAGTTACTTACAAACAACACAAAATAGCTCACTACTATAAACACTGTGCACTAACTCACAACATTATGGGATCATAATAGAAACAATGTGCTCAGAATATATTTCATTTTTTAATTCTCTGAATTTCTCTTCACTATCATCAGTTTTCTTGTGCATCACATATTCTGTCATTTTAGATTCTACATTGTGTCACTTTTACGATCACAGCATAATTCTATAATACCCAATCTAATTTCACAGAAATGCTATTTCATGTAGCAGTTGGGAGAAAACTACTGTGTTCATGTGAAAATGGTAATGCTGGTTTATCTTAACAAGTACTAGTGACCACCACTATGATCTAGTGGCTAGTGTTACTGGTGCCTGATGCAAAACGAAACATGGTCAAATCCACAGATCCACCTCAATTCAGAGAGAGGTCTGGAACCGACCAATGACAAGTTGATTCAGTAAACAAAAGAGCATACTGGATCAAACACAAAGTGCAGTGGTAATGTAGGAAAGATTGTATATGGTGTGGGTTCTGTGACAGGCGCTCTGCTTCTGATGAGGCAGAAAGCAAAAGTGACAGGGCTGTAATAGAAGCCAGTGGGCAGATCAATGGAAGATGGCTTGCACCTGGGTCTGCCACAAGGATATGACCCATGGATCAAGATTTGAGAGTAGGAAGGACATTATGACAGAAAATGATATTCCATAGGTAGAGTGTAATAGCACTTTTAGAGGGATGCGAATAAAAGTAGGAAGGACATACACCAGGTAGGGAGGCTGTATGTAGAGGTCTGCACGGATGCGGATATCCGTGGATATATCCACGGTATTTGTTACTTGGTGGATAAAATCATGACCAGTGCTGGATATCCGCGTGTCATCTGCAGATAATGAGCAAGGCATCTGCCCAGTACGTATGTTGCAATGCTAGTTGAAAACTTCAAGTCTGTTGACATTCTTGGAATCTTGCAGGGCCCGGGTAGAGCGGATGTCTGTTGTCCTCAGCCCCTGGCTACGACCGACGTAACTGTATCCAAGAGACCTGCGCCTAATCCGTTTCCGCGACCGTGTCTTTTGTGTGAAGTGCCCTCTGGGTGGCAAACCTGCCCACTATCTACCAGACAGGTGCCCGTTGCAATTTTCCGCTTCCTTCAGTTAGCGCTTTGTAGCAAATGTCAGTGAGAGTTCTTTCTTCAAATGAACACCATATCGATGGATACAATTTCGTGTAAGGTGAAAAAAGGCGATTTTACATTAGTGAAGGAAAACAAATTGAAATCTCCAATCTGGAAAAAATTCGGATACGTATTTGATGGCAACGAAAAGATAAAAGATATAGTGGCTTGTTTTGCATGTAAAAAAGTATATTCCTACACTGGACACAAAATTGGAACTTAAAATTTGCTAAAACATTCGTGTGAGGCTGGACAAAGTAGCATAATTACTTATTTAAATACCAAGAGAGATGTGAAAGTTCCTGAAGTTCCGCCAAATTTGAAGACAGCTGCGACAGAAAAACTTATCAATCTTGTCAGCAAAGGCATTTTACCATTCGAAGTTCGTGTGGATCTGGGTTTCTCGAGACAGCACAGTTTCTTATTGATGTGGGGGCCAAGCACGGTACAGTGAGTGCTAAGGAACTGCTACCTCATCCAGCCACCATATCCAGAAATTTGAAGGAAACGGCCGATCGTCTGCGTGAAACTGTCTCCGCAGAAGTGAAGAATATATTCAGAGATATAGGTGGAGCACTAACTGTCGATTTATGGACTGATTCGTACCGTAAAATTAACTATGTGGGAGTGACTGCACATTATGTTAATTATGAAGAATTGAAACTTGAGGATCAAGTGTTGTGCACCAGAAATTTTGAGAGTGAGATTAAAAAACAGGAGAAAACATTAAACTTGAATTAATTAAGATACTACGGTCGTTCATTTTATTCAGTGCTGTGAATAACATAGTGTTTGTTACGGATAGAGGTCCAAATATTGTGGCAACACTTCGCCAATACAAGAGGCTCTCGTGCTCAGCACACATTCTTCATACTGTGCTGGACCACACGACTCGACTCCTTGAGTCATGTGCTCCAGCATAGTATTAAGAATGTGTGCGAATGATAAGAAGAGTGACGTGCAGCAACTAATAAATTCCTGTCGAGCTATCACAACTTTCTTTAAAAGATCTGGTCTTCAGAATCACCTTCAGAAGTAATTGAAAGGAGATATAGACACACGATGGAACAGTAAATTGGATATGTTTGAGTCTACTAATTCACAATGGTTTGAAGTTCTGTCAATTTTGTCAGAGAAAAATAAAGATAATTTGATTGATTCTATAGACAAGACGATGTTGGAAGATATAATAACCTTTCTGACACCATTTAAAATAGCTTCTTGTGATCTCGAAGCCTCCAAAACTCCTACGCTTTATTTATGTGTGTTGGGGAAGTTAAAACTCTCGCCTTCCTTGAAAAAAATGATGGCGACAGCCCATTTCTGATAGATTGAAAGAGTACAGCCAAATGTATTTTAATCAGCAAATGGGACATAACAGTAACCCATAAACTTCAACGTTTTTGAATCCAAGATATAAAAACCTACAATTTCTTAGCAGTGCCGAAAAAGACGAATTTGTAAAGGAAGCGAAAAATTATGTTGCCAGAAATTGTCCACAGTTAAAAGATAAGGAGGAAACAACATCTGGAATTCCTGCAAAAAAAATAGAAGTCTGATGTACTGTTTAATGAATTTGAAGTTGCACCAGATGAAATTCTCATGGACGTGAAAACATCTATCTGCGTCTTTCCAAACTCGCATACTTCGTGCACTGCATTCCAGTGTCCAGCGCGCCATCTGAGAGGAGCTTCTCTACTGCGGGACAAATAATGCAGGACCGACGCACGTCTTTGAAGCCACAGACGATTGATGACATCATGTTCCTGCATAGTAATCTTCCAAAGTAAAAAGGTACTTGTACAGCTTCTCTTACTTCACTGTATTTTTTGGGATTATCTGAATTAGTTACAATTTTTTCATCTGATTCTTTCTTTTACAGAATTTGAATCAGAAGGAAGCAGAAGATGAAAATATTTAATCTGAAGCCTGTGAGTTTTTATTGTAATATTTATAGTAAAGAATTTCCTCGACATATTGTTATAATTTTTACTATTCCCAACAAAAACATTTAAGTAGCATTAGGTAAAAGAAGGAAATATTTAACAAGCAATTTGTTTTGTTGTAAATTTCATATTAAATAGCTCAATTCTAAGTTATTACTCTTCGCAACAAGAACATTCAACAGCTAACACGTCAATATTATTAAACTAGGTAATGATGGTCTCATAAGTGCCTACCTAAATTTTAGCGTGCACTTCAGTAACATTTGCAGCCGCCGAGCATTGTCGCTCTTTGTGAACAGTGAAACAGTCCGGCCGGAATGGTGGCATGGCGGGCCTTGTAATTAATTACAAGCCGGACTTCAAACTATGGCTCACGACAACCAACAAGCTGTGACTGCGATAGCCCGTGAAAGATTATTCTGAACACATTGAAAACTTACGAAATATTCAAATCATCCAAAATAATAATGTGTCTTTTAATTTACCAGCCAATTAGTAAAGATAAGGGCTGAAATTTGTAACAAAATTGAACATTTCAACTGTAACTCGGTATTGCTTAACAGGGAACAGTGCCTAACATTTGAAGTTATGGGACAGTGGTTTTTAGACAGACATCTTGCAATCATTTGCAGTTCCATTAAACTCTGAAAAAAATTATTTTTTAACATTGAAAGTATTAACTGCGAAATCTACTGCAAATTTTGTCTTAGTAATTTAGACCAATGTTGAGGATGTTTTAAAGTGTGAAAAACTTTGTTTAGTTGAGAATGAAACAGACATTTCATTTGTCACTAGGTCTTAATTCGATAAATCAGCCAAAAGGTGAGGTTCGAGATTTCAATCGTATTTTTAGCTAAAGCTAAATGGACTCCTAATTTCTATAACCACTGATTTTGTTGTCACTCTTCGGAAGACAAGTTATTTCTTCCAGACAACGGCAATTATTGCTGGCAGTTTAACTTTTTCACAGGTGCGCCAGCGTTTTGCAGTGTAGGCCTAATACTGTAAATATTTTCACCTGGAAATGACGAGGACTGAACGCATAAGCTATAATATAATCATCAGCTGACACGAATAGCTTCAAAATTTGACACATCCAAGCAGTGAGTACAAAAAAACTGTCGGTAAATGATGCAATGTGCTAGTAACAGTTTAAAACCATCGTCATTTTCAGCTGCCTTGGCACAAGAGCGGCGAAATATAATTGTTTCTACACATGAATTTTCATCATTTAATACTATTGCATTGAATTTTATTTTTTTAAATAGCATTTCCAATCTCACGAGATCCGAGCCGCTACTGTGTGTGCTCCGGAGTACCAATGCTTTTCTGTTTGGAATGGTCTGCTTTAGAGAAGGTATAGAGCATTTCCTGTGATTTAAGAAGTCAAAAGTAGTTAAGTTGTTGCAGAAATGGCACCCTAACAATAACTATGTCATTACATACCATAATTCTAAGTACTACTGTCTATTACTATTAATTACTCATTCAAAACTTAAATATATGCGGATGCGGATAAGGAACTTGCGGATGCGGGTAAGGAACTTGCGGATGCAGATTAATTGCTGCGGGTGTGGATTAGGACCTTGCGGATGCGGTGCAGATGTGGATTGCACTTTTCTTATCCGCACAGACCTCTAGCTATATGCCAGAGATAATCAATGCCTAGCAGAGTGTACGGTTTAGCGTTTCCAGTTGTAACATTGCATGTATTTAGGTGAGAATTGACCATCTAGTATTAATTCAAGATGAGATGAATTTGTTGTACGACTGAACACTAGCAGGCCCAGGTTTCAGGGCATGCCATGACAGGTCTGGCTAGGTGAATGGTACAGTTAAGTCCAGGTATAAAGGCGAGAAGCATCACTGAAAATTAGTAAATCTCAGTATTTGGAATTTTGGTGATGATGGTCGCTTAAGAAATCAGACAATGCTCTACGAAATGGTGGATTGTCAGACCAGCTTCTTCCAGCTCTTTACAATCTTCAGTTAGTCACAGTCAAGTATTAAAGCAAATCTGAATACATCTGCGATCTCATGAGAGTGAAGTGCATCCAATGGCCCAACAATATTCCAGTATCTCTAAAGTTACAGAAGTCAGTATTTCACAGTGAATATACATTTTAGTAATGAACCTCTGAATTAACAATTTCTTAACACTACTTGCAACTACAACATACAATATCTTAGATAATAGCATAGATTATTGCCATCATTAATTTGCAATGTCTTTTATTCTGAAGAACAAACATTTGGTTGCTACATGCTTGACTATGCATTCTCTTAGTCAATTGTTTACCTATGCTAATGATGATTTCGTGAACAACTCTTCAGTGAAAACCTGTAGATAAGCCACAATTCCTGAAGATTCTAGATAAACAGCATTTTTGCAGTATCTGCAACAGATTCAAAGGAATGGAGAAGCCAGGAGCAAGTGGAAGTTTGAATTGTTCTATGAACTGTGATCACATTCTTATGGAGAAATGACACAAGGAGTTCCACAGGGCTCCATTTTGGGTCCACTCATATTCCTTGGCTATGTGAATGACCAACTTTACATTCAACAAGTAGAATTGATACTTTTTTGCAGCAGAATTAGTGTTATAATAACTCCCATTAGAGAGAAAGCCATAGAAGGAATTATTAATTTTATTTTTCAAAGATTATTAAGTGGTCCTTTGACGATGGAATCTCCCTAAATTTTGCGAAAACACACTGTATTCAATTCTGTCCAACAAATAATCATACCAACAACTGGTGCAGCACGTGAACAGGGGTCAGTAAATGGAATTTTCCAAGTTTTTGAGTCTATATCCTGATTAAAATTTTAACCGGAAGAGGCATACTACTGAGATTCTTAAGCAACAAAGTTTAGCTATGTTTGCTGTTCAAGGAAACAAATGAAGCATCCTGCTGACATATTTCCTTTCAATAATGTCATACAGAATAACTTTCTGGGGTACCTCTTCACTTACAAACAAATTGTTGACTGCACAAAAGTGAACAGAAAGAATATTATGTGGTGTTCACCCATTATCACCACGTAGGTACCTCACCAAGGAGTTAGGCATTTCAACTGAACCATCACATACATATATTCACTTGCAAAATTTGTCGTAAACAATCCATCACAATCTGGGAAGAATAGTGATGTTCATTCCTACAATAACAGAGGAAAAATTGACCTTTGTTACTCATTTTTAAAGTAGGCATTGGCTCAGAAAGGAGATCAATATGCAGCAGCAAAATGTTTTATTGTTTGCCCAATAATAAAGTGTTTGACAGGAGTAGCAAAGCATGTTTTAAATCTAAACTAGAATCGTTTCTCCTGGACAACTACTCCTATTTCCTGAACAAATTTCGTTTAAAAAGAATGGTAGCCGGGTTTGGGGAGGGGGGAGGAGGGGGTTAAGTGTAGTTGCACATGTAGGACTAAAAAATATGTTCACTAATTTTAACACTAAGCACGCATACATATCCTGTAAACTGGCTCATTCCACATCATTTTGATTTTAAAAAATCATTCAAATGATCTATTGAGCATGTAACTACATAACTATTACAGTAATTGGTAGTGCACTACACACAAAAGCAAGCATACAGATTTCTGGGCCAGTCTCGCAAACTGTTTTTATTGGTCATATATAGTTAAATTTACATTTAGAGCTTTATTCAAGTAAACCCTGCTTATTTCTGTTTATCACAATAAAAAAATGGCAGCTCCCATCCCTCTTTCCTTTATGCACGACGTCCCTAAAATTTTTTGCAACCATATTTACTTCCTACTGGTCACCAGTAACACATTATTTGCATGTAATGAGAAAATCACATGCAGATTCTGTATTACTGGTGAACAGTAGGTCATTTATGTCTTTTTCATCAATACTTTGTTTGTGTTTTCAACATATATAATCAAGTCCACCTATGGCCAAATCATTTCTTTTTGTGCACTACTGGTACCTCTTTTTTCTAGCTGAGTATTTTACCATTTGTCCTGCCATCATATCCAAGTCTTTTTTTTTTTACTTTCTATTCTTCAACTTTCTACTCCAGCTATGATTACAAAATGTGAATCATTATACACATTAATGTTTCAATTCAACTTGTGAAACTATATGCTTACATTCCTGCTATCACTTATGCTTATAACCACATAAGAAAAAGTGTTAGAGGCAACATATTTTGGGGTCAAAACTATAAATAGAAGATAAGTAAGAACTCTTGGAAGATGTGAACAGATGGCACTTGAAAAGGATGGAAAAAAATATGAAAACAGTTCTAAAGATATCACTACGTCTGATTGAAGATAACTACAAAGGGAAAACTGTAAGTTTGGTATGATGTGTTTCTGAAGATATAATCCTGACGATGCAAATAAAATCAATGATAAGTTTTATCACATGACTTAATGGCTGCATATAACTCTACAGTATGATGTGTGGCTATAAAATAACAGGACTGAGGCTGCCATAGAGTATGTACACATGTACCAAAGATTTACAAACCAATAGCTGAGTAGCATGAAGCTTTTTCACTCGAATGCAGCATCACTGGTATCTGTAGACAAATCAGTGTGGCCATGGTCTCCATTTGTGTGAGAGCTCTTACTTTGTTTTCCCAGAAAAATGATAAATGTAACAATAGAGCAATGAATTGTCTTGAAGTTTCACACAAAACTTTGAAAAAGGGTTACTGAAACATTTCTTTTACTAAAAGAACTGTATGCTAAAGACTGTGTATCACATACGTAAGTTTCTGAGTAGTTCAAGCATTTTCAAGATGGCCGCCGATCAATTGATGAAACCGTAAGAACTGATACAGAATACATAAGGCAAATTTTACATAACCAATTTAAAATAAGAAAAATGTGTCCAAAACTGGTGCCGAAAATTCTCATATTGCACAAAAACCTCCTGAAAATGTATCCAGAAACTTCACTGAGAGTGAGAGAAATTCAAATGAGCAAATCAAGATTCAAAGAGGTGGTGAATGATTGGGTTTTTTTTCCCAAGACTTCAGTGTTCGTGTAACTGTATCTCCACTGGGTTTCCGAACGTCAAACTATGAGGTTGTTGCTCTGTGAGAAAATAAGAACAACCTGAATTGTGGAAGGACAGGGCATCGTTTCTGCATTAAGACAACACACCAGCTCATACTGCACTTTCTGTTAAGAGGTTCCTGGTGAAGTACAGCATCCCGATGTCAGACCATCTACCTTATTTGCCTGATCTAATGCCACATGACTTATCTATCCCCCAAGGTCAAATCTGCATAAAAAGGAATAAGATTTCAGCCCACTGAAGCAGTGAAGAAACAATGACAGGTGTCATCAAGACACTCACAAGGGAAGATTCCAGCACTGTTTCCAGTAATGGAAAATTCACATGAAGTGTTGTAAGGGTAAAGGTGGGGTATATATTGAGGATGACAATAACTGCATATGTATGTTTTTGAAATAAAATGTTTTAACACAATAGTCCCATCATTTAACAGCCACATCTCTTATAGCATATAATTCCTTGGCTGTTAAAACCAATGAATACAAACAGAACAAGAGGTAGTTAACCAAGTCTGGGGGCCACCTCTGTAGCTTGAATATCAGCCTACGACTGATAAGTGGGGGACTTGAATTTGAATTCACATACTTGTGAAGACTGGTACTTACTGGAAGATTATTCGCTGGGTTTAATCAGCTTCACATAGATTAATAAAAGAACTACCTGAAGGAGAAGTAATGGCTCTGGTTTGATGAAGATGGTATTAATGGCCAGGATTGCAGAGTGCTAACAACAGTGACATCCAATAATATTGCTAGATTATGACGAAGTGACCGACTGACAGCACAACACTGGTCAATCGTCAATGTTTTTAGTTCTTGTGTGTGAAGTCGATGGTATGCTACAGGAACAACAAGTTCATAAAGTGGAAGAAAAAAGCAATAGGAATTACAAATTAAACAGACTATTGAAAATTAAAGTAAACCACACACTGAAAGAAGCAAAAAAACTGACAGTGAAATAGTGAGATCAACAAATGAAGAAATAAAAAAACAGAAGTATCAGAGGAAAGGACAGAATTTATGCTGTAGGGATTTTTTTTTTACGATTTCACATCTTCTGATACAGTTATTATAACTCTAATTTTCCTTGTGCTTGGCAAACCATCATTTAATTAATACTATAGTCAGTTAAGTCTTTACCAATACATTTTTCATCAAATATATCCCAAAAAACAGATAACTCTTCTATTTCCTAATACTCTAACAAACCACAACAAGGTTAGCATCACTGCCTGTAGACTGCGGGGTCCCAGGATCGATTCCCAGCTTGTTTGAAGATTTTCTTCATCTGGGTACTAAGTGTTGTTGCTGTCTAATCATTTCATCCCATCTTCATCACAATGACGTGGACATCACCAGAGTGGCATCAAAGAGAAAGAATTGCACCAGGAAACCGAACAACGCAACAGATGGGGTCTCCTGGTCAATAAAACCATAAATATGATCATTTCAGTTTTACCTTCTCCGTTACTTTTATTCTCTGCTTTCTCTGTCATCACATTTTGGGAAAACTCAGCTGGTTTTGAAAGGAGGCACTGATTACTACTCTTCACCATTTAAAACTCCAAAACAGCATTCTGCAGAATGTAAGGCTTCTTGAAAATCCAATAAAGATTTCACAAAATGTGGCAGATGACTTTCATAGAAGCCTACAACATTACTGATGACAAAATTAAGACACGTTACATGTAGTATAGATGCATTTGATATTTCAAAACTTACACTAAACACATACATAAAGTGTCTTAACAAATAAATTCAATGAATTGAGAAAAGGATACGGGACAAGAAGAATTGCACCATGAGCAAGATGACCTAAAATGTATGTCACATCATGACCAAGTCCTCTGTTCAGTACCTCAACTTGCTGACAACTGTCTTGCAATGTTTCTGCTGCTAGTGCTGCCATATTGTCCACAGAAAACATCTCTCCATGGTGACTGAAGCCACGATTAACTGCCTTCCAGAAAAGTTGCTCCACAGACAGCGGCTGCCTTGTCAAAGTCGAAGCCATACTGAGAGCGACAAGCCCACATCTAAGGATTAAATAAGTTGTTATACTAACAACAACAACAACAACAACAACAACAACAACGAACAACCACCACCACTACCACTATTATTGAAATGATTTTTCCTCGAAGCAACACTACATTAAAAACATATCACAGTCCTGCAAAATTTCTGCAAGTGTTGACAACAGTAAAACACAAACAAATATAAGGGGCCATCAAATAAAAACATGACAGATGGAAAGAAGTAGGCAAACTGTTTATTATTTTAAAAGTTATCGCCGTAATTTCGCACTGTGAGACAAGATGGTCAATATCTTCATAGAAAAATGCTTGAGGTTGCCTGTGGAACCATGATTGTACCCAGGCAGGCACCTCTTTGTCTGCAGTAAATCGACAACCACGATCATCTTTCCTCAGGGCTCCAAAAATATGGAAACCGCTTGTGGGGAGATGGGGACTGTATGGAATATGTGCAAGTGCTTCTCAGTGAAACTTCTGCAGCATTGTCTAAACAACCTTGGTGACGTGGGCCAGCTAACATTTTTATAAGAGTGCACTGATTATCTTGTCTCTAAGAAAGACAAATGTAGTAACAGTTATGTTGATTATTGTAGAAATTATAAACAGTTTATTTAGTTTTTCCCCCATCTGTCTCATTTTCATTTGACTGCCCAATATGTCAGATAATGGTAGGTATTATTGTAAAGCCTCTGCTGTATAATATGTCAAAAATGAGTTGTGTAACAACTATCAATTCCTTTGATTATTAACTTTCTTCTCCATAGTTTGGAGCAAGGTATTGTTTTTAAAGCTGGTTGAGCATATCTGCAAATATAACCTTCTGAGTGTCACAATTTGTACTACAAAAGGGCCTCACCACTGTACATGTCATCTACCATTTCACTGATTATGTATTAAAACATCTGAATGATAAGATTTCACCTACCAGCACATTTTTGATCTGTCTACGGCACTTGACTGCACAAATCACAACATCATTTTATAGAAATGTTAACGTTATGGATTTTCAGCCACTGTGTAATTGTAAGTGATTCACTTCATATATAACCGATAGGAAGAGCAAACTGTCATGTTAAATACCTTACACAGCTCTTGAGATGAATCTTCTTCTCAGTGGCAGAAATCACAACTGGTATTTCAAAGGGCTTAATTATGGAACCATTCCAGTTCTTTGTACATATAAATGACCTACCATCTTATTTTGATAAAGCAGGAATAGTGCTCTTTGTTGTGATGCACGTATCATAACTACACCCAATAGGGCATCAAGAACAGGAGGTACCTTAAACAAAAGTATTCACAAGTATTGACTGGCTCTTGATGAAAAGCATATCACTTAACATAAGAAAAACATAGTTCATCCAATACTGTAAAAGGTAATTTGTTCAGAACTTGAATTGGAAATCAAACAGGGCCTATCACAAACACTTTGGTGCAGCAATATTTACTGTACATGTAACCACTGATTTTTGGCAATGACAGCATTACAAAGTTAGCTTACTCTGCACACTTCCATTCATTGTTGTGATACAAAATGATTTGCTGAGTCAATTTCACAAAGAGAGAAAGTATTCATTGCATAGAAAGTTACTGTAATATCTGCCATCTATCTTGAATGAAACTGTTCTGGCCAGCAATTCTGTCTCATAATTCCCAGTACATTTACAGGCCTAAAAGGTTCGTTGAGAGGAACAAGGCACATGCTGATAAAACAGCATTCATAAATTCAACATGAGTGACAAAAATAGCCTCCACTAACAACTTAACCTTAAATTTGCACAGAGACAAGCTGATAATGGTGTCATAAGAATATTTGACCATCTCCTTTAAGAATCAATCTAGAAAGAATAGTGATTACAAAACACTTGGCCATCTCATCCTAGACTACTGCCCAAGTGTGGGATGCTGAAAGAACTAAACTGGCAGACACTCAAAGACGAATGTAAAGTATCCCATGAAAGCTTACCTAGAAAGTATCTAGGAACAACTTTAAGTGGTGAATCTAAGAATATGCTGCAACCCACTACTTATCATTCCCACAGGGAGTGTGAAGAGAAGATTAGACTAATTGCAGCTTGCACAGAGGTATATGAGCAATCATTCTTCCCACATACCATATGTGAGCAGAGCTCGAAAAAGTCTAAATAACTGGTGAAATGGGAAGTACCCATTATCAAACACTTTACAGTGGTTTCCAGATTAAAGTCTAGAATTGGAATAAAAACACCAGCAGACAATAAAACAAAATGAAATCAAACCTGCATGACAACACCATCTTCTCTATAAATAAATGTTAAAACAGAAAAAATCTGTATTGATCCACGTAACACACAAAAAACTGAACTAGTCTGTATACATTTCCATTTATATACATACCAGTAGTTCATTTAATTTATCTTCCATGTCAGATAAGTCCCTGAATAGCAGTCTCTTAGTTTCCTTATTATGTCTCTTTCCTGGATGATTTGTTTCAATAGGGTCATTCCATGCCAAGTGGTCTATAGGCTCCCACATGACCCTCATGGATTTTGATGAAATATCTCTGTAAGTATTTGCATGAAAGAAACAAAACTTGCCCATCTTATACAAATTTTAGAGTTCTTTAAAGTAAAATATTAAGAAAAGTATTTCTGAGCAATTTTCATATAGATAATTTGAAGCAAAGTTGGGCGAAAAAATAGCTGTTAAAAAAATGCGAACTTAAGTTTTTTATATCTCCAAAAGTAATTGTGGGATGTACATGAAACTTTGCATATTATAACTCACCAACACAAGGTCTTAGCATATAAAATTTCATTCTCCTATTGCTTTCCATTATTTCACAAATCTAGGGTGAAGTTGACAATTTTTCAAAAAGTGCTAAAAATGGGTATTTTTAGTCAAATTTTTCAAAAAAGTGTTTTCTCCAAACTCTTCTAAACTATGCTCATTAGAAAGAGCATATTCTAAACTATCTAGAAAAGTGGATTTGGTTTTGCAAAGCAAGCATATAAGGCCCTAAAAAGTAGCATCATCAAAGAGGCGCACTGAAAGTTTGAACATATTTTTCTGGCACTCAAATTATACCTGAAATCTTTTATTTTGCCTTATACATGTTTATTAATGTCTGGGATAAGTGAAATAAGAAGTCCTGATGAATAGGACCTAGCTTAAGTCCGAATAGCAAAAGAATAAAAATAGAAAATGTTATTTCTTAATTGTCACCTCCCCCCCCCCACTCTCTCTCTCTCTCTCTCTCTCTCTCTCTCTCTCTCTCTCTCTCTCTCACACACACACACACACACACACACAAAATTATTATTAAGAATGAATGTAAATCGTAAAATTTATTTGCATAATCATCTAATTATTGGTTGCCTGTTTAATGAACAACACCAGCTTACTGATGGAAAAGAAGTGTATAAATGAGTTGCTATGGTCCATGGTGGCTTAGCCACTGCTAGTTTCATTTCACCTGAGAAAACCAGCATTCCCATTGCCATAGGGGCCACACCCGATAGCTTAGCAACAGCCATGGGTGGGTTTCTTTACCACAGGATCCCAAGCCTGATAAGGGTTTCTTTAGACAGGTTCCCAAACTTGATAGTAAAATTATTTAAGTGCCCTGTGTTAAATTAGACGGCACTCTTGGGTTCCTTAGATTGTTTCCTCTAACCTATTTCAATTTTTGATGTGCTACATTAATTTTCTGATGAATACCAAGAGGAATTGTGTATTGCCGGGCAGACGAATTTACTGAAGGAGCTGGAATAACTGCAATAATGTGGTGTTCCAGAACCCAGCACTTGTCACTTCTTGGTGGCCAATAAAATGAATTTGCTGGACCATGTGGGTGCATAAAGTTTATTAATGCATCCCTTTGCTCTGTGGAGGTCTCACAGATATTCCCAATCCACCACACGTTTTCATAGATGCATGCAACATATTGTCCTGGTTGGAGAGCAGACATTAATATGCCTCCTTCATTACTGTGACCCATTTTAGCTAGAAAAGATGAACAATCATTTGAAACTCTGCTGACCTGAATTGTTGTTTCATCAATACGTAAAAAGTGATGATCTTCTCTAGTGCCTCCTACAGTTTGTCCAAGTTTAAACCTCTCTTCTTGTGGCACAATATTTTTTTCAATTTCATCTTTACAGACGAAAACAAATTTAATTCCATTTATGTTTTCAGAGCAGAAGTGAAACAGATCTAGGGGAGTAAGAATTTGTCCATTAAGTGGCCGTTGCAAGCTTGCTCTTGCTGCTAACCGCTTTGTTGTACCTCCAATCCCATCACAAGGTGATTTCCCGTGACTAGGCGCAAAAAAATTCCATTCGGCTGTCATTCCAAAATCACTCTTATGATAGCACAAATTTAGGAAATTCTTGAGATTTTTATATTGAGCACTGGAGCCATCACTGAAATAATGAATGTGGGATATCTGTGCAAACCGTGCTTTTATATATTTGATGAGCTCCTTGATAAAAACGTGAACTGCAATAGTCTCATGCCGCAAACAATCACTGATAATGCAAAAACTTAAAGATTCTACTTTCTCATTTTGACAAAAGTAGATAACAAATGGATGAATTGTTGCTTGACTATTGTCCCAGTGGAAGCCTTGCACAACATCCTGAATGATAAAAGACTAATTTTTGCAAAATCCATTAGGACAACAAGCCCATTGTCTTTCAGATGACATTGAAGGCCTTTAAGATGTAAGCTTTGATGCTTGGCAATGTAATGATGGCATGACAGACTCCATATTTTAGTTTTTACGTCTTCAATAAATTCACCCACTACCATTTGCTTTGTGTCCAGTGTGACCCGTTCGGTATGTACCCATTGCTTAAACACAATAACTTCCTGTGGCTCATGATCTAGGAAATAGCTGGCAATTTCAGATGCTATAGCTTCGGGCCCAGGACACCTTTCACAGTGATGTAGCATGCACTGTTTATAGTTCAAACTGCAAACTGCCTTGCTGAGAATCTCCTTATAATTTTCATGTATACCAGCTCCGCTAAGTATAAGCTTAACATTTTGGTGAATTGCACAGACGCAAACTGCATGCATTGCAGCTGATCCTACTGTTACACACCATTTGGGTCTTAGTTCACAAAACTTTGAGAACCCTATTTCTGGACCATTTATATTCTTATGGATAACATACATTTCCCGAAAATTGCAAAGTAACAATCTTTTCTGCATGTATGTCTTTCTATCTAAAAGTCTAACTCAAATATTATCTTTTTTTCCAGGGCACACCCTACTATACTCATCATCTTCAAAAAAAATTTGCACTCTACTAGCAACTTCTGTTGGTAATTTCCTGCTTTGCCTATTTTCGGGAAGTGCCAGAATGCCCTTCTCTGCCTTAAGCTTCCGAGCATTCTTCACCATTCTTTCGGACACGCCAAACTGAGCTGCTGTTTGTCTGACTGTCCAACTTACAGGTACCAAGGTTAAAATTTGCATCTGTTCTTTATGAATTGCATTCTGCATCTTGGCTTTCAGTTCAGTTGGCAAATGTGCATAGTCGGCACAGTTTCCACATTCCTTAATTTCACTAGCATCTTCAATTTGTCGGTTTACTCCCATTGCATTTACAATTCTGTTTTTAATAACATTTTGAGCCTTTTGAATTTTCTTCTTCACATATTGGAGCTTATCTCTGTAGCTTACTGTTCTCTTCAGGGGTGAAATACCGATAAACAATAAGCTACTATTTAATTCTTTTTTTGGTGTAAAGTCCTCATCAGAATGTGATGATGAGGCTGATAAAGCTTCATCCAAGTGTTATTCAAGGCACTAATAAACATTTATTAGGCATAATAAAAGGTTTCAGGTATAATTTGAGTGCCAGAAAAATGTGTTCAAACTTCCAGTGCGCCTCTTTGATGATGCTACTTTTTAGGGCCTTATATGCTTGCATTGCAAAACCAAATCCACTTTTCTAGATAGTTTAGAATATGCTCTTTCTAATGACCATAGTTTAGAAGAGTTTGGAGAAAACACTTTTTTGAAAAATTTGACTAAAAATACCCATTTTTAGCACTTTTTGAAAAATCGTCAACTTCACCCTAGATTTGTGAAATAATGGAAAGCAATAGGAGAATGAAATTTTATATTCTAAGACCTTGTGTTGGTGAGTTATGGTGTGCAAAGTTTCATGTACATCCCACAATTACTTTTGGAGATATAAAAAACTAAAGTTCACATTTTTTTAACAGCTATTTTTTCGCCCAACTTTGCTTCAAATTATCTATATGAAAATTGCTCAGAAATACTTTTCTTAATATTTTACTTTAAAGAGCTCTAAAGTTTGTATAAGAGGGGCAAGTTTTGTTTCTTTCATGCAAATACTTAGAGATCTCAGTTGCTGAAAATTCAAGGATGCACCATTGGACGCTGTGCTAGGGTTTCAAACAAGTGACTATATCTCTGCAAGTATTGAATTTCTGAAACTGAAACTTTACCAGTGTTCATTGAGAACATGTGTGAATGTTCATACAAAATTTCATCAAAATCCATGATAGTCATGTGGGAACATTTCTCGATATTAGACCACTTGGCACGGAATGGCCCAATAATCAAACGAAGCTCTCTTTCTTCTCTTTTCCCACATTAATGAATCATGAATTACATCATATGTATTGTTACAGCATGAAACTACTGAAACAAGTATGTCTGAAACCATTGTTTTAGGGGAAGGATCTTGGTGCTTGGTTCCTATTTGAACTAGGAACACGAAGTAAAAAGGGTTTGGTTTAGCCCATACCAACGAACATTTGTATAACCATTCAAACAACTGTCTTATTGTAGTTATGTTACATTACATCAAACAAGGTTTGAACAAAAAATCAGAGCTGGGACCCAAGCAAACTGTGTGAACTGATTAATTCCTTCTTCAAAAAAATTTTAACTGGGATGAAATTAATGCTCAGTTAATGGTACCATTTGTATGTACTCAGCTCATATTTTACATGTAAAAATTGTCACTCTATGGTTTTTCCAGGTTTAAGTTTGCAAGTATGTACACTTCAGAACTTTCTACCCTGTTTATTATTTATTGTTGGTGAATTAGGTTAATATGTGGTACAATATTTTTGACAGTATAAAACTGGACAATTTTTTTCCCCAGAAGTTGAAAAATAGCCAATCTGTGTAAAACCAGTCAGTAACATTCACAAAAAAATATTATTTACAATTTCTTCAGCTGATTCTTTGCTCAGCTTCACACCAATGCTTGCATCATCTGCAAACAATTCAAATTCTGGCTTTTGAGGCAGATGATGTGGAATCCTTATTTGTATTCTTGAGCAGCCTAGGAAGCTTTCTAAATTATTCTTCTTAAATAGCAACAAAATCGGAGATAGGCTGAATTACATATTCCATACATATCTAACGTTTCTAATAGAATATTATGAGTGATACAATCAACGACCTTCAATAAGTCACAGATGATCTCAACTGGTGATATTTTATCATTTACATACGCTTACATATCGGCAATCATAGACCCTAAAGATCAAGTGCTGACCTTAAAATGTTCCTCCATAGAGGGCAATCTTATACACTTTGGACCCACTTCTCATAGAAACCCAGTCACTGAAGATCCTACTGCAGTCTGTCCTCTCATCAGTTCCCTGGTCTTCTTGCTGGACAGGTTCCATGATGTTTTCGTGAAAGCATAACTTTGGGCTAGTGTCTGGCCTCCTGGCAATGTGTCCGCAGTCTTATTCTACGTGTTCCCATTTTCAGCATGATGTTCAATTGTTTCATCAAGTTGCACAATTCCTAGTTCTTTCTAAATCTCCAAGTGTCCTATTCGTGGGTTGGACAAAAGATTTTTCTCCAGATTTTCTGTTCATAAGTCAACTGGTTTTCTTCATCTTTTTCTGGAGTACTTTGGTCTCTGTTCAATATAAAAACACTAGTATTATCACTGCATTATAGGTTTCAAGTCTGGTTGTAATACATTTTTGATGACATCTCTGCTCCTGACAGAAATAAGTTTCAGACTCAATGACAGTATGTTATTAACTTCTTGTTTCATGTAATTACGCCTGTTGAACCAGATGCCATCTACTCTGGCCACCTTCCTCATTCCTATGTGTAATGAAAGATTATTAGTGGCTTCCCTTAATACTCCATTTCTGCCTTCTTCGCATTAATGCTCAGTCCAACAATGGCATTATTTGCCAAGTCTACTATAGTTCCTGTCATCTCCTCCAACGCCGCTATGGTTGCAATGTCATCTGCATATTCCAATAACTGTGTTCTTACATTTAGCTTAACTCCTTCGCCTTATCTTTTCATTTCCCAACTACTTTCTCCATGACCAAATTAAAAAGCAATGGTGAAATGGCATCACCTTGCCTCACAACTATTCTGATGACAATTCCTTGGGCTGGTTCCCCTAGTATTTCACCTTGGCTTTTGTCTCGGCTGTACTCACCTTCACCAATTAGCTCCTTCGGTATGCCCTACTTCTTCAGGACATTGTACATACTTAATCTGTTTACAACATCATAAGCCTTTGAGAAATTTACAAATGTTACCAGAAACCAGTAGGTTAATTCCAAGTACTTCTCTCAAATTTGTCTCGTGATGAAAAATTCATCCACAGTTGACCTTCCTGTCTGAAAACCTGCCTGGTACACTCCAACAATTTCTTCAGCAAAAGGCTTCAGCTTTCAAGAATTATTAATCATAACACTTTGTTTTGTACAGTCAGAAGAGATATCCCTCTATAATAGCTACAATTCATTTTATTGTTCTTTTTGTGCAGTGAGACAATGCCCACAACCATTTCCTATCATTGATAGATTTTACTATGTGCTCATCAAGTGTATAAATACCTGTCTCAGTAGAGTGGCCCTTTTGAAATCCAGCACTGACTGGCTAAGTATCTCATTACTACACAGGTAGGTGATAACCCTGGTGTCCATTAGTTTCCAGATATTCTAGTAAACAGTGCAAGGAATGACACTGGGTGGTAGTTACTGATATCTGTGGAAAAATCTTCTTATAGAGAGGCCCAAGAATGACATATTTTAACCTGTGTAGGAAAACCCCTTGAATTAAATGCATTACATATGTGACTAATAACATTATATGTTATTGGGACGCAAGTTTATAGTGAGTTATTGGATCTGTTGTCCACCCCATAGCGAAAATTTGTTTTTTAGTGTCCTGGTGATCTTTCTTGTTTCAGATGGGGAAGTGAAATTAATTTTTATTTCATTAAATGTCCTCTGTATCACTTCATTGGTTTTCTGTTTTGCTATCTCTCCTGAACTACTTGCACCAATTTTCTCACTTATTTCTAAAAAGTGATTATCATATCTGCTACACATCAACTGCCTTTCAATATGTTCTCACTGTCTTTCATAGAAATAGTGCCATATTCTATAGCTTCTTTCCCTGTCTTTCTTACCAATATTCCATATTAACCTGATTTTACTGTCTGATCTGTTGATCTCAGACAAAATGTTAAGCAACACAGATAAGCAGTAGAAAAAGCAACATAGATAACTTTCTCTGCCACAACAATTGACCAGATATATACAAACACAACTAAGACGCATGACCATAATCTTGATGACTGGTTTAGAAGACCACACTGCTGCCAAACATTTCTGCTGAATTAAATGCTAATTTCGAAACACAGTTACGACACAGACCCGGCCACCACACAAATCAAAACACCCTCCATGAACACCACCCAATACAAAACAAAAATACATTTGATTACAATGTGCATGCATGCCACGCTCATAACAACACAGCTCACACACACACACACACACACACACACACGTGGGAACAGGGAGAGAATAGAATTCTTGACTTTTTTTTCTTTGCATCTGTATTACTCTCAGGGATGTAGGTTAGGGTGACAGACTGATCTGTAGCACAGCCCAATACCTAGATTAGGTTGAAATGTGAGAGTTTGGTTGAGAGCCGGCAAAGCATAATTGATGGGTTCAGGGGTCGACAGAAGCGTCCGATCCCACACGCCGGCTTTGACCCGTGACATAAGGGTGTCGTCGTGTGTGACGTCATGACGGCGCGGAGTTTGGTTTGAGTGTGGCTGTCTCCAGTTCTGTTTTATTTTATTTACTTTTCTGATTTGTTCATTCTATCTCGTGAGATATTTTTTTTTTATTTAAAAACACTTATTACTTATTTTAATTATCTGTTTCCTCCAATTTCTGTTTTAGTTTATTATATTTATCTTTCTGATCTGTTCGTTCTATCCCGTGAGATTTTTTTTTTTAAAGACAAAAAACACTAATCAGCTACTGAAGCATCTTTATCTTCTATGGGTTGCAGGGGTTACAACCCCTGGGGAGGTGGGTGGGTATTCATGCATGGCTGTCTTCACTTACACATTGTAGCTATGCAAGGCGTCTAAATTTGTTTATATTTAGTTTGCCCCCCCCACCCAAAACACCACATTTCCCGCGCTTGTCCCGTTAGTGTCATTAGGCTTCTTGTGGAAAGTGTGTGTGTTTGTTTTTATTTCCGCCATATTTGTGACGTCATGGGTCAAAGCAGACGGGCGGGATCGGACGCTTCCGTATTTCCGGGTTCAGTTGTCCCAAATCATCAATTCTGTTCAAAAAGTATTGAATTTGCATATGATACAAATCTACTAATTTAAAGGAAGACTGCAGATCCTACTGAATGAACAGTGGTGCGTGTATCACAGATTGCTGTGTGGTTATCCTAAAACTAGCCGTTTAAGGAAAAAAGTTTCAACGTGTTTGTGTCTCTCACAAAGGTTGAACCATATACCATAAATAATGAATTAGAAACCAATTGGTACTGTATGAAAAAATGTGTACTGTGCACAGACAAGACTCCTTGTTAAGATGTTGATTTATTTTGTTTACGGAAATTCTCATTTCAGTCGATGATTTTCACACAAAAAGATAATTATTTGAAAGAGACCATCCAGAAACTCATGCAACCATTGTTTTAAAAATTACAATTCCTTACACTGCCTTGCTTATGTATCTTGGAGATCACATAATTTGTGAACATAATTATGGGGAACAAACACAGCCTTGTTCATACAAAACAAGATGTTCACACATACAATACTGTGTGAAAGCTGCATTTACACAGACAACACAAACAAAAATTAAGGAAAAGCACCACTGTAAACAAGTAACCAGTTTTATAAAAATATTAACTGACGAAATTACAGCAATACATCTACCTTTCTAAATAAGTTCTATAATAATAATAATAATTTTTTAATGGAACTTAATAGGCTAATCGATATTGGTGACCTTCCAGACTTTCCTGTATATCTTAATGTTTTAAAAAGGCTACTTTGTATATTTTTAACATTGGCACAGTATATTTTTCTCCTGGCTGTAAAAGCTGTAAAGTGGCAACTGGAATTTCCAACTGTGAGTACAAAGGTAGATGCTACAGCTGTGTCAAACAACAAAAACAATGATACACTAACAGAACAGGGAAGGACACCAGCTGTTAATGCTGTTAAGTGATTTGGCTGAAAAACAGACAAACTAAAACTTCTGCATGAAAATTATTTTGTGCTATCATATAACGAGGCAACAGTTTATATATGAAGACACAAGTATCAACAACAGCTGGATTCTTCTGAGTTACAGCTTTTGTGTCGCTTTTCACAATCCACCACAAAACCAAACAACTTTACTGGTTAGTAATCAACTACTATTCAGTCTAAATTCATTTATAATTCCTGATAGTCCTTTGAGCACAATGGTCATGCATTCGCTATACCCTCAATTCTGAGTAAGATAGATAAAATTTTTGTGCCAGAAAACTTACTTTGGTCCATCTTGAAGTATTGGCTGTATGTGGTTGTAACATAATACTTCTGGAGGATATTCGCTTCTTTCTCGTTCCCACAGCAGTCTCGTTGCCTCAAATAACTCTTGCTCTGGATGCTGAAATCCGCACGGTATTACACTGACTGGTACAGTAATGAAGCCACACGCACTAATCGGATTTATCGGCGGGATGCTATTGAGCAAAACAGGCATAACAGGTGGAGGTGGCGGTGGGAAGTACATGTCATCTCTTCCAGACATCTGAGCAGCTTTATACAGGGATTACGGCAGCTAACAATTTGATTTATAGTGTCAAACGCTGTCAGCTAAAAACATTACATTTAAATGTCTGCCGATGAAGCGCGCCGTAGCCATCAGACATATAAAAATCAATTCATAACAATGAAACTTGTGATCTACATTATTCAAAAAATATATACACCATTTACTCTGGTATTCACTATTCACCTACACTCTTCTTGCATGCTATTTGACACCTCCACCACTGCATCCCACTCTCAAAGAGATAACAACTAAATCTCAGAAATCGAACAATGTTGTTTGAATTGTGACTGCATCTCTTCATAAAGAAACGCTTTGCTAACTGTTTCAAATCCACAATCGACATTCTCATCCACTCTCTACTACTCAACCGAAACTTAAGTCGTATAAAATAACGATAAAAAGTCATAACTCTTGATTTTGACCCCTGGCAAACTGACGTCACTATTTCCTTTTAGAAGGGTTATAAATCGACTGCAACTAAACAGCATATTTACAGTTCGTCTCCACTTCCCTATGGAAAAATCAGTAGATTTTATTGTAAGTTTTCCACTCAGTTTGCTGATAGGTTTTGTCAAGAACAGTCACTATGGCAACAACGAAATAAAGAAGTATACATTTCGTTCTATGCATAGATCGATAACTAAAGGGTGGAAGCCAATTAAGTAAAACATTTTATTTTAAGCAAACTAGCCACACGTGCGTGCAAACACACACAGAATGTCGTTGTATAAGTTTTCACTGAAAAAATGTGTAGCAGATCTTCGTTTCAACCTCTCCTGTAGAAATGAATAAAGAACGAACAAGATCAGCAGCAGTGTCTAGCGAGGTTAGCAGAAGGAAATATTTGCCTCCTTCCCACCTGAATAATTTTTATTAGGAAGCAGACTAGAGAAGAGCTTAGGATAAGGAGAGTCAGGCTGTTATACGAGGTAAGTGGTTCATCAGAAGTGACTAAAAGTAGTAGTCATAATAAGCAGCGCAAAACCAACTTTCTCCCATTTCATACAACACTCTTATAATACATCATAATGTTCAATCATATTACAAGAACTGCAAATAATAGTAGACTCCGATCTGAAAGTTAATGTTATCTGTGTAACAGAGCATTGACTAAAGAAACAGCAAATAGAAACTGTATAACTCCCTGATATTTCCACTCAGTAATCTGATATGGAGTAATATTCTGGGGGAATGCACCTTGTTGTCGATCCCTATACAAAAGCCAATGCCAGGTTATCAACTTATCAGAAAAGTGTACTTCATGGGGACAAGCAATTATATAATCATGGCCCCAACATCAATAAATTGTTAAAGGAAGGAAGCTTATTGAAAAATGAAGCTGATGCACCACAATTTCCAGTATTTAAATGAATTCGTCACTAACTGAAATGGAATCTTATTATGTAAAATTACCAAACATAATACAGAGATTTGTGTGATACATCACACTAACTGCATGTATGATATTGTATTAACATAGCCATTGTCATTTACATCACACTTCAAAACAGTCACTTGTAATAAATTCTATTATTGTAATCTTGACCTCCTCTGTATTTTTATTACCACATATATATCTTTATAAGATGTCACAGGACCAAAAGTAAATAAATAAATTGTTATGTTGTCATTTGACCTAGAGTTTTATGGCATCATCAGACATACATTATATTAGAGCTGTCAGAAATCTAGACAGCACTGTGCAAGGTCATCACTAACTAATCATATTGGGACTCTGATAGCCATGGACAATAAACTGTGTAGCGATATAGACTATGACAGTTCAGTGAACTATTTATCTGAATTAATGAACTGGTCATTAAAATTAGATGACATAATCTGTCTCTCCGAACGTCATGTGATCAACAGTATAGATGTGACAAGTATAACCAGATTTAAGTTAACATCTCACTTCTGTACAACAGAAATGGAGAAAGGAGGAGTTCCAAGATTCGTCAGGAATTGCCATAAATTGAAGAAAATAGACATCTGTAAATTTTGCTGAGATCTTCATATGGAAGCATGTCTGACAGAAGCAGATATCATAGTTAGTGTATACTGGGCACAAGCTGGTAACTTTAATGTGTTCATAAACCACCTTGAAGCTCTAATAGTGTATTTAATAGTAAAAAAACAAGGAAATTGTGGTTACTGGTGCTTTTAATGTAGAATTTCTCTGTAACTCTTTTAGCAAGAATTCATTACAGTCGCTAGTATTCTCTACAATAATTAATTAATTAAAATTTTTACCAGCTCTGAGACTTGAAACCATGTCTTCTGCTTAACAGGCAGATGCACTATCCATTGCACCACACTGAGACTCAAGCCACTACACCTGCACAGACTACCTAGTATGTCTCTCCCCCCCCCCCCCCCCCTACAGATAGCACAACTGCCTACTAAGCAAGAGACCTGGGTTCAATTCCCAGCACTGGTAAAAACATTTAATTCATTGTATCACCAAATATTATTATTGTAGATAAAGGTGAGACTCAATATGTCTGAGAAACACAAACTGTATATGGTTCATAGCATTATCATTGAGCTTAATTTCTTCTGTAAACTACCCCTTTAGGGCACCTAATTGCCCAAACACAGCAAATGATAATATCCTTATACAAAGGTCTAATGAAAATAACTCTATTACAAAACCATAGTCAGTTATCTCAGACCATGACATGCAGGTCTTGTGGTTAAATGTTAATAGAGTACTGTCAGAATACAAAAGCTCCCAGAACTGAGTTGCAGAGAGTAGTCAATCACCAAAAAATTGATTGTTTTAGAAAACTCCTAAAATACATGAGTGGGAATGACGCATGGCATGAATAAAAAATTCAACACTTTTTTAAATGACGTCCTTACGTCATTTGAAAGCTGTTTTCCCCCAAAAGTAGTCCAGATTAAATCATTGTCTACAAAGAAGACAAGTACTACTTGAGAAATAAAGATATCTTGTATGACAAAAAGGAAACTCTAACTGTCAGTCAGAAAGAACTGTAATATTGATGCTACAGCCCATTATAAGACATGAATGGGAGACACAGGGTAAACAATGGGTGATTGTCGACTGACCTTTGGTTATTTATCATATGTTCTCTGCTTCTGTTAAAAAGATGAAAAATACGAGGGCAGTTCAATACGTAATGCAACACATTTTTTTTCTCGGCCAATTTTGGTTGAAAAAACAGGAAATTTCTTGTGGAATATTTTCAAACATTCCCGCTTCGTCTCGTATAGTTTCATTGACTTCCGACAGGTGGCAGCGCTGTACGGAGCTGTTAAAATGGCGTCTGTAACGGATGTGCGTTGCAAACAACGGGCAGTGATCGAGTTTGGCGGAAAACCAGGGCATCTCAGATATTCATAGGCCCTTGCAGAATGTCTACAGTGATCTGGCAGTGGACAAAAGCACGGTGAGTCGTTGGGCAAAGCTTGTGTCATCATCGCCGCAAGGTCAAGCAAGACTGTCTGATCTCCCGCATGCGGGTCGGCCGTGCACAGCTGTGACTCCTGCAATGGCGGAGCGTGCGAACACATTCGTTCGAGATGATCGACGGATCACCATCAAACAACTCAGTGCTCAACTTGACATCTCTGTTGGTAGTGCTGTCACAATTGTTCACCAGTTGGGATATTCAAAGGTTTGTTCCCGCTGGGTCCCTCATTGTCTAACCGAACACCATAAAGAGCAAAGGAGAACCATCTGTGCGGAATTGCTTGCTCGTCATGTGGCTGAGGGTGACAATTTCTTGTCAAAGATTGTTACAGGCGATGAAACATGGGTTCATCACTTCGAACCTGAAACAAAACGGCAATCAATGGGTGGCGCCACACCCACTCCCCTACCAAGAAAAAGTTTAAAGCCATACCCTCAGCTGGTAAAGTCATGGTTACAGTCTTCTGGGACGCTGAAGGGGTTATTCTGTTCGATGTCCTTCCCCATGGTCAAACGATCAACTCTGAAGTGTATTGTGCTACTCTTCAGAAATTGAAGAAACGACTTCAGCGTGTTCGTAGGCACAAAAATCTGAACGAACTTCTCCTTCTTCATGACAACGCAAGACCTCACACAAATCTTCGCACCCGAGAGGAGCTCACAAAACTTCAGTGGACTGTTCTTCCTCATGCACCCTACAGCCCTGATCTCGCACCGTCGGATTTCCATATGTTTGGCCCAATGAAGGACGCAATCCGTGGGATGCACTACGCGGATGATGAAGAAGTTATTAATGCAGTACGACGTTGGCTCCGACATCGACCAGTGGAATGGTACCGTGCAGGCATACAGGCCCTCATTTCAAGGTGGCGTAAGGCCGTAGTATTGAATGGAGATTACGTTGAAAAATAGTGTTGTGTAGCTATAAGATTGGGGAATAACCTGGTGTATTTCAATGCTGAATAAAACAACCCCTGTTTCAGAAAAAAAATGTGTTGCATTACTTATTGAACTGCCCTCGTATATCATGCTGTGTAAAAGAACATTTTACAGAACAAATGTAAAAACTGTATTGTATATCTTCTGTAATGTAATTTTAAGATTTTATTTTAAGTTCAGGACAGTACATTATTATACTGTGGTGCAGCACTGTGTATGTTTTATGCTACAGTAGATATAGTATTTCCATATATAGCTCACCTGAAATGAGACCTAATGGCCTTTGATTTTTGTGTGTCCCATTTTTTCTTCAATAGCTCGTTACATATAGTATACACATTTATAATTTGTGCAGTGTTGTACGATTTGCTGCTTTCAGAAATTTTGTAAGTGTATCAACAGTGGCAGCTGCTTCATTCCAGGTAGGTGGAGGTGTTGAGTTTGTTACATCAGTCCCTTCATCTTCATAGGATTTGATATCTAGTAGTTGAAGTTTTTGTTGTGGCCCTATATACTTTTTACTATCAGTTTGTCTGATATTCTTCAACTACAATTACTTTATTGCCAGTGTCTTCATCTTGCAGGAAATTTATTTCATTTTGAGCAACATCTAACATTTTAACAACAGCGTCATTTTAGAATCGAATAGTGGAGTCTGTTTCTTTTCCAAGACTTCTGAAGAGTAGCAGGTTTAACTTTATTCCACACCAAACTGGTTCCAAAAATAGCGTATTTAATGTCAATTTTTCTTAATCAGCCTCTGAACAGTCTGAATTGATAACCTCTTGAAGAAAAGAAGCTGTGTAAAAACTTCTGAAATTTTGAATTACTCCCTGTTTTACTAACTGAATCAGTGAAGTAACACTCACACCAAGGTAAGTCACAAATATATACCGTGAGATCAATTCAGAAGCTAGAGAGTGGGCTCTACACTTACCTAGCAACTGTAGAGCCCTTCCCTGTTCAGACAAACCAAGTTCTTTTTCAATTGTCGTTCACAGAATGTACGAAATTATCGAAAAACTAGTCCTTATACAATTCTGAAGTCACCTATGCATTGGAATGAGCTCCATAAATTACAGGAAAATTTAAAAGCTCTTGCATTTTTGGAATTGCCAATAATATAAGATATCAACATGTAGGCACCTGAAGAACACTATACATATGTCAAGTAATACTTAAAAAAACCTTGGTTTCACTTTTCATCTTCACCTGCTACAGCTGAACTAGGCGAATAACACCAAAGTAGCCTATTTCGTTGGCATTGCATTGTAGATTTGACAGGAAGTTAAACAAATTGCAAACAGTTTCTTTGTATTTTTCAGCTGCATTTTGATCTACCGATCATAACTCCCCACCTACGACAGGCTTCTGAATTCCATGCCTAGTTCTGAATCAGTATAACCAACCATAAGAAAATAAACCACAGAATTCCTTACTTTTTCTGTAATCGTAGCTCAGTTACAGGTTCACTTCAGACCTTTTGGCACAGAAGCACTTGTACAAAATTTCATCCAGCTGATCTAGTTTGGGCTTTTTCAAAGAGTTTCATGATTAAGTTTGCTTTACTGCAAATGCCTGTGGGGCAAACCGTTTTTTTGTGTGTCCCATCTTTTCTTCAAAAGCACGTTACATATAGTATACACATTTATAATTTGTGCAGTGTTATATGATTTGATGCTTTCAGCAAATTTTGTAAGTGTATCAACAGCGGCAGCTGCTTCATTCCAGGTAGATGGAATGTTGACCGTAATTTTTTTTAATATCATAGATTTTTGAAGAACCACCTTTGTACTCTTCTATAATCTTATTTCTATTCTCACCTTTCTCAGCCTGATTAATGATGTCAAGCTTTTGTCATATTATAAGCATAGCATATTTACATTTCACTTTCACTTTTTTTAAGAGAGGTGTGGTTGAGAAAACATTTCCATAATAATACACAGCGCCACTGTAATTGCAATATAGAACAGATGTAATCATGATTGCATCATGATTACACTTTAAAACATAACTTTTTAATTGCTGTGGACTATTTGTACATTACAGAAGCTGTCTGGCAGGTTACTGAAACTATTGTTGGCACTACACAACTCGAAATTTATGAACACGACCAATTTCCGCCAAGCACATCTGAAATACTCAATACATACGAGACAGTGGATTACTGAGCGTTGGATTATTGCCAGATACGGGACAGACTGGCAGATACCAGCAAATTATTGAACATGATGGACTGTCAGATGCCAGATTAACAGGTTTTTACTGCAATCTTCCTCACACCAGTATACATAATACCCACAATAAATCTTTAAAACCAAGAAAATTTTATTAGTTATGATAAAATATCAACATAGTTAATTAAAAAGTGTTCTTCTGAGTTTATTCATTAAGTTATTTGTGCAACCAGTCATTTGCCAGTGGAACATTTACCAAACATATGAAACAAGCTAAAGAAATACTGTCAAATTTCACTTTTGGCAGCATTCGTCAAAAGTTTAGAAAATATGTTGTAGAGGCACCTGACTAAATGTACTATATTCTCAAAATCATAGGTTTCTAAAGGATTCTGATATTGAGGTTACTTACACATACAGTGAGAATGTACTTCATTTCTTAGGCAATACATGACAAGGTGTCAGTGTAGTCTGTGAAATGCCCAAGGAATATGACTGTGTAAACCACAAAATCGTTGTAAGTAATTTAAAATGTTATGGTGTAACGGGAAAAGCTGAAAATGGTTCAAATCCTGTCTCTCTAATAGGAAACAATGGAGGTTAATAGGAAAGAGTTTTACCTCAAGATATAAGCTGTCATCCAGCTGTCAAATAGTTACATATAGTGTCCCACAAGGTTCTATCTTGGTGACCTTATTTTTTCTTGTATACTATATCAGTGACATAACCAGATGCCAAGTATGTTTTGTTTGCAAGTAATATAAACATTGAAATAAATAGAATATCAAGTATAGTTTCAGGAAGGTCGATTAAGGGAATTTTCATGGAGATTAGTAAATGGCTCCTAACAAATTTTTTCTCACCAAAGTTCGAAAAGCACATTTCTTCAGTTCAGAAGAGGTTTCCCCTACTATATGCCTAAAATATCACAACAGGCAGGTAGACGAGGATGGCAGTGTCAAAGTCTTGGGATTACCCCTTGACAATAAAATCAACTGGGAGCAGTACACCAAATAAATTTTGAAGCACGTAAAACATCTCTGTTTGCAATGCCGATTTGTTGTACACAGACAAAAAAAGGCCAGCATACTTCGCTTACTCATGTCATATGGGATCATTTTTTGGTGTCACTCATCAAGGCGAGCTAAATTTCTCAGAGTCCAAGAAAGAGTAATACGAATTATTTGTTCTGTGAACTCAAGAATGCACTGTAGAGGCCTGTTCAAGGAATTGGTGGAAGTAACTGCTAGTTTCCGATATATTAATCCCTTAACAAAATCTGTAGTATATATTATACACCTTTTTCACCTCCAACAGTTCAATTCATCGAATTAACGCTCGAAATAAGAATAACGTTCACAAAATTTTTTAAGATCACTTACTTTGGTTCAGAAAGGTGATGTTTATACATGAAAACACATTTTCAGTAATTTTCAAGCAGCCATAAAAAGTTTAAATATAAACAAATTTCACTTTAAGAGGAATCTAAAGGATTTATTAGTTCCCAGCTCCTACTCCACTAACGAATTTCTAATCAGAACCAGCTGATGTATTATTTATTATTAATAATGTCAGATAACAGGTATTATATAAAATCTGAGTTCCGTATATCTTCAGTGCAGAAGTACACTCAGAGTAAATAATTGTAAACTGATTTTCCTCTTTGATGCTGTGTGGCTACAATAACCTAAGAATTGTCTTATACACATAAGGATATCGTATATTTACGCGTTTTGTGACAAGTTTGTCATTATGTTTCAAATGAAAAAATGTTTCGAATTTTTTAACTTCTTCTACATTCATAAGGACTATTTCACCGAAGGTACATTAAGTTTTTTTCTTTACGGAAATGTATTGTGTATTCTTGTTTTTATGATAAGTTGAATATCCTTGACGATGTCCTCACTATGAATCCATGCAATGAAAAGCACATCTAATCTAATCTAAGGGCCTCATTCTATTGCCCTTGCAGAAAGCTGTGATGACAATAACAAGGCAGTGTAGACTTACATAACGCAGAGCTGTTACACAACATTCAACTATTATTATTCTTGCATCAAATATGAACATCCTAGAATAAATGGACAAGTAGAACACCACATGTCATAGGTTATGAGTAATTTCTAAGCATGGAGGAAACTATGTTTATGTACTGCTTATAAACACTATGTTTATCCAACTTCTCTGCAATCCCCCTTCCACTAGTTCACTCCCTTAACTTTTCTAAGAGAATTGTGTTTATTTAATTATGAACAAATCCCATTATTAATGTGTTGTTATAACTGTGTATAGAAAAATGGAAATACAAGCAGTCTCAACATAAAAAAATGCTGCTTTGCTGACACTCTTAAATAAGTATTCAAAATTACATAAAAGTCATATAATTATTAAATACATATACAGGGTGTCCTGAAAAGGACTCCCTGATTTCGAAAACAAAGATCGATAGAGGAATGCAGTAAACGGTATGTTTATTGTGAAAGCTGTAAGAAGTTTATACAGCAGTTTGAAATAACAGTTACAAAAGCTGCTAACAGATGGCGCTGTAATCGCCATACATAATGCCTAGTATAAATAGTGATCCGAAGCCCAGAGCGATCAGTTCCACAATTGAAACGTGAAAGGAGGTTAGCGTACCGAAGGAAGAGATTAAAACCATGTACTCCATTGAACAACGCGTTTTTCTGGTGCTAGAGTACCACAGGTTAGAAGAGAGTCCTACGGCAACAAGGCGAAGTTTTCAAGCACGATTTAATGTTCCAAAAGGACCCGATGCGAAAACCATTCGTACGCTCTTCGCAAAATCAACGAACAGGCAGCGTAACTGATGATCTAGTGGGGCATGTTGGCCGCAAGCAAACCGCAGTTACGCCTGAAAATATCGCCAGTTACTGGAATTATTCAGCTAAATCCAATGTCATCCGTCCGTAGAATTGCATCTGAGACTGGTTTGAAGCGTTCTAGCACGCAGAAAATACTGAGAAAGAGCCTACACATGTTTCCATTCAAATTTCAAATGCACCAGGCCATACCCGTACGAGCGGTGCAACAAAGGGTTGCCTTTACTAATCAGATGCTCACAATGATTGATAGTGATGGATTTGATGTTGGCTGCATCTGGTTTAGAGATGAAGCACACTTCCACCTGAATGGATACGTGAATAAGCAGAACTGGCGATTTTGGGGTTCTGAAAAGCCATATTGGTGTGAAGCAAAACCCCTGTATTCTCCTAAAGTTAGTGTGTGGGCTGCAGTATGCAGCAGAGGCATTGTTGGTCCTTTTTTCATTCGAGAAACGGTCACTGGTGCACGTTATGTTGCAATTTTGGAACAATTTGTCGCCACACAGCAAGCGTTAGAGGATCGACCAGGTACTGAATGGTTTATGCAAGATGGAGCCCGACCATATCGGACCAAACAAGTGTTTCGCTTTCTTGAGGAATACTTCGGGAATCGAATCATTGCTTTGGAATATCCCAAATTTACTGGTGCAGGCATGGACTGGCCTCCATATTCGCCGGATTTGACTCCCTGTGACTTTTTTTGTGGGGCACAGTGAAAGACATGGTCTACCCGAAGCATCCAGCCACGCTGGATGAGCTTGAATCGGCGATCTCTGTGGCATATGAATCCATTTCGGTTGAGACACTACGAAATGTGATGGCGAATTTCATTCTTCGTTTGCGCCACCTCTGTAGTGCCAATGGTGAACATTTTGAAAATATTGTGATGTGATTGTTTGCAAAGGTTGTTTTCATACGATTATTTCACTTATGTATGCTGATATGAGCTGTACAGCGTACAGCGCCATCTGTTAGCAGCTTTTGTAACTATTATTTCAAACTGCTGTATAAACTTCTTACAGCTTTCACAATAAACATACCGTTTATACTGCATTCCTCTATCGATATTTGTTTTCGAGATATTTAATTTTGAAATCAGGGAGCCCTTTTCTGGACACCCTGTACTTGTTTGTAATATGGGCCCACAGCTTCTCTAAAATTTTTAAATCTTGTCATCTTGCTTTCACTGGTTAGAATATTATTTTATGATTTGAAATTAATTACTGAATGCTCTATAAGATATTGAAATTTATAACTTTTTCAGAGAACAACCACAACACGTACTCTATTAAAAAACAGGCCTCAATTGTTTTAGACATTTACTCTAATGTATTGTAAGTGCACACTCTTAAATGCATGATATACGCAATCCATTCAAAACTACACTACATAAAATGAAATATTGACTAGTATTGCTGACTAGTTGTACCTTGATATGTATATTACGCTGTTACCCCTGCCTAACGTAAACCTATATGTCAAAATCTCATAAGTACAGTATGTGAATGTCAGAAAATTACAAAACTTGGTTACATACGGTTTATACCACTTTAAATATTTCTCATTACATTTAGAAAATGCCTGAAAATAGCTTAATGCCGACATTGCAATCATAAAATCCAGTTCTGGTAATTGAAATTAAGATGATGTTGTTTAAAAAATTATTAAATATATATACTAGTAGTGGGTAAATTAGATTAGCAAATAGTCATGGCGTGGCCACAGCTGATCATCACGTTTGCTAGAGAAAATGTGAGATTTATGATTAGGGCCCACTAACACACACTGTTTGCTTACTAAAACTAAGGCAAGATAGGTGATGCAACATTAGTATGACACTGTAGAGGCCATTCATATGGAACTGAGATAAGTAACTGTAGTTAACACAGATGTAAAATGTAAATAAGGTTGGATGAAATGCACTTAGACAATTCTCCATGAGACATAATTCCTGAACAAATCAGGGATAAAAATTCTCCAAGTGCAGGCTACATTGAAACATCCAACTGTAAGCCATTATTTTTAACATGCAAACTCTCACAAGATCATCTACAACTGTTTCTTTTTTCTTGCACCAGATCTAGGTTTGGTTGGAACAATAATCCCCACCACATTACAGTTCCAGTCTGCTCCGAGGACAACCTTGTTCAAAAACAATAAAGTGATCTCTTTCAGTGCTCATGAATTCATGTGCTATAAGAAGCAAAGTGATAAGTTCACTGATGATAGTGAAGACACTAGTTACTTTGAGGCTCTTGATTCAATACTACTCAGTAAATACCAGGAGAATACTGTTTGTTGCGTATCAGGATATCTTGTGAGAAAGATTATGCAAATGTAAGATTTGCTGAGTGCAAAAAATTTATTACTGTTCCCTAATGTGCCCAAATGATCACACTTACTGAAAGATTCCTGTGTCAAACCAGTTACCATTACTAGAAGGTTGACAGAGGTTGTGTGGTTCACCCATCTGTAGCAGTGTTTGAAATAGTGCATCATACAGAAAAAGTCTTTCGTTCTGATCCAGTGAGACTTACCTTAAATTCAAACCATTTTTATGACAGGCTTATTAATTCTGTTTGTTGTTTCTTTGGTGAACAAGTCAATGTATTTGGCAAAGTACGTTAGCTAGTCTCTACCATCGACTGTGAAGAGATGCATGAGTCACAGTTAATATGACACATTTTTCCTGCATACCTTCAGGTTATAGTAAAGGCACACACAAAGAAAACTGCTACTGCACAGGGTAATTACCCTGGTATGGGGTAGAGACTGAGGAAGCTAATTACATTTCTGAGTGTATGACATGGGAATATATATTGAATAAAGCAAAAATATTAATAAAAATTAAAATTTGATATTTGCATATTACTAATTTGATCACCCAGTTACTTTCCCAAAGTCCTTGACTTTAAACTACTAACATAACAACCTGTAAAGTGATCCATATTAACATTAAAGATTTTTACACTGTTGGCAGCTTAAGTTAGCAAAAAAACAATGGTTTAGCAGAATGAGATTTTCACTCTGCAGTGGAGTGTGTGCTGATTTGAAAGTTCCTGGCAGAGTAAAACTGTGTGCCGGACCGAGACTCGAACTCGGGACCTTTGCCTTTCGCGGGCAAGTGCTCTACCAACTGAGCTACCCAAGCACGACTCACACCCCATCCTCACAGCTTTACTTCTGCCAGTACCTCGTCTCCTACCTTCCAAACTTAACAGAAGCAGGAGAGCTATGTCCGCCGCACTCACGACATCGATTGCAATTGGCAACAAGACGCTACATTTGTAAAAATCGAATATCGGCCATTATGTCTACGCCCATATCCTCCTTTAAATCATCCAGATTTATTGGAATAGATAAATCCATACCTACAAACGAAAATGAAAAACTAAAAATTCTCCTAAAATAAAAACTATTAGACAAAATTATCTCAGACTCACTAAGAGTGAAATTAGATACCGAATGAATTGCAAACAACCAGTTACTTGAATCAATGCACACGAAAAAAAATTTACGCAATATCTAGCGCTGTCTTTTAAAACAACATTCAATTTTTAAATGTACAACGATGGTGCTTATCCACAGCAAACCACCGATTTATTATCTATGGCAGGAAAGTAAAGACATTAATATCTATTAGCAACTTATGACATCATTGCTCATAGCCTACAGGTTGTATCCCATGCTTCAATAGACCCAAATTCTGTATGTTAGTTTAATATTTTTTGTGGGTATTCTCGCATACATATAAATTTATAATTCCTCAAGAATGTTCACTGCAAAACCTTTTGGTATTTTATGCAGAATATGTAGTGCATTTTCGATCGTATCAACAGCATGCCTGGGTTATCATATTTCGATGTCCTAGTAGCGACAGAAAGTAATTTTATGACATAACCCTTACACAGAAATGCCACACAACCCTACTAAATTACGGTGGCAGGTTCAAATCCTGCCTCGGGCATGGATGTGTGTGATGTCCTTAGGTTAGTTAGGTTTAATTAGTTCTAAGTTCTAGGCGACTGATGACCTCAGAAGTTAAGTTGCATAGTGCTCAGAGCCGACCCTACTAACAGGATTGCAGCTAAAATAAAAGAAAGCTATTAAATACTGTAATACCATTCTCACTGAACATGAGAAAAGAACATATGTGGTAACGAATCCAACCACACCAACATTACGAGCCCAACCAGACACACATAAAGCGACTGTTCCGGATCGGCCAGTAATTAATTGCATAAATAGCCATCATATTTGATAAGCAAAAAAAGTGAACACACTAATAACAAAACTTTCACACTTTCAACAGAAAGTCCACAATAAAAAATTCTAATACTGTGGGAAGATATATAAAAGACATACAAATACCTCCTAATGGTAAATTTGTCTCATTTGATGTCACTAGTCTACACACCAATGTGCCTGTACAGGAAACAAATCCAAATAATGAAGTATAACCTGTTACAATATAGGAAAGTACCCATGGCTGGAACACTTGAAATTATAAATCTTTTGAATATAGCATTAGGACAAAATTATTTTGATTTTAACAACAAAATTCGTATCGAATATGATGGAGTAGTCATGGGTAATAGTGTAGCAGGCACATTCGCCATAATTTCCTAAATTTTGTGGAAGATAATATCTTTTAACTCAGATTAGCCTACTCTCAACCAAATTGTATACTATTTTAGGTATGTAGATGATACACTCATGTTGGTAGATGGCAGCCACTCAGATGTCGAAAATATCCACCAGAAACCCAAGTAACTGCATCCTAAAATTAAATCCACTATGGAAACTGAGAAAGAATATACCATTAACTACCTAGACATCGTTATATAGCCTATAAAAATGATTTTGGTCCTGACACAATCACAAAATTATATTACAAATGAAAAACACCAAAGTGGAACACAATACATAACAGGATATGCCTAACTCAAGAAACATCACCGATACAGGAAATAAGATACTTTCCAGCAGTCTACCTTGGTAGAATCCCCAACAGAATTAATGCACCTTTTAAAGCTACAAATATTCAATTAGCCTTTCGAGCCAATAACTACCTTTCAATAAAATTACTTTATGCCAGCACTAGGACATCGAAATATGGTAGCCCAGGCATACATAAAATCATGTGTGGCAGCTGTAATAACTTTTACATTGGCCAAACAGGAAGAAATTTCAACATGAGATATAAAGAACATACTAGACGGAGCGAATATAATCAGTAGAGCTTCTTTCTACACTTGAAAAATCAAAAATGACCCTGTTGATACGATGCACTGCAGATTCTGCACAGAATACCAAAAGGTTTTGCAATGAAAATTCTTGAGGAATTAGAAATTTATTCGTACACGAGAAAATACCCACAAAAAATATTAAAACATGCAACACCCAAAGATAATCTTAACAATTCTGGTGTATCAAATAGTATCGCTGTTCATCTGCACAGACTTTGTAAACAAATAACATCGTAATGGAAAATTGTACTGAAATGCAGGAGGATCTGCAGCGAATTGACGCATGGTGCAGTGAATGGCAATTGGATCTTAATGTAGACAAGTGTAATGTGCTGCAAATACATAGAAAGATAGATCCCTTATCATTTAGCTACAAAATAGCAGGTCAGCAACTGGAAGCAGTTAATTCCATAAATTATCTGGGAGTAAGCATTAGGAGTGAAATAAATGGAATGATTATATAAAGTTGATCGTCGGTAAAGCAGATGCCAGACTGAGATTCATTGGAAGAATCCTAAGGAAATGCAATCCGAAAACAAAGGAAGTACGTTACAGTACGCTTGTTCGCCCACTGCTTGAATACTGCTCAGCAGTGTGGGATCCATACCAGGTATGGTTGATAGAAGAGAGAGAGAAGATCCAACAGAGAGCAGCGCGCTTCGTTACAGGATCATTTAGTAATCACGAAAGTGTTACGGAGATGATAGATAAACTCCAGTGGAAGACTCTGCAGGAGAGACGCTCAGTTTGTTAAAGTTTCGAGAACATACCTTCACCGAAGAGTCCAGCAGTATATTGCTCCCTCCTACGTATATCTCGCGAAGAGACCATGAGGATAAAATCAGAGAGATTAGAGCCCACACAGAAGCATACCGACAATCGTTCTTTCCACGAACAATACGAGACTGGAATAGAAGGGAGAACCGATAGAGATACTCAGGGTACGCTCCGCCACACGCCGTCAGGTGGCTTGCGGAGTATGGATGTAGATGTAGATGTAGATGTAAGAGTGTAACTGTTGAACTGCTGTCATGTCGTAATTAATATTTAATTTCAACATCTTGACAACATTTACGACCTTATTAAAGCTTTGACAATTACAATATGAGCGTCACATCAATCCTGACATGAGTACAAGATAGCTACTTTAATATGAATGACATTGGCACCCTTACCTGTTCTCAGCAAAACTGTATTTGCAGTTTCTTGAAAATGACGATTAAGCCGAAACAGTCTGTCATAAATAAAGATTACTTATTATAAGCGGCGGTTTGGTCAATCTACTCTAATAATCTTGTCGTTATCAGGTAGACAGACGCGCCCTTTGCATCAAATGTGTTATTGTGTGAAAGGTCGCCACATGTCTGATGAGGTAACTATAATAAGAAATGTTTCATGTAATTGTTTTGGTCATTTTGTATCGCTATGCAGTTTCGTCATTCAGAAAATAAAATGCAAAAAGTGAAAGCAAACAATCTGTTGCACAGAGGTAAGATTTTTGAGAAGCATAAATTTGTCAGCATCATTAGCGGAAGTATGAAAATTACACATGTAAACACAGCATAATAATTGCAAACTTGATCTTACAGGGAATGGTTATAAAGTACAAGGCAATAGCTAACAGTGAACTATAAAGTAAACACACAGCGTCATATAGTGTACATAAAGGGTAATTTTAATTTTTTCTATGTAGCAGAATAATTTGATACCTTGCCCTGGTTTAATATGGCGACTGTGACGTCACGCATCATGGTCTAGATTCATGTAGTAGTCTCTCCAGTTTACTATCGAGATCACTGCTATCGATGTAAGTCGAAAGATTGTGCACACAGTCTAACACAACAGTCGCGACACTTCGCATCGACTTTGTTGCCTGCTGCGCCAGCAGGGCGTCAAGTGGCCAGTATGTTAAACTGTTTGAGTTCGGCGCACTCGTGAAAGCGAAAACGAATAGTACTGTTTATTTTGATTTGTACAATGGTTTTTACAAATGGGAGCATAGTGTAGCGCAATACTGCAAAATATTAAAGACTGTAGTATGGACATCAAAGCAAATATACTACAAGGAAAAGATAGTCATATCAGATAACAAAATAAAAACAATATGGGATATAGTGAAGGAGGAGACCAGTAGAAGCAGACATGAAGAGTGACAAATAGCATTAAGAGTAAATTATACATTGGTGACAGATGTGTATAGTGTTGCAGAACTTTTCAACAAACATTTTATAACTTTTACTGAAAAGATGGGGTTGTCAGCTTCTGTAGATGCTGTCATGGAATACTTCAGACCAGACGTTTCAAGTAACTTCCATAATATGAATTTGACCCTCAACACACCAGCAGAAGTAATGTCCATCATAAAATCTTTAAAATAAAAAACATCTACAGGGTATGACGAAATGTCAACAAAGTTAATTAAAGAATATGATTCTGAATTAAGTAACATATTAAGCTATCTGCGTAACCAGTCGCTTATCAGTGGAATATTTCCTGAATGGTTGAAATATGCTGAAGTTAAGCCACTGTTTAAGAAGGGAGATAAAGAAATAGCATCAAATTTCCGTCCAATTTCACTTTTTCCAGCTTTCTCAAAAATTTGGGACCTGTGGAAGGTACATTAGATTATTTGTTTCAATTGTAAATATTTGTTATGTATTACTGTTTTTCTGATATGTTCTGCATCCTGGAGGACCTCCTCACTATGGATCAATTGGAATGAAAGTAAATCTAATCTAATCTAATCTAATAAATCGCAGCAACAAGAAGAGGAAGATACCACTTCTGTATGTTTTTTAGGTTTCCTAAAGATCCTGAGAGGTATATACCATCATGTTCCTAAACTGCATCGTCAGGATTCGCTTGAAAATTACATGTATATTGATGATTAACGTTTTTAATGTTTTTAGGAACAGTAGCTAGTGATTAGCAGAAAACAAGATCTTATGAAGAAGACCCTGATACCATTACTGTAATGTTAAGTTTTGTCTGCTGAACGTCGAACAAAACTAGTTCATGAATGCAGACAATAATAAACTCGTGTGGAATACAGTTAACCACATTGTTTTACATTCCAAATATACCATCTCAACTGACGATGATGAGGAGACTGTCACTAAGGCTCGATAATCTGTCTAAAGCTGTAAAACACTCCTACAGCACAAAAGCAGCCAGTTCAACTCTCCATATATCGATGCCACATTCATCTGAATCGTCAACACAGACCTGCTTTGACGATGAAGTGGTAAAATTAAGTGCAGTTACTCGTGTTTAGAAAAAGGGTGTGGAGTATCAGACAGACTACGAGATCGCTACACTTTGTGCAAAACTGTTATGAGACAAGGAAAGAGTCTATTATTGTAAGTACAAACAGCAACAGAAGCTGTATCAGAAGGATCAAGTGAAGAAGGACCAAGAAATTTTGAAGACTATAGGAACCCAATATTTTAAAAATGATTCTCTTGGCTTGTTGTTAAACCAGATTAGCATGCCATCTGCAAGATGGAAAGACAAAACTAAGCTGTTTGCTCTAAATTTACTATATTACACCACTCAGGCATATAGGTTTTGTCAGAATGTTTTATGTTTCCATCAGTGTGTACATTACAGAAGTATGTGGAAGGCATACAAATAAAATGTGGGACACATGACAATATGGTCCACCTTTTAAAGCAGAAGGTACAGCATTTCTCCGATACTGATAAACTGGTACATATGAGGACCCCAGAGGTCAAGGCATCTAAGTGACATTTATAACCAAAATGGGTTAAGTACAGGAATGGGACGTGATAATACTAATCTGTTTGGTGGTAAAGAGATTCTGGTGATTTTATAGACAGTATGTGCCATCTAGCTTGAAGCCCCTTGACTGCTTGGTGGGTTGTAGTTAAACAGTGGGGCACTAGAGGTCCAACATCACTAGGACCCCTTTGCCACCAAACAGTGCAAAAGATTCCGTTCGTGGAAGCAGACACCAGTGCTAGCGACAAAGCGTGTCACCACATTATCTTTCGTACAAGACTATCTGCCATGTGACCATTTGGTGCTGTCTTTGATCACATTTGGGCGTGTCATACAAAGTAATTGTAAATACATCGTTTGTATGCAATGAATGGGAATGTGAAAGACGTAAAACCTAAGCTGCAAATGTTTGGTACGTTTTATTACACTACTAGTTTTTTCTAGTTGCTTACGTATTTTCGAGGGTTATTCTTAAAAAAGTAAAGATCAGTCGCGAAATGGAAATCACAGTGGGATGGACGGTGTCTCTAGTATGCCTGTCGATCGCGTTACGCCGTTCTTTTTGTGGTGTCACCGCCAGACACCACACTTGCTAGGTGGTAGCCTTTAAATCGGCCGCGGTCCGTTAGTATACGTCGGACCCGCGTGTCGCCACTATCAGTGATTGCAGACCGAGCGCCGCCACACGGCAGGTCTAGAGAAACTCCCTAGCACTCGTCCCAGTTGTACAGCCGACTTTGCTAGCTATGGTTCACTGACTACATACGCTCTCATTTGCAGAGACGACAGTTTAGCATAGCCTTCAGCTAAGTCATTTGCTACGATCTAGCAAAGCGCCATATTCAGTTACTACGAATGTATTCTGAACAGATAATATTGTGAATCATGTACCCTCAAGAGCGACGTTCATCATTAATGGATTAAAGTTAAGTATCAAACCAGCTACGTCCGCTTTCTGAATTCTAATTTCCTTGTCATGTTCCAGACCTCACGTCAGTATAGTTCTTCCCTCCTCACGCCAGCCTGCGTGAGCTAAAACGCGTGCATTTCGGCCTCCTCTAGCAACATGGTGTTGGCTCTTCTGCCAACACTACATTGGCGACGAGTGTAAAAACGGTGTTCTTATCAATACTGCCCTGATTTCATTGTGTAATGGCTTCGCCACAATCTCTAGATGTACTGTCCGAATTTTATCGCTTGCAGAATCAGCAGACGCAGGCATTACTGGATGCCCTTGGACAGCTTGTCCAGCATCAACGTGCAATGCAAAACGATGCGACAGCCGTCGCTCCACCGCTAATGCAGCCACAGCACGCAGTTGCACCGCCCTTCTGACCTTTTGATGCTGCACTGGAAAGTTGACGGAGTGGTCACACCAATTTGGATTCCATCTCGCCACCTACAGAATTCAAGGTAACGAGTGGCAGCCTTTTCTTTTGTCGTCCGTCGGAGTGCAAACCTACCGTGTGATAGTCAAATTATTTCCCCGACGTGACGTAGCAACTCTGTTCTAAGAACAAATTTTGTCTGCATTAGATGCATATTTCAAACAATCAGTCAATGTAGTTGCGAAACGGTATACCTTCTTTCGTACAAAACGTATGGCAGGTCAGACTAATCGGGAGTGGGTTGCAACCTTGCAAGGCCTTACTAGGGATTGTGCTTTTGAGTGTCAATGTGGACTCCCTTATTCATATACTATGGTACGTGATGCAATTGCAAAGAACGTTTCTGATGTTCGTATAAGGGAACAGATTTTGAAACTAGTCAATTCCTACCTTCAACAAGTGCTGGACATATTGGATCAGCAAGACACACTTGACTTTGCTCAGGAATCGTTTGAACCTTCGCCAGCCGTGTGTCACATTAACCGGCCCGCCGGGCGAGCTGCACGGAACGGTAAACAGCCCTTGCGCTCGTCCGCGCAGCTGCCGCCCAGCTCTCAACCACGTGTCCCGCGGCAGCAAGCAAATGCAGTGCTAAAATCATGCCCGCGGTGTGCAACCAGACATTCGCGTGAGAATTGTCCGTCACGCCAGGCTATTTGCTTTTTCTGTAATAAAAAAGGACATGTTCAGAGTGTTTGCCAGAAAAAGCTCAGAACGGACACTAAACACCATTCCAGGCCCTTTGCTTCGCGCCGGAATCGAACCACGAATACTCAGGCTCGTGAACCTTCGCCCATGGACATTCATGTAGTTAATTCCACTCCGCCCAGTGCCACTCTCTCTAAAAGTGACTGTGTGCGTCCCACAAAAAGTGTGCGTCGACGTCGCCGGAAATCACGTCAATTAGCAAGTGATTCTGTACCAGTGTCTGTTCAAATTGCACGAGACGGTCGCTCTTGTCGTCAGCAGGACAATAAACTGTTTCTAGACTTGGACATTAATGGCAACGTGATCCCATTCCAGCTCGATACCGGAGCTGCAGTTTCATTGATCAATAAAGACACTTACAAACAACTGGGCACACCTCCGTTGCGTGCCGCAAATGTTAAGCTAACTACATATTCAGGTCACATGATCCCTGTGTTAGGACAGTGCAGCCTTCTTGCAACATACAAGGGACAAACAAAACTTGTGTCATTTTACGTCTTTTGTTCTTCTGCTGCAGTGAACTTGTTTGGTTTAGATTTATTTCAGTTGTTTAACTTGTCTATAGTAAATCAGGTCCTATCAGTGAACCAGACTGTGCCTTCAGCCAGTGTTTCTAGTCTGTGTGAAGAATTTGCAGACATTTTTGCACCGGGCCTAGGTTGCGCTAAGAACTATGAAGCACATTTGGACCTGAAAGTAAACGCGCAACCGAAATTTTTCAGAGCGCGCAATGTTCCCCACGCATTGCGTGATGAGGTCGCTAGAACATTACACGATTTGGAATTACAAGGTGTGATTGAACGTGTGCAGGCTTTTCTCTGGGCCTCACCCTTAGTAATTTTGCCAAAACCTTCCGGAAACTTGAGACTTTGTGTGGACTTCAAGGCAACGGTGGATCCACAACTAGTGATTGCAACTTTTCCTTTACCCCGCCCGGAAGATCTTTTTGACAAACTGTGCCCGGGTAAATATTTTTCGAAGTTGGACCTAGCAGATGCGTACTTGCAAATACCAGTGGACGACGAATTCCAGCGTGTCTTGGTGGTTGACACGCATCTTGGTTTGTATCGATTCAACAGACTGCCATTCGGGTGTGCATCCACCCCTGCATTGTTTCAGCAATATCTGCAAACTGTTTGTGCCTCGCTCCCTACTGCAGCGACCTATCTGGACGATATTGTGATCTCCGGAAAGACGGAAGAAGAACATTTCTCCAATCTCAGAACATTATTTCGGGTCTTGCGACAAAATGGTCTTCGCTTGCGGAAGGACAAATGTGTGTTTTTTGCTCGTGACTTACCCTATCTGGGCCATGTAATCAATGCACAAGGCATACATCCAAGTCCAGAGCACCTCCGTGCCATACAAGACTTGCCTTCGCCGCAGAATTTGAAGCAGCTACAGAGTGTGCTGGGAAAACTTAATTATTATAATAAATTTGTTCCACATGCCTCTTCCATTTCAGCTCCGCTTCATCGCTTACGCCGTAAAGGTGTTCCTTTCGTCTGGACGACGGAATGCGAAGGCGCCTTTCGCCAGTTGAAATCGGCGTTGCTTTCAAATACTTGCCTTATGCCATTCGATCCCCAGAAACCCCTTTTGTTGATGGTAGATGCATCGTATTTCGGGATCGGTGCTGTGCTTGCGCACAAAGATGGCTCGCATGATCGCCCTATTGCCTTTGCGTCCAAATTGCTCTCGTCTGCGCAAAGAAATTATTCACAGATAGAGAAAGAAGCTTTGGCTCTCGTATTTGGTGTTACTGAGTTCCATGATTCTTGTATGGTCGTCACTTTACCATCATCACAGACCACAAACCTTTGACATCGCTTTTTCATCGGAACAAGCCTGTACCTCCACGTACAGCGCAGAAATTCATTCGCTGGTCTATTTTCCTCTCGCAGTACCGCTACGATATCTTGTATCGGTCCACTGCTAAGCACGGAAACGCCGATGCGTTGTCCCGTTTGCCTGTTGCTGAGGATAGAGCATTCGATTCTTCCGAACTTGCTTGCATGTTCATTGATGCTGAAACCGATGACGTGGTCGCATCGTTTCCGATTGATTTTCGTCGTGTAGCTACAGCCACAGCTGCTGACCCTGTCCTTGCTACCGTTTTGCGTTTTGTTGCTACGCAATGGCCCTTGTCGAAATCACGAATCAAGGATCCGTTGGTTCGCCGATTTTTTGCACACAAGGAGAGACTTTTTGTACGACGTGGTGTTTTGTTGTTGCGTTCTGATGATCAGTCCAGAGTCGTGGCTCCACGTTCGTTACAGTCCTCTGTCTTCCAGCTTCTCCACCAAGGACATTGGGGTATGGTGCGAACGAAACAACTTGCTCGTCAGCACTGTACTTGGTTCGGAATCGATGCTGCGATTACGAATATGTGCTCTTCTTGCATGGTGTGTGCCGAACAACAATCCGCACCACCGCGGAAATTCTTTGCATGGCCGTAAGCCACTTCCCCTTGGCAACGCTTACACATTGATTTTGCTGGTCCATTCTGGAATGCTCGATGGTTGGTTGTGGTCGATTCTTTCAGTAATTTTCCTTTTGTTGTATGGATGTCTTCCATGACGTCATCTGCCACCATCCAAGCGTTGTCCGCTCTCTTTTGCATTGAAGGTCTTCCACAGACTATTGTTTCCGACAATGGCCCACAATTCATGTCCGCAGAATTTCAGTCGTTCTGCAAGGCTAATGGTATTCAACATCTGACATCAGCGCCGTTTTTCGCCTCAGTCAAACGGTGCCGCTGAACGATTGGTCCGGACTTTCAAGTCACAGATGTTGAAGTTAAACGAGTCGCATTCTCGGGAGGACGCGTTATTGCTCTTTTTGTCATCGTATCGCTCTCAGCCCCGAGATGGTCGTTCGCCGGCTGAGATGCTCCACGGCCGTCCTCATCGAACCTTGATGTCTTTGCTGCATCCGCCGCATCAGGTTCCTGTGCAGCGGCAGCTACCTGCTTTTGCTCCAGGCGACGTTGTATGCTATCGCAACTATCGAGGTTCACGGCGTTGGCTCGCAGGGCGCATTCTTCGCTGCCTCGGCCGCGCTATGTATCTAGTTTTGGGGGCCTCTGGTGAGGTGCATCGGCATCTCAATCAGCTGCACCTCTGTCGTCGCACGGGTTCTGCCGCTCCCCGTCTGCTTTCAGCGACGGTGCCGTCCGGTCAGCGCCCTGGGGACCCATCTACTGGCTCGCCTCATCCCCAGGTGTTACCGACGCTGCCTTCCATTTTGCCCCATGGCGACGCGCAGCCGCCGCCGCCGCCGCCGCCGCCTGTTCTCCCGCTGGCGACGCCCGCAATAGACGCGTCGCTGCAGCCGCCAAGCGCCTCCCTGGGTCACGCGCCGCCGATCGCTTCCCGTGACCAGCTGTCCTCCGACGTGGAACTCTTGCCCGATCCGGACCAGATGCCGTCTTCACCCGTCGGGTACCCCGACGCGATGGAGGTCGAATCTTCGGCCCCTCCTGTCTCTTTACGGGCGCATACACCGCATGTTGGCGTGCACCCTGGACTAGGTTTTCAGGCGTTTACTAGCTCCTCTCGGACCGAATGGCCGGGTGCGGGTTGTGGTGTCACCGCTAGACACCACACTTGCTAGGTGGTAGCTTTAAATCGGCTGCGGTCCATTAGTACATGTCGGACCCGCGTGTCGCCACTGACAGTGATCGCAGACCGAGCGCCACCACACGGCAGGTCTCGAGAGACGGACTAGCACTCGCCCCAGTTGTACGGACGACGTAGCTAGCGATGCACACTGACGAAGCCTCACTCATTTGCAGAGCCGATCGTTAGAATAGCCTTCAGCTAAGTCAATGGCTACGACCTAGCAAGGCGCCATTAGCATTACATAGCTTGTTTCTAAAGAGTCTCACTTCTATCGTCAAGAGCGATGTACCACAAGGATGGATTAAAGTTAAGTATTCCAGGAGCTACGTACTTTTCTTTATAGCATTCATTACGTATCCTGTTTCAGACCTATCTACTAGCCTGCGTGAGTTAACGCGTGCCTTTCGGCTACTTCCGAGTGGCGTGGCTGTCTTGTTACGCCACAACACGGGTGGCACAGCCTCGCCTGTTGTTAGGCTCCCCACCTCGTCGCATACGTCAACATGGGGTCCTCCCCACGGCGGGCGGAAGCCTTATAACACAACCGTACGCCGATTTGCGGGGGAGGAATGTGGTGTCACCGCCAGACACCACACTTGCTAGGTGGTAGCCTTTAAATCGGTCGCAGTCCATTAGTATACGTCGGACCCGCGTGTCGCCACTGTCAGTAATTGCAGACCGAGCGCCACCACACGGCAGGTCTAGAGAGACGTACTAGCACTCGCCCCAGTTGTACAGCCGACTTTGCAAGGAAAGGTTCACTGACAAATACGCTCTCATTTGCCGAGACGGTAGTTAGCATAGCCTTCAGCTACATTTGCTACGACCTAGCAAGGCGCCGTATTCAATTGATATTGAGATTCTATTAATGCATCATCAAGAGCGATGTTCTACAAATGTGGATTAAAGTTAAGTATTCCAGAAGCTACGTACTTTTCTTTATAGCATTCATTACGTATCCTGTTTCAGACCTCACGCCAGCCGGCGTGAGTTTAAGCGCGTGCCTTTCGGCTTCCTCTCATTGTGTCTAGGCTGTCTTGTCTAACCACAACACTTTTTACTTCTGAGCACCTAGGGAGCCCATAAAGATACTTAGAACAATAGTGTCGCCCGCCAAGTACGAGGGCCTGGTGACAAATTTCGCCTGTAGCTGTGTACACAACATTACATAACTGCCATGCGTTTTATTTTTGAAGACAATAACAGCCACATTCTGCAGGTGCAATTAAGATGTTCCTGCATCGTTTTCAATTGGAAATTTTTGATTATCCACAATACAGCCCGTAATTGTCTCCCTCTGAGTTTCATCTCTACTCACATTAACCGCTGGGCATGAAGACATTTTGGCACAGACAACGAGCTGTAAGCCATCGTAGAGAATTGCGGAAAGCACTGGCGGCTGCCTTCTATAATGAGGGTATTGGAAAGTTGGTACAAACGTTTAAGTCGGATCGGCGACTATGGAAATAAGTAGCTGGAAGTTGTAGCTAATTGTTGCAAATAAAACAGTTTTGATTTTCACTCTGTTTTCCATTTCGCGACCTATCGTTCTTTACTTCCCTGACAGCTCTCGTACATCTGGACAACAATTTATTTATTTAGTAGTAAAAGTATGGAAATTTTAGGCCTCTTACCAGTGTAGCAACAAACAATAAAATCAAGTATAATTTTTTTTTAAAAGTAGTTGTTTCCAGATCTGATAAAGACAGTGATTGGAATTCCTGAGATGACGATGACGAAACCAGTGAGGCTTCTTCAGGTATATTACATTTGTAAGTTGTATACGTCTGAAGCTAGATATCTAACGTGTTTATTTTTGTGTTTACATTTTAATACAATTCAAGATACCACAACGTTGTTAGCCAACATTTTAAAAACCCCGATTTAGTAGACATTATTTTTAGATGACAGAGAAGAAGAAACAAAAAGAAGACCTGGTCATACTGAGGACTTAACGGCCAGTGCTATTCCCCCTGAACCTCAGCCCGGAAAAAAGGTAAGAAAGGAGCACACCTGGAAATCTGAGAAGAGAAAGACTTTGAGGAACACAGGATAGGCTCATGTTCATCGTGATATGACGCTGTGTGGGGTTGGAAAGTTACGTGATTACAATCACCTGTGTAGGTACAAATGTAATGAAAATATTCCCCATGAGCAGACAGAAGTAATATTTAGATTATTGGAAACTAGATAGCTGGGAACTTCAGACATCGCTCTTGAATGGTGCTGTAGACGTACAGCCTGTGTAGAGGAAGAACACAGCTGTTACGCACAAAGACGTATCTTGTATTCATAAACTGACGGTTTTAGAGAGAGCAAATTTTTTTTGTAGAATCGCTTGACATACCTAACAAAAGGATAAGAAACGTTATCATCAACAAAAAATCAAACCCATCTGGCATTTTGCCACGTGACAAACTGGGAAGGAAAGTGCCCCCAAATAAAGTTCTAGCAATCAGAATTTGCAATAATCAATGAGCATATAAGAATATTCCCATCGTACTCAACCCATTAACGTAGAGCAAATGCTCCAAACCGAAAGTATTTACATTCAAAATTAAGTGTGGCAATGTTGTATAAAATGTAAGAACCATTTTGCTACGAAGACAAAAAAGTGAAACCTGAAAGTGAAAGTTAGTACAGACATACATTCAAGACAGAATTTAACCTAAGCTTTCACAAGCCTAATACCGAAACCTGTGTAACTCGCGACAGGTTGCAAATGAAAATTGAACATGGTACGTCTGATGAAAAAAAGGCAGCTGAAGTTGAGAAAAAGAACTTCATCTCAGGAATGTAGAAGCAGGAAAAGAAACCAAAAGGAAATGAAAGGAATTAATGGACGATAACCATGCTGCAATATGCTTTGACCTTCAAAAGATGTTGCTTACACCACATGTCACCAACTCGAAAGCCTACTATATGCGACAGCTGTGGACATACAACATCAATATTCACAACTTAACCAGTGGTACTGCCCATATGTTTATGTGGCATAAAGGACAGGCAAGTAGGGGTAGCCAGGAGATGGCATCTTGCCTGCTGAAGTATATCCAGAGTCTTCCTCACACTGTGAAGCACACCTCAGCCCGGCCCCTCCCGCCGGCGGTTCAAGTCCTCCCTCGGGCATGGGTGTGTGTGTTGTTGTTAGTATAAGTTAGTTTAAGTATTGTGTAAGTCTAGGGACCGATGACCTCAGCAGTTTGATCCCTTAGGAATTCACACACACACACACATTCAGCCTTCAGTGACAACTGTGGAGGCCAGAACAAGAGCCACCTATTAGTAAAATTTTGGTGTTATATTGTTATGAACAGCCAAACTGAAACTGTTGATCACTATTTCTTCGTTTCTGGACATTCGTACAATGAATGTATTCAGGACTTTGGAATCATTGAACTTAAAAGAAAGAGGAACCAACGTGACATTTATATACAGGAAGACTGGATGGATCTGGCTGCCACAGGAAGTCGAAAATTTGTTGTTACTAAAATGACAGATGAAGACTGCATTGATTTTCAACCACTAAACTGGAACTTTAGGAACACTGTGCCAAAGATACGAAGAATGCAGGTACTTCATTTTGAAAAGGCAAACGCAAACACCCTTTTTTACAAAACAACATCAGCTGAAAGTATTCTGTCTTAGCAGAAACTGCCAATGAAAAAAGAACGAACAGGAAAAATGCCTAAACAGCTTCGCAGTCTTCAATCCACTGCTGTGAAGCCAAAGCTAAAATATTCAAAATATGTAGACCTGATGGAACTCTTGCAATTTGTCCCACCGATACACCACCAATTTTCTAAACGTTTATCCCATGAAACAAAGACTGGTGATCCATTTGCACCTACACTCCTGGAAATGGAAAAAAGAACACATTGACACCGGTGTGTCAGACCCACCATACTTGCTCCGGACACTGCGAGAGGGCTGTACAAGCAATGATCACACGCACGGCACAGCGGACACACCAGGAACCGCGGTGTTGGCCGTCGAATGGCGCTAGCTGCGCAGCATTTGTGCACCGCCGCCGTCAGTGTCAGCCAGTTTGCCGTGGCATACGGAGCTCCATCGCAGTCTTTAACACTGGTAGCATGCCGCGACAGCGTGGACGTGAACCGTATGTGCAGTTGACGGACTTTGAACGAGGGCGTATAGTGGGCATGCGGGAGGCCGGGTGGACGTACCGCCGAATTGCTCAACACGTGGGGCGTGAGGTCTCCACAGTACATCGATGTTGTCGCCAGTGGTCGGCGGAAGGTGCACGTGCCCGTCGACCTGGGACCGGACCGCAGCGACGCACGGATGCACGCCAAGACCGTAGGATCCTACGCAGTGCCGTAGGGGACCGCACCGCCACTTCCCTGCAAATTAGGGACACTGTTGCTCCTGGGGTATCGGCGAGGACCATTCGCAACCGTCTCCATGAAGCTGGGCTACGGTCCCGCACACCGTTAGGCCGTCTTCCGCTCACGCCCCAACATCGTGCAGCCCGCCTCCAGTCGTGTCGCGACAGGCGTGAATGGAGGGACGAATGGAGACGTGTCGTCTTCAGCGATGAGAGTCGCTTCCGCCTTGGTGCCAATGATGGTCGTATGCGTGTTTGGCGCCGTGCAGGTGCGCGCCACAATCAGGACTGCATACGACCGAGGCACACAGGGCCAACACCCGGCATCATGGTGTGGGGAGCGATCTCCTACACTGGCCGTACACCACTGGTGATCGTCGAGGGGACACTGAATAGTGCACGGTACATCCAAACCGTCATCGAACCCATCGTTCTACCATTCCTAGACCGGCAAGGGAACTTGCTGTTCCAACAGGACAATGCACGTCCGCATGTATCCCGTGCCACCCAACGTGCTCTAGAAGGTGTAAGTCAACTACCCTGGCCAGCAAGATCTCCGGATCTGTCCCCCATTGAGCATGTTTGGGACTGGATGAAGCGTCGTCTCACGCGGTCTGCACGTCCAGCACGAACGCTGGTCCAACTGAGGCGCCAGGTGGAAATGGCATGGCAAGCCGTTCCACAGGACTACATCCAGCATCTCTACGATCGTCTCCATGGGAGAATAGCAGCCTGCATTGCTGCGAAAGGTGGATATACACTGTACTAGTGCCGACATTGTGCATGCTCTGTTGCCTGTGTCTATGTGCCTGTGGTTCTGTCAGTGTGATCATGTGATGTATCTGACCCCAGGAATGTGTCAATAAAGTTTCCCCTTCCTGGGACAATGAATTCACAGTGTTCTTATTTCAATTTCCAGGAGTGTAGTACTCATGCGGATGATGATGATGATGATGTCACTATGGAGTTGGGTAACAACATCTATGACACAGATGATGATTGTGATATATGTTAATAAGTGTTAAAGACTAATATTTGTGTTTTGTAAATCAATCAGTACAATACCGATGCAATACTGTGTCCTGTTATAACAATAAATGTCTGTTATGTTGAGTATGTACTCTGAGCATTATCATTTTATTCTATCGTAAGTGACAGATAAAGGGGTCTAAGTGCGTGTTGTCCGTTCTTTGTACCTATCAACTATAAACAGGATGTTCTACTTATTTGTTATCATTGGTAATAAAAGGCAAAGGACGTGAGTATTCGTCTGAATGTTAGAAATGGTGAAAATCTCATGACCCCTCCTACGAAGACCGTTAAACTTTGATTTGCGTTTTCTCGAAACTATGATTTTGTCACTTAGACCTCTTGACCTCTGGGGGTCCTAATATGTCATTGATGAAACGTCCCTAATGGCAAAGTTAACATATGATAGCACTTCGGACAGTGTTATTGGCTTTGAGGACTGGGATTTACATTCACAGTATATTTTTCCCACTATATGGCAGTTGCTTGTTCCACTTACAATAATATAAAGATGACGGTCGTACTTGTGGCAACAGGCGAGAATGACTAAGGCCTATGGAACGACAAGTGGGTCGTCGATCCCTTTTGCATGTAGGGGTATATGTCTCTGCTTCTTATATGTGAATCTATGTGTTTATATTCCGTTGATGTCAATGTGGTAAGCTAAAATTCTATCCAACGTCACAAGTGTTTCTTCACGAAATATTGTAACTTGCCACTGGATTAATGAGATTTATCCCTACTTGCGCTTATTTTAGAATCATTTTTGGGAACATCTCTGTCTTCTCATATTACACAAACTCTTGGAGGCAAAAAAATAATTCAAATATTTCGTAAATCACGTAGGAAAGGCATGAAAACAAACAATATGCTTACGATGCAACTGGTGTTCTCTTTTCTCGCCGCTTGGAGCGCTAGTGTTGCTCCAGCTCTTAAATGGTAACAATCTTTACAGCAGTCACGACTGTTACGTTAGACTGTGATTTGTACGTCTGCGGATTTCCGATCGCTACCAACCTTAGGTCTAACACTAGGTGATCAAAAGTATTCGGACACCTGGCTGAAAATGACTTACAAGTTCGTGGCGACCTCCATCAGTGACACTGGAATTCAATATGGTGTTCACCCACACTTAGCCTTGATGACAGCCTCCTCTCTTGCAGGCATACATTCAGTCAGATGCTAGAAGGTTTCTTGGGCAATGACAGTTCACATGATTCAAATGGCTCTGAGCACTATGGGACTTAACTTCTGAGGTCATCAGTCCTCTATAACTTAGAACAACTTAAACCTAACTGACCTAAGGACATCACACACATCCATGCCCGAGGCAGGATTCGTACCTGCGACCGTTGCGGTTGCGCGGTTCCAGACTGTAGCGCCTAGAACCGCTCGGCCACACCGGCCGGCGAATGACAGCCCACTTTTCACGATGTGCTGCACTGAGGAGAGGTATCGATGATGGTTGGTGAGGCCCGGCATGAAGCCGACGTTCCAAAACATCTCAAAGGTGTTTTATAGGATTCAGGTCAGGACTGTGCAGGCCAGTCCATAACATAGATGTTATTGTCGTGTAACCACTCCACCACAGGCTGTGCATTGTTAACAGGTGCTCGATCGTGTTCAAAGATGCAATCGCCATCCCCGAATTGCTCTTCAACAGTGGGAAGCAAGAAGGTGCATAAAACATCAGTATAGGACTGTGCTGTGATAGTGCCACGCAAAACAACAAGGGATGCAAGTCCCCTTCATTACAAGCACTATCACACCGTAACACCACTGCCTCGGAATTTTACTGTTGGTGCTACACACACTGGCAGACGTCGTTCACCCGGCATTCGCCATACCCACACCCTGCCATCGGATCGCCACATTGTGTACCGTGATTCGGCACTCCACACAACGTTTTTCCACAGTTCAAT